>NC_137148.1:59897555-60503805 GCF_951394435.1 Stenella coeruleoalba
CTCTCCCTCTCTCCCTCTCTCCCTCCCTCCCTCCCTCCCTCCCTCCCTCCCTCCCTCCCTCCCTCCCTCCAACACACAATTTTGGTGGTATAGCATTTTTAACACATATTTTAGTTCTTTCACAGCATCGCTCTAGGAAGAGAGAGTAACTTTCTCTAGTTTATATGTGAGGACAGGAGAGTTACAGTGATTTAAAGAGTATTTCAAGGTCCTAGTCCAGACCTCAATGTCTTTGCTCTTGTCTTTATAGCAAGCAGTAATAGAATAATAAGATTTGGGATGAGAGAAGGGTCACCCTCCTGAGTTAGGCAGGCAGACCTACGTATACTGACATATTTATATAGTGCTCAATAACAAATCACCCCAAAACTTTGTAGAATAAAACCACCACCATCTTATTATACTTACAGATTCTCTGAGCTGGGAATTCAGACAGGGAACAGTGGGGATGTCTTGTCTCAGCTCCATTTACTACACCAATCAATGAGCTTCAGTGAAAGTCTCTACCTTCTGGGGGCCAGAACGGTCTGGAAGTTTCTTCCTTCACATCTATGGTACCTGGGCTGGGATGACTCCAAGGCTGGACTCAGCACCTACAGGTAGACTCTCCTGGGAGTGGCTTGAGCTGCTCCCAGCATGGTGGCTGGCTTCCAAGAGGAAGGGTTCCATGAGATGGAGAGGAAACTGCGTGGACTTGTATAACCCAGAGTTGCAAGTCGGACAGCATCACTTCTGCCTGCCTCTATTGGTCAAAGCCGTTGCGAGCCTGCCCAGATTCAAGGGGATGGAACACAGACCCCACCTCTTAATTGAAGAAATCAGAATGTATAGCCAATTAAAAACCACATAAACTATTTAGCCAGCTCTACACCACGGCACTGATTTAATAGAAAATTAACTTCAGTAGGAGTCAGCAAATCTGTATAAAAAAAGGGTTCATTGTAAATGGGAAAAAAAAGATGAGCTGTGTATATTGTGAAGAATTAATGAAAATAAGTGAAGTGAGTAGAAAAATTGAAATTAACCTAAGTACCTGGCAATTGGGGAGTGGCTTAAATAAACTAAAAACTATTTGTATTAGGAATACTGTGCAGCTTTTAAAAAGAACAAGGTAGCTCTCTATGGACTGACATGGGAATATGTCCATCTATTAAGTGAAAATTATTTACAAAAAAACATGTATTCAATGATCCATTGATATTTTAATATAACATATATATATATATATATATATGTAAAAATCTAGGAAACAATCTTACAGGAATTGTACCAAACTGTTAATGGGGGTTTCTAATGGGGATGAGCGTAGGACTTAGTTGGGTGTTAGCAGGAAGGAGAACTCACTTGTTACTCTCTATGATGTTTAAATTTTTAAATAAATATTCCTATATTCTTAGGGGTTGCTATGTGAGGTTTTAACTTTTAAGTTATATGAAAGTTAATTTGATAAACATCTGTAAGTTGGGAGAGGGAATTGCTTTCTTCCTGGACCTGTTATACATCTTACCTTGCTTGTATTGATGTTTTATTATCTGAACAGCTGCAGCAGGTGTGGTATTTGCACAAGTGGGCACTAGTCTGCCTAGCATGCACTGTAGTTACTAGAGAGGTTTGAGAAATCCAGTCTTTTCATTGTTGATTTGTTTTGCTTTGTTTCTTTTCTCTTGACTGAGAAGTCTCCTCGGTTACTGCACAGTTCCTGAAATGTGTAGTGATTCCAAGTGACCTTTGTATAATGGCTTTAGTAGAAATTAAGAGTAGACATACTCATGTTGGGTTGAAACATTTAAGCTTCTATTATCTACCAAATGGAATTAACCATATTCATATAATCAAATTGGGGAGATTCAGTAGCGTTAGAAAAGATTGATGGCTTTAATGGGATTTAAACCCATCTGTATCTGAGCCAATATTCTGAGATGGGTGTTTTTGGAGCGTCACGCACCTCTCAAGCTAATAGAACGAGGATGGAGAGCCAGGTCTATATTTTAAGGGGATAAGCCCTCTACTAATTTCCTGTGTTGTACAGCAACCCAGTCATACCTCAACAATGGTATTATTTCAAATAGTATCATAATGAGAGCTAGTAAGGGTGACTTACCCTGTGCCGGTGACTGAGCTGTGCTCTGGCCTGGCGGTGAATTACGTGGATCCTTCCTGCCCTTACGGCGTTTACCACTGATAGAGACATCAAAGAAGTGATTAGGAGAGGATCGGCTCACAACGGCTTTGTGAGGGACACTGGGCCGGGTGTTGATCCATCATGCTCGGTACCCTGGGAAGCAGACTGTTATGGCGGCCGTGTAGGCTCCCTTGCCCTCTGGCTTTGGGGGATAAGTTAGGGTGCTTATTTGCTTTGCGCTCTCTCCTTCCCTAGGCTGTGGATTAGAGGTGGTGCTGGGTTCCTCTGCTGAAAGCCACAGTTCCTGTTTCTTGCTACAATTACTCCCTCCTTTTTTTTTTTTTTTTTGGCAGTACGTGGGCCTCTCACTGCTGTGGCCTCTCCCGTTGCGGAGCGCAGGCTCAGCGGCCGTGGCTCACGGGCCCAGCCGCTCCGTGGCATGTGGGATCTTCCCGGACCGGGGCACGAAGCCGTGTCCCCTGCATCGAAGCCGTGTCCCCTGCATCGGCAGGCGTACTCTCAACCACTGCGCCACCAGGGAAGCCCTACTCCCTCCTCTTACCCCTTCATACACAGGGGCAGTGATGGCTCTCTGCTGTTGCTAGATCCCAGGTACCCTGCAATCCTTGCTAGTTTCCTGTAACTTGTTCATCCCTTTGCAAATAATGTTTTTATTAAACTGTTTTCAGCTACCTGTTTGAGTACCATGTCTTCCTTCCTGTAGCCTGACTAATTAGATAACATCCCACTTTGCAAATGAGGAAGTTGGAGCTTAGAGATTAGTGACGATCAGAATCCAGTCTATTTTGCGTCAAATCCTGATTCTTAAACTCAGTGCTTTACTGTTTGCCTACAGTGACTAGGAGATTCTCATTGTCATCCTCAAACTGAGGAGAAGCCTGAGGGGAAAAAAGTCTGTTAGATAAAACTATGGAGTTATGAGGTTAAAAATCTAACTCTTACACATTTAAATAAATGACATCTTTAGTTCATACTTTCTCATTACTTTCCTTTGGAATTGCCATCAGAGTCATGTTCTCACCCAGGAAAGAAAAATAATTAATGGAAGCAATAAAACCTTCAATTTGCCACCTTATTTCTGTAGCTTGGCTCAAGGTGACTACCAGTTGTTTGCAAACATCTTTGAGGACCCAGTTTCAGGGTATTTCAAAGAAATATGTAGTTGAGTTGAAGGACATTCCTAAAGAGGCATCTAAAAATGTGCCCAGTAATGACAGCCGAGTTGGAATGAACATAGAGCTTCTCAGGTGGTTGTTTTGAAGGACAGAGTATTGATTCTGTGTGTGATCCCTTGACTCACAAATACCAGAACGTAATCATGTTACCTGAGTCTCATCTCGGTGTGTCCTGACTCTGTATTCATTTCCTTGACCCGCAGAGGACCTCGAGGCTGACTAGGATGACCAGGCTCAAGGGCAAGCCCCGCCTTATCGCCTTAAACCAGAGCTGTCTTTGAGGCAACACAGCCTAATGGTTAAGAGCTGGGTCCTCGAGCCAGACTCATTGGTGCCAATCCAAGTTCCACAAGTGACCACTCTGTGCCTTGATTTTCTCACTGATGAGTGGAAATGGTAGTACCTACCTCCCACAGCTCTTGTGAGGATTAAATTCTGTGAAGGGCTTAGGAGAATGTCTAGGATAATTATATGAGCTCAGTCGTGGTTAGTATGTTTTTTATCACTGTGATCATCATATTCACAGTCTGGAACTCTCATTGATTTCTTCCTCCCTTTGTGTAATCATTCTTCTGTAGGTCCTGTCTGGCACATTTCAGTAAACTTGTTTTTTCCGGGAAAGAATACAGAAATTAATTCCCTGAATTGCCTACTTTTGACAGGGTTGTGTCCAAGTCATGGAATATGAGGAAAAGACCCAAAGGAGGAAGAAGGGATTAAAAACCTGGTGGGAAAGGGAGCATTCTGGGAAGAGAAGGTACCACTCTAAGAATGCCACTTCTTACAAAGCCAGTACTTGGGACCCGGTGGGTCTCAGATGCATGTTTGGGTTGGTTTCTACTGGTTCAGTTGTTAACTAACCAGGTACCCTTTGCCCTTCAGTCACTACCTTTTGTGCCTCTGTGTCTTCACTTGCAAAGTGTGGTTAATACTCGTTGCTTCCCTACCTTCTGGTTAACTTTGTGGACCGAACTGTTTCAGACAGATACAACTGAACTGTTGCATCCCTCTTGCACCTCACTAAAAGAAAGCAAGAATGAGAATCCCCTGTGTGCCAGAAAGATGGAGGGCATTCAGAGCCTGAGTGTTGAGTAGGAGTTGCCTCAGGGTGGTACACGTGGAATGAAGTTCAGGCCTAGGAGAAGTAGGGAGATGGTACCCAGCTCTCCCTGCATTAACGCCAGGAATCCGGAAGAGCGGTTCTACCCATGAAATAGGGAGTAGAAAAACCCTACCCATTGGCTAGGGAATGGCCAGGGGAGGAAGGGAAGGAACTGGCAAAAAACTGGGCCCCAAAGCCTGCATTACTCATAGATGAGGTTGTTGAATTCTTATCTGTGTGATCTGAGCCCCTCCAGTTGAGCCATGAACACAAAGCCGTCTAAAGCCAGTGGAGAAGATTAAGGGAGCTATAAAAGGGATTGGACTATAAGGGATTGATGATATATCTACTCTGTTTCTCAAATTTTCTCTAGGGGCTGTTGTTAATTGTCTTCATCCCACCCTTCTGGTGAAAATAAAAACCTATGGTATGATTTATTAGAAGAAGTCTTTCTTAACATCCAACAGTCTGACCTCACTTCCTTGAATGAAAATGGTATAACAGTAAAACTGGGTCATAACATTTATAGTCTTTGTCATAATACAGACCTATGGGTTGACTTAACCCCCTGAATAGCTCTAGTAGTGAGTAAGTAGACTGTGTGCAGGCTGTGTGTGTGTAATGGGGAGGGGAAGGAATGTGAGTCCTTTCTCACACAAAGTAAATGGACCGAGTAGTGCAGTTTTTGCATCACAGGGCAAGTCTGAGAACACACCTGGCCACTCGTGCTACCTTCACTTAAGATGAAGGGTTTTAACGTTGTGTGGAAACATCTCCCTACCCAAGTCACTACTGAACTGTAGCCCCTCTTTCTTCTTTCTCCTAAACATAAAATCGTCTAACAACATGATTACAGGAATAAAGACCAAATTCATGCTACTTGAATCTAAAGAGACATACAATGGAAGATTAAATAAACCATGTCCTGGTTGAACTTTTTTTCTGGAAGGGGCTGTACAATGAGAGTGTCATCATTTATAGTGAGAAAACATACACAAGTTAATAATTTCCAGAGTTTTAAATCATCTCGTTATAGAACCTCATTTCAGGATAATAGTTATATGACTGGAAGCAGAGGTTTCTGTGGTTAATGAACTTTAAAGTTCAGCTTTGTCCTATTGTATATATACGAGGGGACAGAACCGTATGTGGAAGAACATGGGTTCTAGAACCACACACCTGAATCTGGCTTGCCTGGCCCCAGGGCCTTGGGCAAGTCCCCACCCAGCTCTCTGAGCCTTGTTTTCCTTCCATGTACATTAGGTCATCTGTCTAGCAGAGTTATTGAGAAGATCAGCAACTACATGTCAGGCTACTAGCACAAAGCCTGGTAAATCACTGCAGGACGTAGTATTCCATATCTGAAGTACACCCAGGGCTTTGTCATAGAGCACGTGATCAGCTGTAGACTCGATGGCTGGAGGTTTAGCACGTTGACTGGGCAAACTCTAGTTTTAGAAGATGCTTGTATAAAATTTTAATCCTTTCTTGCCATGTTAAAAAATTTTTTTCAGGTCACTTTGATTTTTTTTCGCTTATATGTCGGTTTATCAAATATAGGTGTGGGATTGAATATAAAATTCAAAAACAGATATAAACAAATGAGAAAGGAGGCTCTCTCTTACGGTAGACGACCTCAAAATATTGATAGCAGGAATAATGGAGTTAGAAAATCCTCAACAGATGCTAACATTGGTGGAGAAAGTTTTATGAGGAAAGGATATTTATCAGTACATAGTCACAAAGTGTCTCCCCCCAAATCACTTACTTATTACAAAGGAAAAAACAGTAAGTGTTTAGTGGAGAAACCTGGCATACGTCATCTTCGCCAAGTGATTGAAGGTAACATCACCCATATTGAGACAAACCAACATCACATGCCTCCTGATTTGAGGCTGTGGAAAGCGTACAACTTGTTTTGCTGTGTGTTTAAGTGCAAAAGGTGCATAACCTGAATTGAATCACGAGGAAACATCAGATGAATCTAAACTGGTGGACATTCTACAGGATTAATGGCCTGTAGTGCCCCTAAACATGAGATCAACAAAGACAAGGGCCGATAACAGTTCCAGATTAAAGGAGGCTAGAGAGACATGGCAGCAAAACGCATGGGACAAAGAGAAAGCTGTAAAGGACATTATTGGGACAGGTGGTGAGACTTGAATATAGACTGGGGATTGGATAGTAGTGTATCAATATTAAATTTCCTGATTCAGATAAGTATACCAAGTTCATGTAATAGAATGCCCTTGTTCTTAAGAAGTATACACAAAATTAAATATACTGAGAAGGAAGGTAGAGAAGCTGTAGCCCTAGGCTAGAGGGGTTCACGTTTGATATGACATCCTCAGCTCTCTGGTCTGCTTTACACTTGTCCCACTGTGTTGTTGGGAGAGGTGTGCAGAATGCTGACAGTAAGGAAAAGGCATTTTCCTTGAGCAGAGGTGAAATACTGCGTACATTGTGAATGTCTCATACTTCATTACCTTTGGATGGATGAGTAACAATGTGTGAAGAACTGGTGGGGGGGACTTCCCTGGTGGCACAGTGGTTAAGAATCCGCCTGCCAATGCAAGGGACACGGGTTCGAGCCCTGGTCTGGGAAGATCCCACATGCCATGGAGCAACTAAGCCCGTGCACCACAACTACTGAGCCTGCGCTCTAGAGCCCGCGAGCCACAACCACTGAGCCTACATGCCACAGCTACTGAAGCCCACGCACACCTAGAGCCCGTGCTCCACAAGAGAAGCCACTGCAACGAGAAATCCACGCACTGCAAAGAAGAGTAGCCTCCGCTCGCCGCAACTAGAGAAAGCCCGTGTGCAGCAGTGAAGACCCAACACAGCCATAAATAAATAAATAAATAAATAAAAAGAACTGGTGGGAACTCTAGGAGCAGTGTTTGAGACCTGGATGTGATTGTTATTGACCTTATTAAGTACTTTATTTAGATCTTTATTTTTTTTTAAACAACGTCAAAGTGGATAGAATTAGGACAAGAGCATTTTAAATTTTTGAAAGTGTTTTTCTATAAATTAAACTAATCTTAAGCCATTAATACTGTTAAGGAGAAGATAGATTTTAAAGTACTCCTATTGGGCAGATAAGAAAGTAAAACCCAGAGAGGATTAAGTGACTTGCTCAAGGTGGTTTCTCCCAGACCTTGAACCTTCATCCGTATGACCTCCTGGAAGTCGGTTCTTTCATAGATCATCAGTTCTGTGTACTTTCTAGAAATAAAAGAAAGTATAAATACAAGACATACAAGAAAGAAAACATCTCTTCTCTGCTATAGTTTAGCAGTAGTTCTTGTCTTGAAAAGAAAATTAGACCAGAGAGATACCTTTTCTAATTTGAAATGCTTTGGTTCTATGAAACTGGTTGAAGAGGCTCAGTTCGATTCAAGATCTGCTTCTGGTGAGCCCTCTAGATAGTTCTGAATTTATCACTGTGAGGCCTAAGGGGTCCCGTGTCTTTAGGACTCTCCCGACGGTCTGTGACCAATAGGGTCTGCTGGTCTGTGCCTGTGTGAATTGATGGGTGAGTCCCCCGAGCCCAGCTGCCTGTCTTGCTGAGAAGCAGCCGAGCACTGCTTAAGGGTGAGGTGAGGGAGCTGGAATGCCAGCCTGTGTGTCTCAGCTCTGCTGCTTGCCAGCTGTGGACGCTGGGCAAGGATGATGATGATGACAATAATAACAGAACCCACCTCATAGGGCTGTGGATATTACACGAGTTAACGTCTGCAAAGAAGTGAGAACAGTGCCTGGCATAGAGAAAGTGCTGTGTAAGCATTTGTTTTCAAATGTGATAAAATATACCTAACGTAAATCTACCACTTTAACCATTTTTAAGTGTACAGTTCTGTTATTAAGCACATTCATATCGTTGTGCAGCCATTGCCACCACCCATCTCCAGACCTTTTTCAGCTTCCCACTCAGTGTGGGAAACACTGTCCCCATTCAACACTAGCTCTGCTCTCTCCCCTCTCTGCAGCCCCTGACAATCACCTTTCTGCTTCTCGTCTCTATGATTTTGGTACCTACTCTATCTACCTCTACTCTAGATACCTTGGCTCATGCCAAGTACTTATTAAGAACCAAAGAACTTTGGGGTTTGCATGCTGGAGTGTGTACAGAACAGGTTTGCTCAGCTTTATATAGTAAATTGGCGTAAACCTACCTTCCAAGAGCACTATACAGCTTGAATGTAGAACAGACTTGGAGCGTCCAGATGAAAACGAGATGTGGGAAACAAGATGGAATGAGAAAGTTCTGGTTTTCTCTTTGCCCAGCATTTTTTCCTCTTGACATGCTTCCCTACTTCGTGAGCACAATGACAGTGGGTGCTGTGCGCACCGACGCGTTAAGGGGGTCAGGTCATTGTGGATTACAGCGAGGGGTGGTGATACGGGGCTTAGCCAGACTCCAGCGCTGCGGGAATAGTGGGTGGAGGGCCTTGGACGAGATGCTTCCTGGGAATGACACCTCCCAGCTGGTTCTCAAAGCCACCTGCACACGTGCAGCCAAGCGTGAGCTGAGCTGGCGTCGACGCGGGGAGCCGTCCGGGGAGGTTGTCCTGCTGCCTGAGCCCTTTGTGCTGTGACACCCGGCGCCCGCAGGGTACACATGGCACATCTGCCTGGAATGCCAGTTTTACTGTTTGGAGGCGGGGACTCCTTATATTTTAATACTGAACCACAGATCAGATGTGCAGTAGAATGCAATATGGATGATTCTTTTTTTTTTTTGCGGTACGCGGGCCTCTCACTGCTGTGGCCTCTCCCGTTGCGGAGCACAGGCTCCGGACGTCCAGGCTCAGCGGCCATGGCTCACGGGCCCAGCCGCTCCGTGGCACGTGGGATCCTCCCGGACCGGGGCACGAACCCGCGTCCCCTGCATCGGCAGGCGGACTCCCAACCGCTGCGCCACCAGGGAAGCCCTGGATGATTCTTTTTAAGAGTGAATCTGAAATTACACAATTCATGCTTATTGGGCTTTGAGCTGTGCCCCTACATACTTCTCTTCACCCCCAATTCTTTCTCTGTGTTTACTCTCTTCTGCATTTAGGGTTATTTTTCTACAGAAGAGCTCATTAAATATGCAGTGTGGGAAGCCTAGGTTTGTGTGGAGGTCAAGAGAGGGCTCAGAAGGGCGGGCTTGCCTCTCCTGCAAAGCTGTGTTCTCCACCTGTCAGCTGTGATCTGGGACACATGATTTAGCTGTCCCAAGTTTCCATTTCCACATCTGTAAAATGGGAATAATACCAGTGTCACAGGATCGCTGTGGGTTAAACACAGTAATACTAGTGCCGGGAAAAACTGTGTCGTGGAAGTGCTCTGGTGGCCACGGAAATGTGGGTGTTTAGGAGCCAAAGCCTCACCAGCTGCTTCTCCCACACCCTCTGCTTGTCCCTCTCCCAAGTCATTTGTGTAGCAAGGCTTCTATGTGCTCTGACTCTCAGGCTTCTTTCTTTTCTTTCTGGACCTCGTCTCTCTGCCCTTCATCCACCCCCCCACCCCGCTCCCCTTTCAGATACCTCTTTTTCTTCCCAATGTGATATCAAGAGAGAGGGAAGGCTGGGTTAGGGGCGGGTCTGGAGCTGCCCAAGACCATTCCAAAGGAGCCCACCTCGGAGGGCAAACAACCATGTGGTGTGCTGCTTAAGGCTCTGACACGTGGAGGCATCAGCATGGCAGTGGCTGGAGCCCTAGGAGAGGGCATGGGTCAGCAAGGATTTTGAAGAGCAGATCTAGGGCTGTTTCTTTCTTTTTTTTTTTTAATTGAAGTATAGTTGATTTACAATGTTGTGTTAATTACTGCTGTATAGCAGAGTGATTCTATATATCACTATATATATTCTATATATCATACACACACACACACACACACACACACACACACACATACACATTCTTTTCTTTAATATTCTTTTCCATTATGGTGTATCACAGGATACTGAATATAGCTCCCTGTGCTCTACAGAAGGATCTTGTTGTGTATCCGTTCTATATATAATAGCTTATATCTGCTAACCCCTACCTCCCACTCCATCCCTCCCCCAACTCCCTCCCCCTTGGCAGCCACCAGTCTGTTCTCTATGTCTGTGATTCTGTTTCTGTTGCATAGATAGGTTCATTTGTGAAATATTTTAGATTCCACATATAAGTGATAGCATATGGTATTTGTCTTTCTCTGACTTACTTCACTTAGTATGATGATCTCTAGTTGCATCCATGTGGCTGCAAATGGCATTATTTCATTCTTTTTTATGGCCGAGTAGTATTCCATTTTATATATGTATCACATCTTCTTCATCCATTCATCTGTCAATGGACATTTAGGTTGTTACCATGACTTGCCTGTTGTGAATAGTGCTGCTATGAACATAGGGGTGCATGTATCTTTTTGAATTATAGTTTTGTCTGGATATATGCCCAGGAGTGGGATTGCTGGATCATGCGGTAATTCTATTTTTAGTTTTCTGAGGAACCTCCATATTGTTTTCCACAGTGGCTGCACCAACTTACATTCCCACCAACAGTGTAGGAGGGTTCCCTTTTCTCCACATAGGGCTGTTTCTTGAATCTCCATCCCCGCTTCCCATGGACGCAACTTTGGACATGTTCCAAGAAAAAACAGATCCTTGTTGACTCTGAATACTGATGAATGGTAAAATAAGGAACTTGGTTTGAGTATTTAAATTAATAATAAGTACAGTAATTTATGTCCCTGATTTAACAACTGATGCCAGATGCACTATATATGGAACTACATAGGAGATTGTGTGTGTTATCAGGTAGATGTGCCAGGTTAACTTTGTTGAAAGAGCTTTTATTAATAGAATCAAACTCTGCCCAGCTCTTTAATGATGAGCTATCATCTGATCTTCCCACTGTCATCACACCACCTGTACTCCTTTCAACTACATGGCTCAGAAACAGCTATACAACGTCCTGGTTCCTCTCAAGAAGTTCAGAGACTTGGAAGGGTGGGGAGGGGAGGAGTGGAGTCTTGGAGGGCTGAGGAATGGGACAGGAGACAGAGCACAAAGGTGCATCTTGAAAGTGCACATGCAACTTCTTCATGCTTCTTGTCTTCTCTAGTTGTGTTTCCCACCCAACTTTCTCTCCCCTCCCTCAAAACCTGACTTCAAACTCAATCTAGAAAACTGGCTCTGAGTAATCCTATCATTGAATACTCTCTTCTCTTCCCCTTGGCTTTTCTGTCCTTTGTCCTGTCATTAGTTGGCCCTTTTTCCAAAGGTTTTCTAAAATTTTCCCCAATGTTATATATTTTCTGTTAGATCGTAAACTGTTAAGGGCACAGACTCCTTTCTCCCGCCTCATCCCACCTCTTCCTCCCACCCCTGACGTGCGCTGTGACTATTTAACTGCTAGTTAGAGACTTTGCTACTTACCAAAAGAAGCACATTCTGTTGTTGTTGTATTTATTGGTTTTAATTATAAGCCACTTGGAAGGCATTTTAGGACTCTGCATCTCCATAATTGTCTGCCAGCATTTTGCACCTAACAGATCAATTGTATGAATAAGTTTCCATCCTCACTTGGCTTCATAAACGTGGATGTGTCTGCTGCACAGATGCTAGCAGGGCTCTCCTCTCTGGAGTAGAAACCATGGCTTAATTCTGAAATTGTATTCAGGTCTTCTAAGGAACTAGTGCCGATACCCAATTTGGCTTTCTCCTCTCATCTACATCGGACCAGTGGTGCAAGGGGATTTATATATAGTACCATGGTCCAGTCCCCAGGCAGAAAAGAAATGCCAGGGGAGATCAGTTATTCATCTAAGTCCGAAGCAGAAGAGCATGAATTATGTTTAAGGTGGCTGCTGTCCTGGCTGCTCTATAAAGTTTTTTGAGCTTTGGACTAAAGAATTCTAATTTCTAAAAATTTTGGTGTTTTTCATTGTGTTTATAAATGCATCCATTTTTCTAAATTTGGGACCCTGTACTTTCTATGAGCAGTAGTTCTGCGTGTTAGAACAAAAAGCACACAAGCCAAAACCAAAATGTTTTCAGCTTTGTTGCCCAAGTGGGGTAAATTCTTTCCCACAAGAGAGCCGTTCCCAGGGTATTTTATCCACTTTCCAAGTAGTTTACAAAATCACAGTTTGTATACATTCTCTTCAGCCTGCAAACTCGATGTTTGCTTCACCCACTCTTGCCAACTCAACTCCCTTCCCGCATCGCCATTCCAGTTCCCCCTGCCGCTCCCTGTATCGTTGACCTAGAAGAATAAAAATATGTTTGCTCTAATGTAATAGGGTACCTCCAAAAGTTCAGTAAAAACTAAACAGAAGCCAGGAGTTGGTTTTAAATACAAACCAGCTCTGTAATCTATGAGCTCTGGGACCTTGAGCAAAACACTTACCGTATTTTAGCCTTGGTCAAGTGGAGGTAATAATACTTGTCCATCTATCTGATGGGGCTGTGGCGGTCATATGATCTAATTGATGTGGTAGCACTTTATAAATGTAGATGAATTCTATGAGGCCAAAAGCTGGTTGGAGTCCTGCTCTTTGATGTTGGTGTCATCTGCAGCATTTTATGATTTCTCACGAATCCAGTATCCCACAAACCCTAAATGTGTGAGCTGACGCTGATTTTCATACTCTGTTTAAAAGCCAGAGACGCTTCTTGCTCATTAAAACTAGCCTAAACTGCTTTAGTCCAAAGTCAAGTTGAAATGAATTCTGTAGCCATGACTATATTGCCAACATACCTCCATTTGCATAGTATGATCCGTCGGAGAGCTGAATTTTTGGCATGCTTTAAAAATTGACTGTCCTGGGCTTCCCTGGTGGCTCAGTGGTTAAGAATCCGCCTGCCAATGCAGGGGACATGGGTTTGAGCCCTGGTCCGGGAAGATCCCACGTGCCACAGAGCAACTAAGTCCATGTGCCACAACTACTGAGCCTGCGCTCTAGAGCCCACGTGCCGCAACTGCTGAGCCCATGTGCCACAACTACTGAAGCCCGTGCGCCTAGAGCCTGTGCTCTGCAGCAAGAGAAGCCAGCACAATGAGAAGACTGCACGCCGCAACGAAAGAGTAGCCCCCCCTCGCCGCAACTAGAGAAAGCCCACGCACAGCAACGAAGACCCAACGCAGCCAAAAATAAATAAATTTATTAAAAAAAAAAAATTGACCGGAATCATGTGTTCATTCACACTCACTAACAAACAGCATATGCTTGCATTAATAGTACCCTTCTGTTCTACATCCTAGGCTTCTGAGTCTGTTTTATTAAAGTTCTCTTCTAAATACACGTTTAAAGTCAGCTCCTCATATACCCCTACAATAGTGGAATGCCTCCATGGTGTTTCCTTGTTAATTACACAAACTTGTCTTTATGGACATTGGCCCAGGGGGTTGCCTTTCTGGTGCAGAGCCATGTGCAGTTTCCACGTCCACCATCTGAAGTCACAAAATGAGTTGGCTGCTCTCTGTTGGCTTCCTTTTTCTTCCCCCGTACCAGGCTCTTCTTCATCCTGTTTGTCCTGTTGCCAAATTGTGCTCTTGTAAAGCATACCCGTAGTTTTCTTCTAGTTCAGACTTGTAAGCTTTCATGTCACATAGGTCTGCCGCAGCCCTCTCTTTGTTCTCCAGCTTAGGTCCTCTTCTGTTCATTCCCTTTCACTTACCTCTATCCCTACCTCTTCTCTCTCGTGAGCTTACCACACCTTCCAACAGAGTGTGGTGCCGTTAACCATCTTCCTCTCCGCTGTCTTTGAACTTCTGTGTGTGTGTGTGTGTGTTTTACACAATAAAACTGACTGAATATTCATCATAAATTTTAATGCCTGTGATTCTTTTTTTTGTTTTTTTTTGCGGTATGCGGGACTCTCACTGTTGTGGCCTCTCCCATTGCGGAGCACAGGCTCCGGACGCGCAGGCTCAGCGGCCATGGCTCACGGGCCCAGCCGCTCCGCGGCATGTGGGATCTTCCCAGACCGGGGCACGAACCCGTGTCCCCTGCATCGGCAGGCGGACTCTCAACCACTGCGCCACCAGGGAAGCCCTGCCTCTGATTCTTTTCTAGAAGTTCAAATGGGTCAATTAGTTGCATGAAAGGTATCTTTCTCAATGAAACTGGCATTAAGGCTTATTCCTCATCATATTTTAAACATCTTTCTGTAACTGAACATAAAAACAAATTTAATCTTATTTCTGATATAATTACAGTAGTACACATCAGTGGTACAGAGCAGCGGTCCCCAACGTTTTTGGCATCAGGGACCAGTTTCATGGAAGACAGTTTTTCCACGGACGGGGTGGGGGTGGGGGGGTGGGTAGGGGCGCGGGGGATGGTTCAGACGATAATGCTAGCAATGGAGAGCAGCAGATGAAGCTTCGGTTGCTTGCCGGCCGCTCACCTCCTGCTGTGCAGCCTGGTTCATAACAGGCCGCAGACCGGTACTGGTGCACAGCCCAGGATTTGGGGACCCCTGGTATAGATATTTGGAAAATGTGTAGGAATCAAAGTTAAGGAAAAAACTCCAGAGCCCTCCTTTTGGGAACAAGTGCTTTAACATTTTAGCATTTCCTTTTAGGCTTTTTTCCCCTTGATTAGAGTGCATATGATATACTCTTATATAATTATTATAGCAATATACACACACATGTATATATAAAATATGTATACGTGTGTGGAATTAAAATTGTGCTTTTTAAAATTTATATAGCTTCAAGTACATTCAATTTGCAAATTACATGGGACATAGATGCTAAAGCTGCTGAGTGATGGAAAAATTGAGTATAATCAGTTATCCTTGGAAAAACTAGCTGATTATCTATTGTCTTTACTATACATGTTTATAAGTTTTATATCTTATAACTAATTTAATAATTGATTATATTAGAATTTATTAAAATATATATGATTTTTAAATATTTTTTTAAAATAATCATACAACAGCTTCATGAGGGTGGATGGCATTATTCCCATTTTTCAGATGAGGAAACTGAGTGTCTAGTTAACTCTTTTTTTAATATTTATTTATTTATTTATTCGGCCGCATTGGGTCTTAGTTGCGGCACGCAGGCTTCTCTCTCTCTCTAGTTGTGGTGTGCAGGCTTAGTAGTTGTGGTGCACAGGCTCCGGAGTGCGTGGGCTCAGTAGTTGCAGCTCACGGGCTCTCTAGTTGTGACATGTAGGCTCTAGAGTGCAGGCTTAGTTGCCCCACAGCATGTGGGACCTTAGTTCCCCAACCAGGGATCGAACCCATGTGCCCTGCATTGGAAGGCAGATTCTTAACCACTGGACCACCAGGGAAGTACCTAGTTCACTCTTTCATAACTGAGTGTGACAGTGTTATAGGCACCCAAAACCATGGCTCTTTCGTCTCAGCGCCCCCTTCCCTTTTTTAAAAATCAGGTCTCTGTCAGTTTAGGCAGAAATTCACCTTTGGAGGGAAAAGAGGAGTAAGTAGAATGGGGGAGGGTGCCTCAGATAAAACATGGTAAATTTTCTCACATGTGTTCTCAGCATTTATTGATCATATGACTTTGCGTATGACGTGATGTATCATGTAAGTAGCATCATTTAGTTTTTTGTTTTGATCTTGTTTCAACTCTTGCATTCCTGATACAGTCTAACTTGGCAGTACTGAATATTATCTTAATATTTTTTCCTTCATTGGACTACATTTGAGGTTTCTGCATCTCTAAGAAATAAGCCTGTAATTTTACTGTCTATACTTTCTCAAGATAATAGCACTAATTGATGTGGTTTCCAGTAGGAAAAATAAAGTCACATAAATCTATCTGCTGATTAATGAGATATCAGTAATACCATTAATAACACCCTCAGAAGAGCCTAATGGCCGCTGGGCCAGTCATCAAACATTTACATGCAGGGAGGCAGCAGAACTTGGGGAGAGTAGAAAGATCAGAACTTTGGAATCAGAGTTCTTTCAGATCCCAATTCTGCCACTGAATTGTCGTTAAGATCTTAGAATTACCTAAACCTAAATGACCGAACCTCTCTGAGTTTTTTTCCCACCAGAAAAGGGGAGATTCAAATTCCTGTCTTAAAGGGGGATAAGCGATAATATATGTAAAGTATCTGGCAGGTAGTAAGTGATCATTATGTGTTAATCTTTTCTGTCTGCTACTTTTCATGCACGTATCACAAAGTGGTCACGTGAATGAGAGAAAGACAACATAGGCATCTGAAACTCAGGGAAGACTCACAACCAAGAGGCTGTTTTGTTTTCTTGCTCTTACCTTTGAACTATTTGTGATTTATTATTTCTTTTCTCCTAATAGTCAAGGAAAAATTAGGCCAAGCTGCCCTATTCTATTGTCTTCTAAGACTCCTAGCTTTGTGGCAATACCCTCTGATATTCTGGGTTATCTGGAGTCGTTTGAGGGGACAGGGACAGGGTATTACCAGTGACTTGCTACTTCTTGAGAACAGCCCGGGAACTGTCATTACGTAACCTGCTAAGTCTGTTTAACAGTTGTAAAATAGCATCATTCCCATGAAGTATTAAAGTTTAGGTAAACATCTATATCCTTAAAATATTCATTATCTGTAGAAAACAGGGAGAATCATTTTAGGACTGGTTGTAAATACTTCGGAGCATTTCTGCACTGAGCATCTTAAGCACAAAAAGTTCCTATCCAAGTGAGATGAGTTGAATTCCTTTCCCTTCCTTTAAAAATAGTAGAAGCTCATCCAGACTAAAGATTTTTATAATTCCTTCTGTAATTTTAACTCTTGGGGTTAAAAAGTCTGAAACTGGCCTTGGAAACTTGACACTCCATTCTCCCTTACTGAGATCTGTGTGGGGATGACAGAGTGTGTAGGAGCAGGCAGTGAGCAAATGGAATTCTCCCTGTGCCGACTTGGTAGCAAAAGAGATGGTTGTTGTCCCAAAAATGTTTTTTTGCAATTATAATTGACGACAGAATCCCAAATCTGAGAATCATTGCTTTAAATTCTTCTCCCAAATTGAGCAAAGTTCCAGATAGACCCCTCCCTCCCGTCCCAGACTTCAGGTTGGCCTACCTTTGTATATAGGCCTTAACATCTTCATGGTCTGCTTTGAGTTTCCAGATTATTAAAAAAAAAAAAAAAAAAAAAGACATTCTTGTTCACATTTTCACAGTGGCCCCAAATTTATTTTACCCCCATGTGTGAGATGTAGAAGTGAGGTCCTGTTCTGAAAAGGTGTCCTGGGTTTTGAGATCCAGCCGTGTTAGAAACAGATGGCATCTTAGGTGCTCAAGTATGATCACATTCTTGGGGGGAAAAGTTTGGGACCTTTTGTATCAAAGTGGGATCAAATAACTCTTTTTCATATGTGGATCTTAAAGCTATGTACATTTAAATCATGTTTGCAGAAAGGGGTAACCTTTTCACAAAGCCTGAAATGGTTCTCGTTTTTCTGAGTAATTACGACAAAGAAGCTATCTAACTCTTCTGGGCCTTAATAACCTCACTTGAAAAAGGGCATTGGTAGCCAATCAGAGACCCTAATGCTTGTAAGGAAGCTGTGTAGTTTGTTGGTTACCCTTCTTTCCCCACCTAGGAAATTCTCCTTCTAATGCTGAACTTGAAGATTTAGGGCTTTAGAGGAGGATGGCCACAGTCCCTTAATGCCACATGTAACCTGAATATCCTCTGAAGTTGTGTGTTGATTTATAACTCTGGAGAGTTCTTAGAAATGTATGCTGGGGGAGAAGTTCCAGGAAAGGTGTGGAGGACAGGCTTCAAATTCAGTTCTCCTTCCCTTGGGATCGGGACAGTATGGCTGTATTACCATCAGGGCTTGGAATTAGTTGGACTAAATTTAGGAAGGACATAGCATCTCTGCCCGTCAAGCACAAAGCTGAACATGCCAATCAGCAGACTTTACTGAGCACCTACTATTTACCAGGCACTTCGTAGGGATGTGGAGATGGATGATCTGTGAGCCCGTGCACTCAGTGTCTTATAATTTCCATGGCTTGAAGAAACCTTCAGTGTCTCTAACAGGTGGAATGACAGTCTCTATTGTTGTTTCATATTCTTTAGGGTGCCTGGGAATACGTTTTGGGTTGCTAAGGACTTCAACCCCAGGTTTGCCTCCTTTTCAAAAGAAAGTTCAGTTTAGGGAAGTTTGATCATGTGGTCCTTTAAGGCTTAAGATTAAGTAGCTGCGAAATGCTTCAGGAAGCTGGTAGGAAGCCAGACTATATCACGGGTCAGTTTACTGACTATCAGCTTACTGGAAATCTTGGACTTGGGGTTCTCTCATTTTTTGTATCCTACCCCTGTAACCGGCCCCAGTTTTAGGGTTTCGGAATCAATTCTCTTCCATGGGGTATACGTCTCTGGTAACCATAAGTTCTGAGAGGGAGGAGATACCCATTGAGGTGTAAAGGCAGTCTGAACTCTTAAAAGATGGTTCAGTACATGTTTGAATTGAATGACCTACCTGAGGATATTCAGGGTTCCTTACAGAAATTTTGAGTTACACAAAACAACAATGTGTCCATACAATGCTAAACTATGGCACATTTCTATGAATTGATGGTTCATATTATATTCTTAACCTGCTTTTTCTTAAATAATACCGTTTTGTAAAATGGAGATTCCCAACCCTGGTTTTGTGATGCTTGCCAACCTTCCCTCCAGTATATCCCTACTTATGTAAGCATCCTGTAAGTATGCCAATGTTTTAGTTGTTTAACTCTAACAAAAACTTCATGAGGGACTTAGTGTGTCATACTTGTCACTTGTGTCCAGTCCCTAGAACAGACTGGCACAAAGCAGCCACTGTAATATTTGTTGAGCAAATGAATAAATTTTAATACAAAGGAGATGGTGGCCTTGGTGTCCTTGTGTGAAGGGAGCAATAGAGTAGCTGAAGTGAACAAGTGACCACGCCAACTCCTTCATGAATAAGGTAGGTCTTGGGCTATTTTCCCGGTGGATTTTGTGGGTGTCCTTTGACAAATGATCTCCTTAGGTTCCTTCTGTCTCTAACCTTATAGTTCTATTTCAAAACCTTTTCTACAGACTCATTCTGTTCCTTAAACCTCTGAATAAACCCTATAATGCAATTGCCACAGAATGTGATAGCTGTACCATCTTTTAGCCAATGTCAGCTAACATAACAAAAAGTGTTTTGTGAGTTGCTAATACTTCAGGAAGTTGTTCTCCACAACGAACGTCCTCGTGTTTCTTAGGGTTCAAGGCAGCAAGTAAAGATGAAGTTCAGAGGAGGTCTCAGTTAATCAGTTTGCTTTAAAATAAAAGCAACTTGGGCTTCTCTGGTGGCGCAGTGGTTGAGAGTCTGCCTGCTGATGCAGGGGACACGGGTTCGTGCCCCGGTCCGGGAAGATCCCACATGCCGCGGAGCGGCTGGGCCCGTGAGCCATGGCCGCTGGGCCTGTGCATCCGGAACCTGTGCTCCGCAACGGGAGAGGCCACAACAGTGAGAGGCCCGCGTACTGCAAAAAATAAATAAATAAATAAAAATTTATTTATTTTTAATATTTAATTTAATATTTAATTTAATTTAATTTAATTTAATATTTAATTTAATAAAAAGCAACTCTGAAGGCACTTCAGTGATCTTCCCTTGGGCTTGGAGTGACAAGTGCCTTCCGCAACTCATTCAGATTCAGCAGCAGCGTGGCGCTGGGCAAAGAGCGGGGGCTGAGGTGCTGAGGGACCTCAGTTCCAGCCCCGGCTCTGCCATTGACCCAGCAGTAACTGTAGGCGGTCCCTTCCCCTTACATGACCCCCTTCTCCTCAATTGTAAGAAAGAGTTAGTTCCTATCTTTCAGAGAGGTGATGAAAAGCACACAATAACATGGAAAAGTGCCTCATAGGCGATAAAGTCATGCTTAAGTGTATTCTTTTATCAGCTCCGTGATGGCTTTTTAAATGGCAGTGGCATCCGTGCCAGTGGCTCTTACTAGAAGTTGCTGCTTAGTAAATATTGAGTAATGCAGAAATATTTGCAGGCGACCTCTGTGGCCCAGAGGGATCTGCTTTTGTCATGGTTAAGACATCCTCACACTCGTAACCTTGGCTTACGCTTTGACAATAGATTATGAAGGAAGGAAAGGGAGACTGAAGTGTGTGTGGTCGCAAGGGCAGTAGCCAGGTATGTGGTCCAGTGGGCCGGGTCAGGAGGGAAGGAAGGGATGTGTAAAAAGAAGCCCCATGAGGGCAAACATTTTTTGTTTTGTTCACTGCCCCGTCGCTGGTGCTTTGACTCATGCCTGGCTCATAGAATCTGTGAATTGAATGAGTCAAGTAAAGTCTATAGAATGGCGCTGTTATTTGCTCCATCCATGACCACGTCCTTTATTCAGTGTAAATAGGCAAATAAAACTACTCCCCATAGATACTTTAAAGCCCATGTATTACTCTTTCCTGATAAAAAATTAGTTGTTCATCAGATGTTTGAATGGAGCATGCAGCCTGTGCAGGGAAGTGTGCTGCACACCTGAGGGCACAGATATGTCTTCTAGGAGTTTACTGTTAAACGAAGCAGTACAGGAGTTACTGGTACCAAACGCAGGTATGTGTGCCCTACGCACAGTGAGGCCAGACAAACGGAAACGGAAACATGGGAGTTTGGAGCAGAGAAAGGTTTATTGCAGGAACAAGCAAGGAAAACAGGTGGCTCGTGCTCACAACCCCCAAACTCTCTGATGGTTTTCGGGGAGAAGTTCTTATAGGCAGAATTTGGGGTGAGGGCTGCAGAGTGTGTGGCTGTCTTCTTCTTCTGGTGGTGAGGGAACAGGGCGGTGCTCTAGGAATCTTGTGCTCAGCCTGAAGTTACCATCCTCCACCTGGGTGGGGGCCTTAGTTCATGTAGAAGAACTCAAAGATATATATGTTTTTTAATTTATTTATTTTATTTATTATTTGTTTCTGGCTGCGTTGGGTCTCTGTTGCTGCGTGCAGGCTTTCTCTAGTTGCGGCGAGCGGGGGCTACTCTTCGTTGCGGTGCGTGGGCTTCTCATTGCGGTGGCTTCTCTTGTTGTGGAGCACAGCCTCTAGGCATGAGGGCTTCAGTAGTTGTGGCACGTGGGCTCAGTAGTTGTGGCTCGCAGACTGTAGAGTGGAGCTCAGTGAACTCAAAGATATTGTTATATATGTTCCTTGAGGAGGAACCGGGACCCTGCCCATCGCTGCACTATAGTTTCTTGACTGCTCCTTCTTTGTTTCTGCATTCCTTCCCTTCCCTGATTAGTAACTGTTTGAGTCTGTCCTTTGGTACTCAGGGGAGGTCTAGGAGGCTAAAATTTTTTTCCTGCAAACAAGAAACAGGGGACCCGGAAAGGATTTGTACCCGGGAGGCTCCCACAGGGTCCTGTCCGGTTTCAGTGCCAGGAGAGAGGACAGTGTGAACAGGAATAGTCAGGGGAGACTTTGGGAAGGAAGTGGCCCTTGATTGAGCCTTAAAGATAGGTAGAGGGGCTTCCCTGGTGGCACAGTAGTTAAGAATCTGCCTGCCAATGCAGGGGACACGGATTCAAGCCCTAGTCCGGGAAGATCCCACATGCCACGGAGCAACTAAGCCCGCAAGCCACAACTACTGAGCCCACATGCCACAACTACTGAAGCCTGCGCGCCTAGAGCCCGTGCTCCGCAACAAGAGAGGCCACCACAATGAGAAGCCTGCGCACTGCAACGAAGAGTAGCCCCCGCTCGCCGCAACTAGAGAAAGCCCGCACGCAACCAATGCAGCCAAAAATAATTAAATTAATTAAATAAATAAATTTATAAAAAAACAAGACAGAATTCCATCAGCTATGGCCAAAACGTTGCAGTGGCAATATAAAACTTTGTGGGGAGAGTGTGTTTTAATTCAAACGTTAAGTCAGATCTTCTCTTTGGACAGGGTGATGTCAGAGTTTGAGAGCCCCCAGCAGCCCTGGGCTGGTAGGATGCTGCGTGGCTTGTGGAGGCAGTTGAGGGGCAGAGGCCTGGGGGCCAGCGCTGCTGGTGCTTCCGCCTCCTACTGGGTAGGCTGGTTGAGGCTGGAAGGAAGCAGCAGCCAGGAAGGAAGGTGGCAGTGAGAGTGACCCCACCTTTACCTCTGAGGAGGGCAAAATGACCAAGTGGAATCCGACTGAGAATTTTCAATTGCTTTCAAGCTTTAACATGCTGAAGGTACCATAAAATGGAAATATTCTGTCAGAAATGGGAGGCGGTCTTTAGACTGAAATTAAAATGAGAAGCTGGTAGTCATGGGGGGTCCTGGGGATTAACTGTTCGGAACAATGGAGATGGAGGATGAGCTGGTGCTACGCGGGCGTGCCGGGAATCTCCTAAGAAAACCCAGAATGAGAAGAATTTCAAAGTATATTCATGGCAGGATGATGGTTAGTGCACTTACTAAAGATTCACTGGAAGAGAATTGTTGAGCAAATATTTGAGTGCCCTCTCCGTGCAAGAAACCACATAAAAGATGAAGCAAAAGAGTCATTTCCTCTAAAGAATCCCCAGTCTGGAGAGCGAGATGTGACCCAGTTACAGTGGGGGCTTCCACGAGGAGTGATAGAATAGAAATGTGGACCAAGGTGCTGAGGACTGGGGATGGTTTCTGATTTCGGATCCACAGAAGTTTGCTCAAGAAGATACAGAGGTGTCACACACAGGCGGGACAGTGGCTTTCTAGACAGAGAGGTGGTGGAGAGCAGAAGAACTCAAACTTCAAAGGGAGTGGTTTGGGCCTGGAACCCGGTGCTGCCAAGAAGGGTGGCTGAACTGTAGGCTTCAGGTAGGGGAGGGGAGAGAACGTGTTTTCTTCCTGAACTTTGTTCTATAAGAAGTGGGGATCCATCGAAGGTTTGGAGAGGAAGAATTGCATCAGTAGGACGGTATGTTACAAAGATGCTTCTGGGGACAGTGAGGAGAATGGGTGGAGGAGGGGTGGCGACTGGGGGGCTGTTTGAGGGCCGTTGCAAGAGCCCAGGGGAGAGATGTCAGAGGCCTGGGGTCTCCAAGTGGAGGTGCAGAGGAGGGTTGTTCGAGAGCTTCGGTACGTTTCCTAAATCTGAAAGCTCTCTTCTAAAGTTAAATCAGATTCAATTTGTTAAAAAAGATGCTTTTGACAAATACAGATCTTTGTTGAGCCCCCTAGGTGTCATTGGTGTGGGCTGAGGTCTCCCTATTTTGAGGAATGGAGCCACAAGGAAACTTGGGAGTCGTTGGACGGGGCGGGAATCGGGAAGGGATAGTGATCCGTGTGGAAATTCCTGCTCCTTTGGCCCTGCTTTTGCTGTATACCAGCCTGTCCTAGCGCTCTTCCAGCCTCTCCTGCTGCTTCTTTTTCTTCTTCCCCCATAAACAAAGACATTTCCCAAAGTTCTGTACTTGCTTTTTCCATCCCATCCAAATACTTCTAGCTCTAATGTTTCTGCTCTTCACTTGGGCAAATGGCCTCTCAGCCTGTTTGCTCAGAGGGTAAAGTGGGATAGGTTATGCACCTGCCTCAGAGAGAGTTGTAAGACTTGAATGAAACACTGCATAGAAAACGCTGCCTAACCCTTGAAGGAAAGTAAGTGCTCAATAAATAAGCATCTAGTACATATTTCCATGCTTACGATATTCCGTCATTTTTTATATTGACGTAAATTTAATCTTTCTTTTGAGTTCTTTGAAGGTTTGGTATTATTTTTCGATCTTAAGTGTCGAGCACTGTACTTGCCCAGTAAGAGTTCAAAATGTGATCTTACTTCCTTTTGTCTGCCAGATTGATATTTCAGATTCCTCTTCAGTAGGGCATGGGGTTGGCCTTTCCTAGGGATGGATGGATGACCTTCATATCCTTTTCTCCTCTGCTTGGGACCAGGGGTCCCATTTATGGAACGGCTGACTGGCGCTGGCAGCTGGGGAACAAAAGAGCAAACACGGACGGTCCTGCCCCTCGTGACCACAGCCTTGCTGCCTGCACACATTGTCTTCGTTAGATGAGTAATCTAACAAATGAGAAACCACATTCATTTTACAACCATCAGAATGAAAGTTCAGGACTGAACAGGAAAAGGGGGTCCTTTTCATGAGAGAGGACTGTTGTCGTGTAAATAGGCAGCTAAGAGTTGGCTGATGTGACTGTTGGCGGCTGTGGGGTACTGTTGAGCCCGCAGGCAGAGGAAATGCAATCAGGAAACGGGGAAGCTGTGCTCTCTACAGAAAAGCAAGGCTGAAGCGTGGCAGTTTATAAACTAGGCTTGTGTTGGAATAAAGGGTGTGGGCTCGGAGACCCTGCTCACTGGCTGTCTCCATGGCTTTTTTCTTTAGGATACCTGTTGACCAGGGAAAGTTAGCCTTGTAAAAAGACCAAGAGATAAACAAGGGAGGGATTTTAGTGACTTTGTCATCTGTAAAGTAGGATTTGGGTTGGATGAGAAACCTTAATTCCCTCTAGTGTTAAAACACAGGTCCTTGTAGATTCTTTGTTCAACCCCAGGATTTCTAGGATGGTCCAAGCTGAGCCATTGGACCAATTCTACAAGCTTGTTGAGCGAAGTTGTTGCTGATAGACCGTCCTCTAATTGACTTGAGGCTGTCTAAATCCTGTGGCATCATGTCTGTGAAATCTGATTGCTATTCTCCTTCTATTATTTAATGTCCACTTATACTTCAGTATTGCATTTTCTGCTAGAAATAATATAATATTGTAAAGTCCAACAGCAAATCTCTTTCTGCACTTGATGTTTCAATACCCCCATCTCTCATTATTCAGTGTTGAGCTGCATATGCGTTTCTCCTAGTTGGTCGTCTCATTATTTGATGAACACTGCCCTTATCGAGTCATGTGATGTTATCCTCTATTTCTAGCTATTGTGGATGATGAAAGACTCTCAGCAGAGGAGATGGATGAGAGGAGGCGGCAGAATATCGCGTATGAATATTTGTGCCACCTGGAGGAAGCCAAAAGGTAAGATTCAAAGTCTATTTGTGCACCTTCTCTTGGAGATGAGCTTTGGGGTACTGTATTTTTAATAACTCATCTGCAGCCTTTTTGGTAGTAAGGTAATGGGAGAAGAACCACCTGGGTTTTGTAAATGGCAGAACTTAGAAAAAGTTGCTACCACAGCCATGGTCAAGGCACTAGGGAGGCAACTGTTCCTTTTTCTTCCTTAGAGCCTCCTAGGAAATCTCTAGGCAAGTTGCAGATTATTTCAGAATTTCTTATCTCTCTGGCACGGATGTGGGGAAGCAGCAGAGACTTAAATCAACTTCCTTTTCCTCCAGAGCCTCCTCATATCTTTTCCCCAACTCTACCTCAATGATTATAATTATTACTACTCTTATTAATTAATGTATAATTATATATCCCTCTATACCCAGTAGAAAAATAGCATTTCAGACTGAAGTCCATCGTTCACTAAGCTGGAGAGTAGGTTTATGACAGCAATCTCCTTTTTAACCCATGGGTGTGTGACCACTTAGGATATGTTGTCTCTAAAATCACACTGACTCTTTTAGACTTTTTAGATTACAAGTCAATGTTGGGTTCTCCAAGGAGAAAGTGAAGATAAAGTATTTGCACTTAGGCCTCGGTATCAGGGGAATCAGAACTTTGTCCTTTGCTGGGTGCATAAGGCAGTGCCCATATGCCATGGGTTAGATTCTGATTTAATGCTTTGTGCTGTGATCAAGCAACAGTATTGTTTCATGGACAGACATGTTCCAGCTCTCTCATCTCTGTAGAAAATAAACATTGAGTTAATGGTCATTGGTGTTAATTATCTCTGATCACTGATAAATAGCTACCTACAGAGCTAGAAGAATGAGGTTTCTAATCACTGTTTTGTAGAAGAACATTCAGTGACACATGCACTAATTTGGCCTCAAAATTGCTTAAAAGGGGGTTTTCCGAGGTTGTTTAATGTTTTAACAGAGCCGTGTAGCTCTAAGCTCTAAAGGCTCAGGTTTTAAGGTTATTTAATGTGTCTGGAAGTTGACAGTTAGGTTGCAAGTCACTGAAGACTCACTGTCAGTCTAAGATTATTAAAAACATGCTTTTAGTCAAATTGTGGCTAAAGTTAGAGGGAGAGGGATTCACAGACATTCAAAATAAACATGCTGGACTTCCCTGGTGGTGCAGTGGTTGGGAATCCACCTGCCAATGCAGGAGACACGGGTTCCAGCCCTAGTACGGGAAGATCCCACATGCCGTGGAGCAACTAAGCCCGTGCACCGCAACTACTGAGCCTGTGCTCTAGAGCCCACGAGCCACAACTACTGAGCCCACGTGCCACAACTATTAAGCCCGCGGCCCTAGACCCCGTGCTCCACAAGAGAAGCCACCGCAGTGAGAAGCCTACGCACCGCAACGAAGAGTGGCCCCCGCTCGCCACAACTAGAGAAAGCCCGCGCACAGCAACAAAGACCCAATGCAGCCAAAAATAAATAAATAAATTAATTAATTAATTATTTTTTAAAAAGACAAAGTTTAAAGAAAAAAATCAACGTAACAATTAGTCCAAGTTCTTTGAAGAAAGCTTCCTTAGAAATAGTTTTGTTGAAAGAATAGATTGTAAAATACATAGCTTTTCCTCTAGGATGGTTTTCATAAATTTATCTTACAAGGAGAGATTAGATGTAATATGTATTTATGAATCTTTTATTAATATCTGAACACTTATTATGACTTTCAGGGAAGCTGTTTTTTTTTTTTTTTTTTTTTTTTTTTGTGATACGCGGGCCTCTCACTGTTGTGGCCTCTCCCGTTGTGGAGCGCAGGCTCCGGACGCGCAGGCTCAGCGGTCACGGCTCACGGGCCTAGCCACTCCGCAGCATGTGGGATCTTCCCAGACCGGGTCACGAACCCGTGTCCCCTGCATTGGCAGGCGGACTCTCAACCACTGCGCTACCAGGGAAGCCTAGGGAAGCTGTTTTTTGGTTATGGAGTATGTAAAAATTATGTGGCTATTAAAAGATATGTTTGCTATGATTTCAGAAAGCATAGTGTACAGAATTCGATGGTCCTGAACTCAGGAAATAAATGAAGGGGTGAGTTAGTATTCAAAAAGTTATTTATTTGAAAGGGTTTATTGCCTGATCCTTTTACAATGTTAATGCCTTAGGAATTTATCATACCGGGTTTATTATAGTGCATGCACGTGTGTGTTCATGTGAGTGTAGTTGCCTTAGAATATTGAATTTCTACTGAATGGTACACTTAGAATGTGAAAGTTTAGCTAGGAACTGTTTCTTATTTATTTCAGTTGAACTGACTTTGGTGCATTTCAAGTAGAGATGTATTGGGTCTGTCTTTGTGCCTCTATTTTTTCTTTCCAAGGGTGAGAACCGGAAGGATACCTAGCCTATATGTCCTGTAACTCAAAATTCAGAGTTGTAAGAGTCCAGGGTATCTTTAAGTTTGGTTTTATTACTTTCAAGATTCTGTGATCATTAATCTCAGACCATTTAAAAGTTGCTTCATTCAGAGGAGGATATCACTACCAACACTATAGAAATAAAAAGGATGTTGACGGAATGCTATGAACAGTTATATGTCAACAGATTAGTTAACCTAGATGAAATATACAGATACCTAGAAAGACACAGACTACTAAAACTGACTGAAGAAGAAATTTAAAAAACTGAATAGATGTAAAACAAGTAAAAAAGATTGAGTCAATACTCAGAAACCTTCCCGCTCTTCCAAAAAGTGTAAGGGGAGAGAACACTTCCTAACTCATTCTGTTGAGACCAGTATTACTCTGATACCAAAACTAAAGGTACCTCAAGAAAACTACAGACCAGTATCCCTTATGAATACAAATACAAAACTCCTCAACAAACTCCAACTGAGTTCAGCGACATCTAAAAAGGATTGTATACCGCCAAGGGGGATTTATCCCAGCAATGCAAGCTTAGTTTAATCTAAAAATCATTTAATCAAGACAATTCAGTGGGGGAAGAAAAACAGTCTTTTCAACAAATGATGCTGAGACAACTGGGTATATACATGCATAAAAATGAATTTGGATCCCTACCTCATACCATATACAGAAATTATCCTAAAATGGTTTTGTTAATCTAAAGGTGTGAACCACAACTGTAAATCTCTTAGAAGAAAACACAGCAGTACGTCTTTGTGACCTTGGGTTAGGCAGTGGTTTTGAGACTTGACACCAAAGGCACAAGCCAAAAAAAGAAAACCAGATAAATTAGACATCATGAAAATTAAACCTTTTTTATTCAAAGAGATGTCGTCAAGAAATTGAAAAGACAACTCATGGAATGGGGGAAAATATTGGCAAATCATATATTTGATAAGAGACTTGTATTCAGAATATATAAAGAACTCTTACAGCACACCATAAAAAGTAAATAGCCTAATTTAAAAATGGGCAGGGCTTCCCTGGTGGCGCAATGGTTGAGAGTCCGCCTGCCGATGCAGGGGACACGGGTTCGTGCCCCAGTCCGGGAAGATCCCACATGCCGCGGAGCGGCTGGGCCCGTGAGCCATGGCCGCTGAGCCTGTGCGTCCGGAGCCTGTGCTCCACAACGGTGAGAGGCCCGCGTACTGGAAAAAAAAAAAAAAGGGCAAAGTTTCTGAATAGACATTTTTCCAAATAAGATACACAAATGAACCATAAGAACAGGAGAGGATACTTAACATCAGTCATTAGGGAAATGCAAATCAAAACCACAATGAGATACCGTTTCATGCTAGGATAGCTATAATCAAACAGAATGACAATCACAAGTGTTTTTAAGGAGGTAGAGAGATTGGAACCCTTGTACATTGCTGGTTGGATTGTAAAATGGTGGAGCTACTTTGTAAAAACAGTCTGGTAGCTCCTCAAAAAATTAAATACAGAGTTACTATATGATCCAACAATTCCACCACTAGGTATATCCTCAAGAAAATTGAAAACCTATGTCCACACAAAAACCTGCACACAAATGTTCATTGAAGTGTTATTCATTAGAGCAAAAAGTGGAAACAACTCAAATGTCCGTCTACTGATGAATGGATAAAGAGTGTGTGATATATCCATATAATGAAACATTATTCAGCTATAAAAATGTATTAGCAAATCAGATTTAGCAGTGTATAAAAAGAACTATATAAATCACAACCAAGTGGAATTTATCCCAGGTTTGCAAGGCTGGTTCAACATTTGAAAATCAGTTAATGTGCTTCATCACAGCAACAGTCTAAATAAGAAAAAATCATATGATTATATCATTAGATGCAGAAAAAGCATTTGACAAAATTCAGTACCTATTCATGATAAAAATTCTTAGTAAAGTAGGAATATAGGGAAACATCCTGAACTTGAGAAAGACTATTTACAAAAACCCTACAGCTAACATCATACTTCCTGGTGAGAAACTTGAAACTTTCGCACTAAGATCAGGTACAAGCCAAAGGTATTCCCCCTCATCGCTCCTTTTCAATATTATAGTGGAAGTTTTAGCTAATGCAATAAAACAAGAAAGGGAAATAGACGATATACAGATTGGAAAGGAAGATAAAATCTTTGTTTGCAGATGACATGATTGGCAATATAGAAAACCTGAAAGAATAAAAAAAAATCCTGGAACTAATAAGCAATTATAACATGCTTGCAGGATACAAGGTTAACATACAAGTCCATTGCTTTCTTATGTACCAGCAATGAACAAGTGGAATTTAAAAGTAAAATACATTACCATTTACATTAGCATCCCCCAAAATGAAATACTTAGGTATAAATTTAACAAAATGTATACAAGATCTATATGAGGAAAACCACAAAACTCTGATGAGTGAAATCAAAGAACTAAATAAACAGATATTCCATATTCATGGATAGGAAGACTCAATATTGTCAAGATAGTTCTTCCCAGCTTGATCTATAGCCTCAATGCAATCCCAGTCAAAATTCCAGAAAGTTATTTTGTGGATATCAACAACTGGATTTTAAAGTTTATATGGAGAAGCAAAAGACCTAGAATAGCCAACACAATATTGAAGGAGAACAAAGTTGGAGGAATGACACTACCTGACTTCAAACTTAATATAAAGCTACAGTAATCAAGACAGTGTGGTACTGGTGAAAAAATGGACAAATAGATCAGTGGGACACAATAGAGAGCATAGAAGTAGACCCCTGTAGATACAGTCAGTTGAACTTTGACAAAGGAGCAAAGCAATACAGTGGAGCAAAGATGGTCTTTTTCAACAAATGGTGCTGGAACAACTGGGCATCCACATGCAGACAATGAAATCGCGACACAGACTTTACACCCTTCACAAAAATTGACTCAAATGGATCAGATCAACATGTAAAATTCAAAACTATGAAACTCCCAGAGGCTAATGATAAAGGAGAAAACCCTAGATGAACTTGAGTATGGCAATGGCTTTATTTATTTATTTATAGTCATTCATTTATGCATGCATGCTGCACAGGGTCTTAGTTGTGATGTGTGGGATCTTTAGTTGTGGCACGCGAACTTTTAGTTGCAGCATGAGAACTTTTAGTTGCAGCATGAATGTAGGATCTAGGTCCCCGACCAGGGATTGAACCCTGGCCCCCTGCATTGGGAGCATGGAGTCTTACCCACTGGACCACCAGGGAAGTCCCTGGCAATGGCTTTTAAGATATAGCACCAATGTCATGATCCATGAAAGAAAGAATTGGTGAGCTGGACTTCATTACATTTAAAAGTTTCTGCTCTGCAATAGACAATGTCAAGAGAACGAGAAGAGAAGCCACTGACTGGGAGAAAGTATTTGCAAAAGACACACTGATAAAGGAATGTTATCCAAGATACATAAAGAACTCTTAAGACCCAACAGTCAGAAAACAATCTGATTAATATATGGGCCAAAGACCTTAACAGACACCTCACCAAAGAAGATATATAGATGGCAAATAAGCATAGGAAGAGATGCTCCACATCATAGGTCATCAGGGAAATGCAAAATAAAACAACAACAAAACACCACTACACGCCCACCAGAATGGCCAAAATCTGAACACTGACAACACCAAATGCTGCCGAGGATGTGGAGCAACAGGAACTCTCATTTGTTGCTTGTGGAAGTGCAAAATTGTACAGTCACTTTGGGATATAGTTCTACAGTTTCTTACACAACTAAACACATTCTTACCATATGACCCAGCAATTGTGCTCCTTCTATTTACCCAGTGGAGTGAAGGCTATGTCCACACACAAAGCTACATATGGATGTTCGTAGAAACCTTTTTCATAACAGCCCAAACTTGGAAGCAATCAAGAGGTCCTTCAGTAGATGAATGAATAAATGAACTTTGATACATCCAGACAATGGAATATTATTCAGCGCTAAAAAGAAATAAACTATCAAGCCATAAAAAGCCACAGAGGAACCTTACATTCATATTATGATGTGAAAAGAGCCTATCTGAAAAAGCTACCTATTATTATGATTCCAAGTATTTGGTATTCTGCAAAAGGTAAAAGTGTGGAGACAGTAAAAATATCAGTGGTTGTGGGGAGATGGATGAGTATAGAGGCACAGAGAACTTTTTAGGGCAGTAAGAATGCTCTGTAAGATACCACAGTGATAGATAAATGCTATGATATATTTGTCCAAACCCATAGAATATATAGAGACAAGAGTGAACTGTAATGTAACTGTGGACTTTGGGTGATTGATATGTCAATGTAGGTTCATCAGTTAAAATAAATGTTCCACACTGGCGGGGGATGTTGCTAATGGGAGAGACTGTGCATGTCTTTGGGGGCAGGGGGTATATGGGAAGCCTCAGTACCTTCCCCTCAATTTTGTTGTGAACCTAAAACTGCTCTAAAAAAAAATAATCTTAAAAAACAAAGGATGAAGTACTGATACATCCTTACAACATGGGTGAACCTTGAAAATATGCTGAATGAAGGAAGCTAGACACAAAAGGCCACACATATTGTTATGATTCCATTTATATGAAATGCCCAGAATAGGCAAATCCATAGAGACAGAAAGTAGATTTGTGGTTGCCTAGGGCTGGTGGGATTGGGGGGTTGGGGAGCGATGCTCATGGCATGAGTTTCTTTTTGCTGGGACCAAAATCTTCTAAAACTGATTATGGTGATGACTGCACAACTCTCTGAGTATACTAAAAACCCCTGAATTGTACGCTTGAAAGAGTCAGTTGTCTATATATCTCATTAAAGCTGTTATTAAAGAAAAGTTCCTTTGCTCAGCCTGGCTTGGAGAGGTCCTTAGTAAAGCTGTTGAATATGATTAAATGGTGTTTAGCAGGTAAAGTGCATATGGAAGGTACTCCAAACATACATGAGATGTCTAAACACCGTTTACCAATTTTTTTGTGAGCATCCACCGTGTGGAAACAGGCACAATAGGGTCACTTTTGGAGATGGAGACCAAACAGCTAATAATTCTGTGTTCAGAAAAGCTCACTGCTATGAGGTTAAAGCTTTTCCTCACGAGTTTAAAATTCCTTCCTTCACTTTTATTTGCTTTATTAATCTCTCTGTATGTGTGTGCATGGGTATCTCCCTGCATCTAACCCACCATCCTCCTAAATCTCTCTCGTGTATTCACGTCTCTATTCCAGCATCAACCTACTGCAGGCTTCCAACATCACTTGCTAGATTGCTATAGTGGTCTCTAACTGGTTTCCCCACACCTCTGGTTGCTTCAATCCTTTATCAGATGAATCTTTTCAAAATTCTGATCGGTTCAAAATCTTCCAGTGGTTTCTCAATACTCAGGATAAAAACCGAACTGCTTTAGGGACTCATAGGTTCCGCATAGTCCAGTCATTCCAGCCTCTCCAGTTTCATCATGTGCCCCGTTCCCTATTGCTCTATCTTCCAGCCACGTTGACCCCTTTTCATTTCCATGTTTTCTCCTACACGGGATGTTTGCATGTGCTGCTTCCTTTTCCTCGTTATTGAGTGAGACTCTGCTCTGTCTTCAGATGGAAGCTCACTTTTTTCAGGGAATCCTTCTCTGACATCACCATCTGGGTCAAATACCCCAATTATAAGGTATCCGTGACATCGTGTCTCCCCCATATTTGAATGAATTACTTAATGCCCAGCATTGAATTTTTGTTACTAATGAGGATTGATTGTATTCTGTTTCCTGTATGTTTTAGTTCTCCTGGAGGTAACAAGTAGGATGTGAATTAGATTCATGGTAGACAGGATTCTAGATGATTTGGTTAGACTGTCAGCCTGGAGGTCAAATTTGATATTTGTCTTGATGGAAGATTCTATATTGTAGTCAGATGTGACCCACTGACCCACTGTCTAGTAATTCTAGACAACTTAATGCCACTACAGTAAACTAGAAGATACCCAGAAAAGAGTATAGAGCATTTTTCAATGAATGAAGAGAGGAAGAGGTAGCTTGTGTATTACAATGACTGTGGCTGAAATGATTGCTCACAGTTTATAAAATGATGAAGTCTGTGTATAAAGCCTTCTTAATTAAGTCCCAAACACTCATATTAATGGCAATGAAGGAAAAATGAAAAACACATATTTTTAGGGCATATCTCAAAAAAGAGACATAACTACTTTACAAAGTGGCTCTTCACCCCAGGAGGTGTGTTTCTCTACAGGCTAAAGGGTTTAGATGATGTCATGGAGAGCTAATCATAATGGTGGCAGGAGGGCAGAGGATGTCTGGCATCTGTATTTGTTATCCATGACTGTGTTTACTCTCAAACTTAGTGACTTAAGCGACAAATTTTTGGTTTGTTTGTTTTATTTTTCTTTGTTTTTATTTTATTTTTTTAAACATCTTTATTGGAGTATAATTGCTTTACAATGGTGTGTTAGTTTCTGCTGTATAACAAAGTGAATCAGCTGTACATATACATATATCCCCATATCCCCTCCCTCTTGTGTCTCCCTCCCACCCTCCCTATCCCACCCCTGTAGGTGGTCACAAAGCACCGAGCCGATCTCCCTTCTGAGGGTCAGGAATCTGTGCAGAGCTTCCTGGGTCCCCTGGTTCTGGGTCTCTCACAAAGCTGTGGTCCTCTCGAGATTCAGGCAGGACAGATCTGCTTCGGAAGCTCACCTGGTGTTGGCAGCTAGACTTTGGGACTGAGGACCTAGTCCTCCTCGGCAGTTGGCCAGAGGCTTCCTTTGACATATGGGCCCTCTCTAGGGCAGCTCACACCGTGGCAGCTGGCTTTCATCAGGGTGAGCGAGCCTGAGAGCAAGAAAGGGCACGTACAGCAGAAGCCAGTCTTCTTGTAGCCTCAAGTTCTCAAAAATGACATCCCGTAGTTTGCTGTGTTTTATTCATTAGAATCAAGTTACTAAATCTGTCTTGTGTTCAAGGGGAAAGGACTACACAAAGGGATGAATTCAAGAAGGTGAGGATCACTGAGGGCCACCTTAGAAGCTGCCTTCTACAGGGTGTGTACATAGCCTTTGAAATTGACCCCAGAAAGGGGCAGTTTGTGTGTGTTTGGGGGGGTGAGGGGAATAGACTTTATTACCGTCAGAAACCAAACCAGGAATTAGATGATGACTTGGTCTAAATGGTGATGGTACTAAGGTTATTTATGCCTTGATGTTTTTGAATTGTGAGCCATTTTAAACTAAGTTGTTCCTTCCTCTACCATATTAAATAATACTAAATGGATGAAGTTTTCTTTTCAGGTAGGCCCAGAAAGCTAACTTGATAGCTTCTTTGCAGTGTGAATTTTGCTGAAATGAGGCAGACAAGTCTGCTATTTATATGGACTTTGAAAATTCTCTCTGATGCCGGAAATCTCGCTGTTTAAATGAAAGGAGTTGCCTTTCCAAAAGAATTAATACTGCTGAGTAGATTTCATATTAATCTCTGCAAAATATATTTAAATAATGAAAATAAGTCTATTTTAAGAACTTCAGTTCTTCAGTGTTTTAGGACAACTGTGCAAAATTGAAGATAGTGGGTTCTCTTTGGGGATTGAGGAAGGAAATCCAAGCTGGAGCTGTTATGAAGGTCAGGGAATGGGAGAGGGAATCTTGGCAAGAAATGGAGAGGGAGTTTGCAAATTGCAGTTGAGCAAGTAGTTATGAATGGGGTTGCTATTGTGTTTCCCAAGGAAAGTTCCTGAAATATAATATTCCTTTTTTTAAGGAAAGAGAAAATGCATACAAATCTTTTGCTGTGCTTACTTTTTCTGTCTTACCTCTGAAAATAAACAAAGCGAAAAAGCCTTCCCTTGGTGATGGGCTTGTTTAGAAATATTATCTTCAAAGAGCCCTTTATGTGAGCCAAGCTGTTCTTTGTATTAGCGAGTCTGGGACAGTTTTGTATGTGCCCTGGAAAGGAAACAAAACACGGGTGTGATTCCTTTTGTGTCAATGCTTACAACTCAGATACCAAAAGGACACCTCATTGATTAGATCAAGCTTCAAGCTCTGGCCTTACCAGTAGTGAGTTAGAGAATCAGCTCTGAAAGGAGAAACGTTACAAATGTTTAAGCGAGGGAGAGCCTGGCGTGTGGGATTGCTTAACTCTGAGTATTTATGATTACATACTTTAAGAAAAAGAATCTATGGACTGGAGAATGCTTTAGAGAATCCTCTGGATTTCCTCTGCGCTTTTGGACCTCACTGTCTTTACTCCTAAGGATGCTGCCCATGGCTGTGTTCATACGCAACGCTAATAGAAATTTGGAATTGGGAGGGAAATACCTTTCTTGGTGATCCACTTATTGAGAGACATGTTGCTGCTCTATACAGAACGTTAATGAAGTTTTAAGGAATTCCTAACTGCGTTTTCAAACCATAAATAGCTTTCATGTTTCTATGGTAATTCTTCATTTCCCCCTTCTTCCTTGTTCTCTCCCTGACTCTGCCCTCACTTCTGCCGTCCAGGGGGACAAGATGAAGGGTGGGGTTGCTCCGTGGAGCTGCTGGCAGGCTGGTGGGGCAGGGGGCGCAGCTGAGTTGAGAGCAGGGGCCCTTCTCAGGGTCTGGCTCCTCCAAGGGGAGGGCCTGCCGCTGAGGACTGGTCTGTTTGGGGCTGCCTTCTAACCGGCTGGCCTCGGGAGTCATAGGCCAGAGAGACACAGGACCTTTTTTGGCAGTCAGGGCTCGACCCAGCAAGGCACATCCCAATGGTAGGGAGAGGCAGTAACCTGTGAGAAGAAGGTTGTGGGGCGTAGCCTGGGCAAGGGTGAGGCTCAGTAGGCTGTCTCAGTGGAACCAGAGGAGACAGGGTACCAGCCAGCCCTGCCTGCTGGGGTGTGGTGCTTGTGGCTGGAGCCTCAGGGGCTGCCATCCAGCTGGGCAGTGACCAGGGATTGTGGAGCGGGAGTGGGAGGCACAGACATTAAGGTTATAAAGGGAGAAGCCATAGGGTTTGACAAGGGAGTGGATTTAGGGAACAGAGGACACTGGGAGGTCAAATGCCTTGGGGCAGATCTAGACTAGGCGGGATTATCAGCCAAGCCTGGGGTTGGGACACAGAGTTGGGAGACTTTTGTTTTTAATTTCACAGGTTTTGAGTTCTAACCTTGGGTTTGTGTTGGATAAGTGCCAGTCAGGTGTGACCTGACATGAAAGCATAACTTCTCAGAGCGCTGATATTTTTAAATACAAATAATCAATATGAATCTTTTCCAGCCAAGGGGAAGTTGAGCAACTGACACTTGATCCCAGAGTTCACATTTGTTTCTCAGGCTTTTTGAAGCTGGAGAGCTGGGAGGTGTTTGGAATTTTCCATGGTCTCAAACATTCTTTACTACAGGGGTTATCACACTGAGTGTCCAGTCACCAGGCGTGGTGCCCGGAGCAATCAACTTACACGGGGTTATCCCCATTTTATAGGTGGAGAAACTGAGTCCTGGAAAAACTTAAGTAATTTTTCTAAGGTCACGGTTAACTGGCAACATAAACTGTATTCCAACTCTGCCATGTCTGACCTCGAAACCTGTGTGCTTAAAGGCTAACACTGTCTGACTTCTTTATTTCTTCATGTGTTTTGATCATGTCTTAAGTTCAAAACCTTGGTTTGGGTGGTCTTGGTTTCTAGGTTCTATGTGGACTAGCTTTGTTCTCATTCTTTTCTTTTCTTTTCTTTTCTTTTTTTCATTTTTGGTCACGCCGCACAGCATTGTTCTCATTCTCGATCAGTTCTCAGTTCTTGAGTTTTGGTAGAATTAACAAAATATAGCCATACATTGTCTTTCTGTTTCTCTTTTTCTGTCTCTTTTTGTCCTTTTTCTGGTGCTTACTTGTTTGGTTTTGTTTTAACTGTGACTACTACTAATAGTTTGTTCTGGGAAGAATTTACCTGGTATTCTCCCTCCCTCCCTTTCTTCTCTCTGTCTCTTTCTATCAGTCTTCTTAAAGTTTTCGTAGGAATTTGCACTTTTCAGTGATGTAGCTTTTATTCTCTTCTCACACGAGATGGTTCTGGTGCATCTTTCTTCTGGGTTGTGACTGGATTCTACATGCAACTCATCGCTTGTCTTTTTGGTTCTGCCACTGTTGTGGCTGGTTTGAAAGAATGCTTTGCTTTTTTGTTGAAACATCAAAAGGTATGAAGAGCAAACACTGCTGAGGTCTCTTCCTTCCTGTATGAATCTCCCCACCAGATGCTGCCTCATGCTGTGATGCTTAAAAGTCATAGAACAGTGTCATCATTCAAGGCATGGAGGGACTCCAAGCAAGGCTGCTGGAGGACGATATTGGTACAAGCTTGTTACACAGTGATTTTTCTCTTGTCTCGCATTTGTAGGACGGTCTTCCACTGGCTTTTTGGTCTGAACATTTTTGTTTTCCTCTAAGAGTGCAAATCCTTATTTTGTATATGGGGACACTGAGGCACAGAGAAGTTCATCAACTTCATTCAATGGTAGAGTTAGTGGCAGATCTGGGATTAGGATAAAGGTCTCCTGGCTGTTGACAACTCTTTTCTCCCATGATTCTAAGTCATGCTGATCAGGAAAAGTATTAGTAGAAAGCTCAGTGGTGAAAATACACAGAAATAAAAATGAATATTAAGCTTATTGTTTGGTAAATTCAGTTTGTTTGCTTTTAGTGAAACACTGAATTCTTAGGGTGGGGGAGTTAGCCATTTGTACATTTTTGTCATATAGCTTTCATTTTTGCTAAGAAATTTGAACCCATTTAGGTGCTAGAATAAGAATTCAAGAATTCACAGTTCTTAAAAAAAAAAAAGAATTCACAGTTCTTGTCATTTCCATACTTTCCTCATTCAGTCTTGCTTGGCTTAAATGTTCATTGATTTTTTTTTTCTTTCTTCAAATAATTTGTAATATCCAGCTGTTCCTGTCTCTGGTACTTCACAGGGCAAAAGTTGAGGCAGCTCCATCATCTGAGTGAGAGGATGACTTTGAACAGTGATTCTCAAATTCAGTTGCCACCTGCATAAGGGTCACGGGCTTCTGGGGTTTGCTCCAGACCCTGCAAATCCGTCTCTAGGGCCCTGGAGTCTGCATTTTAACAAATCATTCAGGTAACCTGTAATGGAAAAGAATCTGAAAAAGAATATATGTACATACATATGTATGTATATATAACTGAATCACTTTGCGGTACACCTGAAACATTGTAAGTCAACTATCCTTCAATAAATATATAAACAAATAAATAAAAATTCTCCACCACAGATTAAAAAAACCAAATCACTCAGGTAAAGGTTGATGCACACTGAGGTTTGAGAATTATGCTCTCATCTCTGAGTGATGCTGCCTCAGCAGCTCCAGCTTTCCCGCCCCTGCTCAGATGCAAAGAACATGGACATCTCTTCCTCTGTGATGAGATGGAAGGAGGAAGGGTATTGAGGGGAGTCATCTGCTGATATAAGAAGGAGAAGGATAGGAGAATGGAGAAATGAAAACAGCTGCTGTAGAGAAAGTGATCGTGCCTCAGCCAGGGTTGGATTGAAAGCTTGGGCAGTTTTGAAGAGGCAACTAACCTTCTCAGTTTTCCTCATAGAGCCAATCAGCATGTTCCTGTGAATTTTTCCAAGCTGAGAGAAGATGAACGGGGTAACTAGGCTCAGGGATTGGCATGTTGGTTCTAAGAAAGTCAGAAACAGGGACCCCAGGGACTTCCTTGGCGGTCCAGTGCTTAGGACTCTGTGCTTCCGTTGCAGGGGACATGGGTTCGATCCCTGGTCAGGGAACTAAGATCCTGCATGCTATGAGGTATGGCCCCTCCCCCCCCCCAAAAAAAAGAAAGAAAGAAACAGGGACCCCAGGGTGTTCGTGTGAGCATCATTGACATTGGGTGGCCTTGAGGTCCCAATTCAACAAGGAGGCTCATGAAGCCAGTATGGGTAAGATGGAGGGCAGTAGCAAGAGTCAAGGAACCAGCTCTGATGAGGATGAAGGGCAGGACCTAAAAGAATAAGGAAGTGGAGAAGTAGGTAAACAGAAAGCTACGACCAGAGGTTTGGAAGCCTAGATCTTAAAGGTGGAGTATTTCTGGGTAGTGATAAGGTCCAAGGTGTGGTGGGGCTTGTGTGCAGTGTGAGTAGAATGGAGGTGAAATCTTTAGGTGGAGGAGGAAATCTCTGAACTGTGCTTTTGGGTATTCCCAAGATCGTCCACCTTTTTTTTTTTTTTAAATTAATTAAGTTGTTTTTATTTTTGGCTGTGTTGGGGTCTTCGTTTCAGGGCGCAGGCTTCTCATTGCGGTGGCTTCTCTTGCTGTGGAGCACGGGCTCTAGGCACGTAGGCTTCAGTAGTTGTGGCACATGGGCTCAGTAGTTGTGGCTCGCGGGCTCTAGAGCACAGGCTCAGTAGTTGTGGTGCATGGGCTTAGTTGCTCTGCGGCATGTGGGATCTTCCCAGACCAGGGCTCGAACCCGTGTCTCCTGCATTGGCAGGCAGATTCTTAAAAACTGTGCCACCAGGGAAGCCCTCATCCACCTTCTTGAAGCCTCCAAACGGAGGTGGGCATGGGAGGTACACAGTGATTATGGCAAGAAAGGAAAGTCGTGGATCAGGATAGAGAAGAGTGACAAGGTTGGGGCATGAGACAGGAGTGAGGTGCGGGGAGAGATCTTGGAATGGAGGTGATAGGACATGGCCTGGAGGAAAGTTCAATGGGGATGGTGATGAATGACCCTCCCTTCTTTGGTCCTACGAGTTAAGGAAATTTGGGGAAGCATCATCCCTGGTTTATGAGAAGTGGTGTTGTGAAGGAAAAGCCAGATTGCCATTAAAACAAGTAGGTGGGGAAAGTGTAAACAAAAAGTTGAGACTAGAGGAGAATTACATTTTTATAGCAGGTCAAGAGTTCCAGAGACACATCCAAAGGAGTGTGTATAAATTAGATTAGAGTAGATTAGGGGGGTGTGTATAAAGAGGACTGCTTCGTAGGACTCAGTGAGACAAATGACTCACCTGAAATAGTGCTTATGGGTCAGCATTTCTGTTGGCATTAAGCAGGAGACTGAAACCAATACAAAAACAAGTTCCGATTTATCTAACTATGGTAGGGGCCCATTAGAGATCCTCTGTTACTGATTTATTAATAATTCACTACTTGTGACATACACTTTAAGAAATGACTTTAACACCTTGTGACCCGGAGTAAAACAGTTTTACATCATGACCCCAGATACCCGTGTGAGATGATGTGCAGAAGTGTGCATGTCTGTCTAACTAAACAACAGAGACTCACAGAGCAACACTTAACCATTGGTATATACAACACACCCTGACATTTACCGTTCTGTTCTAATTCATTTGTTCAGAAAATGCTGATGGTGATGCACTGTGTTTGTCTCATGACACGAGCAGGGTTCACCCTGCAGCTGGACCAACGTGCTTACACATATCTTGAGCCTGGTTTGGTAACTATGGGCATCTCTTGGATGAAGAACACTGATCTTCTTTGTGTAGATCGCATCTACAGCTTATTGTATTAATATGATTAGGGAGAAGCCAGGAAGTCATGTCTGATGAAGTCTTTCCTGCTTAAAACCTTTCCTGGCTCTGTAGTACCCATGGAGTCGATGGGTACCTCCTTAGGCTGGCTGACCCTTTGGAGACCTTCCTGTTGTGAGACATTCCCTCCTGGGTTTTGCCTTGGGTCCTTGTTCTGCTCCCATTGCACTCATTATAGTTGATGGTGACTTTTACCACCTGTTGTCCTCTGCTAGCCATCGGGAAGCTCCTTGAGGAAGATGTTCTTACTCTCGGTAGCCCTAGTGCTTTGTACAGGGCCTGACACAGCGCGGGTGAGGTTGGTGTACCTGTGTGAATGATGTAGTCATCTCAGGAGTCCCACGCTGGGATTCTTATCCAGTGTGATTTGGCGTAGAGGAGCCTTGTGAGGGGTGCTGATTCTCTCCATTAAATAGCTCTTGCTGGTAATTGATGATTTTCACTTCTGAATTGTATGGGTCCCTTTGGGGAACACAGACTAGCTGACCGTGCTTGGGCATTTTATTGTGGAGATGGTGGTCCCCAAATGGTGGCACTCATGTGCGATATACACTCTGTTATCCACAGATGTTCAGTGGTGCACGTGCCACACCGCTCACAGTTCTGGATTCTCTAGGACTGCGAGCTGCTCTGCTCACCCTTCCATTTCCATGGGGCGGTTTTCCTAGTGGCTGCTGTGCGCGTGAGATAATGGAATGGGAGTTTTAAAGGCCCTCTGTGTAGTTAGAGCCCCCCCCCCCCAACTCCTACCAATGCATTCTGCACAAATGGATCGAAATAGGCTTTTTGTGGATCAGCGCTGCCTGCAGTCTAAAACGCACCAACGGGGCAGACTCGAGGATGAATTAGCAAAGGTTCAGCAAACATAAATGATAGATGGGGATGCTCAGAAGTCCAGCAGCTATGCCAGACAATAACATACATTCATTTGTGTGGTGCGGAGCTGTGTGTTGGTTTTGAGAAACTGGTAGATGAAATAAGGACTAGTTGGAGCGTTCCTGTCTTATTCCTGATGTGCCTGCCAGGCTGGATATAGGCAGAACAAAGGGGAAGCAGGCTCAGTTGGGGCTGGAAGGGGGAGGGGTGCAGGAGTGGCAGGGTTTCTAGCAGCCGCATTAAAAAATTGACAGAAACAGGTGAAAGTAACTTTATTTTATTTAACCCAAGTATATATAAAATATCATTTCAATATATTAATCGATGTACAACCAATAATGAAGTATATTACTGTCTTTTTTTTTTTCCCCCACATCTCAATTCAGACTAGCTGCACATTACATGTTCAGTGGACACATGGCCTGGGCGCCACCACATGGGACAGGACAGGCTCTATTCACTCGGTGCTTTAGTCCATGGAGCTGGGGACTCTGAAGGAGCTTCTGACTATGCCAAGCGAAGATGAGCAAGGGTGCGGAGATGTGTTTTGTGTGCACTGGAAGCAAAGTAAAGGTTTCAGAGGGTAGAAACGGAGAATTCACCAATGAAGCAGACTTGACATTTTTCTCCCTTCATTTCCTTCCCAAATTCACATTTATTTTTTTAATTGAAGTATAGTTGCTGTAAAATATGTTACAGGTGTACAATATAGTGACTCACAATTTTTAATGGTTATAGTCCATTTACAGCTATTATAAAATATTGGCTGTATTCCCTGTGTTGTACAATGTATCCTTGCAAGTTATTTTAAACATAATGTACTTCTTAATCCCCTACCCCTCTCTTGCCTCTCCCCCCTTCCCCATCCCCACTGGTGACCACTAGTTTGTTCTCTTTTGTTGTATTTTTTAGATTCCACATGTAAGTGAGATCATACAGTATTTGTCTTCCTCTGTCTGACTTATTTCACTCAGCGTAATATCCTCCAAGTCCCTCCATGTCGTTGCAAGCCCATATTCACATTTAGAACAGAAACGAACTTGCTAAGATACTTATAGGAATACTAAGTGGCATGCAATGATTTCTCCCTTTCTTGTGTTTTTAGCCCCAGTGCACCTGCCTCACCTTTGCCCGGGGTGAGTGGATAATACCATGGCACCTGTGGTGGGGAGAGGTGGAGGGAGAAGGGTGATTTCAGCTTCTGCCTCTGATGGTCTCTTACTTTGTCCATGATGTTAAGATGGATGCTGATAAGGTGGTGATTGGAAAGTCACCTGTTGGTCAACAGGCCTCTCTGTGGGCAGCAAATCCATGGTACCTTTGTCCTGGTCTCTTACTTAATGAAGGACTTAATGATGGACTGTAACAAAATTGGCCACCCTATTTTTAGACTCAAGAGTTAAATTAAGACCTGTCCACAGTGCTTAATATTACACGGGTGGTGATGGAGGGAGGAGGTGGAGAGTAAAACAAGCACTCGGAAGAAGGAAATAGGCCCAATATGGACACTTTAGTACCTGGGACTAGAAACAAAGTCTCTACTGTTGCAAAGGTCAGGAAGGATGCTCCCTCTCTACCCAGGCCAACATTTTCTGAATTTTTTTTTTAACAGAACAATTCATTGTGTACAGCTGCGGAAGCAACAGAAAATGCAGTCTCTTAGCTGTCAGAGCAGCATTATCTAAATAAAATTAGCTGACTCAATGTTTAATTTGGCCTTTGACTGAAAGTCAGGTGTGGCGGTGACATGCTGACTTTGTTCTTCTCAAACAGTGTATAAACCAGAGTTGATTGCTTTTCCCTAGTCCTGGTTCTCTTAGCATCCGAGTGACCTTGAGCAAAGCACAGTCTCAATGTCTCAGGCCCCTTATTTGTAAAATGGGTCCAGGATACCGGTCACACCTACATCATAGTGTTACAAAGGGAAAAGCAGGCTGAAAGTCAAGCAGTGTATTGGTGTAAATTATAAAGTGTTGGAACGTGGAACAAAATACTTCTTAAACGCCATTGTTTATTACAAAAACATTTTCAGGAGTAGGAACAGCTGTGAATCAGGCTTCCCAACTTAGTCAAAGAATGTGTGCCCTCAGCTGCTTTTTATTGATGTTGTTTGCACATTTATTTCCTGTCTAGCATAAATAGAGGTGGAGTAGGTTTATGTGGGGAAGAATGAATATGTCTGGACAGGCTCACGGTGGAATCTTCCTTCTGTAAACAGTATTTTCAGTATAACATACAGGCCCCTCTTTTTATATCAGAGGGAGACTAGGAAATTGCTTTTTAAACCTGGAAATGCACGTCTGGTGAATGACACCTTTTCACAGTAAAGCATCCATTGAGGAAAATACTTTGACCAATGTTGGCAGAGCAAATCCAGTTTTTAAACATCATCCTTAGCAGAAATATCATCTCCTTCAGCTGGAAAAATAAGGTGGTTAGAAAGTGTTGCGCCTTTCACCTGCCACCTTGGGCAGGGCTGGGAGTTAGTCGCCATCTCTTATAGGTAACGGGCAGCAGAGAAATTGGACTTCTTCAGGTCAGGTGCATATGATAGGCTGCATGTTTTCTCCTTGCCACCCGGAGCACTGCAGCAGGACGGTACCTCTTCTGAAATCAAGCTCATTTAGGCTCACCTCCGCTCGCCCACTCCCCTGTAGATCAATGATACGTGTGCACCTCTCTTCCCAGGCTCTGGTCTTAATATCCTTCTCCCTTATGCTTGTCCTAATGCCTCTTCTCTCCACCCCCGACCCCTACCCCACACCAGCCAAGCAGAATTGAGGGGTTGAGCAGAGGACTCCAAATAGATAACTCAGCCCCTCAGAGGCCCACCGGGAGGAGCCACAGGATGGGCAAGGATCAAGGGGAAAATAAAAGCTCTTCTATTCTCCTGAGAAACCTTCTGGAGCTAGGTGTTGTGGTTATGTTATTAAAGTAACTGAGGGCTGCAGTGTGGGTAGAGGGGAGAAGCCTGCCTGACTCTGGGGTGTTAGGGGTGCAAGTTCTTTGAGGGTAGAGGCTGTCTCACTGGTCATGGTTACTCCTCCTGTCGCCCCATTGGACACCTGGTTTCCAGCAGGCTCTTGTCAAAGGTGTGGTGGTTAAAATGACTTCCAGCTCGGACTCCAGATGTTCTGTTGGTTGCTTTCTTGGTTTAAAACCTAAATTTAAGCTAAGCCTCAAAAGAAGCAAACTAAAACGTCAAACAACCCAAAATGGAGCATGTAGTTTCATGTGCTATAAAGGCTTAAGGGGGTTGCTTCACCCAGGTGCCAACATTGTCCTTCATTTATAGGAATAATCTAGTCCAGCGGCCATTACAGATATGGGAGGGGCAGGTGTGAAGGTCGCTCTGGAAAGCCCCTCAGGTGGGGAGGGGTGTCTAGAGCGCTAACTGGTCTCTGTCCATTTGTTTGATGCTTTCCTTCCCAGTTCTGAGCTCTGCACGTTCATTCCTTTCCAGAGTATTCCCCCATGTCTGTGTACTGGTAGGCATCAGAAGATGGAGGGAATTCTCTTCTGCTCCACCCAGTGAAGCAGTGGCTCAATGTGTCAGGCTTATAAAATACTCTTAATTTTTGTTTTTTTGCGGTACGCGGGCCTCTCACTGTTGTGGCCTCTCCCGTTGCAGAGCACAGGCTCCGGACACACAGGCTCAGCGGCCATGGCTCACGGGCCTAGCCTCCGCGGCATGTGGGATCCTCCCGGACCGGGGCACGAACCCGTGTCCCCTGCATCGGCAGGCGGACTCTCAACCACTGCGCCACCAGGGAAGCCCCAAAGTACTCTTAAATTTAAAAAATTATTTTGATCTCTGCTTTCCGTTTAGCATTCTAAGGTAGGGTGCAGATGGTCAAAGGGGCAAGAAAACCAAAGTAACTTTCAGAGCCCAGTTCAGAACGCAGTTCTCCAGATGATGATGTTTCCTACATAAGTATCTTTTTGTAGAACACTTTGAGCCCTTTTGATATGTAAAGATTTATTAAATAACGTACACACATAGACACGTACAGCAAAGCCCTATCTGTAATAACTTTGAAATGCTTTTACGTTAGTAATGGGTTCTGATTGCTTGTGGTGTGGTAAGGAAAGAATCCTTTTTGCTACATTTTAGTTGCATTGGGGAGTAAGCAAATATTCGAGTTTTCCCTGTTTTTTAGTGAAAACTGCCTAGTATTAGCATTTGCATGGGTTAGTTCTTAAAGCCCTTAGTAGGGTCCTAGTGTTTGGGGTTTTTATAGAAGTCAATTCTCCGTGTAGTACAAGCGCCCACTGGGGGTTGAACGTGTTTCTAGTCATAGGAGAAATGGGCAGAGTTGGGTGTCAGAGCAGCTCTGGGCGGATCCCTTAACACTGAGCATCTCCCTGTCCTCCGGCCAGGCGCTTCTGCTTGGCCCTGGACGTGTCTCCGGTGAGACAGCAGGTGTATACTATCGGGCACCTTCTGTTCTCTGTAGCTTCTGGATTGGGGCGTGCAGTTATTACACTGATCTTTTCCAGTTGCATTTTATTTTTTTATTTTTTTTTATTTATTTTTTTTGCGGTACGCGGGCCTCTCACTGCTGTGGCCTCTCCCGTTGCGGAGCACAGGCTCCGGACGCGCAGGCTCAGCGGCCACGGCCCACGGGCCCAGCCTCTCCGCGGCACGCGGGATCCTCCCGGACCGGGGCACGAACCCGCATCCCCTGCATCGGCAGGCGGACTCTCAACCACTGCGCCACCAGGGAAGCCTCCAGTTGCATTTTAGATATTCGACATACTTAAAGTACATTTTAACCGTGAATCTTAATTTTGAGTTTCTCACAGCCTAGCAGGAAGATTGTCCGTGATTCTCCCAGGTTATACACTTTTCTGGTTTTAATCTTTGGTGATATAGTATTTTTGTGACAATTTGGTCCTTAATATTTAGACTCACCTTTTTTTCTCCCCTTAAAAATCTAGCCAAGGCCAAATTAGTGAGGGTTGCTATGGTAACTTTGGAGAAGTTGAGAATGTGTTCTAATGCAAAGACCGATATGCTTGAAGAGTACATTGCTTTTAAATGTAGAGGAAGAATTAGCTTTGGAATAAAGATATTCGGCTGAATCTTCATGGAAAAAGTTGACACGGACTAAAAATACAAAAGGTCTGCGGTTTGAATAGCTTATCATGGGAATTTTTAGCCATCTTTTAAATAAAATAAATCTCATGGTTATGACATGTTTGTCCGATACAGGGATAGTATCAGTTTAGATTCTGCTCAGGTCCCTAAAACATGGATTTACAATTCTGCCCAATTTATCTCCCTCCCTCTGTAGGATTTTACCCATAAAAGACTAGCTTACCTTAGTTATGTTTCAGGCTTATATCAATATACTGCTTTATGTTGAGATAAACTCCTATTTTCCCCCCTGAAACATCAATTTCAGCCCCTGTGGCTCAATTTTCAGAATATTAGATGCTTCTGTTTATCTTTGACTAACTGTTGCTGAACACCTATCAAGTGATTAGGTGGAATTTTCCTAAATGAATATTTGCCAAATATCTGAAATTTTGATGGGTTACTGGTCTTGCAGCACAGAGAAGTGTTACAATTCAGTTATTTTTGTTTTTAAACAGGCATTCCCTTAGTAGAATGAATGTTATCACAGCCTCAAAAGTGACAAACACCCATTTAAAAGAAGCTGATGATATATTTGAATATCATATAAAAGATGACTGAATTTAAACTTCCTCCAAAGTAATTTACTATTTGGCCAGTGTAACCACCATTACAGCTGTTACAAGTGATAATTGAGCTGTTGCCTGCTGTTCATTCTTTTTCCTTCTCATACCTGTCTTAAGCACATTTTCTCACTATCAGGCTAGTAATCATTTAACCTGGAAACTCTCTGGAATATAAGATGTTTAATTTTTTAATTAGTCACCAGGTTTTATCTTACTGATTAAACACTGTTCCAGGCACCATGAATACAGTGGTGCTATTCTTATTTACCATGACTGGTATGTGTGTGTGTGTGTGTGTGTGTGTGTCTGTGTGTGTCTGTGTGTATTGGTATATAGTATTGTCAGGTGGAAGGTGGGGCAGTTAGTCTGTCTCGTAGACAAAGGTTTAACTTTTTAATATCATTTATTAATTAGGGTGGTCTTTTATTTATATACATGTACGTAAATCTGAATGTGAGGATGTTGTACACGGGCCGTTGAAGGGTTAGAATCGCTAGACTCTATCACGTGGCAGTTTCCCACCTCCCACTTCTCCACGCCCACTCCGGCCTCCCACATGGCACTGCGTGTGGCACTCAGGCAAGTGGGTGCTCTTTCTGTGCAGCGGGGTTGGAGAGTGGAGGACGAGATCTCTCCCTTCTGTAGTGTCAGAAAGAATCTCATGTTCTTAGTATACTCTATATATGATTGCAGACTAGTTGAAGGGAAATTCGGTGAAAATCTTGATTTCCTCCTCCTCTTTGTTTTGTTGAGGTAAGCCAAGAGATAAGGAAGCAACTTAGAGTGGGGATGGGGCAGTGAGGATACTTTTATAATAATGAACATTTTGCGGTTATATATGGTATGTACCTGTGATGGCTGGAAACCTTACAGCTATCTTGGCTGGAAAATGCGTCCTTGATTCTGAGTAGCATCATGCTCATCTGAAAACTAGAGTATTGTTACAGAACAAGGGGACAAAGAGATATTAGGTAGGCGATTAGCTCTGCCTGACTGCGCTGTACCTCCAGGCAGATGCTGGGTGTTCTGTGCGTGGCACACACAGCCCATCTCACTGTGAACAGTTGACCAGATTATTTAAATGAAGGGAAGGTCGGGCTTCCCTGGTGGCTCAGTGGTTGAGGGTCCGCCTGCCGATGCAGGGGACATGGGTTCGTGCCCCGGTCCGGGAGGATCCCACATGCCACGGGGCGGCTGGGCCCGTGAGCCATGGCCGCTGAGCCTGCGCGTCCGGAGCCAGTGCTCCGCAACGGGAGAGTCCGCGGCGGTGAGAGGCCCACGTACCGCCAAAAAAAAAAAAAAAGAAGGGAAGGTCGAGGGTGCTAAGTTAGCATGTAAAGGGAGGCCTAAACTAGTCTGAAGACTAACAAGAGCAGCGTGTTTTCATCGAAAAGTGTGTGTTTTTGAAATCTGACTAGTACTCGGTAGTTTAAAAATTAATGGCCAGTAAGGGTAGGGACATGCTTGGTGAGCCATTCACATAACTGAGAAAGAGACAAGCCAGTGAGATACTCATTAAGCAACTCCCTTGCATGTTACAGTCACCCTCACAGCTGGCTTCCTTATAATGGAAAAACAGAGCATGCCCAGACTCTTGGATGTACAACTGCTGGTTGTAAAGAGCTTTATGGTTCATTTAGTCCTCAGAGAACCCCGTGGGGTAATAAAAGTGATTCTTCAGTTAGTTTATGTTCTAACAACAAAAGAGGGATCATCTAGCTCCCCAGCACCGGTTTATATGCCTGACTTTGTTCTCTGTTAAGGTATCACCAATCCAGCCTTCTCATATGTCTGTCAAATATGTCAGTCAAAACAGTCATCAGCTGGAAATACAGACATGAGTGTGCTATGTGATCCCTGAGCCTTCAGCATTCACTTGGCCGCCGATCTGTGAAATAAGCATAAAATTTGCCTTCATGGAGATGCTGGGAAGGTAAAGAGAGAATTTAGGGAAGATGTGTGCTAGAGGTGACAATAATTTACAGCTATTTCTTAACTACACTGTGTATCTTTGGGGTGAATTTTACTTTTAACTTGTTAAAAAATTTTTTTGAATAATGTTGTAAATCATTGTAATGTTGTAAATAACGTTATAAACCAGTATGGGTGTACAGTAGGTTGAATAATGGCTCTCAAAGATATCAGGTCCTAATTCCTGGAACCTATACCTGTCCTGATATTCAGAAAAAGGGGCTTGGCTGTGACTAAACATGATTAAATTAAGGATGTCGAGATGAGAGATTTTCCTGGATTACTTGGGTCAGCCCTAAATGCAGTCACAAGTGTCCTATAAGGGAGACAGAAAGAGGAGATGGCAGCCATGCACGGAGGAGGGGACTCAGGTGATGTGGTCGTAAGAATCTTGGTTATTCATAGTTCCCTTCTTTTCCAGAATTAAATGTATTGACTTGGAGCTCTCAGAAAGTTCAGGATTGTCCCTTGTACATGAGGGCTGGGAATGGGGAACACCTGGGTTGGGGTTCTGGCAGGGGGGCACGTTTGCCAGTCACTGGGTCCGTCTGTTCCCTACTCTGTCCTGTTGAGGAGACTGCATCATGTGACTTCCTCGAGAACAGAAAACCCGAAGCGGAACTGAAGCGGTGGTTTAGAAAACATGTTCAAACACTCCATCACATGGAACGCGTCCAACACTTTCAAACTTCAAAATGGTGGCGCCGTACTGGGGAGTCCCGAGTCGAGAGGGGAGAACGCTGTACCAGGAATTCAGGGCTCGGTGGAGTTACAAGGAGGCAGGAGCCCAGCCTCACATCGGGGGTCACCCTTCTCTAGCCACACGCCCTTAAATGATGACCAAACCTCTAATCAGTTTCCTAACTGAGGTGGGGAATAACGCCCATCTCACAGGACTGCTGTGAGTACTGGAAGTAACAATGGGTATAAAGAGCGTGCTCACAGTTTGCACACGGTTTCCCCAGGGACTTGGTGTCTAATGCTTGTCAGTTCCTAATCCCATTTAAATTGTTACAGATGTGAGGTGAAAGGAAGGAGAAATTCTTGTGAGTAATGAGTTAGCTCTTCAGTATCGAACTATCCATGACGCTAGTCACTGGTGTCTGTTAATCACAGCTAAGGTCAACCCTTTACTCTTCTATAGACCGAGCATTCTTTTTAAGAATTAATGACTGATAACCTCCGGGGTGGGGGGAGGGAAGGGAGGGAATCTAAAGGCGTGCCTATCTCTTAAGATTGGCCTAAGGTGGTAGAGTAGGATCTAACTTAATAATCGCCCTACAAAGGAATCTCTGATTCTGAATCACAATAAACTAAAAGGTCAGCTTTCTGGAAGAAAATTTTGCTGGTCTGAAAACATTTCAATTTAGGGAAAGGGAAGAGAAACAGATTTAGTAATTCATCTTTCTGGGATTCATCCTATTTGTATAAAAGTCATTCTGGGAACAGTGTGATGAGGTTTTACCTCCGTAAGGGAGGCGTGAAGGGACAAGGCACAGGTTGCCTCAGAGGAAGAGGTTGTAGGTTTGCCCTTTCCCAGTAGTGCCAGACTAATCCATCAGCCTATATTAGTAAGATTAGCCATCTGTTAGCTTCAAAAGCAGAAGCAGAAGTCTCTGCTTCCAGATTCTCTTTTTTTCAATAAATTTATTCATTTAATTTATTTATTTTTGGCTGTGTTGGGTCTTCGTTGCTGTGCATGGGCTTTCTCTAATTGCGGCGAGCGGGGTTTACTCTTTGTTGCAGTGCGCGGGTGGGCTTCTCATTCCAGTGGCTTCTCTTGTGGAGCACGGGCTCTAGGCATGCGGGCTTCAGTAGTTGCGGCATACAGGCTCAGTAGTTGTGGCTCATGGGCTTAGATGCTCTGTGGCATGTGGGATCTTCCCGGACCAGGAATCGAACCCGTGTCCCCTGCATTGGCAGGTGGATTCTCAACCACTGTGCCACCAGGGAAGCCCCTCCAGATTCTCTTGGTGTGTGGGTTTGGGAAGGACAGCCGGGAACTAATATATATCACATACCTCTCAAGGCCAGGCACTCAGCTAGGCTTTTACAGCCACTGTGACATCCAGTCCCAGCAGTCCTGTGACGTAGGCGTCATTCCGCACTTCAGTGAGGAACTGATGTTAAGAGGTTCTGTAATCGTTCAGGGTCACATGACTAGACAAGAGTGACCCCTGAGACGTGAGGCCGTGCTTCCACCTCCTTGCTCTTCCACGGTGTGTCCTAAGCTCCGTTACAGCTTGGACCTGACTGATACAGCTTCATCCCCGCTCCATCTTTGCCTCTTAGTGGCAGACTTGCAAGAAACCCACGTCTGAACAGTTTGACCCCTGGATAAGCTGTCCTGGAGAAGAAATGCCCCTTCATTCCAAGCATCATACACAGTCCTCCCTGGGAGTGGCACCTGCTTCTGCGTTTGCTGGTTTAAACTATACAGTTTTATCTACTAGCCCTCACTCTTGTTTTCTGCCACTTTCCATGTCAAGAAGTAACTTTTAGTAGGAAAATGTCTTTTGCCAGTTGAGATGTCCTTTCACCTTTCTCTCTGGCCTCTTCCATGTACAATTTCTGAAGATAATACTCTGCCTTGAGAAAATTTGGTTGAGCCTGTTAGAGGTTGAATCAAGCTACTGTTTCCAGAAGGATTATTTCTCAGCCCTATATCTCATGGCTCTTATCACCCCACCCCACCCCGCTCCCATCCACATGCACACAGTCCACAGACACACCACACATACACCCAACGCTCTGCCACGCCACCTTCAAGATGAGTCACTGTGAAAGGAGACTTGGTTAACCGGGCTGCAGGGACACTTCTTAGCTCTTCACATCGCATGCGAAGGCAGCTTTGCTGGCATCCCACCTTGGTCTTTCAACTGTGCGCCTCAAACTTGAGTGGGCTGCTTGGAAGTAACAATACACTCTAAGCGGTGTTTTTCATTGAAATGTAAATTCCCTTACACCCATTCTCTCTCTTGTAGAATTCCCAGGAAGAAAACAGGTTTTATGTTACAAGCGTTGAGGAGAAAAATTTTCTCCTCACATCTCTTTTTTGAAATATATAACAAGATGGAAGATGATTGATTTAGGTAGCTCTGGTCCACTATAAAGTTTTGTATCTCTAACGACAATATAAAATATGGTCAGGAATTTTACCGTTATGGGATTGTTGGTAATTTGAGGGAGGAAAGATGACTTTGTATCTGGCTTTAATTCCTGAATTAATAAGCTACCATCACCCTGGAATGCCAATTTTCTTTTCAATATCCACCTGTGAACTACATGAAAACATCTATCAAATAGTGATTTAAATCCTAAAATAACATAAATGCTGTGGGACTTAATGTCCTGCATTTGGAGTGCTTTTAGGGAGCATTAGGATTTGTAAGCAGTGAGGTGGACATGAAAGGTTCAATAATAACTGCATAAGACGTCAAAGCACCGCTCAAGTGACCAAAAATCTGGCCTCAAGCATAAAAAAGGCTGTAAGATAAAAGCTGTTTTGTTGTTGTTGTTATAATAGCCAACAGGCACTGTATATATTTTATGTCCTTTTAAAACTTTCCTACTGAATACTACTTTATTCCTCTTCTGACTTTCAAACAGGCCATTCCATTTTAAAAATAGTATTGGATCTGTGTGGCAGAAAATATTTAAGATGCATGGATTACATTAAGAAGTCTCTGGGACCAAGGACTGAACAGCCTTGGGCATTTTTCTTTAAATATGTGAGCTTAAAAGTATACTCCTTAGCAGCCCTGAAAGGAAAAAATCCAGTAAAAGGAATATGACATTTAGAATACGTAGCATTTGAGATTTTTAGCTTTTACTTTTTCAGACCTTGGGTTTCTCCATTGGAACATTTTGGTGGCATTATCACATAGTTACGTAGTAGTGAGTATGGTGTGATTAGTATGTGCTTGAAATGGTCTCACTTCCTTTACTTGTGCAAAGTTTGCCTTCTCTCTTGTGTGTTGTTCTTTCCGTGAGCATGTCACATTTGTATAGGCATGAAGAAACCATTCATGTTGTTTTGCTGCTTTCCTGAATGGTCAGCACCGAATCTGTATGTGTGTTTTAATTGTGTGCTAAACCTCGAAAAGTTTTGTTAGATGGAATATAATGGGAGAGACTAGGAAAGATGAGGGTTTTCTTTCGTACTTCCTTTGTGAAAAAATTTGAAACAATACAGTTTCTGTGAGTTGTATGAAATGTTACAGTTTTCTAGAGCTTTTCATCTCTTTGACGGGATGTGTGTGATCGTGTCTTACAATGTCACTCATCTTTCCTTAACTTGGCTCCCTGTTTCCTGACAGGCACTTGAGCCTGGATGAGTCCGTCATTTATTCCATCCCTTTCCTACTGTCTCCATGCCTCCTACCTTCAGGCGAAGCGAGCTAGCTCCTGGTGTTCTCTGCCTAAGTGGTGTGCCTCTAAATGCAGTCTTCCCTCTGCTTGGAATGCCCCTCCTCTGTCTTCTTGTAACACTAACTCTGACATGTCCCTTAGGACATCTGAGTTGGGCCCTGGCCTCCAGAAGTTCACCCTGGTTTTCCCTTCCTCTTCAACCCCTAGAACACCCGATGCACTTTTTTTTTCTTTTAATTAATAGTAATCTTTTATTTATTTATTTATTTTTATATTTATTTTTGGCTGTGTTAGGTCTTCGTTTCTGTGCGAGGGCTTTCTCTAGTTGCGGCGAGCAGGGGCCACTCTTCATCGCGGTGCGCGGGCCTCTCACTATCGCGGCCTCTCTTGTGGAGCACAGGCTCCAGACGCGCAGGCTCAGTAGTTGTGGCTCACGGGCCCAGTTGCCCCACGGCATGTGGGATCTTCCCAGACCAGGGCTCGAACCCGTGTCCCCTGCATTAGCAGGCAGATTCTCAACCACTGCTCCACCAGGGAAGCCCCCGATGCACTTTCGTCATCCTCCCTGACCTGGGCAGTCATTGTCAGCTTGTCCCCGGCCATCCTTCCCCACTCCCGTGGCCCCGCAAACACACACAGAGCAAAGTCTGCAATAAGACACAGCCCCATTCATCCCCTTAGTAATAACCTCACAAGAGCAGGTTGTTGATAAATACCCACCGTGGGAATCTGTTGAGGCTGCGAAAAGGGGTTCAGAGAAATCTGAAATGTGTTTGGGAGTAAGGCCTTTGCTGGGGGAAAGTTGCTGTGCTGTGAGCATCGGGCCTCTAAAGTCAGGGGTCAGGGTAGTGTGACCCTGGGGACTGTGTTCAGGCTTGCTCTCAGCTGCGTGTGAGGCTTGGGAGTGGCTCCTGCCTCCTATCTTGTCCCCAGAGGGCAGGGTGGGAGCAGTCACCTCCTGGCAGAGGTCTCAGTGTGAAAGGGTGGTACTGGGATATTGCCTTGGATGAATAGGACTTTTTTTTTTTTTACATCTTTATTGGAGTATAATTGCTTTACAATGGTGTGTTAGTTTCTGCTTTATAACAAAGTGAATCAGTTATACATACACATATGTTCCCATATCTCTTCCCTCTTGCGTCTCCCTCCCTCCCACCCTCCCTATCCCACCCCTCTAGGCGGTCACAAAGCACCAAGCTGATCTCCCTGTACTATGCTATGCGGCTACTTCCCATTAACTAGCTATTTTACGTTTGGTAGTGTATATATGTCCATGACTCTCTCGCCCTGTCACAGCTCACCCTTCCCCTTCCCCATATCCTCAAGTCCGTTCTCCAGTAGGTCTGTGTCTTTATTCCTGTCTTACCCCTAGGTTCTTCATGACATTTTTTTTTCTTAAATTCCATATATATGTGTTAGCATACGGTATAGACTCTGTCAGAAAGAATAGGACTTTTTCAAGTTGGGGGGTGGGGGGAGGAGAGGGAGGTACACAAGGAAAAGATTAGCATTGAGAAAGGGCAAGGTATTTGGGCAAAAGGTTGCAGCAGAGATTTCCTGTTCTGGAATTAGCAGTGGGAGGGAAGGTGGCAAGGTTTGCAAGAAGGCGGTTCTAGAGAGCCTTGACTGCTAGGCTGACACATTTCTGGGTTATCCTGAGGGGTGTGTGTGAAGCTTTTGGAGTTTGCAGTTTTAGTGATGAGAGGGGAGGGAGACTGTGGGCAGGGAAGGAGGCTCTTAAAATAGTCTAAGCAGGAGGCATCCCAGCCCAGGAAAACACCAGTCCACTCTCCACTCAGTCCACAAAACTGAGTCCTGTGTGGCGGGCAGTGGGGATTCAAAGGTAAGTAACGTAGGGCCCCTTCACATGAAAAGGGTGTAAAAACCAAACCATCTTAGTTGTCACGTGGGTAGTGAGAAAATGGCAGCCTAAAGGAGAATGCGTGGGTGGTGATAGGGTCTCAGTTAACCGACAGGAGCTGCAGCCAGGCTGCAGGATGCTAAGATCACCAATGACAGGCTTGGCCTTTGTTCACTACGAAATAAATAATACCCTCTGTGTGCTGCCGTAGTATCTTCTGCCAGAAGTCTTCCTGGTGGTATCAGCTGTGGTCCCTTTTAGCTGGTCTCTCCTCTTCTTCATCTCTTGCCCCCCCCCGCCCCGACCCCATACTATGTTCTCAACCTGGCAGCCGGGATGATCCTTTGCAATTACAGGTCAGATCCTGTTATTCTCTTCCCCCAAAACCCACAGTGGCTCCCATCTCACTCAGATAAAAGCCAAAGTCCTTACAGTTGTCCACGCGACATCCCATCCATTACCTCTCTGGTCTCATTGCCGCCTACTCTGCTCATTCCCCTCTGGCCACACTGGCCTCCTTGCCGCCTAGTTGCTCCCCTTGAGGCCTTTTGCCCCTGCACGTCTTCAAGGCTAACCTCTCACCCTCTTGAAGTCTGCTCAGAGGTCACCTGACCATCCCACTGAAAGTTGCAGCCTATCCCCAAACCCCACCCTTGGCTCTCTCCACCCCCTTGACCCTACTCTACCTTCTTCTGTCCATGACACGAATTGCCTTCAAAGACGATACATCATTTATTATTATTTTTATTATTCATTGTTTCTTGTCAGACCCTTCTACACGCTTCTCCCCCTGCCCCCCTTTAAAGGCAGGGATCTTCATCTGTTTTCTTAACTGATATATCACAAATGCTTAGAACAGTGCCTGGTACAAAGTAGAAGCTAGTAAATATTTGTAGAATGCATTGTGCTCCGTCTGCTGTTACTCATAGGCCGAGTTAACTTTCTTTTTCCTATTAAATGGGTTTTGGCTATGGGGAGGGATAGTTGACGCTGTCACAGCCTAAATTCTCTAGATGTTTTACCCAATTTTTGTTTGTCTTCAAATGACCCATTTTCTCTGAGATTTTTAGAGCAAAGTTTTATGAAATACATACAATAATTAGAGAAGAAAATTTGAAAGCATCTTATCAGATAAAAGAAATTTACTCCACAAAATCACGTTGTACCATAGAGGATTTGTGACCAGCAAGGCTGAAATGAACTTCACTAGAAAAATCCAGCAGTGCTAGCATTCCTCTGGCGTACGTTCCCTGGTTGCATTTCAGTTACTCCTGACACCAGTGATGAGTTCTCCCTCATAACGTTTTAGGGAATATTTCAGTTACCCCTACAATTGTATATGCCCCTTAACATGCATTTCATTACCTCTTTTTTTTTTTTTAACCCTTAATTCTGGAGCTAAACACACACACACACACACACACACACATACAAATGAAAAATAAATACATGCTAGCATACATGATGGGGAAATAATAATTGCATTAAAGGACCACAGGAGTTGTAGGGTTTTTGTTTTGTTTTGTTTTGGTCACCTAACCTGTTTTTCTTCTGTGCACACACATATTGACACACTCATACATACTTACCCTCCTCCTCCACCAAAAAATACCTATTGATGGAAATTCAAGAAATCATAATAGAGAACTTGGAGACGTGCAAAACTTTGGAAAGCTTTTAATTAGATAGTCTGACAGTTAACTTCCAAAGGTGAGTTGGGACCTCTTTAGATTTCCAGCTGGAAAGGTTCCACGAAGATGGTGAAAGTGGGGGTTTTTTCCCGCATAAATTGGAGTGTTTCTTGTTTCTAAGTGCTGTTTTTATACCTTTTTATTGTATAACTCATTTCTCAATGGGATAATGTATATCCAGGGGCAAAGATTGGTTTGGGGGAGGTCAAAAAATCTTTTTATATATAAAGAACAGATATATACGCAGTATGTAAGTAAATATGCAGTCTAGCTATGGTATTAAAATTTCATGGGAGGTCAATGAGGAGGAAAAATCTATTAAACTTCTGGGGGTAGGTGCAGTAATGAAAATATGGTGGTTGTTACACTGGGCTAACCTATCCTCAGAGGCAGCAGCCTAGGGCCTGAAGGTTCTGTTCTGGACTTCGTGCTTTTGCATGGGGAGAAAAGAAGTTGCTTTGATAGCTGAGTAGTGAGCTGTGTCCGAGGGCCTGAGTTAGGCGGAGCACACGCTGATCCATTTGATCTGTCAGGCGCTTTATGACTGAAGGGGCGGAATTGCTCAGGTTACCTTGCATCCTGGAGGACTGAGCGGAGAAATCCTTTGCTGAGGTCCCAAGGACTAGTAATCCGGAGCAGAGTTGGGGATGTGAAAGGTATTGGAAATGTCTGGCGTGAGTTACCTTCCCTAGAAGAAGCATGTTCTTTGTTTTTCACTCGAGGCCTTAATTCAGCTCCCTTTGATCCCTTATGATTCTTCCCCTTTTAGTTTCTTCTTCTGACTCACCGGTGTTCTCCCCATTGCCATTTCAAAGTCCTGGGAGAGAGTCTAGACAACTAAATCCTGCATCCTCATTTGAGCAGAGCTGAAGGCAGCCCTAGAAAGGCAGCCCTGGGGAAGCTGCTGTTTCAGCCGTTGTTAGGGACTGGAGGGTGTCACACATGACGTTAGGGACTGGAGGGTGTCACACATGATTCGGCCATAGCTGCCTGTGCCTGAGGAATTTCCTGAGGCCACTTCCCTGAGGGCTGTGGTGAGAATTCCCTGTGAACACAGCTTCTGGAGGGTGAGGTAGGCATCCTAAGGCTTCGCCTGCCTGCTACTAGGCATAAGTAACTGGCGTTGAGTGTTTAACCTAAGTGATCATCACTAACGATTTTCCACTGGGGTTCCTTTCAGCATCTACTTGGACACAGAATTTTTTTTTTTTTTTTTTTGTGGTACGCCGGCCTCTCACTGCTGTGGCCTCTCCCGTTGCGGAGCACAGGCTCCGGACGCGCAGGCTCAACGGCCATGGCTCACGGGCCTAGCCGCTCCACGGCATGTGGGATCTTCCCGGACCGGGACACGCACCCATGTCCCCTGCATTGGCAGGCGGACTCCCAACCAGTGCGCCACAAGGGAAGCCCCTGGACACAGAATTTTAAAGCTTGTCTTCTGAAAGCTTGTCTAATGGCTTAACATCAAGAAAGGAAAACTTTGCCCAGACTTTCAGTCTCAGAGATGACACTGACAGCTCAAATGGTCTCTCTCGTGAGATTGATGGTTGTGTGAACCTTGAGGGAAGAGCCCATTGTCTTCACCTCTGTTTTTTCAGCACTTAGTACAGTGTCTGACACGTGGGAATTTTCCAGTAAACTGCGTGACCTGTCAAGTGGGCTTGCACATGGAAGAGATGATTGGTAAATCTGAAAATTCAAACATCTTCAAAGAGCAAATGCCATAAGCTTCTGTTTTATCTCAGGTCAGGAGAGTCCCTATCTTTTTTTTTTTTTTTTTTTTTTTTTTTTTTTGCGGTACGCGGGCCTCTCACCGCTGTGGCCTCTCCCGTTGCGGAGCGCAGGCTCCGGACGCACAGGCTCAGCGGCCATGGCTCACGGGCCCAGCCGCTCCGCGGTACGCGGGATCCTCCCGGACCGGGGCACGAACCCGTGTCCCCTGCATCGGCAGGCGGACTCCCAACCACTGCGCCACCAGGGAAGCCCTGTGGGGTTGCTTTTTAAGAAAATGTTGTTGTTGTTGTTTTAATTTCTGAGCATCAATTATGAAAGAAAAGATAGAACGGAGGGAAAATTGCCACATATAAGACAAATATTAATCTCCTTAATATATAAAGAGCCTTTTTCAAATAAGTAAATAAGGAAAGAACATTCATTGGAGCATTCTTTTTGGCCAACTTTAATAGATATTTCACATTCTAAAAAAAAGTAAGCATGTGAAACATTTTTAAATTCATTAATCAAAGAAAGGCAAATTATAAAAGCATCCTATTTTACCTATCAGACTGACAAGAATTAAAACATTCATCACCACCACTGCTAGGGTTAAGGGAAACAGACTATCATACCTCTTATGTAGGAGTATAAATAATATATAATCTTTTGGGAGGATGTTTTGGCGACAGATATTTTTATGAGTCAGCAAATTCCTTCACAAGAATGTTTATTGCCACATTGTTTACAAAAGTGAGAAATTATAAGCAACCTGCATGGCTTGGAATAAGTGACTGATTAAGTGTTATAAACAGAAATGATGGATTTTTGGATTTGGGGCCATTAAAAATTAAGTTTGTGAAGTCTAATGATATTGTGTAACTGAAATAGAATCATACCAAATAATATCTTCAGCATATGTGTTGTATTCAGAAAAATGTATATGAATTTTCTTAATTACATTTATTGCTGCATCAAAAGTTACAGTTCTTTATACTTTTCAAAATTTATTGAACTTTTATAAGTCAGTATCACTTCCATAATCGGAAAAAATATTTAATAATACAAAGCATAGTATATGGAAGTGTTAGCAAGTCTTAGTTACTTAATAGAATATGCATTACTAAAATGCCTTACTGGTGACTTTTCTTTTAAAGGTCCTGCCCAGTGATTAAACAAGGAAAAGCAGTTTGATAAAGTGCCCTTAATGTTAACATACACTGTTTTACAGATTATTAAAACATAAACAAATAGAGGCAGCATGGAACATTAGAAGGAGCAAGGACTTCTCAGTTAGATTGTCCTGGGTCGGGATCATGGCCGTATAGCTGCGGGACCTTGGGTATTGGACCTGAAGTTTTCTCACCTATGAAATGAATACCTTAATTGTCCCTGTCCTCCTAGGACTGCTGTGGGGAACAGTGCGGGTAGTGTGTACGAAGCACTTAGCACTGCGTGTGACTCAGTGCACGGTTGGCACTTGTTAGGAGGAGAAACCTCTCAGGAGGGGGAGTGTTTCCTTTAAGAGAACCAAATTTGAAAACCACTAATTAGGGCTTCCCTGGCGGCACAGTGGTTGAGAGTCCGCCTGCTGATGCGGGGGACGCGGGTTCGTGCCCCGGTCTGGGAGGATCCCACACGCCGCCGTACGGCTGGGCCCGTGGGCCATGGCCGCTGAGCCTGCACGTCCGGAGCCTGTGCTCTGCAACAGGAGAGGCCACAACAGTGAGAGGCCCACGTACCGCAAAAACAAACAAACAAACAAAAAACACTAATTAGAAAGTGCTTACTCACTCTAGAAAGAATGACTATTGTAATGGTGTATTAGTTTTCTATTACCTAAAGTTAACGGCTTAAAATAACACTCATTTATCATCTAACAGTTTCTGTGGGTCGGAAGTCCAGCCGTGGCTTAACTGGGTCCTCTACTTAGGGTTTCTGGAAGCTTCCATCAAGATGGTGACTGGGGCCGGATTCTCATAGGGACGCTCAACTAGGGAAGCATCTACTTCCCTGCTTATGTGGCTGTTGGCAGCATTCAGTCTCCTGGGGATGTGGGATTCATGGCAGCTTGCTTCTTTAAAGCCAGCAAAGGGGAGAGAAAGGAAGATAAGCACAAATATGCTAGCAAGATGCAGTCTTTTTTTTTTTTTTTTGGCTGCGTCGTGTCTTAGTTGCACACACGGGATCTTCATTGAGGCATGCGGGATCTTTCATTGTGGTGCGCCAGCTCTTCGCTCTTCAGTGTGGCGCTCGGGCTTCTCTCTAGTTGTGGCGTGCAGGTTTTCTCTCTCTAGCTGTGGCATGTGGACTCCAGAGCGCATGGGCTCTGTAGTCTGCAGCACACGGACTCTCGTTGAGGCGCGCAAGCCCAGCAGTGGTGGCACACGGGCTTAGTTGACGTACGGCATGTGGCATCTTAGTTCCCCAACCAGGGATCTAACCCGCGTCCCCTGCATCAGAAGGCGGATTCTTTACCACTGGACCACCAGGCAAGTCCCAAGATGCAGTCTTTTTTTTTTTGGCGATACACAGGCCTCTCACTGTTGTGGCCTCTCCCATTGCGGAGCACAGGCTCCGGACGTGCAGGCTCAGTGGCCATGGCTCACGGGCCCAGCCGCTCCGCGGCATGTGGGATCTTCCCAGACCGGGGCACGAACCCGTGTCCCCTGCATCGGCAGGCGGACTCTCAACCGCTGCGCCACCAGGGAAGTCCCAAGATGCAGTCTTTTATAATGCAGTGTAATCACGGGGATGACAGTCTGTCACCTTTGCCATATTCTATTGGTTAGAAGCAAATCACAGGTCATGGGGAGATTACTCTAAAGTATGAACACCATGGGGGGAATCACGTGGAGGGGTCTGTTGGCTACGAATGGTATTCACATTCATGTGTGTTGTGTTTCAAACTCAGAAGCAAATGTACTAGTTTAGGAAATGGTTTGGTTCAGGAAAATATTGGCTTCTATCTTAATAACATTGATTGGAAAGCAAGATGAGGTTGCACTGTGCTTGTTTAAGATGAACTGTTAAAGGCCAATAGTGCTGCCTTCCGCAGTTTGGAGCCTGAGGACATGGCTGTCTTCCTTGTAAACCTGGTTATCTGAGATCTTCCAACCTGGGAAGCTTTTCGGGGACTCAAGACTCACTCTTTTGTAAGTAATGGGTAATGGAAATATCACTTCAAAGGTGATTTTTCTCATCTCTTCTAAAATGTAGTACTTCTTTCTTTTATTATTTGTGCAGTCTTCATAAGAAATACTCATTTCAGTGAAAATAAACATCGCTTTGTCTCACCCAGATTCATTGTCGAGCTTTAAAGTTTCATTTGTTCTTAGATTGAAAAAAAGCCATTTGTTTTGCTTTAACTTGGCATTTTCATGTGAGAAGTGTGTCTCTCTGTTCTCTGCTGGGGCCCCCTCCTTATACTACCTCAGAGTTTCTATGAACAGTCAGCTCTCCTCTATATAGAAAAATGTCGGTGAATGATGCTGAGAATTTTATGGGTATCATAAAGCCTTAATGCCAGTGACGTTGCTGTTAGAGATGAGTATACTTCAATGCAATATTGTAATGTTTTGGAGGTACACTTGTAATCCAGAAGACAAGGAAGGGTGCTGATCACACCCTTGACCAAGAGATAAGAAGCTCTGATGCATATCGGAACTTTTTTCTTACTCTGAGCAGACATGCCAGCCCCCATATGACAGTACTTCTAGTGGCTGCAAGTTGGAGACTCTGGAATACTTTATAACTTCCACTTACTCAGCATAGCCTGAGTTGCTGACTGACCAGCCTTAATGAGGCATTGTTAAGTCATGGGCCATCTCACAGTGTGGAACTCCTGTATGAGGAAAAACCAAACCTCGCAACTCTTACCAAAGAGACCGTGTAGTCCTGACCATACACATTCTGGTCGTATGTATTGGAATTCAGAATGGAGAGCTGCTTCAGCATTCTCTTGGGCCAGCTGTTTGCCAGAAGAGCCGTGGGTTGGATAAACAAGTATCTCTACCTTCCCATTTCTCTTAATGCCACATATTTGCGAAGTGCTTAATAACTTTTCGGAGTGTTTTTGTATCTCTTACTGATTGAATGAATGCATCCAAGTTGTGGAGACGAAGCAAATGGTAGATCCATTTGACAGATAAGGAAACTAAGGCCCAAGGACTTGATTTGCCAGGATGGTGTTACAGAAAGAGCCAAGGCCTCCTTGTTCCAAACCTCAGACACCTTTTATTAACCACCTGTGGTAAAGAGCACAGTTTGAATCCCAGCTCTTCCACATTCTGACTTTGTAACCTTGGGTTATTACTAACCTTCAAAGCCTCTGTTTTCTCATGAAGGTAGGACCACCATCTCATAGGTTTCTTTTAGGGTTAAATGACAATTTATGCATGGTCCTGAAACCTAGTGAGCTCAGTAAGTGGAAGTTATTGATATTTATGTTGGGTTTGACACACTCCTCTTATTCTCACAATTTTGATGTTTGTTGGGCTTACCTGGTGTATCTCCTTCAAGCCCCCTGTTCTGGGTATTTGAAATCAGTGAAAGAGAATGTTGGTGAATTCTGAAGGTTACACTGGGAGTTGCTTGATCTCTGGGGTCCTAGGTCATACCCCCAAACAGGAGAGTTGCTGTGATATGGGATGAGAAGCTCTGAAGGCAAGATGATGAACAGAGAAGAACAGAAAAAGAGGAGAGTGGCTTTTTTTTATTATTAGATTGAAATATAATGGATATAATAACATATTAGCTTCAAGTGTACAACTTAGTGAGTTCATATTTTTATACATTATACTCCATTTAAAGTTACTACAAAATAATGGCTATATTCCCTGTGCTGTGCGATATATCCTTGTCGCTTATCTCTTTTATATATAGTAGTCTTATACATATCAAGGGGGGTGGCTTTTGGGCAAACTCTCAGATTTGCTGTTTAGATATATTAGCAATTTGTTTAAAGAAAAATGGAGTAGGAATGGGTTTTAGTGTGGCATCAAAAAGAAGATGTGAATTCTGACCATGTGCCAGGGAACTTAGATTCTAATTTGCCACTAGTATGGGTAGCACAGTCATTACTGTGCTAACACAAGAAGACATCTCTTCCTACCCACTCTCAAAATCCATCTCGTGACACAGACAAATATCGCACTGTGATGAAGGCCGTAGCCTTTTCTGTGTATGCAAAGGAACATTTCTCTTGGAACTTAAGCATCTGGGCCCTCACCCTGGCCCTCTGTCTTTGAATCAGAGAAGCTTTACCCCTTGATTTCTAAGCAGATGTATTCTTAAACCACATTAAAAGCATCGTTGGTAAAGTAGATAGCTAGTGGGAAGCAGCCGCATAGCACAGGGATATCAGCTCGGTGCTTTGTGACCGCCTGGAGGGGTGGGATAGGGAGGGTGGGAGGGAGAGAGATGCAAGAGGGAAGAGATGTGGGAACATATGTATATGTATAACTGATTCACTTTGTTATAAAGCAGAAACTAACACACCATTGTAAAGCAATTATACCCCAATAAAGATGTTAAAAAAAAAAAAAAAAGCATGTTGCCCTGTATCTGGATCTTCTCTTCTTTTCCTCATTCAAAAACAGAACAACCCCTTTAAGAGGAAAGATTCCTTTCCCTTCTTGCATGAGATCTGAGACATGTTGCAGAAAATAAAATTCTCATGAGCTCTTTTAAATTTTAATACCATAGTATGTTATCTGTGCTATTTTTTTTTTTTTTTTTTTTTGCGGTACCCGGGCCTCTCTCTGTTGTGGCCTCTCCTGTTGCGGAGCACAGGCTCCGGACACGCAGACCCAGTGGCCATGGCTCAGGGCCCAGCCGCTCCGTGGCATGTGGGATCTTCCCGGACCGGGGCACGAACTCGTGTCCCCTGCATCGGCAGGCGGACTCTCAACCACTGCGCCACCAGGGAAGCCCTGTGCTGTCTTTTAAAAGCATGGCATCACACATGTACACAGGCTCACCGGCATTTAATGAAAGGCTACAATTTCAAGATAAGACAGTACCAAGATATACAAAACAGTCTGCTTTCTAATGTAACTGAACTCATGGACAAGTGGATTAAACTTTCTAAGTTACCTGTAAAATGGGAATAAGAAGAGCTGCCTCACAGAATTTTTACTGAGACATGAAGCTCACAGTAACAACTCAAATGTTAATTTCCTTAAAAAAAAAAAAAAAAAAAGCCAGGCGCCCTTGCTTTACTTTCTTCTGTTGCATGCCCCCGCTTCCTAAATGTGGACAGCTTCTAATTAATTGAAGGTGACTGCAGATGCTGGTTAGAGTGGCTGCATTCGCTCACTGGTGAGCAGTGGCCTGAGAAATGACGTGCCTTCTTCAAGTAGCTCGACGGTGTCTCTAGCTGAGGACGTGTCAGTGTAGCATTGTCATAACAAAACATTTTTTCTTATTATAGAAAGCTTAGAAAATGTAGACATGCATACAAAAGAAAACAAATTTCATTTTACAGCCTTACCTTATAGAAATAATACATTTTGATGTCTTCGCCCCCTCTCCTTTTTTAACTAGGTATTTTTGTGTGAAACACATCTTGCCCACAAAAGTACATAGAACATACGTACACAGCTTAAGGAATATTAAATATGTGGGTGCCCATCACCCAGTCGAAGAGCTAGAACACTGCCAGTAACTTTGAACCCCTCTGTGCCTGAATCTTGATTTATTTCATTTTCCAAAATCAAGTAAATTCTATTCATGTAGTTTCATATTGTGTTCTCGTTCCTGCTTTGTCGTAAGCATTTTCCTACGTTGTTATCATTTTAGGTTGTTTTCTTCTCTTTGGAGCTTAAAGTTATCAGAGATCATGGACTAGCCTTACCCTACTGATAATTGCTACTGGCTAATATATGCCAAGCACCCTGCCTTAAATATTCATCTTATTTAATTTTACAGCACCCTATGAGCTGCCATAGTTCCTCATTTTACTGATGGGGGAAACTGAGTTTCAGAATGTTTAAGTAACTCCGAAGGTAATAGAATCAACGGAACTGAGCCCAAGTCTATTGCCAAGTTCCTTTGCTATTTCCAGCCCTGCCAGGCTGCCCTCTGGGCTCTATATTGGAAGTGCAATGCACGTTTAAGGAATTGGTCATTAAGCATAGTATTTCTGCCTGATTCTAAGCAGGAATAACACAGGTGACTAGGCTCTAGATTTTAGATGGTGCAGTGCCAGAAAAAAAAATCGAAACCAGGGCAAACTTCAACAAGAAAGGTGGATAAAAGAGGAGAACTTCTTGATAATCTGAACGGTAGTACATGTAAAAGGTCTGCTTCTCTTTGGAGGTGCCTGTGGTGTTGGGCTGTCTGGTCATGCCCCTTCCTCCCATGCCAGGCCCCACTCTGCAGCGGAGCTTTTATGTGCTGAGTAGCCCTCCTGCTGCATTTTCTCCAGTGTGTATTTGTAATTATGGCGCGACCTATACGGGAGCTGCTCTCCTCCTTTGCTTTGCCCATGGAGACGTCGCCCTGTCAAGTCGCAAAGGATGCAGTGGTTGCTATGGTTGCTGTGGCAGCGACAGTGTCGAGCTCGAAGTCTCAAAGTCGACTGGAAAGTCGGGCTGCTTCTGTGTAGAAAGAGCAGAGGCTCAATTTGGCAGAGATCCAGTTGCTTATTATACTCTGTAGGTGCAGCCGCTGTGGCATCCTTGGTTGTGTGCCGTGAACTCTTCAGATGTGTATAGAAACAGAACTATACGTGAATATATTACGTGAATAAAAGGCTGTGTGTGTGTAGGCAAAAAAGCATTTTTCCCAGTAAATTACTTAGTTCTTGAGCTTGGCAATGCGGCTCTTGCTACATTGAGTGAGGCAGCTGTGGTTCAGCTCCACAAAGCATCATTTATGGAAACATCGCCTTCAGGTTTGCTACAGTGTCTTTTTGAGGTATGGAAATTCACTGCCTGGGACCAGTGAACAGCAAAACACTATTAGGATTTTTTCAAGTGGCCGTCAATGCCGACAGCCACCATCACTTGCTGAGAACAACAAAGAATTGGCGGAAGGCAGTCACCACTTATATATATGTTTGAATTCTCACACTGTAGGTGTCCAACCTAAGGGATGCTATAATCAGTTTTAGTTCAGTTAATCATGCTTGAATTAAAACAGGCTTTTTCAAAACTTTGATTGAAACATAAAAATAGTTTATTAGGTCCTGACTTCGTGTCTAAGTAGGAAGAAATTTGTTTTATTTTAAAAAGTTGGAGAATTTCAGAACACTTTCTTAGGAGAGGTTACTCAACTAGGATAAACCTAATGTGAAGTTCAGATTGACTTCTATTGCTTACTTTGTGAAATTTTTAAATTTTCTTATTTAAAATTTTTTCCTTAATTTTATTGTGGTACAGATTAACTTTTGATGCCATACCTTCCTATGTTGGCATGGAGTTTTAGTAAGCAAGGAGAGTCAAGGGTTGCTTTTGTTTCTAGCTAGACTGGTATTCTTTCATGGGGGGGGCAGGCATTGTTCTGTTGATTGGTGCTTGTTGGAGATAATTGCCTAGAAGCTTGCATCCCACAGGTGCGATTCAATTGCCGGTTTCTTTCTAAACGCCCTCCCAACGCTGCTGAATCCCTGAACGGTCGATCGGGGCTGGCACTGACTTCGGCAGTGGCCTTGACTGGTAGAGCGTGGTGTGCTGACAGAGGAGTGTGTCTCACCAAAACAACGTCAGCATAATGTTCAGGCGTCAGGCTATAAGTGCGTTCCTCCCGCTTCGTCCTCCCCTTTCTTCCCTCCCCTCAGCCTTCTGCCACTGTCTTCCGTTGCACAAGTCTTATCCTGGTGATGGGGGCAGGCTCAGCTGAGAGCCTTCGAAGTGTGCAAGGGCAAGGGAACTAGTTACTGTATCTCTCCACTGCTTGGGTTACCCACTCCTGAGGTCCTTTTTGCCATCCTAACCTTTGTTACTATTACTGTTCTACGGCCACTCTCCCCCCATTTGCATATGCTACTCTGTGTAGTCAACATTTAAATGCTGAAATTCTCAAGCCTCAGTGCTCGGCTTGCCTCTTTCCTCAACCTGTACTTTCTCTTTGTGGTATAAATGGATGTGGGTGAGATTTCCTGATGACTCTCGAATGTACGTCTCCAGCCCAGGCCACTTCTCAGACCCGGATCTGCCACTGAACAGGCAGCACTCTGGGCCTCCGGGTACTACTTCAAATGTTCGGATCGAAACTCACGGCTTTGTAACAGCCCCCGACTAAAACCTTCCAGCAGCAAAGTCACAGGTTTGGTCTCCTCCGTGTCAGCTTCACATGAAAACCCACCGTCGTCCACTCCACTACACAGCTGGGAGTCCCCCCCACCTCTCTGTCTCCCTCACCCTTATCTCTTCAGTAGTGTCCACGTTCTATCCGTTCTGACTCGTAAATCTCTATCCTTAATATGGCTCTAAAGGCCCATTGTGATCTGTTTCTTGCCCCTCCTCACTCATCTCCAGCATACCCTCCCCCCGCCCCCCCAGCCATACTGGTCTGGCTCTGTCCCTTGGGTGGACCCGGCCCACCTTAGAGACCTCACATAAGCCCCCAGTCGCTAAAGTGCCCTCTTCCTGGCTACTGCCCACCATCCTTCTGATTGCACGTTAAGGGCTATGTCCTTAGAGGAAGCTTCCCTTGACGCTCACGTGAGGCCCGCCTCCACAGTGTGAGTTCTTAGGGTCTGCGTGGCTCCTTCAAAAGAGATTTAGTCCCATAAGAATAAGGACTGTGTCCTTGCTTAAGGCATATGCTCAGTGCCTAGAGCAGGGCCTGGCTAAAGGTAAGCACTTGACAAGTACTTGGTTAGGGAATGAATGAATGCCCACCACTGTGCCAAACAACTTACATATGTCACCTCATTTTGTCCTCAAAACAGTGCTCAAATAGCTTAAGGAGGTTGCCAAGGCCACTCTGGAAGCAAGGCACAGGGGGGAGTCACCCAAGTACAAGCTCTTTGTGCTCCCATCGCTGGCTTTCTTGAGGAGGAAATGGCAGGTACTGCTGTTAGATTTTATTAATAACAGATTTGTGATGATAAAAGGACAAAGTAGCAGGGCTTTTCCTCATAGGGAAACTGAGGGGAGTGGGTTGAAGGGATGTGCTGATTTCTTTAGGGTAGCTTGTTGTTTTTTGTTTTTGTTGTTTTGGCGATGCTGCTCAGCTTGTGGAATCTTAGTTCCCTGACCAGGGATTGAACCTGGGCCCCTGGCAGTGAAAGCCCCGAGTCCTAACCACTGGACCACCAGGGAATTCCCAGGTAGTTTCTTTTAAAAAAAAATTCCTCTTAAATAATAAGCTTGTGAAACTGTAGAATTGGATCAGCATATTTTGCTGTCAGACCTTTTTTTTTAGGTTTTATTTTTTGTCGTATGCGGGCCTCTCACCGCTGCGGCCTCTCCCGTTGTGGAGCACAGGCTCCGGACGCGCAGGCTCAGCGGCCATGGCTCATGGGCCCAGCCGCTCTGCGGCATGTGGGATCTTCCCGGACCGGGGAACGAACCCGCGCCCCCTGAATCAGCAGGCGGACTCCCAACCACCGTGCCACCAGGGAAGCCCTTGCTGTCAGACCTTTAAGTGACATTCCGAGTTCATCTTCAGTTGCTTCCTGAGGTGGTCCGTCCTCCAGAGTCACAGTGGTTTATTCCTGATCTCTGGACTTGTAACTTCTGGTCAAAGTGCTTTCAATTTCTTTCCTCTGTACCATTTTAGTTTGTAGCTTTTTAGACCCAGTGTAGTCACTCAAGAAATATTTATGGACCACCTGTTATGTTCCAAGCACTGTGCTGGACCCAATTTTGTTCCCATCTCTTGTAAACATTTCCTCACCCTTGCCCCTCTGTTCAGCAACCCTCACACTTTTGCCAGGACCTGTCATTAGTTAGGTAATGTGGTCTTGACTATGTGCAGATCCTTATTATTTAGTTAAACATGAAGTGAGCACAGCACAAGCAATGTACTAGGCTGGGAAGTTTAAGAATAGACACATTCAGTGCCTTGCAGTCTGTTTATACTACCAGCAACCAGGCAGGAGTGGGCAGATTACTAGTGTGAAGTCAGGAAGTATCCAAAGTTTTCTGTGATCTGCTAAAGTGCTACAGGTTTTCAGGTTCCTGGACACCTCTGAGGTCTTCATACATTCTTGTCCCTAAGGAAATAAACTAAGAGACCTAGTGTTTGGGCAGGAGGAAGGACTAGTTTATTTCCTCTTTCTCAGTCACTTTTTCACCTTACCCCTTATCTAAGTACATCTAATTGACTGCCAGTAAATTTCTTGTTCCCAACATGTGAAAGCATTTAGCCCTTAGCAATTTAAAATTGCTACTATGAAAAAAAAAAAAAATTGCTACTATCTTTCCCCAGAAAGTAGTGGCAGGTATTTAGCTCAAGCATGAAGTTAGTGGAAAAAACATTGACCATCAAGCACACATCTATCTGCCCTATTTGGATTTGACCCAGTAGTTAAGACCTCTGGATTCTACAATAGACACAAACAGTGGTCTCCAGAATGAAAAGTGAAGAGAAAATATTAGAACATCTCTTTAAAGTTTATTGCTTCTTAAAATTTTCTTTCAGACAAAAACATAGACAATATTTTGGAACTGATAAATGATTATAGCAAGGCTGTAGCGTACAAGGTTAATATACAAAAGTCAATTGCTTTCCTTATACACCAGCAATGAACAAGTGGAATTTGAAATTAAAAACACAGTATCATTTACATTAGCATCCCCTAAAATGAAGTACTTAGGTATAAATCTAACCATATGTCCAAGATCTATATGAGGAAAACTACAAAACTCTGATGAACTAAATCAAAGAACTAAATAAATGGAGAGAGATTGCACATTCATGGACAGGGAGACTCAATATTGTCAAGATGTCAGTTCTTCCCAACTTGATCTACATAGAGTCAGTGCAATCCAAATCAACTCCAAGAAAATTATTTTGTGGGCATCGTCAGCCAAATTCTAAAGTTTATACAGAGAAGCAAAAGACGTAGAATAGCCATAACACAATATTGAAGGAGAACAAAGTTGGAGGACTGACACTACCCAACTTCGCACTTACTGTAAAGCTACAGTAACCAAGACAGTGTGGCACTGGTGAAAGAACAGACAGACGAATCAATGGAACCAGAACAGAGAGCCCAGAAATAGACCCCCATAAATATAGTCTACTGATCTCTGATAAAAGAGCAATGCAATACAATGGAGCAAACATGGTCTTTTCTATAAATGATGCTGGGACAACTGAACATCCACATGCAAAAAATGAATCTAGACACAGACCTTACACCCCTCACAAAAATTAACTCCAATGCATCACACTTATAAGTAAAATGATAAAACTCCTAGAAAATAACAGGAAAAAATCTAGATGACTTTGGGTTTGGTGATGACATTTTAGATACAGCACCAAAGGCATGATTCATGGAAAACAATAAGCTGGACTTCATTAAAATTAAAAGTTTCTACTCTGAGAAAGACAACGGCAAAAGAGTGAGAAAACAAGCCGTAGACTGGGGGAAAATGTTTGCAAAAGACATACCTGATAGAGGACTGTCATCCAAAATATATAAAGAACTCTTTAGACCCAGCAATAAGAAAAAAATGCCATAAACAGGCCAAAGACCTTAACAAACACCTCATCAAAGAAGATATATAGATAGCAAATAAAGATATGAACAGATATTCCACATTATATGTCATCAGGGAATTACAAATTAACACAAGGAGATACCACTACACACCTATTAGAAGGGCCCAAATCGAGAACACGGACAACACCAAATGCTGGCAGGGATGTGGAGCAACAGGAACTCTTGTTCGTTGCCGGTGGGAAGTCAAAATGGTTCAGCCACTTTAGAAGACAGCTCGGCAGTTTCTTACAAAACTAAACGTACATTTACCATACAATCCAGCTGTTCCGCTCCTGGGTATATTTACCTAGAGGAGTTAACAGCTCACGACTACACAGAAACGTTCACGCAGATATTTACAGAGCTTTATTCGTAACTGCCAAGACTTGGAAGTAACCAAGATGTCAGTAGGTGAATGTGTAAATGAAGTGTAGTACTTCCAAACAATGGAATCTTTTTTAATGCTGAAAAGAAATTAGCTATCAGGCTGTGAAAAGACATGGAAGAAAAAAAGAAAAAGACATGGAAGAAACTTAAAACTTACCTATTACTAAGTGAAAGAAACCAATCTGAAAAGGCTACATACTGTACGATTCCAACTCTATGACGTTCTGGTGAAGGCAAAATTCTGGAGGCACTGAAAAGATCAGTGTGATTGCCAGGAGTTAGGGCAGGTAAGGAGAGGTGAATAGACGGAGCACAGAGGATTCTTAGGGCGGTGAAAATGCTTTATATGATACTATAGTGGTGGGTACATGTCATTATACATCTATCCAAACCCATAGAATGTACAATACCTAGAATGAACCCTAATGTAAACCGTGGAGTTTTGGTGATAGTGATGCGTCCACGTAAGGTTATTGATTGTAAGAAATGTACCACTCTGGTGGGGGAATGTTTGTACTGGGGGAGACTGCACGTGTTGGGACAGGGGATATATATAGGAAATCTCTGTGCCTTCTGTGCTGCTCTAAAAATAGTCTTTTTTTTTTTTTTAATGAAGACAATATTAGTATACAGCAACAAGAGCAAACACTTACGGTGCTCTTTCTGTGTGTCAGGCACTGTTCTGAGCTCTTTACATATATTAGTTAATCCTAATAAAAACCTTACGATCTCCATTTTACAGATATGGAAACAGGTGGAGAGATGTTTAATTACTTGCTAACGCAGCGGTTAAGCAGTAGGCTGTCAAAACCAGGGGCCAGAGCTGTGCTGTAAATCGCTTTGCTAAGCTATAGTGTACATATATAATTTGTAAGTAAATGTACTAAGGATACTTTTACTAGTAAGTGTATATGATCAGGAATGTTTAGAGACCATCGTTTGAGGAGGTCAGATGCAGAATGAATAGTGACCTTTCTTCATTGCTACTGGGAAGCATCACCAAACAGTGGGGTTTGCCTGTGAACAGGATTTGGGAAGGGGGTAGGCTCTTCTTTTTTAGAGGAAGGGTCTTAACCATTATTGGATTATTAGGAGGTAAAGAGAGGTAGGGAGGAGAATGGAGAAAAAAACGTGTTCGATTATACATGTAAGATATCATCAAAATAAACCTTGGATGTGTCTGGTTTTTGAGAAATCACACAAAGGTCCAAACTGACCTGGAGAAGGAATGAAGGAAGAATGGCAGAGCACACAAGGGAAGGGGTACCCTTAGCACCAGTTTGTATTAGGATGGAAACAGGGCAGGGATTGAAGAAAGGGAAGACTGCATTGTGTGCCGATGCGGGGTGGACTGCAGAGTTCCTCCAGAAGCTACAGACCAAGTCCTAGAACTGAAGAAAGCTCAAGTGGGATATATACAGATTCACAGGAAAGAAGCTAAAAGCTTTAGTTTTTAGTTTCTGGACAAAGAACAGGCCAGTTCACAGAAAATTAATAAGCTTCCAACATGCTTAGGTCTACAAAATGACATCAAACCAGTAAGATGCCTTTTGTACCTGTTAATTTAATAAAACAAAACACAAACAGAAATCCTCCACCTGCACCTCTGCTTTAAGTGTCCTGATCCCCTTGCAGTTGTGGGGAACTCTTTTGATAAACAGTCTAGTTGTGTGTGTATATACACATGTGTATTTTAAAATATATATAATATATGTAAAACGCCTTAATGTTTCTCTTTTTTTTTAAGTTTTTTTTTGATGTGGACCATTTTTTTTTAAAGTCTTTATTGAATTTGTTACAATATTGCTTCTGTTTGATGTTCTGGTTTTTTTGGCCGTGTGGCATATGGGATCTTAGCTCCCTGACCAGGGATGGAACCAGCACCCCCTGCCTTGGAAGTCGAAGAGTTAACCGCTGGACCACCAAGGAAGTCCCAGTGTTTCTCTTTAAACTCTCTTTACACTCTTTTACAGAAAGCAATCTCAGGTTGAATAAATGCCGCATGCCTGTCTTAGCATCATTTATTATAGTGAAGGTTTAGAAATGATACAAATGTTGACCGTCTTTTAAAATAGCCAGGCAGATGTTACAAATGATGCTCAGAAGGACTATATAATAACACCAGAAAATGTGTATGATTATAAGGCTGAGTGAGAAAAACGAGACACAATTGCACCTTATCGACTACCTCTATGATAGTACTTGTCACCTGGTGTTGAAATTCCTTGTCCTTGGGAATGCTCAGGGCAGAGATGGGCTAATTCATACTACAGTACGTGAGAATTGTATCTGTAGTGCTTTGCCCATGTAGATACTCAATGCACAACAAATAGTAAGCTTTCTCCCCATTAAGAGCTGCTAACAATTTTTCCTATCTTAAAATTATGGGAAACGGTATTTAGAGAGCTCCATTTTTACACGGAAGAGACTTAAATTATTCATTATGTATCTTTACCTGATTGAATGTTAAATGAAATCATTGATAAAAAAAATTTTCCCAATGTAGTGTTGGTAACTGTAATAAAGTGTCTGCCTTCAGTGAATGTATAGAGATGATTGGCGTATGGTTCTTTTATAGAAATGCTTAGGGCAAGAGCATAATACATTTCAGATCATCTCTAGGGTACTTTGGGGATGCATTCTTCTAATTCTCATTCCCATTGTCTGTCAGAGTTAGAAAGACAAATTATTTGAAGACAGAAACTTTAGTGGAACTTGACCATTAGCCAATAAATAAAATTTGCTATTGTAGCAGAGGGTCTTGAATCCTATCCCGAGATAGTTGCTGGGACATCCACAACATAGAGAGCTTAAGACAGGTTCCAAGTATGGAACTCACCCTTTGTACAAGGCTTCTATATTACCAAACAGAAACTTACAAACCCCTAGGCAACCCTGGGACTTCCAGTTTCCCCATCTCTCCTCCCTGCCGAGCAAACACATGCTAACCTTTCTGCTCTAGAAGCTAACCTTCCATTCCATGAAATCAAACTCTTTTAATTGCTTTCTTTATTGGTGACCTTTAAGAGATAACTTGGGCTTCTTGGTGTCAGTCTCTAAAGAAACCAAACTCTAAGGTGTGTGATATCATCTGTTGAATTAGGCAGGAAAAAAGCTCATTAGAACTGCAGTGAGACTTAGGAGCTTCTCAGATGTTATAACCTGGACTGAGGGTATGGTCATTCACAGATTTTTAGACTCACCAAGAATCTATAAATCATAATTTTCATTAAAAAATGTTTTTCCTAATGATTGCAGTGTTTTGCCTTTAATAGCTATTTACTATGTATATGAGTTTTATAAAATGTTACCTTGGAACTCTCATAGCCTTGGCTACTTCTGATGCTCCTTCGTTGGTAGAAAATTTGCAGAGATCATGAAACAATTAATAGTTACTGTTTATTGAGTACTTCCTCCGTGTCAGGCACTGTGTTAAATATTTTAGATATATTATCTCAGTCCTTTTAGCAGTCTTTTGAGGAACATGGTATTGTTCCCAAAATATATTTTTAAGAACGCCTGAGTTACTAGAGATTAGTTTGCTCAGGGTCAGAGCAGAAAGGGAAAGCTCTGCTGCCCGGGTCTGTCTGCCATCAAAGCATCACTCTTAATAAGGACGATAGTCTGAAACAAGGTAAAACCTAGCATATTAAAACACTTAAATTGGTGGGTATGTGTAATGTGGGAATTCTAGGAATCCTTATAAACTAGATTTGTGATACTCAAGTTCACTTACTTTCCATCTTTCAAATAAGCCGCAGAAGGATTATCTGCACAGTGGAAGTTAGTGGAAGCTGTTGAGCCGGTTGGTGTCGAAAAAAGCTAAGCCTGAAAAGGCTGCATATTCCAGCTAGACGGCATTCTGGAAAAGGCAAAACTATGGAGACAGTGAGATCAGTGTTGCCAGGGGCTCGGGGGAGGGAGGGAGGATTTTTAGGGCAGTGAAACTATTCTGCATGATACTGTTAGTAGAGGATATATGTCATTATACATTTATCAAAACCCATAAAATGTACACCACCAAGAGTGAACCCTAATGTAAACTATTGACTTTAGTTAATAATAATGTCACAGTGTTGGCTCATCAAATGTAATAAATGTGGCACTGTAAGGCAAAATGTTAATAATAGGGGAAACCAGGAAGTGGGGTGGGAAATCTCTGTACTGTTCCCTTAACTTTTCTGTAAACCTAAAACCCCTCCCCAAAATAGTCTTCTTCTTCTTATTTTTTTTAAGCTAATCCTCAAGCCTTTCCCTCCGGTTTCAGGATTTTCTTCATTTTTAAAATTACTGACCTAAGTCCTAAAAAATCAGTCATATTTAAAGTTCCACTGTCCCTCACCCTGTGCCTGATCTTTTTGCTAACTCTGAGGAGGAACTTTTCCATATATACTTTCTTTTTGTCCAACTGCCAGTCTGCTAGCTGCTTACATTTGGTCTAACCACTCTCAGCCTGTCCTACATGCTGCCATCAGATGAATCTTCCTGAAATGCAGTCCTGACTGTATCCCTTCCCTAGCCTCAAACCTTTTTCTGTGCCCCTCTCTCACTTCAGTTTCCCCATCGTCTGCATCAGGTGGCCTGTATGCCATGAAATCTTGTTAGAAGCCATTGTTTGTTTTTTGAAATCAAAAGTGATCTCTGTCAGCACATTGTTTATAATGTTTTGTTGACATTTGTTCTAATGGTCTGGTACTAAATATTGTGTTGTACTTGCCTCTCTCCCCACCCAAATGGACCACATTATTTGATGGTAAAGACGATGTTTTGCCTCCACCATTGTTTGTGGATCACTGCAGTGCTTTGAATATAGTAGGCCCTGGAAGAATGCATTCAGCTGAATTCAGTGTATCTGTGTTCACAGTCTCTTTATCCAGAGCCCCGCTGTTAGGTGAAATGAAAGAGAAACCCATTGCCCATTTGACAGGCGGTGTGATACACGGTGCAACAGTGGAGATGTTTCTGACGTGAGAGTGTTGTACGTATTAAGTGTGTTCGATCACTGACACACTTATTTGGGGTTTATAGCCACTTCTTTGGCTGCTGTGCTGTGTCTTAAATGAAGAGCTTCAATTGGCATTAATGATTTTTAACCAGTACATTTTGAACCAATCAAAAATCTACCCACACGCCTTTCCAAAAGAAATCCTTGTTCTATAATAAATGAGTGCCTTTGCTATCTTTCCTATTAGAAGATTGAAAATGATATTTAAACAATGCTTTGATAACTGTTTGCATTCTTTGAGAACTGAGGAATCTTGTGACTATTTGCCAAGTAACTCTTCTAAAATTAAAAAAAGGTTTTTTTACCTTTTATGGCTTAAGTCCAGTAAAAGATTTTCAACTGAGTGAAAATGAATAGTCTGTATCTCGTAGGTCTTTTTCTGTATCCCAAGCAAAAGGTAGTGTGAGCTAGAAAGACTTAGTAGCTCAGTTATTGCCTCAACACTTACGAGTTCAGCTTGAAGAATATAGCTTGAGGACAGAGGTGAGAAGGAGATAAAGAAGTAGGCACTTATAGGACCAGATTTGTTTGTTATTTGCTTTCAAAGTTGTTTAAGCAAAACACATTTCAGCAAGCTGAATTTCAACTTGAGAGCTGTCCAGATGTTAGATGGCAGGACTCCAAAGAGTGAATGTGCTGTGCTTTTAGAAAAATAGAGCCTTTTTTGTCTTGTTTTCTTTTTTTTTTTTTAAATAAAGGTCAAGAGAGATATCAGCAGGAAAGTCAGAACAAGAAGTGTGGATTTAGAGATAGAAGTGTTCTCATTGAGGAACAAGAGGGGGTGATCTTTTCAAAAAGAGATACAGATACCGTTTAATAATAGTATGTAGGAAATGGGCTTAAGATTTTAGTTGACTGTTAATATAAATCAATAATGCAATTTGGCTGCCCAAAAAGTTACTAAAATATTAGGTTGTCTTAATATATGTTTTATTGTTTGGAGGAAAGATAGGGTTAGGTTGTTAGGGCTTCAGGTGTTACATACTTTTTAAGCTTTTGTATTTGTTTGACTCACAAAAATCATAAGTTTAACAAAAAAGTAACTTAAGATATTTGTCTCCCTTCAAATTTCAGGTCTCTATTGGATTATAGTTGAATTAAAAGTTATTTCTTAATTCTCTAGGATGATAGAAACATTAATTGTAGAAACGGTTATTAGGGGAAGGGAGGACATATGTGAGATGGAAAGTTGTCCAAAGCATTCTTAGTGCTTTAAAACAGAGCAGAAAATAGCCATGAAGATGTTAAGTGAGTGTTTGACATCTGTGAATTAGATCTTAGAACATTTTCAAATGGACTGACTTTGCAAGTGGTAGTACTCTATAGAGAAGAAAATGATGTGGTCCCTTTTGTTTGCCTGGTTGCTTTCCCAAGAAGAGTTGCTGTCTTACCTTGAAATTTTGTTTCCAGTGCCAGAAAACATTGTATTTTAAAAATAGGCAAAGATGCTTCCATTTGTAAATGCTTGTTTTTTTCTTTAAAAGAAAAAGAAAAACATATAGAAGGCAAGATAGTGGCTCCCTTTTCTGTGAATGTGGGATTCCTGAACAGCTGAAGAGAGAGGGAACAGTTGATAAGACAGCTGGTCAAGAAAATGGTAGCCAAAGACCAAGTAATGGTGGTCAATCATAATTTCAGTGGTCTGTTTAATCTACCAAGGAAGATAAAGTAAGTTTTTTCCCCTGAGGCAGGTTAATGCTTGAAGGATATAGGAAATACATTAGGGATCTCATATGCCTTTATTCCAGAGTGTTTTTTTATTTTATATATCGCTGGAAGCATGCACAGATACGTGTCATCCATGAGATGTGATTTCAGGGAGGTGGGTACACACTCACATATTCCTTTTGAACTTGCTCACTGTTGCCCCAAATTTAGTTCCCTCTAACTGGAGTCAACTCTTCATTTCATAATTATTTGATACAAGATAAAATTTGCAAACAACAGTAATCAATTTACTTGGATTTACTCGGTTATAAGGAGGACAACTTAAAGCAGAGGTTTTCATTTCTTTTTACTTCACTGGAGGCGTTGAGGATTGGGGAAGTGAGTTGGGTTGCAATAACCAGAAGTTAGATCTATCATTTACTAAATTGTGTGATCGGAGAATTGTCCCTCAACTGGAAAGTGAGCTGTTGTAAGGGTTAAATTGGAAACCTATCTAAAGTTTCTAGTTTATAGTGGGAACTCACTAAAATGGTAGTGCTGCACAAGTGGAAGCAACGATATAAATAGAGTTTGGCATTTCGACTTGGACGTACGTTCACACAGGGTGATTCTGCCTGCTGATGCTTAGTAGTCATTGGACACAGGTTATTTGGCCAAACTCATCTTGAGTTTGTTAGCTACCTGTCAAACTATTGATGGAGTTGGGAGAACCACAGAAAAGTTTCACTTAGAATATTTCCAGTTTTTAGGAGAATAATAAAAGTTCTTTGGGAGAGTTTTTAAATTTTACCTTTGAATTTAGTTAACCAAAATGACATTTGGGTCCAGTGTTAATTTTAGTAGATTAAAATGATTGAGTTTCAGCTTCTTGGTTTACACATGTTTAAAACTTTGTGAAGCAGGAAATTCCTGTTAGAAATTTAATATTTTAAAACTAGGATCTACTCACATACCAGAGGACATAAGATAATGAGTCTACTATCCCAAGAAACCTGTTTATTATATCTTAAATTTACATATATTAAAATTCACTTTTTCGGTGTAAAGTTCTATACGTTTTAACAATTGTATATGTTCGTGAAACCACCACCACAATAAGGATACAGAGCAGTTAGTTACATTACCCCAAAAGTCTCCCTTGTGCTGCTCCTTTGGAATCAAACCCTCCCCCTACTCCTAACCATTGACAGCCACTGACTCACAGTTTTGCTTTTTCCAGGATACCATATGAATGAAATCATTAAGTAGTCTATGGAGACTGGCTTTCTTTTACTTTCTTTTAATTGGCATGCTATATTTGAGGTTCATTCATGTTGTTGTGTGTAATGATAGTTCATACCTTTTTGTTGCTGAGGAGTACTCCGTGGTAGGAAGGTACCACAATTTGGAGAACACGTGGGGTATTTTTGGTTGTTGGTATTACGTATAGAGCTGCTATAAACATTCATGTACAGAGTTTTGTGTGAACGTACGTTTTTATTTCTCTAGAATTAGTATCTAGGAGTGGGATGGCTGGGTCATATGGAAAGCTAGTGGTTAACTTTGTAAGAAGCTGCTAAATAATTTTCCAGAGTGGCTGTCCCATTTTGCCTTCGCACCAGCAGTGTCTAAGAATTCTAGTTATTCTCCATGTTCCTCAGCACTTGATCTTGTCAGTTTTTTGTTGTTTTGTTGTGCTTTTGTTTTAGCCATTCTAATGGGTGAGTGGTAGTGTATTGGTGTGGTTAAATGTTCTGCAGTTTTCTGCTGCCTAATCTTATCAGGTGCTCTTTGGTGAAGTATCTGCTCAAATCTTTTGCCCATATTAAAAACTAGGCTTCTTCTTATTGAGTTTTGTGACTTCTTTATACATTTTGATACCAGTCATTTGTTGGACAAATGATTAACAAAATTTTTTGAGTTGGTAGCATATCTTTTCACTCTCTTTAACAGTCATTCATAGAGTAAAAGTTTTTCATTTTAATGAAGTCCAGTTTATCAATTTTTTTTTCATTTTATGGTTTGTCTTTTTGGTGTCCTACCTAAAAACACTTTTTTAAAAAGAAATTTATATATTTTATTTATTTATTATTTTTGGCTGTGTTGGGTCTTCATTGCTGTGTGTGGGCTTTCTCTAGTTGCAGCAAGCGGGGACAGCTCTTCATTGCGGTGTGTGGGCTTCTCACTGCGGTGGCTTCTCTTGTTTTGGAACACGGGCTCTAGGCGTCCAGGCCTCAGTAGCTGTGGCACGTGGGCTCAGTAGTTGTGGCTCGCTGGCTCTAGAGCACAGGCTCAGTAGTTGTGGCGCACGGGCTTAGTTGCTCCGCGGCGTGTGGGATCTTCCCGGACCAGGGCTCGAACCCATGTCCCCTGCATTGGCAGGCGGATTCTTAACCACTGCACCACCAGGGAAGCCCCCTAAAAACTCTTTACTTAACCCAAGGTCACAAAGATTCTCTCTGTGTTCTTTTCCCTAATAGTTTCATACTTTGATGTTTTACATTTAGGTCTGTGATACATTTTGAGTTAACTTTTGCATAAGATATAAAGTACAGGTTGAAGCTCATCTGTTTGCTTATGGATTTCCAATTGTTCCAGCATCATTTGTTGAAAAGGCTACTCTTTACGCATTGAATTGTCTTTGTACTTTTGTCAAAACAGTTGATCACATTTGCATACTCATATTCTGGACTAAGTTCCATTGATCTGTGTGCCTCTCCTTTTGCCAATACTACAGTAAGTCTTGACATTGGGTAGTCTGAGTCCCCTAGCTGGCTTTTCTTTTTCCAGAATTGTTTTAGCTATTTGAACCCCTTTGCCTTTCCATATGAAGTTTATTATTGACTTGTCTATACCTCAAAAAAATTATGGAATTTTGATTGGGATTGTGTTAGATCTATAGATCAATTTGAGAATTGACATCTTAACTATATTAAGTCTTCCAGTCTATGAACATGATAGGTCTCTCTCCATTTATCTAGGTCATCTTTGAGTTCTTTCATCAGGGTTTTGCAGTTCGTACCTATTTTTAAAGTAGAAGCATTCATTGATTCTGATGGCTTTTTTTAAGGCATTTTTTATCTTTCCTACTAATAAAAAAAAATTTTTTTTTTAGTTTGATTTTCCTTTGCTGCAGGGGGAACACCAGGAAACTCAATCGTTATTCCAGATTTCCATCTTATTTAGTGCTGGACCTGGGCCCTTAATGATAGAATGTCCCCTTTGCCAGGGCAGAGACCGCGTGTACCATTCACATGGATCAAGCCTGCTTCTCATAAGTTACAGCAGAGCAGTGTCCTTGTGTAACTATTTTCTGTTTCTCTCCTCTTCATTTAAAGTTACAGTTTCTATTTTTGGGGAAAAGCAGGCAAAATCTAATTTGTAATGGTTAGGACTAGTTGTCCACTTAAACAATAGAAAACTGAGTCATAAATTCTGTCTTCATAAAACTCCTCCATACTTTTGGAAAATGACTCATTTTTAGGCAGAGTCTGCCATAGATAGTTGCCAGAAAGTGATCTAACTTGGATAAGCTTGATGCTTTGTACAAGTTTCAGGGCCCCTTTAGAGAGAGCATTAAGAACTAGAGACCGTCATATGCACGTCTGTGTGCCAGGGTTGTCAGTCCATCAACACAAGTCAGCGGAGCATTAGGAATGTTCTAGTTCAGTTTTTCTCAAACATTGCTTCAGAATCACCTGGAGAGCTTATTAAAATAGAGATTGTTGTGTCCCACCCCCAGAGTTTCTGATTCTGCTCTGGAATGGGCCAGAGAATTTACATTTCTAACAAGTTCTAGGAGTTGTGAAGGCTGCTGGTTTGGAGACCGCTTTGAAAACCATTCCTCTGGTTTATCTGTCTGAGTCACTAAAAAGAATTGATAATTTAAAAAAATGCAGCCGACTGAATCTCCCTGGGATCTTCCATGTTTACAATGAAATCTTTCTCCCATGTGATGGCATGGATTTGTTCTCAGGCATCTTGGGTTATTAATGGGAACAGGAACTCCTCCACTTGGCTTCGTCTGTCACAACACGGAGGCGAGAAAGAAGGCTGCGTCCTGGTGCGTTTTGCTCTCTCCTTTTATCAACGCAGGATGGGATAGAGCCCTAGAAATTTAACAACTTAATACCTTAAGATTGGGTCACAGGTGCTCTTGCCTGTAGGGAGTATAAGATGTTTGAATTTGTTTCTTTGACTTCGTCAAAGAATGTTATGCTAAATTTTGTAGGTTGGAAGCAAACTTAGTTTGGATAGAGGGAGAAGAATTCAGCAGTATTCAAAGGAATTTGCAAGGTAAACCTGTGATTCATTCTAAAATGTTTATCATTGCCTGAAAGGTTGACTACTACGTGCCTTGATAGAGCGTCGATAGTAGGGTAGAGTGGAAAGAGCAGTCATTAACCAAGGAAATCTGTGTTCCTCTGTGCCTTAGACATCCATACGCTGGCCTTGGATAAGTCATTTAACTTATTTGAGTCTTTGGTCAGGAAACAGGAATTTGGGGAGCAAGTGATCTTTTAAGTTCCTTTCTGGCCTTGAGATTTTATGTTTTTATTGTTTCTATTTACTTCCAACTAAAGAAATGATGCCTTTTTTCCCTTGTACCACCATCCATTCCCATTATACGTTGAATCCCTGTCTGAGAACTGTAATACCCTGACATAAAAAGGAGAGGAAATGTAATTAGCAAACTCATGAATTTCCTTTCAGTATTCATTTTCAAAGGAGGAGATTATTTGAACCATACTCTATGCTCTGTTCATTAGAGATCTTGCCATATCAAATTTTTGCTATGTGTTGAAATAGAGAATTTGCACATCTTTCTAAAAAGCATACACTTTTGTCTGCAGATGTCAAATAGACCAGGCACAGCTGAATGAGAGGTGAAACTGTAGCTTGCTGCAAGTATAATACGTAGGGGAGTTTCTAATCACTTTCTGTCCAATCAGCTCTGCAATAATAGCTCAGCTCTCATCATGGAGCCCTGAATAGAATGGGAGAGTCACCAGCAATCTATTCTGGAACCTACTTTTCTAAAGTGCTTTGAAGAGAAAAATGTTCATCTAGTAAGTAGTGAAGAGCTCCTGATTAGTAATTGCATTTCTTTTAACTGGCTTAAATTAGTATGATTAGGAGGAGACAAAGGTGGGGCAAAGGCTCAGGATTTTAGAGACTTTGTTACATACATCCTGATTCAGATAGTTATACCTTCAGTGGGCCTATTTACCTGCTTTTTGAGGCAAACAGGATTAGATAGATCCCGAGTGCCCTTTGCCCAGTGATTTTTTTTTACCTATAGATTTAAGAAATCTTCAACTCAAGCAGGAACCTGCACACCACACCATCTCTTTAGGAGTCTGTAGACTGGGGCACCTGCTCTGAGGTGGGTGTGAGTCCCGTTGGGTCATTTACTCTGGGGGGGCAGGGGGGAGGCTATAAGGCATAGGATAGCCTGCCTGCTCTCAGATGCACCTTGGAGTCCAGCAGAATTCTGGTCTTGATAATGTGGGGAATTAAATAGCCTTTGGAGTTGGATGAAACACAGCACCTTAGCTGAAAGCCCGACTCCCAGCCTGTACCCAACTTTGTTATTATCTATGCTGTGTGTCCTAAACATTTTTTTCAAAACTCACAAAGTTGGGCTAATTGGTAAAGCCATCTGACAGTCTCTTCATAACAAATCTAGAGTCCCTGCAAGGGCTTCTTGTGGGTGCCATTCTCCAAAGGCATCCTGTTTTGGGGAATTGATTAATACCGATCCAATGACGTACAAACCACAACTCTGTGATTATGGAAAAGCAGAACTGAAGGCAGTGTTGACCAGTCAAGCCCACACGTCCGGGCAGAATGGAGGCCACCATTTCTCACTCTGCTTTTAACATGGAACCACAAAGAATCTCTTTGTTAAGAATCAGAAAACACAGTTAAACAAGCTAGAGGAAGAAATGATATCATGGCCCAGTTGAATCAACTAAGAAATATTTTTTTATTAAAGATTCTTTACCCTTGTAACTGCGGCATTCACATTCTTGTGTGTATTGAATGGAAGATTCATTTGAAAAGAAGGTTAACATCAACGGCCTCATTGAAGCGGTAGGGACAATTTTGCAATATAAGACTCGCTATTAAAAGTGTGAGATATGTTATTCTTTCCTCCTCATCTTCTCAGGTCTATGGTAACATCAGGACAATGACGCCCTGTGATTGCACACTAAGCTATCACAAATGCATGCCTTGTGCAAACATAGTCAGCGAGGAAGCGCTCTTTTCCTCCGCCTTATTTCCATCGAGGAAACCCACGCCTGTCCGTTATGTGTGTGAGTCTGGTGTGTTGTTTCGTGAGACTACCCTGAAGTCTGGATCTGGGGGAGAGCTGTGTCTTTCTTTGCATTTTCAAGTATGAGAGAGATGTTACCTGATCCTTAGAGAATCTTGGCGGCTAACAGCCGTCTCTGGATTCGTTTACTGTCGTTCCATAATACTGCTTCTTTTGGTTTTAACCAATTGTTCCATTGTTTGCTGATGGGAATGGTTTCATGCTGGCAGGTGATTGTTAGGCAGTTCTAGGATTTCTGATACATGGAGTACTTGTGTCATTCTTCATGTCAGCAAAATAAGTTGGCTTTTGGCCCACCATACTTAAAGCTAATTTGGGACTAAAAATTTGGAGCCGTGCAAATTTATAAATATTCGTACTACTTAATAGGAGACAGTGCCTTAGTTGATTTAACGGTTGAATCTTCAGTGAAAGATTTTTTAAAAGAATTCTGTGTGGGAAACCATTTTAAGACTGTCTGGGGGGTGGGATAGGGAGGGTGGGAGAGAGGGAGACGCAAGAGGGAAGAGATATGGGAACATATGTATATGTATAACTGATTCACTTTGTTATAAAGCAGAAACTAACACACCATTGTAAAGCAATTATACCCCAATAAAGATTTAAAAAAAAAAAGACTGTCTGGGAAAGGAGGGAACCAGGGGAGAAAAGAGAGTGAGGCAGGCAGGGTAGGGAAATGAAGAGAGATGTAGGCTCTGGGGTCAGAGCAGGGGTTCTTAGGGTTTCTGTATGTGAGGAGCTCCTTTAGCAGTCTGAGAAGTCTATGGAACTCCTCTCAGAATTATGTTTTACTTGAGATACATAGGACTACAAAGGAAGCCAGCTGTACTGAAAAAGTTATCAAAATATTTGAGAAAACAAATGTGTGATAGAGTAGGATGTGCGTCTTTACTAATGCACAAAAAACTCTAGTGGTGGATCTAATGACTACTCGAATTTTTAAGTTGTGATGAGCATAAATAATATTTTGAAATTAACAGCAACTGTAAAGTGATATGAAAATATATTTATTGGTGACAAAGTCAAGTTCTGCCAGTAACTACTGTGGTTGCTTGCTTGTATTCATAATTGAAGGAAAATGCTACATTTCAGGTAGAAGTGAATGAAAAGTAAAATGTAATTCTTTTCCTGTCCCAGTCCCCAAACCAGAAGCCTGTGCTCGGATTAAGATCCCCCTGGTTAGAGGAACTTGGCTCCAATATTCACTTGGCCATTTACTGGCTGTGTGACCTTGGCCAAGTTAACTTAACCTCACACAGTGCGCTTCCTCATCTGTAAAGGGTGGATAATACCTACTTTGTAGAGTCAGTGGCAGGCTTCAGAAGAACGTGGCTAGCCCAGCTCCTTGTGGAAATATGGTGACTTGAGGCATGACTAACTGACTTTCTTTTAGCAGTTATATTATAAAATGAATGTGCTACACCTGCTGATGGGCTGGGGCAGACATTCCACTAGGGAAGGAAGCTAGAAACACAGATGATATCAAGAGCAGAAAATTCCTTTTTTACCTTTAGGTTTCTTAAGGGTTCTTGACCCTTAAAAGGTGAAGGAGAGAAGGCATTATAAAATATTTGAGAAGGATTCTATTAGGAAGTGTCGCCCTTGCCTTGGGATCCGAAGTCTTTGCTTACAAAGAAATAGCTTTTTGCTGGTCATAAAGATTCTAACTGGAAGTGGCCTTGCCACCCAGCCCATTTAGGCACCAGTAGGTCCCCTGATGACTGATTGGCTGAGGGTATGAGCATGTCTTGGCTGCTTCTAGAAAGGGGAGGTCTACTTCCTTCTTGGATCATACCTATACCTGCAGAGCCCCTGAAGGTCTGGTTACTCTATTAGATTCTGGTTTCATACATGAGGTATGGTCTAGCTTTATTACTTGAGGAGAAACTCAGAAGCGTGGAAACCCTGGTTTTGTGTGACTATTTTCTTAAGCAAACGTACCTCTAGGGCGCAAGGGTGAGTTCTTTCTCTGGCAGGCCACAAGACGGTCTATGCATGGTCCCGGTGCCGGGCAAGCCTCCTTTTTCTCTGATGGCTTTAAAGGCAGGAGACCGTAGCGTTTGATCTCTCCCTTCGGCTGGGGCGTGAGGTCTGTGAGGCAAGGCCATTTGAGTTTCCCTGTCCCTTGGGTAATACTAACACCCCATTTAATGTCTCCTTTTCATCAAAACCAGATTTGTCGTCTCACTTATTTCCCAGTGTCTGGCCAAGATAGTGATCTTTATGAAAACAAACTGGCAGTAACTCAAGCCAGATAAGAGGGGATAGCTTCGCCTCCGCAGAAGGAAGCTGTTAAAGGGAACAGATGGAGACAGTGTCTAAATGGCTTCGAGAAGGTGTGCGCTTGCTTGTCTCACAGGCGCATCTTGTCTCCTGAGGACTGTTGCTGCAGGAACCCGAGGCCTTCCCTGTCCCCACCAGGGACCCTCCATCTGCCCAGCCCTTCTGACCCTGGATGCCTGCAGTTGACCTCTCCTGCTCTTCTGTAACCTTCCTTATGCAGAAGCAGGAGTGAGGTATAACGAGCAAATACAGTCAACTTTACCTGCTGTGTTGAGAAAAACAAGGTTTGCAGTTTATAGACAGTTAGCAAATACACTGTGCACAGAATATTAATTTTCAACATATAGTAATTTATTAAATCACCAAGCTGAACACCCCAATTCTCGTGTTAATCTCTGAAGGTATAAATAGGACTTTAGGAGGCCCCAATGCATTGGCTATCGTGGTGGTCATTTATTATTACGAACCAGTTTCCTGACTGCATTATGGGTGGTTAGCATTCTGGGCAAGGGAAGGGAGGAAGCAGCTCATCTGTATTCACCACAGGTCCTATCTTTTTTACTCTTGTCTTGTGTTACTCTAAACTTCAAAGTACCTGAGCTCATGCTTTATCATGTAGTAACTTGCTAACTCACCTCCTTGTCTCATGGTTTTCTTTCTTCTGACCCAAACCTGTCCAATCAGAAGGAAGATGGTATATTCCCCAAAGGCTGCTTTCATGATGTCATCCCCTTGTTTAAAAACCTTCCCGTTGCTTCCCTATCAAGTTTCAGCTTCTCTTGGCCATCAGGCCCTCAGGTGATGTCCTTTTATCTTAGTCACCTTGTTCTCTGATCACCAGTGTAGATGGTTGGCCTCATTAAGGTGGCTTTTTTTTTTAGTGTCAGGTACCCCTTGTTCCTTTCTATCCTTTCACTTGGGGGGTTTTCTCTCAGCCAAATTCTGTCCATTCTCACAGACTCAGTTCTGGTTTTTTTTCTTCCTTCCTGGAGCCGTGAGATCTTGGCCCATTACTCCTTCACCAGCATCCTTGCATCCCTCTCTCACTGCCTCTCCCGCACATTTGGGTTATTTGGTAGATTTGGTTTTATATTGGTCTTGTGTTTTTTCACATATGGCTTATTTTCCCAACAAGTTAAATTCCCTCCACAGAGTGGACTCTGCGCTATTTAGTTTATATATTACAATTCCTAGCAAAGCACCAGCACACTGTAAGTGTTCATTAAATATTTAGAAGCAGGCAAAAGGTGCCACAGGTTAGACATTTGTGTAGCACGCGAACTGTTAGTGGTTAGGTGGTAGAGCCTTGATGTGGTCACCAGCATCGTGTGTCTGTTTTACAGAAGCAGAAACTTAATTTTTCGTTACCTTGGCACTGATCCTGGCTCAGGGAACTGATTCATAAAAATCAGGCTCGAGTTATTGATTGCCCTTGTATTCATTCACAATGGGAAATCTAACTTCTGGGCCACTGGAGTGTCTGTGTCAGCTGCTCAGCACATCCATTCCCTTGTGGCAAAGTTTCCAAAAGTTTGCTGTAGGGACACGGATAATGCGTTTGAAGCAGCTCCGAGACCCTGGTGTGTGCTCTCTAGACTCGAGGGATACAGGGCCGTGTTCTTGTTTTTCCGTTTCCTGTCTTCCTACAGAAATAGACTCTTTGCTTTCAGGAATTGAAGGGCTGATCTGTAGACTTGGGAGTAAAGCCTGGTCATGTGACATTCTCAAGGCCAGATTTGATTTGCTGGAGAAGCAAAGGGAAGGTAATTTAGACACGAGCAAAAGCACCATCAAGAGGCTTTGGAACAGAATTGCCCAAGATGTAACTGGGGATGTGACCCGATGAGATGCAAGGATCAGATGAATGGTATCCCTGAGCTGAGAGAATGCGTGATTCTGAGAGCAAGGGAGAGGACAGTTCCGAGGTGGCAGATGGGAGTGTTGATGGATGCTGAGGGGAAATCGGAATGTTGAAAGCAAAGGATGACTGATGCCTGATTAGTTTCTTTATTTTGTTGTTTCTGAAGCTGATTTGGCTGATAATTTACATATGAATAAAGGTTGTTGTGAATAAGAAGTCTTCAAGCTAAAGTAACTGAATAATGTCTACATGGGACGGTACAGTGTACAAAATAATATATATAGGTATAAAATGCTTATTTTTTAAAATTCTTATTTAATCTTTTTTTTTTTCTAATATTTATTTAGTTGCTCTGGGTCTTAGTTGCGGCTCGTGGGCTCCTTAGTTGCGGTATGCGAACTGTTAGTTACAACGTGCATGTGGGATCTAGTTCCCTGACCGGGGATCGAACCTGGGCCCCCTGCACTGGGAGCGTGGAGTCTTAACCACTGTGCCACCAGGGAAGTCCCTAAAATGCTTATTTTTAAAGTATGATTGAATATGAAATTCATAATACTCTAAGCCAGTAGAAGCTGTGAGGGATTAATTCCCAGGATACTGCTGATTGTCCTTTTATCACTGGTGAGTATTTTAACGAGCTGAGAACTATGTATCTATTAGGAGCTTCTTTGTTCCATGGACAATGTAAAGGGGTGTGTTGAAGTGGCGTGAGCCTGGGAAGTCTGGTTGAATAAACACTAATTGATGGGCTGATATAGAAGGGTTTGCCATCTCTGAGCAGCTGATAATCACTCAAACATACAAAAGAAGCTGAATGGTAGCCCTTTGCTACTATCAGCAATGATGTTTGCCTGGTGCACATGGGAGGATAGAGAGGTCAACTGGTCTAGAACAGAGTCTGGCACACCTTTTCTGTAAAGCGTCAGATGGTTCTGAGGGCCATTGGGTCTCTGTTGAAATAACTCAACTCTGCCCTGTAGTGTGAAAGCAGTTGTAGACAATACGAAAACAAATGCACGTAGCAGGGTTCCAATCAAAATTTATTTATGGATACTGAAATTTGATTTTCATGTAAACTATGAAATACTGTTCTTTTTTCGAAGTTTTCCAACCATTTGAAAATATAGAAAATAGCCTTGACCCACGGGCTGTAATGTTCCAGTATCTGGTGTATAACATAGGATATGGGTTTAGGAGAGAAATGATACAAAATACAGGCTGCTATAGGTTTGCAGTAGGGTGAAAGGGAACTGCATCCACCCTTTTGGGAATTGATAGTCTTGAAAACAAAAGTCATTTTCAAAACCCATGATTTTCTTAGCTGGTTTCTTCCAAGTGATCGTCAGCTTTGCTAAGGTGTTTGGTCTATAATCAAAGTACTGTTTTTCTCGGGGGATTTCACAGGCTGTGGTTTAGTACTAGGTTTCTCCTGTTTCAAAACAAACTGTGTATGTACACAAATATGTTTGTGCGTGCGCCCACACACACGCACGCACACACCCACATTGGAGCACTCTTTACCGGAACAACTTCAAGTTCTTCTAATCTCCTTTTTCATTCACCACTCTTGGGGTTCTTCATTCTCCAGGTGTTAGTTTATTTCTGGATGTACATCTTAGTTTTCATAGTTTTTCTGATGAAGTCCTGTTTCTTCCTATTCTCACTGCCAGAGGAAACCACAAAAAGGATTTCTTAAAATAAAATTAAGGAAACAATGTAACTTGAACTGTGATTCTTGTCTGCTTTGAGAAGAATCAGAGTTTGAGGTCCATGGTTGACATACAAATCCCAGGTGTAGAATTCGCTCAAATGGGAGCATGCGGTAGAGAAAGCCAAAGAATGACATCCGGGCATTTACAAAAGAGCCCAAGGGTGTGCTTGTGTCCTGATAACCAGAATTATTGCTGATCCAGGGTTAGTAGATTAAGACTGACAGATGGACTTTATTCCTGGGAACAGTGTCTTTTTAAAAATGCATTTAGTTATTCCAGGAATATATGAATATGTCCTTTGTCTTTTAAAATAATAGGGATAAATTGAATTTTCCATTTGACACTGCCTGCCCCATACTACTTCTCTCCCTAGAGACAACCACTGTTATTAATTTTTGTGTCTTTCTAACCTATTTTGTACGTGTTTATGTACATAAGTTCATAAACTGTTTCTTAAGGTACTAAATCCATGTGGATTGTAATCAAAATTGCTTTTTCTTTAAACATCTTGGGGAACGCTAACGAGCATCTTTCTTTTGCCATGCTTTACTTAGGATGGGGGTGGGAAGATGGCCAAGGGGACAGTAACATCTATATGTAGTGAGAGGGCCTCCATTCTGTAGGCCTGGGTTAGAGCTGACTCTCTCGTGGGGTGCTTTTCAAGGGCCCCATCCCTTTCTCCCTCTCAGCCCTGGGCGCCAGTGGTCCCAGGGATCGAGCCCACATCCCCTGCATTGGAAGGTGGATTCTCAACCACTGGACCACCAGGGAAGTCCCTGACGATATTTTTTTAAACTTTTTAAAAAATTGAAGTATAGTTGATTTACAATATTGTCTTAGTTTCAGGTGCACAGCAAAGTGATTCAGAGAGATATATATATTCTTTTTCAGATTCTTTTCCATTATATGTTATGACAAGATATTGAATATAGTTTCCTGTGCTATACAGTAGGTCCTTGTTGTTTATTTTATATACAGTAGTGTGTATCTGTTAATCTCAAACTCTTAATTTATCCCTCCCACCCCCCTTTTCCGCTTTGGTAACCGTAAGTTTGTTTTCTAAGTTTCTGACAATCTCATAAAGAAAAAAACCTATCTCACTATTTTAATCTTTACTAGGCAGCTCTTCTTACGTTTATTAGGTATTTTTATTCTTCTTTTCTATGAATTGCCTCTTAATATTCTTTGCTCAATTAAAAAACATGTCTTTTTGTAAAAAATTGATTGGTAGTTCTTTGTATTTTCAGAATACTAATCCTTTGTTATTGGCAAATATTTTCTCTAAGCCTGGCCTTGTCTTTTAACTTTGGGAAATTGGAGTACATCGAAGGTACCATAAATAATTTTCCTCTGGAAGACTTTTTTTTGTTGTGTCTGGCTTAAGAAGGCCTTCCTTCTCCAAGGTTATAAGCCTAGTCCCCTATATATTCTTCTACAGAATGCTTTCACAGTTGAAATTTTTTAGTGTTAGAGCCTTAATCCATCTGGGATATTTTTGTGAGCAGTAGGACTCGAACTTAATTTTTTTTTTCCCCCAATAGAGAGCCAGTTCCCTCAACACTCTTTTTGTGACGAGCCAGCAGCATGTTCTGTGGCCATTGGATTAAGAGTCTTCAGAGAGCTAGTTAAAGACGATGGGGTGGGGGGAGAATGACAGGTTCTTGCTAAACATCCTAAAGGTCAAGATTAGGTGGCTTTTCAGTCCAGAAGATACTACTTTTCTGGAAAAGCTCCTTGTAGCAATAGACACCCAAGATCCTGTGACTAGTGTACTGTCGGAGCATTTAAATAAAGATACAACTAAACTCTGAGAGCCTCTGGACATTTATAGCTGATGAGAAAAACCGTTGCAGGCACCTTATTCATAATTGTCCATTTCTTTCTAGGCAAGGGCAGTTTTTATTTAAACATGTTCTGTGTGAATCTTTTTTTTTTTTTTTTTGTGGTGCGCGGGCCTCTCACTGTTGTGGCCTCTCCCGTTGCGGAGCACAGGCTCCGGACGCGCAGGCTCAGCGGCCATGGCTCACGGGCCCAGCCACTCCGCGGCATGTGGGATCTTCCCAGACTGGGGCACGAACCCGTGTCCCCTGCATCGGCAGGCGGACTCTCAACCACTGCGCCACCAGGGAAGCCCTGTGTGAATCTTTTATCAGTTCTAGTAGTTAAATTTCTTCAAAGAATATATATTAGATATTCTTTTTTTATTTAAGTGAGCCCTTAATTCATCCCCATTAATACTTTTTAAAAATTTATTTTTGGGGGAACAGTTTCAGGTTCACAGCAAAATTGAGCAGAAGGCAGAGGTATCCCATGTACCCCCTGCTCCCACAGATGTACAGCCTCCCTCCTTATCAACCCCCCCACCAGCATGGAACATTTGTTACAACGTGTGAACGTACACTGACTCATCATAATCACCCAAAGTCCATAGTTTACACTACGATTCGTTCTTGGTGTTGCACATTTTATGGATTTGGACAAGTATGTAATGACATGTATCCATTATTATGAGTACAGAGTACTCCTATCGGAGTATCATACAGCATAGTCTCAGTGCCTTTAAAAATCCTCTGTGCTCCACCCATTCGTGCCTCCCCTCACTCCCACCCCCGACCCGTGGCAACCACCAATCTTTTTATCGTCTCTATAGTTTTGCCTTTTCCAGAATATCATATAGTTGGAAACATGCAGTATGCAGCCTTTTCAGATTGGCTTCCTTTCACTTTGTACTATGAATTTAAGGTTCCTCTGTGCCTTCTCATGGCTTGAGAGCTCATGACTTTTTAGCACTGAATAATATTCCACTTTCTAGATGTACCACAGACTGCTTATCCATTGACCTCCTGGAGGACATCTTGGTTGTTTCAGAGTTTGGGCAATTATGAATAAAGCTGCTATAAATTTTTGTGTATAGGTTTTTGTGCGGACATAAGTTTTCAACTCCTTTGGGTACGTACCAAAGGGGTGCGGTTGTTGATTGTGTGGTAAGAGTATATTTAGTTTTGTCAGAAGCTGCCAACTTGTCTCCCAAAGAGGCTGTACCATTCTGCATTCCCACCAGGAAAGAATGAGAGTTCCTATTGCTCCACATCTTTGCTACCATTTGTTGTTGTCAATGTTCTGGATTTGGGCCAGTCTATGTAATGGTACTTACTGTTGGTTTAATGAGCATTTCCTTGATAACATGTGATGTGGAGCATCCTTTCATACACTTATTTGCCATCTGTAAGTCTTCTTTGATGAGGTCCCATTAATACTTTTCAGTTTGTTTTCCCAAAACCCTTTGAAGTTGTGTGTGAACACTGTATTTAAGAGGTCAAGGATGATCAAAATGATGCCTTTAAGGCTCAATTAACCTGATAGGAAGAACTTTAAAACTGACCTTCCCTAGGTCTCCCCATCATTGTCCCTGGTTTCATAGTTACATTGAGGCTCATTGTCCTTGACATCGGAAAGGTAGCTGAAAGCACAGTGTGAGTAAAAACCGTATTTCCTAAGAATCCTAAGCCTTCATAAATCCCTCTTGTGTTTCTTTCACAGTATCAAAGCCAGTCATGATTGTTGGTTTGAATCCAGAATTTTTGCCTGATTTTATCTAAATCCTTGGACATAGAAAGATTGAAATATTTGTCCCTAGGGCAGAGAGGGCAGCAGGTGCAAAGGTTAGGAGAGGGAGTGGAGAATGGAACATGCTAGAAGCTAGAACAAGGCCCGGGAGGCAAGGAATGGGGTGACGCCAAGCAGCAGGGGCTGGAGCTCAGGGCCTTGTGGCCACGTGAAGGCTTTGGGCCTGGAGCTCAAGGCAGTGGATGCCACTGAAGGGTGTTCAGCATAGTGACAAGATCAAGCTTGTTCTAGACAAGATCTTTGGCTGTGTGGAGACAGAGTAGTGGTGGGCAAGAATGGACCCAGGGGAAAAAAAAAAAAGAACAGTTTAGGAAACTTTTGCAGTGATCCAGGTGAAGGATACTTGAATACTTTACCTTAATTGGGTTTGGAAACATAAAAATATTGGCATCTTTGTTTTTTTAAAGTAGAATAAAAGCCCTGTAAGCTACAAGTATTTTTCTTTTTAATTTTTTTTCTTTGGTTCAAATCTCAGTGCTGTTAAAAAAAAAATCAGATTTATGCAGGACCAGTTATTTGGTTAGCAGGGCCTACCACAGAATGGTAATGTGGACCCCTTGTTCAAAAATTAAGAATTTCGGGCTTCCCTGGTGGTGCAGTGGTTGAGAGTCCACCTGCCGATGCAGGGGACACGGCTTCGTGCCCCGGTCTGGGAAGATCCCACATGCCGCGGAGCGGCTGGGCCCGTGAGCCATGGCCGCTGAGCCTGCGTGTCCAGAGCCTGTGCTCCGCAACGGGCGAGGCCACAACAGTGAGAGGCCCGCGTACTGCAAAAAAAAAAAAAAAAAAAATTAAGAATTTCAAAATGGTGACAGAGGGCATTAAACCAAATGTAGGACCCTTGTCTTTTGACTGTCTTGGGTCTGTGAGATAGTAAAGCTTGAGTCAGTGCCCAAGAAGCTTCTCTCCTGGCCTGTTCCAGTAAAAGGCTGGTGGCTCCTGTGGTACTTGGAAAGCAGGGCAAGCTTGTGTAGCTCAAAGTCCTTGTTATCCTAACTAGTGGTGACTGATAAACTGCAGAGATTATTGGAAGACAAATGGATAAGTACTATGACTAGATGAGATAAATAGGAAAGGTGGTAGAAATTAAGAATCTTTGTTTTATTATTTTTATTGGCTGTGGTTGATGAAGACCTAACTAAGAAAAGTGAAAAATGCTAACTTTAAATCTGTTCCTTAGAACTATTTCTTACCAATATATATCCCTTTAACTGGCTTTCTCTTTAATAGTTTTGGGGACCACTGGTTTGGGCAGAACGTTTCCTGTCCAACTGTGGTTTTAAAATTTTTTTTTAATATTAGGAATTTGTGGGATACAGCTTCTAATGTCAATTTTAAACATTAGGACCCTTCTTCATTTATTATGTAAATTAATAAATGGTTTGAAAAACTAGCTAAACTTTTCATTAGAGGTATCAAATTTTTATAGTTCTTGAACTATGAAAATTGAAAGCATAATGCATATACATATATATGTTTACCTGCTGATATCACAGAAGGAAGAATAGTGGCTGTGGAATTTGATAATTTGAGATATTCTGAAATTGGGTGCTGTCATTTTTTTGGGGGGTACGCGGGCCTCTCACTGTTGTGGCCTCTCCCGTTGCGGAGCACAGGCTCCGGACGCGCAGGCTCAGCAGCCATGGCTCACGGGCCCAGCCGCTCCGCGGCATGTGGGATCTTCCCGGACTGGGGCACAAGCCCGCATCCCCTGCATCGGCAGGTGGACTCTCAACCACTGTGCCACCAGGGAAGCCCTTGGGTGCTGTCATTTTTATTTGTATTCTGTTGACTTGCTGAGCTCTGTACTGGAGATATCTTGAAGGCAAAGTTTGAGAACACCTTTAAAGCATAGCTAGGAAAAAGAGCTTATGCTGACTCAACCAAGTCCCTTTCAGCAATTTTCAATGACTCAGAACCCAGATAGTTGCATAGTGATTCAATCAGCGAGGAGATTGGCTGCTGAGATAATTTGGTTCTGGTAAGTCCTCCAGTTAATGCCTTTAAAAGGTTAATAAAGGCCTTTCCTGAGTGGTGTACAGTGCAGTGGTTTCTAAGGACTTTGGATGATCTAAAATGCTACATGTAGAGGTGGGTATTAAGGGGGATATTAAAGTATTCTCTCAGAGAGTCCCATAAGGCCAGTTCTGGACAGTTGACATTAAACACTGCAAAATTCCAAAGTGCAGACAGCTTGGCAAGTTTGAGTTCTGGTGCATTCTGTTCAGAACTAGGGTTTTGTTTTTGTTTTTTTTTTCAATAGTGCTTTTGTCTTTCTGCTAAAGGTCAGACTGCACTTGTCTAGTACTGGTGTTCTTTTGTGAGCATTAGTAGGGAAGGGGGTAGACATATTGACTTATTAGTTTTTATATTTATAATAACCTATCACAACTTCAAATTTTATAGATTCAAAAATGTAAATTAAAATGTTTGCATTTTTAAACTGCTGGTGAGCTGCTACCAATGGGACGTTTGTAGCTCTCCTCTCGGTGGTTCATTTCGTGCCTCTGGGTGCTTTGGTAGAGTGGGGCAGAACTAGCATGAGTCTGTTTAGCGTCAGGCTTCGTTAGAATCCTGGTCCCATCATTGGGACCATTGATGTAACACTCAGATTAAGTAACCTCTGTAATACAGGGGTCCCACCACTGCCTGGCAGACCTGGTGGGTAGAGTACCTGGCGTATCGCCTGCCACATAGGGGTGGTTGCATACACGTTAACTCACCTGGTACAACACCTAGGAGGAAGGATAAGGTTGAGCGCATTGCCCTTCTCTTCCTAGGGCAGCAGGGGTCGACAGAGGCCTTTAGTTGAAGCCCATTGCTTGGAGAGTGACAGCGCAGAGCCCACAGCTGACTCGTGCCTGCCTCGAGCTGGAGGACAGTCCTTCTGTATTGTTTTTCAGCTGCACACAGTGTAGTTAGGGAGAGCTTATAATTTGTGTGTATATAACCCTACTGTTAGTGTGGCTGGTCTCTTCAGGAGCCTCGCTCAGTTCGTTGGGGGTAACAGCATGAAATGGCTTTAATTTTCTCCAGGCACTGCTTACACCTCTACTCTGTCAAATCCCCCTTCCCCTCCCTGGATGATATACTGGGCTTATGCTTTCATTCCTTAGTCTTTCTAAACCATCCAGGGACTTCCCTGGCGGTCCAGTGGTTAAGATTCTGTGCTTCCAACTCAAGGGGGCACGGGTTCAATCCCTGGTCGGGGAACTAGGATCCCACATGCCAGGCAGTGTGGCCAAAAACAAAAAAACAAAACAACACCTAATCTGTCTCCTATCTGATTCTAGCTCCCTGCTCTCTTCTGAGCTCTGGCTCCTCCCTGTGACAGGGAACAGGGAGCAAGGGTCTAGCAGCTGTTGAGAAGGCGTGTCCCTCTGGTTCATTCTGGTGCAGGGAGTCTCTGCGTGGATCGCGCGTGGGGCTCTCCGGGTCTGTGCTTAGCTTCACCCCAGCCTCCTCTGCACAGGACCTATCCAGAGGGGCGCAGGCTCTCCCTTTGTCGTTGCTAGGTGCTCCTGCCTTGTTTGTACTCCCAGCTTCTCCTTGGAGTCCAGTGTCCTGCTGCCTGGCCCAGCAGCTGCCTGGAAGCCCTAGGGCTCCCGCCCCGCTAACCTCAACACTCCTGCAGAAGGAACTGTGCAAACCACAAGGGTCCCCGCCCACCCAGTCCAGGTGTCTTAAAGAACTGGAATGGAGAGGGCGTATCCTACCTTGTTTCCTGGTGTACTGCACCTGGATCCCTTTAAGCTCTGCTTGCGTGGGGCTCCTCTAGTCAGCCCCCCATCTTCCAAAATCTCTGTGCCTGTCTCTGTGTTTACGGGTGTCCCCTCAGTCCAGGTTATGGGTGCCAAGTTCTCCCAACTCCCTAACATGATCCCTTCTGCCGCAGTGCCAGCCCAGGGTGAGCCTGTGGGTCCTTCTGTAGCTCAGCAAGCAGCCAGACAAGGAACAGTTACCTTAGTCTCTCCTAGAGATTCTCTTAGAACGTCTCTCGTCTTCCTAACTTGTAGGGGAAGCAGGTAGGAGCCTGCACTAGAAACTTGCACTCCCCATCAATTATTCTTCCTTGCTTTGGGGGCTGGGTGGAAGGAAGGGCTGTGGTCAGCTAGTAGGACTGTCCTGTGACCTCTCGGGAAGCAGCAGGGTGGCAGTGTCTGTATATACATGTTCATGGCTTTCTAAGTAGGGTGCTTCACCCCATTGTCCTCAGCAGTGGGCCTTGGCTGTAATTCTAAGAATAAGGGGGAAATCCCACTCAACTATATATTAGTAATGTTCTCTTTCTGTAAACACCTGCCATCTAGTGCCTGGGATGTTCTTCCCATGCATCCTTGCCTGCAGAACCAGGTTAATGCTTACTGGTGCTTGTGGAAGGTTTGAGTTGTAGGCTTAAATATATCTCACTTGAGGAAGGTGGCTGTAGGGGGTCTCCATGGACATTGCTATGGTGTAAATGTTTCCAAAATTCATACATTGAAACCCTAAGGCCGAGTTGATGGTATTAGGAGATGGATTTGGGAGAGGATTCATTCACAAGAGTGGAGCCTTCATGAACAGGGGATTAGTGTTGTTACAAAAGAGATCCCACAAACCTCCCTGGCCCTTTCTGTCATGTGAGGACATAGCGAGAAGGTGCTGGCTATGATCCAGGAAGAGGATCCTCACCCAACCATGCGGGTGCCCTGGTTTTGGACTTGCCAGCCTCCAGAACTCAGAGACACATATTTATTTATTTATTTATTTATTTGCAGTACGCGGGCCTCTCACTGTTGTGGCCTCTCCCGTTGCGGAGCACAGGCTCCGGACGCGCAGGCTCAGCGGCCATGGCTCACGGGCCCAGCCGCTCCGCGGCACGCGGGACCCTCCCGGACCGGGGCACGAACCCGTGTCCCCTGCATCGGCAGGCAGACTCTCAACCACTGTACCACCAGGGAAGCCTGAGACACATCATTTTAATTAGCTATAATGATAGGAAGTTCAAGGTTCTTCAGGTTTTCTTCAGTTTCAATCTACTGACTCCTTGCTAGCACCTGGGGTATATAAAGGTGTGTTCTGCTGGAGAGATGATTTGAGTCGCTGCTGCTGCTTCACACTCACCTAAGCAAGGGACCGTCAAAATAATCTGACAGTCTCACTTCACACAGTAGAGCTGACAGTTAGGGGTGAATAAGCGCCTTCCTTATGTATTTGTTCAACACACACAAGAGAGAAAAGGGCAACCACCGGAGGTGTGTGAGTGAAATGGTGAGCCCTATTTGGGGAAGATTAATCTGACAGCAGCATGTACGCTGGATCACCTGGGGAGTGGGTGCTGGAGGTATGGAGCCCCTAGATCAGAGGTCAAAGAGCCTGAATAGGGTAAGTGGCAGTAGGAATGGAGAGGAGAGATGGAGAGTTGATGGAAGCCCCTAGCTGATTAGAACGGGAACAGGAAGGGACGCTACAGTTTCCATCAGGGATCCATGAGAAGAGAGGGTATCCTGCACAGAAATAGGGAGTTAGAGAAGACCAGCTTGAGGGTGGGGAAGATCAGGGCCACCACTAGCCTATACTGCCTGTGTGAGAAGGAAAAGGCGTCCCCTCCTCCAGACACAGGGCCTGGCCAGTGGAGCACAGCCTGGTCCCCTGGGCCAGGATCCTTCGCTCAGTGTGGCACCTGTGCAACCATATGCGGTGGCCCTGTGGAAGATCCCCGAAGAGCAACGAGATTCTGATAGTCACAACCCTCCCTTAGGGCCATAGGCGGGGCTGTAAGATCTAAGGGGTTGGTGGTTGGGAGTAGAGGGAGCTTGTCCCTGAATTGGTTGCTGAGAAAGCCAGCAGATAAGCAAGGCGCCTCCTCTTGACTGTCTTCTCTATGTATGTTCCTATTATTCTTTCTTTTTTTTTTAAATTGTGGTAAAATATATATATGACAGAGAATTTACCGTTTTAACCATGTTTAAATGAACAGCTCAGTGGCATTAAGTCCATTTACAGTGTGGTACAACCACCACCACCATCCGCCTCCAGAACTGTTTCATCTCACAGTCCTGAATCTCTACCCATTAAGCATGAACTCCCCATCCCTGCTCTGCCCAACCCTGGCAGCCACCAGTCTTCTTTCTGTGTCTCTGAATTTGAGTATTCTAGGTACCTCCTATAAGTGGAAGGATACAGTATTTGTCCTTTTATGTTTGGTTTATCTCACTTAGCATAGTTTCTTAAAGGTTCATCCATGTTGTGGCTTATATCAGAATTGTATTTTTAAGGGGGAATAATAATCCCTTGTATGGATATATACCACATTTTATTTACTCATTTGTTGATGGACACTTGAGTTGTTTCTACCTTTGGGCTGTTGTGAAGGTTGCTGCTACGCACATTGGTAGACAAGTATCTGAGTTCCTGTTTTCCATTCTTTGGGGTATTAATCCCAAAGTGAAATTGTTGGATCATACATACTTCTGTTTAACACTTTGAGAAACCACAGAACTGGTTTCCACAGTGGCTGCACCATTTTACATTCCCGCCAGTAATACCTGAGGGTTTCCCTTTATCTGTATCTTCACCAACATTCGTTATTTTCTGTGGGTTTTTTTTAAATTTTTTTTTAATGGCTACCCTAATGGGTGTGAGGTGATATAGCATTGTGGTTTTGAGTTGCATTTCCCTAAAGTCCCTATTTTATTTTTATGCACTTCTTCTACTGTATTTTTATCATAAATTTAATCATTATGTAAACATAGGGCCTTGCCTTCTTTTTTTTCTTTTTTAATGTTCTACTTTTCAAGACCATGCTGAGGAAGAGCAGCTGTTAACCCTACAAATTCATGCCCAACCTTTACCCATCTGAAAACATACTCACGGGGCCTATTTTCACTTCCCTTTGAAATGTTACAAAAGTTTAAGATGCGTTTCATTAGACATGCAGGGTTTATTTTTTAATTAGTTCTGAGCATTTAAAAATCAAGAGCTCGTAAAAACCTGAATTTCCCACTTCTGAGGAAATCCTGCAGGTGGAGCGCCCGCGATCCAAGTTCCCACAAAGCAGCAGAGTAGCTTTGGAGTAGCTCCAGCTTCCCCCAGCCAACAGTACCTGCCTCGTCCCTACAGGCATCTGTTTGCAAGCCCTGCTGGAGTGGATTTTCTGAGGCTAAAGTTAGCCTGGATTTATTCCAGTTTATGTGAATAATTTAGGTGATTAGAAGTGACTAATACTTCTGCTCTGACTAGCTACTTAATACCTCCGCTGATGCTTTCTCTCCGGGTAAGTTCGGCAATCTCCTTGTTGTCTGCCCTTGCATGCCTCTAGCCCCGTGGGGATAAGTCCTGCCAACAGCTTGGTCCCTATTAGTTAACTGTCACTTTACATTTGAGTGTTTCTTCTTAGCTGCAACTATTTGAAATTGTGTTTGTGTGTGTGCAGAAGGCACACGCGCTTTTTTCTTCTGTGTGTTGCCACCTCATTCTGAGTTCCCAGTTACTGTTCTTGCCTACTGGTGATCCTACCAAGAACTCTGCTTTTCGGGCTTCCCTGGCGGCACAGTGGTTGAGAGTCCGCCTGCCGATGCAGGGGACACGGGTTCGTGCCCCGGTCCGGGAAGATCCCACATGCCACGGAGCGGCTGGACCCGTGAACCATGGCCGCTGAGCCTGCGCGTCCGGAGCCTGTGCTCCACAACGGGGGCGACCACAACAGTGAGAGGCCCGCGTACCGCAAAAAAAAAAAAAAAAAGAAATCTGCTTCTCACCTATGCAGGGGCTCGATTTATATTTGCGTGTGTGTGAGTGTTTAGTAGTATTCTATGATATGCTAGAATTATGGCTCAAGACATAAACACAGTTTATGTCTGTGTTTTGGAAATACAGGTAGCAATGCTTGTAAATATTAGATTGTAAAGATGATAGCCAGTCGGCTTCAGATACTGTGTCTCACAGGTAGTCGGTACTGGAAGGTGCTAGGTGAGGCTGCCATGAGATGGAGGCATTGTGAAACCCGAGCCAGCCCCAGAACCCCCTGGCTGCGTGATTTGCGATTGCACAGAGTTGGCTATACTGTCCATCAAGCCACATTTCCTGAAACCTAAGAACGCCAGGGTGTCATAGTGTTCTCTTGTAACCAGGTCCTGTGCCCGAAACCCTTCGCGTGACTCTCCTCGTGGTTTTCATCCTGTTTCTTTGTCTCTCTGTGTGGTCGCTAATGAGTGCATTGAAGGTGAAACATTTAAGTGAACTTGGTGGTGGTAGAAGAAGAGAATATGTCTGGGTGCTTTAGGCTGACTTGCCTCCCAGCCGCCACTTTCTAAGTTCTTTCTCTGTAGCTCTCTTGGCCATTTCTCCAGGCAGCCGAGCTGGAAACCTTGTTGTTGGTCACTCAGTTAGTCCCTATGATTTGTGCTTCCCACCAGAGCGGGGAGACTGTGGTGTGTGTGCCTCCTGCTTTTCAGCCAGTTTCTTTTTGTGTCCCTCACTCCTTTCCTGTCTGTCTACTTTTTCCTACATGGACATAATATTCAGCTATAGAGCTGGAGTTTGATTTTCTTACTACATAGAAGAAGTTCATTTTTTGGCTGCCTCTTGCCCTTTCCCCCTAAAAGTTCCACTTGTCTGTTGCTTTTTTCCCAAAGTGGGTGGGACAAGATTGTTTATTATTCCTGTAGACTTGCATTTCCCCCTTCTGTAAGGGTTTGCCACAGAAAGAAGTTGTCTATCTCGGATGTCAGTTTTAATAGAGAACAATGATGAGATTGTTAGACGATCGAAATGGTACTTAATTATCTGTCTGGAAACTCTTACACTTCTCAAAGGCTTTCTCAGTGAGAACTCATTGTGGACAGCACTTAGGGTGCTCAGTTCCAGAACATGCTGTAGGGGTGGTTCCTGCAGGCCCTGCTTTCTGGCGGGTCCAAGGCAGTGCTGGCCTGGTGGACCCTCTCCTCCCACTTCCTGCTTCGAAGGCCACTCTGCCGCACGTAGCCGCTGTTCTGACTCAAGAGCTAGCGAACAGTAAAGAAACTGACTTCTAAGAAAAGAATGTTAGTTGAAAACAACTTTTTAACATGCCTTGTTAAGGTGTAAGGATTCTGGAGCCCCCAGTCCTGCCTTTGGATCAAAGGTGCATCTCTACTTCTCGGAGCCAAGAAATGTAGAGACTCAAGGGTGGGGACAATTTGACAGAGACAGCAGTCCCCCGCTGCCTTTGGTCCTGAGAAGATATTCTGAGTGGCAGGGCCCTAATGAATTATTAAGCTACATATAAAATCAAGGAAGTACAGCGAGCACCCCAGGCAATGCGGCCACCTGCTGAGCTGCTTCGGGCTTCGTGGGGTCAACAGGATTTGGGAGGAAAGGTGTCTAGCTCGGATCGAGCTTAGAGAAGAGGGCTCGGTTGGCTTCTAACTGGTTCTGGTATAACTGGAGCATTTTCTCCTTAAGCTTATTTTGTAATACGATATGTACAGAGTGAGCGCTCTCTTAAGTAGGTACTTTAAATTTTTTATTTGGTCAAATTAAAGGCAAAACCAGAAAATATAAAAGACAAAAACCACTAGAAAAATTATATTACAAAGCACCAACGTCTGTAACATACAAAGGACTCTTAACACCAGAGGAGCAGAAGGAACCACCTAGTAGATAAATGAGGAAAAGACGTGAACAGTACAAAATTCTAAAGGTCTGAAAAGAGAGTACATAGTGGAAATTACGTCCTTTTTCTAACCGGTTCTACTCTCCAGATGTAGCCACTCTTGCCGGTTTCTTTTGTAGTTTATAAGGGATCATTTCTGAATAGTTACATATGGTTATATTACTACATTTATAACTATACACGCATATATTACTATACAATTGTTATACAATTTTGTAACAAAATTATTTGCACAATTGGCAACATGATTAAATCTTTTTCAGTAATGATGATTTCCTGCAGTCTTTTTTTTTTTTTTTTTTTTTGCGGTTACGCGGGCCTCTCACTGTTGTGGCCTCTCCCGCTGCAGAGCACAGGCTCTGGACGCGCAGGCTCAGCGGCCATGGCTCACGGACCCAGCCACTCCGCGGCATGTGGGATCCTCCCGGACCGGGTCACAAACCCGTGTCCCCTGCGTCGGCAGGCGGACTCTCAACCACTGCGCCACCAGGGAAGCCCTCCTGCAGCCTTTTAATCTTGTTTTAAATAGAAGGAAAATTAGAACCTGGGGTGGGAAAGAATGGCTGTCATATAAAGAAACTACTCTTTTGGAGCGTGGGACATGTCCTGGAGAGGAAATGTCTAGTAGCCTGAAATTGTAGCAGTTTATTCCAATATCTTCAAACTGTGACTGGCCCTCCTTGAGGACATCAGGTGCGAAGGTTGAGCCAATCACACTCTGCAATGGTCTTACTGGTCACGCGGTGGCCACTGGTTTGTCCTGGGCCCCTACGAGTTACTTCCTTTTTTCCCTAGTTCCCTCCCTCCCATAGGCAACCATTCAAATTTGTATGAAGTGCATCATTTAGGCCTGTATGTAGTCTTGTAATGTATCTCATCTTGTGGGTACCTATTTTTAATAAATGGAAATGCTATGGCTGTCTCCTTCTGTTTGAATTTTTTCCCCTAGGCTCTGAAAGTTCCATCCTTATTGGTAGAGTGCATCTGGTCTGTTGCTACCTATTCTCGTGTGGCACAACTGAGGTTTGGAAAATAGTTGAATTAATTGTGGTGACTTTTAGCCTGATTTTCCTTTTGTCTTAATTTTTATTACAAAAATTTCCAAAAAAATTAGGGACCCTTAAAATCCCACCAACCTAGTATATCAACTTTTCTAAATTTTTCATATGCAGACATACCTGATATAGTTATAACAAAAAGCACATATTTTTGTATCATTGCTTGATTCACTTTACCACAGAAACATTCCCTCCCTTTTGCTAAGTTGTCATACATTTTACTGGCTACGTGTTTCATCTGTATTATGTCCCATAACTTCACAATCTCTTCTGTGAAACAGTGTTTTAATTGTTTATTTTTTTAATATCACTGCAGTTAATATCCTCATGCATACAATTGGGCTTTTATTGTTGCTTTAGTTCTCTTATATTATTTAGCCATGATAGATGCACAGTAAGGCATTATGGAGTCAAAGAGAAAACTTGTTCTATGACTTATGATGCAAGTTGCCACATTCTGCCTCTCACTCTATTCCCAGGAATGAATGCAAGTGTCTGTCTTCCATTTACAACATCCTTTTTTAGAGTGTCATACTTAGAGCTGTTGCCACAGGAATTGATTTATCAAGTGCCACAGTGGTCAGCAGAGAAATAAGGAACTCCAGGTTTTCTGACTTGAGAACATGTTGGGGAGAGCACCATCTGCTACCTGTATTGCGCATCCTTTCTATCCCGCCATCCCTCCTGGCACTGAACGCAGCCTTGCTTTGATCATCAGTCCTTCATCTCTCCGTGGTCGGGATTGTCCATAGCCAGTTGGTGTGAAGCCCTGCTTCAGTATTGCCTGGGAAGCGTGTGAACTGTAAATATAGACACACACAGGAAAAGAGTAGTGCTTGGGGTGCTTCTACTAACTGCTCCTCATCCATTTCCACTGAAGGGCTGTGAAAAAGGGACTGGCTGCTTATAAAGCTTGTGTACCGGTGGGCTTCCCTGGTGGCGCAGTGGTTGAGAGTCCGCCTAACGATGCAGGGGACACGGGTTCGTGCCCCGGTCCGGGAGGATCCCACATGCCGCGGAGCGGTTGGGCCCGTGAGCCATGGCCGCTGAGCCTGCGCGTCCGGAGCCTGTGCTCCGCAACGGGAGAGACCACAACAGTGAGAGGCCCGCATACCGCCAAAAAAAAAGAAGAAAAAAAAGATTGTGTACCGGTGAGGAGGAGTGGGAGTGGAGAGGGGGAGGCGTTTGCGAGAACATATGTTGGATTCTTTCCCCGGGCCGGGGCACGAACCCACGTCCCCTGCATCGGCAGGCGGGCTCTCAACCACTGCGCCACCAGGGAAGCCTTATATATGTTGGATTCTTTTCATTCTCCTCTTAGTGACAGTGATTGATGGCATCTAGTGGGTCCCTGTTTGTCACTTCCTTGATACAGCTGCTAGTGGGGGTGGGAGAAATCAGGAAGGGCTGGGCAGAGGACACAGCTAGGGGAGGAAGGGGCTCTTGATATGGTACTAAAATGACGTTTCTCACAGTTAAACTTACCAATGGTGTCTTCTCCTGCTGTACTTGACCACTACTAAGAGCTACTCTTTTTTGATCTTTTAGACTCTAGAAGAACCAGCCTTCATATCTCTGTCTTATTCCCCATTGCCAGAAAAGGGTTAACTTTGAGCACAAGATACCTGTAGTTTAAAGGGAATCGGAGAAGGAGGGAAAGTCATCCTGGATGCTGTTTTGACTGATTTTGTGTCTTATATTTTGAAATTTGACCTGGCTTTAGCTATGGAATTCTCTTGGTGTTCTAAAATGTTCATTATTTAAATGATCCCCTGGGCTTCCCTGGTGGCGCAGTGGTTGAGAGTCCGCCTGCCGATGCAGGGGACGCGGGTTCGTGCCCCAGTCCGGGAAGATCCCACGTGCCGCGGAGTGGCTGGGCCCGTGAGCCATGGCTGCTGAGCCTGCACGTCCAGAGCCTGTGCTAAAAAAAGATCCCCTATTGAGTATTTGGTTAGGAAGTAGGAGAAGGCTGTAAAAAGGCGAGTTGCGGGTAGGGAGGGGTGTGGTAAATTAGCAAAGTTTACAGTGATCTTATTAAGCTTGTTGCTTGCATTTTCCTGCCTGCGTTGAGGCAAAAACTGTCTAAAAGTGCAAGAACAGTGATTATTTTGTGGTTAGATCATGAGCACAATGCAGCCAAACCCAGGAAGGAGAATCTGCTTCATCAAGTCTTCAGCTGTTGGTTAGGCCAAAATTTGTGTGGAAGCCTCCAGTGGGTGTTGATTTGGCGGGAAATCCCTGCCCAGTTCTTCTGGTTCTTTCTTCTTTACTTTTTCTCTGTTCCCAGCTCACGGTTACCTTCCAAAATGGAAGGTGCTTTGCACTGCAAATGACCATGACAGCCTCGTCTCCCCTGTAGCAAGTTCTAAGGAAGCCAAGTAGACAGAGTCCAACTTTTGAGTTCAGGTCTCCGAGGCACTTTGGTCCGCTGGTTTCACTACAGGGTGTTGTATGCCCCAGTGGCCTCCATCCAGCGGACTTTGCATCTTACACTTTCAGGTCAGCACAGCCAGGCTGCTTAGGTGCTTAGGAAAGATGCTCTTTGAAGAGCATGTGGTATCTGGTGGATCCTTTGGAACATTACACTTTAAACTGATGCTCACCTGCCTAACTCCTTTTTCTTCCTTTTGATCAACATTTGTTTCTTGAACACCCATTGCATGCTGGGTACTTTTCTACCAGGTGACTCCACAGATGGTATCTGTTTTAGTTCTCATAACATCTCTGTGAGGTAGCTGGTGTTGTACCTAATCTTTAAAAAGGGGAAACTGTGGCCCAGGGAAATGGTTGCACACTAAGGTAATCACGACTAATAAATTGCAGAACCAAGTTTGAAGCCAGATTTTTGAGAACCCAAAGTCCAGTGCACAGCTGCACCCCATAGACACCTCTGAAAGTGACAGCAGCCTCTTCAGCCGTCCCAAAAAAGATGTTCACCTTCATCTTGTATTATCGCACCTCGCTTTGGGAAAACAGAGTCTCTGAAAATCTGAATTGGCCTGTTTTGGTTTTGGAGAAGGCTCCACTGTGAGTTTCTTCTTAAGAAATGAACCTTCCTAGGCAGGTAGCTTAAGCCCTGTTCACCGAGTTCATCGTAGACAGTTTGTCAGAGCAGAGCAGAGTGTGGCAGACACGTGTGCTATGGAGGTGACAATCTGTATTGGAATCTCAGCCTACTAGCTGTGTAGCTGTGAGCAAGTTGCTTAACTCTCTGAGCCTCTTTCCTTCCCTGGTAAACGGGAATCATACCGATCCCATCAGGTTAGTGTGAGAATACATTCACGTAAGTGCCAAGTGTCAGCTAAGTGCCGAGCAACGTGCTAATCCCATGGGAGCTGCCGTCATTTGTGGTTGGCATTATCAGGATCGAGGGAGCTCCATTAGAGTGGAAACCTGGCTTGGGAACATGTATAAATATTTGTAGCACCCCTACGAAATACCATTTAAACCCCTAACTTGTGTAAGGCAATAATAAGATGTGTGTGTGTGTTGACAGGGGCTGGTGGGGTGGTGGGAGCGGAGGATGGCTTGGATTAGCCACGGTGGGATGTTGCAGACTGCCAAGAGGAGAGAAGGCATGTTGGACATAGCAAAATGCTGGCTTAGTTGCAGCCCTGCGGAAGTGTGCGTGGCAGACAAATAGTGCTGAAGGACAGATGGGAACAGTGACTTGTGTTGGCAGCTGGGCAGAGTGGTCCTGGGATATAGCACCGAGCAGTAAAAGCTCTGCTGTCTGCTTCTCAAGGTGTTTATTATGTGCCAGGCACTGCTGTTGTGCTTTTTTCCATCAACTCACAACAGCCCTCTGAAGCAGACTATGACTATCCCCAGCGTACAGATTAGGAAACTGAGACACAGACAAGTTAAGTCCGTTCCCCAAGGCACACAGCTGGTAAGTGGCAGAGCTTGGGTTCCATCTCAGGCCTCTGCCTGCAGAGTTTGTGCTTTGAACCATTGCACTATATGCCTCTCAAAAGACAGGCAAGGGCCTTGCTCTTACGGTGTTTACATTCTAAGTAGGTGAGTCTGTCAAACAAATAAATATACAATCTGCCAGGTAGTAAGAAATACAATGAAGAGAAATAAAATTGGGTGAGGAGTTTTAGAGGATGATGGGGGTTGATGGTTTAGCTAGTGTATTATTTGCTTGGGCTGCCGTAACAAAATACCACAGACTGAGTAGCTTACACAACAGTTTATTTTCTCATGGTTCTGGAGGTCCAAGATCAAGGTGTCTGTGGAAGTGGTTTCTTCTGAGGCTTCTCTCCTTGACTTGCCAATGGCTGCCTTCTTGCTGTGTCCTCACTGGGTTTCCTTCCGTGTGTGCACAGCCCTGGTGTCTCTCTTTGTCCTAATCTCCTCTTCTTATACCAGTCATTGGATTAAGTCCTCTCCAAATGGCCTCATTTAAACTTAATCGCCTCTTAAAGGCCCCTTCTCTGGATAGTCACATTCTCTTGTACTGTGTGGGTTAGGACTTCAACATATGAATTTGGAGGGGACACAGTTCTGACCACAACGTTCTGCCCCTTTTTCCCCCAAATTTCTGTCCTCAGAGACAAAATGCATTCATCTACATCCCAGAAGCCCCAAAATCTTAACCCATTCTAGCATCAACTCTGAGTTCCAAGTCTCACCAAAGTATCTAAATCAGGTGTGGATGAAACTTGAGATGTGATTCATCCTGAGGCAAAAATTCCTCTCCGGCTGTGAAGCTATGCAGCCCAGAAGTTTTGTGCTTCCAAATTACAAAGGAGGGACAGCCATACAATAGACATTCCCATTCTAAAAGCGAGAAATTAGAAAGAAGAAAGGGGGTGATGGATCCCAAGCGAGTCTAAAATGTAGCGGGGCAAATTCTGATTTTAAGCCTCCAGAATAATCCGCTTGGTGGTCTGTCCTTTGGGCTCACCAGGCTGGTGGCCCTGCCTTCCAGACCCACAGGAACCCAGAAGAGATAGCCTTGCCCTTTAAGGAGGAGCCGGTCTGGGCCTGTGGTGGGAGTGGCAGCCCTCTCAATCTCTGAATCTCCTTCGGGGTCATTCTTCCCTTATCCTGATGGATAACACAGCCAGAAAGCTCTGTTGTCCCATTCCCTAGAATCCCAGAGGTCTGACAGCCTTCCTTCACTGTTGCCCTGTCTTTGTCTCCTTTAGTCTAAATGAGCATAACCCCAAGGAAGAGTTGCTCACCGCAGCTAGAGAAAGCCCGCGCACAACAACGGAGACCCAGTGCAGCCAAAAATAAACAAATAAAAATAAATACATAAATGTATTAAAAAAAAAAGAGAGAGAGAGAATAGGCTTGTGGTTCCCAAGGTAGAGGGGTGTGGGGGAGGGATGGATTGGGAGTTTGGGATTAGCAGATGCAAACTATTACATACAGAATGAATAAACCACAAGGTCCTACTGTATAGCACAGGATATTCAATATCCTGTGATAAACCATAATGGAAAAGAATATGAAAAAGAATATGTATATGTATAACTGAATCACTTTGCTGCACAGCAGAAATTCACATTGTAAATCATTTGTGCTTCAATAAAATTTTTTTTCAAAAAGCCCCTCAAATTCCAATTTTTAACTCTCACGACTCAAACAGAAGAAGGCAGTCTCACAGCCTAGTGTAAAATAAAAGTGGTAACAGGACACTCCAGGCTCCTTCCAGAGTGGGAGTAAAGGCCCCATGGTTTGGAGATGCAGACGCTTTCACTCTTCAGTGTAAGGTCAGAGCATAGTACATTCGCTGTCAAAGTGGAGTAAACGTCCTAGGGTTCCATTTATTCCCTTGGAGCTCCCTCTTTGTCGTCACCTACCTCACAACTGTAAGTGACAGACAGCCTCGGCTGCGTCTTGCGGGTGCTGTTGTAACTGGGTGCTGGGTATGGGAAGCTTAGAGTCTGTCTAAATGGGGTCACCTCCTCGAGAGGTAAATATCTGATTGGTGCCTGGAGTTAGGAAGAATTATGAAGAGCATATATTTAAGCAACAGCGTAGGCTGTGAAGTAATTAACAAATTTTTTTCAAAATTTCTTTCAAAATAATTTTCAAAAGTTAATCAGACATATTGCAGATTGGGCTACAAAGTTTGCAGGCATTCTTATATCCATAAATGCCTCAGGCCGTTCCACTTATTTCTGTTTTCCTTATCCTATGTTTAAGAAACATAGAGGAAGAAGGGTTAAAATAATGCATTCAATATCATTTTCTAAGAAATAACTCACCAAAGAGATTCTTGGAAAAATTTATTTGAAGAGAAGGGAGGGACTTCCCTGGTGTCGCAGTGGTTAGGAATCTGCCTGCCAACGCAAGGGACATGGGTTCCATCCCTGGTCCGGGAAGATCCCACATGCCACGGAGCAACTAAGCCCCTGTGCCACAACTACTGAGCCCGTGAGCCACGGCTACTGAGCCCATGTGCCACACCTACCGAAGCCCGCGCACCTAGAGCCCTTACTCCGCAGCAAGAGAAGCCACCGCAATGAGAAGCCCGCGCATTGCAATGAAGAGTAGCCCCTGCTCGCTGCAACTAGAGAAAGCCTGCACGCAGCAACGAAGACCCAATGCAGCCAAAAATAAATAAATAAATTTATTTTAAAAAATAGATAGATAAAAAAGAAGGCAACCATGTGAGTGACATCTGGGCACCAGCTATCTGCTAGGTTCCATACTGGTGGTGTTTCATTTAATCCTCCATAACTCCTGAACTAGTGGCATCCTAACATCAGTGAGAATATGAGACCTACTGCTTAGGAAACTGAGGGACTTTGCCTGATTCACCATGTGGAACCAGGTCTGGAAAGTACTTGATGCTCAAAAATATTAATTGGATTAATTAATCTGTCAAGGTTACACATCTGGTGAGCAAATAGCCCAGATTCAAAGTTGGGGACATGCTAATAATAATTGTGGTTAATGTTTGCCAGGCTCTAACTATATGCCGGGCACAGTGCTAAATATATTATACAGATTCTCATTTACTCCTTACAAAAGCCCTCCAAAGGTAGATAGTTTAAGTATCTTTATTTTACAGAGAAGTCACTGGTATTATGCTAGAACTAGGATCTGAACTCAGAAAGTGTGAGCCCAAATGCCATGATTTTAGTCACCAAATTGTACTGCTTTTATCAGTTACCTGTCATTTCATCATATGAAATATTACCAAGTGATTTGGGAAAAAGGAGTTCCATGGTCAAAAAATATCGGGGGGAAACATTGCATCAAAAAGTAAACTTGGTTCCTGACTTCAGGAATTCTCTGAGCTTTCAGGATGCTAATGCAACATATGAATCCTCAAGGGAAGACATAGAATGCAACATTTTCTAAGTTCATTTGGCCCCCTTTCCCACCAGGACGGTATTAGCATCTCACTGAGCCAGTATTCTGTGGAACACAGTTCATGAAATGCTCGCCAAACTCGACAGAGGGTTGCTGTATCATCTCCTTCCTAAAGAGGAGAATGAGAAAGACGTCCTCAAAAGCCTGCTCCGTGCCTGTTAGGTTTTGGAGTCATATATTGCTTCTTTTCATGGTATTGTAAGTCTGTGTTTTAAAGAAAATAATTAGCATTATTTTAATATTTCACATCATTTTCTTATAGTGAACCAAATAAATTTTATATGAGAGAAGGATGGGGGCCCATGGATGCCTGCCTCAGTTGTGCAATATGTGTTTTTCGACATCCCTGTTCCCCTGAGCTAATTAGGCTGATAGAATTGTGGTGACAGTTTTTTTGTTTTTTTAATTGAATATAGTTGATTTACAGTGTTTTAGGTGTATAGCAAAGTGATCCAGTTTTTTAATATGTGTGTGTGTATACTTTTTCAGATTCTTTTCCATTATAGACTGCAAGATATTGAATGTAGTTCCCCGTGCTATACAGTAGGTCCTTGTTGTTTATTTTATGTATAGCAGCATGTATCTGTTAATCCCAAATTCCTAATTTATTCCCTCCCCTCCTCGTTGTGACAGTTTTGCCTCAGCCTCCAGTGAATGGAAAGGTTTACCGTGAGAACTGAATCTAACCCTGACTTCCGACATTTTACTTCTCATTGGCACAAAAGGTGACCAGTTACACTGTACACGTAAAAATAGCTGGTCGTTTTTATCCTTTTGTAAAATATTTCATATGCTGATTTTCAAAATGTTTCAGGAGAGAAATTGACTTGTAGTACTTGGAAGTTCACGGATTAGGGCACTACATTAAAACAGGGTTTGTGAAGAAAAAAACACACTTTCTGTTTCTAGGCCAGCAGCTCTACTTTGGGGACATTTATTTCATACAGTGCTGTATGATAGAGACCAAGATTTATAGTTGGAGATTTCCTGAATAACAACTCAGATAGCAAATGCCTCAGTGAAACAACTTTCCTGTGCTCTGCAAAGCAAAAAGTAGCACAATAGAATGGATGGTTTGTCTCCAGTTTTCTGTGAGGTGGTATTTTGGCTTTTGGTTTGGTTTTGTTTTGTTTGTTTGTTTTTGGTTCTCTTGCAAGACAAAATGACATTAATTATTTTTCTTTTTGGCCTTAACCTAAAATTGGAAAATTTTTACCTTTCTCTCCCCTTCATCCTTCTCCCAGTATCCTCCCCTGCCACACACCCCTCCTTCTCCCGGTCTCACTTGGAACGGACCTGGTACTTTTCCACACAGAGCTACTTAACGAAAACCATCTCAACTCAAACAACAAAAAACAAAAAAACAAATTTGAAGACAGTCTGCTTGAATGATAGAAAGGAAATTCCTTTTACCTCCATTTTGTTGTTGCCTGGTAAGTGATTCAGATTTTCCTTCTGCAGAGAGAAGAGAACGCAAGCAATACTAATACAAAAGAGCCCCATTTCCTGCCCCCCACCCCGCCCCCCGAAAGGAAAATAAGGTTCTGCGACAGCCTTGAAGATGCTCATAAGGAATAGCTTCACCTCTGGTTTGGGATGAGATGTTCACATATTGGTGTTGAGGTTCAGTACGAGCAACCAATGGAAGGAACAGGGAAGAAGCAGTAAATGCGAGGGCAGCAGGAGGAGACACAGGCCAATTCTGGTTATCTGTGGGTTTTCAGGTCAAATTGAAGACAGTCTTTTTAACCAATGGTACTGAGACAACTGGATGTCCACATGCAAAAGAATGAATTTGAGGGCTTCCCTGGTGGCGCAGTGGTTGAGAGTCCGCCTGCCGATGCAGGGGACACGGGTTCGTGCCCCGGTCCGGGAAGATCCCACATGCTGCAGAGCGGCTGGGCCTGTGAGCCATGGCCTCTGAGCCTGCGCATCCGGAGCCTGTGCTCTGCAACGGGAGAGGCCACAAGAGTGAGAGGCCGCGTACCACAAAAAAAAAAAAAGAAAAAAAGAAAAAAAAGAATGAATTTGGACCCTTACCGCTCACCAGTACAAAAAATTAACTCAAAATGGGTAAAAGATATAATAAATATAAGAGTTAAAACTATGAGGCTCTTAGAAGAAAACATAGGTGTTTGTGACCTTCAGTTAAGCAGTGGTTTCTTAAATATGACATCAAAGTACAAGCAAAAAATGAATAGATAAATGGGGGACTTCCCTGGTGGTCCAGTGGTTAAGACTTCACCTTCCAATGCAAGGGGGTGCAGGTTCAATCCCTGATTGGGGAGCTAAGATCCCACATGCCTTGCAGCCAAAAAACCAAAACATAAAACAGAACCAATATTGTAACAAATTCAATAAAGACTTAAAGAAAAAAAGAATAGATAAATGGGGCTTCATCAAAATTACAACCTTTCTGTGCTTCAAAAGACACCATCAAGAAAGCAAAAAGACAAGCCACAGAATGAAGAAATATTTTCAAATCATGTACCTGATAAGGGATTTGTATACCAAATATATAAAGAACTCTTATAACTCAATTATTTTAAAAAACCCAGCTAAAACATGGGCAATGGATTTGAAACGATGTTTCTCTAAATAAGATATGCAAATGGGCAATAAGCACATAAAAAGATACTCAATATCATTAGCCATCAGAGAAGTGAAAATCAACACCATAATGAGATGCCACTTTGTATCTACTTAGGATGGCTATAATCAGAAAGACAGCTGAGTGTTGGCAAGGAGCTGGGTAAATTAGAATCCTCACACAGCGCTGATGGGAATGTAAAATGTTGCAGCTGCTTTGGAAAAGTCTGGAAGTTCCAAAAAAGATTAAACATAGAGTTACCTTATGACCCAGCAATTCTACTCCTAGGTATATACACAAGAAAAAGCAGAACGAATGTCCTTGCAAACACTTACACACTAATGTTTACAGCAGCATTAGTCGTAGTAGCCAAATAGTGGGAAAAACCCACATGTCCCTAAACTGATAAATAAAATATGATATATATCCATACAGCAGAATATTATTCAGCAATGAAAAGGAATGCAGCCCTAATATATCCTACACGATAGATGAACCTTGAAAACATTATGGTAAGTGAAAGAAGCTAGTCACAGACGGCCATGTATTTTATGGTTCCATTTACATGAAATGTCCAGAATAAGTAGATCTATAAACAGAGAGTAGATTAGTGGGTTGGAAAATCGGGAGTAAACAGGGAATATTGTAAATGAGTTATAGCGCTTCTTTTCAGAGTGATGAAGACGTTCTAAAATTGTTAAGTGATGGTCTCACAACCCTGTGACTATGCTAAAAGTCACTGCGTTATACATCTTAAAAGAGTATATGGTGTGTGAATTCTCTCTCAATAAAGCTGTTATTAAACACAACAAAATCACATAATTAGTGTCGTACAGAATTCCATTTATAATTTTACACTCTTGGACTAAAACTCAGCTCAGAGTTTTAAGTGACCTGTTCCAGGGCATCCAGCTAGTGATTGGAAATCCAGACTTCCTGAACATCAGGCCAGTTGTTTTCTGTATTGTGATTGCGACAGGAAGTTTGACCCCAACAGACCATAAAAATCCCACTTAATGAATTGCATTGATTTGGCGGGGTAACACTAGCTTTGTAACAGATAAGCCACTGAGGCTGAGGTTGGCAGTAGAAATGTAATTCTTTTTCAGGTAACGTTCAGTAGCTTAAGGCGAGGATGAGGGGGTACAGGAGGCTCCTTACCACACAGATAACCCAGGTCCCCGGGTTCCTCAGGGACCCAGGCTGATGGGAGATCTTCCATCTTCTTTCAGGGTTGCCCTGAGCTTTAGCATCCTGCTAGCAGACGGGGGGAGGGGAGAGTGGAGGCTTTTGAAACATAGGTCCAAAGGATATTCAGCCCACGTGATGACTGGGTACTCGTTTAGAAGCTTGCATATCATGGCCCCTGCTTCCCTGTGAGGTAGTTTAATACCCTGAGAGCAGTGTTAGGGAGCCAGCCTAGCTGGTTATGCTGCAGCGGAGTTTACTGACTGTTCCGGAAGAATGGTCTTGCTATCATCATTCAAACTTTATTGATCATATACTGACTAATAATTGATAAGTTTCCAAGCTGTATATTATGAGGAGACTCTTAGAGATCCTGCCTTGTCTTGCCAGAGTTCTCGAGGAGGTGACCCCATTTAGACAGACTCTAAGCTTCCCATACCCAGCACCCAGTTACAACAGCACCCGCAGGACGCAGCCGAGGCTGTCTGTCACTTACAGTTGTGAGGTAGGTGACGACAACGAGGGAGTTTCAAGGGAATAAATGGAACCCTAGGACGTTTGCTCCACTTGGACAGCGAATGTACTATGCTCTGACCTTACACTGAAGAGTGAAAGCGTCTGCATCTCCAAACCATGGGGCCTTTACTCCCACTCTGGAAGGAGCCTGGAGTGTCCTGTTACCACTTTTATTTTACACTAGGCTGTGAGACTGCCTTCTTCTGTTTGAGTCGTGAGAGTTAAAAATTGGAATTTGAGGGGCTTTTTGAAAAAAATTTTTATTGAAGCACAAATGATTTACAACGTGAATTTCTGCTGTGCAGCAAAGTGATTCAGTTATACATATACATATTCTCTTTCATATTCTTTTCCATTATGGTTTATCACAGGATATTGAATATCCTGTGCTATACAGTAGGACCTTGTGGTTTATTCATTCTGTATGTAATAGTTTGCATCTGCTAATCCCAAACTCCCAATCCATCCCTCCCCCACACTCATCTACCTTGGGAACCACAAGCCTATTCTCTCTCTCTTTTTTTTTAAATAAATGTATGTATTTATTTTTATTTGTTTATTTTTGGCTGCACTGGGTCTCTGTTGCTGTGCGCGGGCTTTCTCTAGTTGCGGTGAGCAGGGGCTACTCTTCCTTGCGCTGCGCGGGCTTCTCATTGAAGTGTCTGCTCTTGGTGCGGAGCACGGGCTCTAGGCACGCGGGCTTCAGTAGTTGGGGCACACAGGCTCAGTAGTTGTGGCTCACGGGCTCTAGAGTGCAGGCTCAGTAATTGTGGCTCACGGGCTTAGTTGCTCCGTGGCATCACAAGCCTATTCTCTGTATCTATGAGTCTGTTTCTGTTTTGTAGATAAGTTCATTTGTGTCATAGTTTAGATTCCACATATAAGTGATATCATATGGTATTTGTTTTTCTCTTTCTGACTTACTTCAATTTAGTAAAAATTATACTCTCTAGGTCCACCCTTGTTGTTGCAAATGGCATTATTTCATTTTTTATGGCCGAGTAATATTCCATCGCATATATGTACCACATACATATTCTTTGTCTGCTCATCTGTCGATGGACATTTAGGTTGCTTCCATGTCTTGGCTGTTGTACATAGTGCTGCTATGAACATAGGGGTGCACGTATCTTTTTGAATTAAAGTTTTTTCCGGATATATACCCAGAAGTGGGATCGCTGGATCATATGGCAACTCTATTTTGAGTTTTTTGAGGAACCTCCATACTGTTTTCCATAGCGGCTGCACCAATTTACATTCCAACCCACAGTGTAGGAGGGTTCCTAGAGGAGCTTTTTGATGTCTTTCAATTAGTAGCTCTATGGCCTTGGCTTTTCTGGGCCTCAGATTAGCATCTGCAAGTGGTGATCCTAATAGCACCTTTCCTTATGGGGTGGGCTCGAGGATTAAATGATAATCCCCGTCAAGTATTAAATCCAGGTTCTAGAATAAAATAGTGCTAATAAACACTAGTTACCATTGATGGTAATAGCATTTTCTTTTGACTCTCAAGGTAGTGAAACATTGATGCCTAATGTTGCAAAAATGCTACATTTACAAGTCAGCGGCAGTGTCCTAAAAGATGTTATGATGTAACTGCGATGCTTGGAAAACGTTTTTCCTAAGCAGTCAGAATCTTTCATTTAATAACAATCTGTTGGGTGCCCACTATCTGTAAATACATTTCCAGGACAAAGGGATTATGAAAAGGAAGAAGAGATGGCTTTTGCCTTTGAGTACTTCATGATGTCATATGCATTAGCGATGGCTACATTTTAAATAGGCTATAGTTAACCTAAGTTTTTAGAATAGTGTTTTCAGCCAACTACACATATATTCTAACACAGACAAAAATTAAGGTGATTATCCTTTTAAAAAGTAAGACCAAGTCTAAAATATCACACTTCAGAGTTGTTTTTATTTTAACTTCCTGCCCCTTGGTCCCAAATGTCAATTTATCTCCCCCACTCCTACTACAAATTGTCAATTTACCTCTCTGCCACCCTTCATACATCTACCCCCGATTACGGGATTATTATAAAGCAGTTATATACTGTTGTGTTAGAAACAATTTTGTACATTTTTTCAAGATAATTATTTGAAAACAGGTTTGTTTTAATGTGAAGTAGCATAATGCTGTAATTTGTAGTTTATTTAGATTAGAAACTTGGTCTAGTGCAGTGGCTTTTAACTTGGCCAGATTTTTATCAAAAAGGCAATGTTGTTATTGATTTCTTACATTTTTAAAAATTCATCAAGGCTTTGGTACTCTACGTTCATTTGAAGCCCTTGTTTGTTATGTGAAAGCAAACTTGTCATCTCATTTTATCAGTTCTTTGTTCTCCCAGTTTCCCCAGTCCCCCTAGGATGTTAGACCTGGGAGAGACCTTAACATCCCATCCTTCTCATCTCCTGCCCCTTTAGCAGAGGAGAAAAATGAGGCCCAGAGAGGTTAGGGGGCATGCCTGGGGTCACACAGTGGATGTGGGGCTGAGTCCTCCCTCCACACGGGGCCCCTCTCCCTGGCTGGGAATATTCTCTTTCCTTTGACCCCCTCCTGCACTTTCTAAGCTGTCACCAAGTCTTGTTACCGTTTCCTTGAAATGCCTCTTGTTTTCCTTCCTTCCCCTTTCTTCCTGTCTCATCCAGTCCCTCCACTCCTCACAATGGGAGAGGCTGACAGAGCGCTTTATCTCTGGGGCATCCATCATACAAGATTACTTTTCTCTAATTACCACTGTCAGCCTGTCACTCCTCTGCTGCGAAGATGCCAATAGCTCCCTGCTTCCTGCGGCAGCAAACGTCATCACTTCTCTTCACGCCAGTTCCCTCAGAACCTCACTTCACTGTGTGCTCAGCTTTATTCCTTTCTTCCCACGAACCCCAAAGGCCCAGAGTCTTCTCTGGGTTTGCTCTGTGAATCAGCCATGTTTCCTTTATGGCTTTAGTATGTCCTGTTCCCCGGCTCCTAAGCGCTTCCCCTGCCTTTCCAAAGACTCCCCTTTTCTAGGCCAAATCCAGATCCCACCACCTTCTCATTGTTTTCCCTGTTACTCCAGTGATAATCTGATGATCCCCTTTATTCCCCAACTTTTTCTTCTTATGCACTAACATGTAGCATTGGGCAGCATAGCCTCTCTTACATGACTCCCTGGTTTTTCCCCACAATTGCGTTGCCGTCTCAATTATGCTTAATGCTCTTAGAAGGCAGGGCTTATGTTTATGCTTTTCTCATATACTCCACGTTTTCCATGGCCTAAATAAGTGGTCAGTAAATACTCCTTGCTTATTAGGGACTCTTTGAGCTTTTCAAAGATGTTGGCCAGAGCTGCGAGCGATTGAGACGTTTTACAGCGTTCACTGCTTGGATCACGATCGGTTGTTAATACTGCAGAACAGCCCTCTCCCGACTGCCAAGTGTTGATGGGATCGGCGCTCTCGCTGTTAATGATCTTCTGCGGGGACTGGCTATATAGGTGTGGAGCTCACACTCATAGTTGGTGACTGGGCGGTGGGTTCGTGGCAGGGAGGTGAGAGCTTGCACCCCTGCCTCTTGGGTCTTACAGTAGGGAAGAGTTCTTCAAGAATGGATAGGAAGCGCATTATTCTCTGAGCTCCACAGATTCTCGGCACACCAGTGTGAAATGGGAACTGACCTGGCTCCCCTCCCACTGTGTGTTTCTGAGCCAGTAGTGACCTTGGTGCTCTCTTTTCTACAATACTGGCACAATGTCCTAAGATTTAATCTCATCTTTTTCAAAATCCAGTAAATAGCTTCCCCAAAAAAGGTAAGCATGCTGTAATAAGTTCCTGGTATTGGAAAAAGGAATGTGTCCTATTTAAAGAAGACAGCGTCTGCTCTCTGAATTTCACTGTCCCTTTTCCACGCTTCCTACCTTTCCTGGTAGTCATTTCCAGACTGAGGCAACTGCAAATTTTACTGCACCTGGGACTACACTCTCCCCACAGCATAACCCCTACAAGAATGTCCTCCACTAAGGGCTCATAAACTTGGAACTGTTTTCTTCTGTAATGTCAGCAAGACTCATTCCACCCATACAAATAGGCTTTGGCCTTTTTCCTCTTTGGCACAAAAGAGAATTGGCAGAGACTCTGATAAAAGTGAAGTCGACAAGCTCTGGCTTGGAAGTGAGTTCAGTGCCTCTGGGCTTGTCATCCCCCTTGTTCCTGTGTGTTCTGAATTCTTGTCCCACCCAGAAAGTTCTCTCTTCCCATCTGTGACACCTAAAGATGTTTCACATCCCGCTCCCTTTGTTAATGTCTCCATCACAGGTAGTAAGATACTGCATCTCTTCAGTTATAGAAAGTTACTTGAACTGGAGTCACCTTAAGGTTTTTTTAATCCCTTTAGGTGGATGGAAGTCTGCTTAGTGGAAGAATTGCCACCAACCACTGAACTGGAAGAAGGGCTCCGGAACGGAGTTTACCTTGCAAAGTTAGCCAAGTTCTTTGCCCCCAAAATGGTATCGGACAAAAAGATCTATGATGTGGAACAAACACGTTACAAGGTAACTGAGATCTAATTGGTCTGGCCTCCAGCTCAAAGTGGAAGTTCAGTCTTTCCCTTCCTTTCCTTTCTTTTAGTGTTTCTATAAGGATTTGGTGGGAGATGGGTTGTGGGGAAAGGGGATGTCCTTGGTCTTTTAAGCCTGTAAATAATCATTCCTGAGGCGGCAGCAATTTTAAAAGCAAAGCATTTGTCTATTTCTGGTCTGAGGCCGAGAGATCTCTGCTCTATGGGGCTTCCCAGCTCCCACCCCCATTATTCCTTCATGGAGGTCATTTTATTAGTGCCAGTAACTGTAAGAGTGGGGGGCCCTCTACCCCTCCTTTTTTCACCATCAACACAGTTTATTACTCCCCTTGTCCTCATCAAGGAATAAAGTACCCAACTAGGACTTGAACTTGTGGCCCTAAAGAGTTAGGCCCAAGGTGATTTAAAAAAAAAATTCTGACATTGAATAGTCAGGAACTCCTTTCCTTTTGGTGTTTAAAACAAATTAAGACTACCCTTTTTATATGCAACTAGTTTTAAGAATTATTTCATGGCTAATTTGGGAAGGCATATGAGTGAGAAAACCAAACCAAAATAAATACCAATCTTGTATTAATAAAAAAAATTCTGATATTTTTCAGATACATGTTTAAGTATTTTCAGATAAAGTGATATATCTATCATTTGCTTCAAAATAACTGGGAGGCGGTTGGACAGATGATTCAAGACTGGCCATGAGTTCATAGTTGTTGAGATTAGATGAGGCATGCAAATGAGTTCATTATACTATTCTGTCCAATTTTTATGTTTGAAATTTTCCATTAAGAAGTAAAGGAGGAAAAAGTAAACACCAGCCTGAAAGACCCCTTCATTATATGTGTCTTCAAAAGGGAATTTTAAAATTTGTGCTGTTGGGGCTTCCCTGGTGGTGCAGTGGTTGGGAGTCTGCCTGCCGATGCAGGGGACACGGGTTCATGCCCCGGTCCGGGAAGATCCCACATGCCACGGAGCGGCTGGGCCCGTGAGCCATGGCCGCTGAGCCCGCGCGTCCAGAGCCTGTGCTCCGCAACGGGAGAGGCCACAACAGTGAGAGGCCCGCGTACCAAAAAAAAAAAAAAAAAAAAAAATGTGTGCTGTTTCCTCCTGGAACATGTGATCCATTCTCCGCTTTGGGTCAGGGTTTCTAAAGCTTCTTTGAAACTTGATTCTTTATTTTCTTAATATATTGTGTTTGGTTTTTTTATCAGTATTTTTTATCTGCAGATTTTCAAGTATCCTTAAAAGTTATTTCTCTTAAAATTTCAAGGGTAACATTAAGTATAGTTGAAAATGGAATGATTTTCCATTTATTGCATGTCACACTACCCTTCAGTTGTTATTGAGACAAAATTTATTTTTTAAATGTGTGTATTGAATTCAGAGCAAATGTTTGAGTAATGGTTTATGCTAACAGTAGACAAGATGAATTGACATCTTTTTTGACAACTCTCTTTTCATCATCTAGCCCAAAAGGGAATTGAGCAAAAGTTTCTGCCTTGAATAACGTTATGAATAGAAGTGTTTGCATATCTTAAAATAAGTTTGAGTTTATTAAGTCATGTGTTTATTAACTCTAGATGTTTCTCCCTAGAGTAAGTTTTCGACCTTTTGTAAGACTTAAGTGAAACAAATGACTTAGCCAGCCAAAATTAAAGTTTGTTTTTTTTTTCGAGGAATACTTTAAAAGTTCAGACACGGTAAAAAATAATTTGTATCCCCCTTGTCACAAAATGAATGAACATTTATCCACATTTTAGAGCACGATTTTTGTTTTATTTTCATTACTGTTATGGTAGTTACCAAGATCTAGGCCTATTAGTACTAACAGCCATGTAGATTTTTTTTTTTTTTTTTTGCGGTACGCGGGCCTCTGACTGCTGTGGCCTCTCCCGTTGCGGAGCACAGGCTCCAGACGCGCAGGCTCAGCGGCCATGGCTCACACGCAGCCGATCCGCGGCATGTGGGATCTTCCTGGACCGGGGCACGAACCCATGTCCCCTGCATCTGCAGGCGGACTCTCAACCACCGTGCCACCAGGGAAGCCCCAGCCATGTAGATTTGATGATAGAGTTAAAGTGTAGTTGGCGCCAGGCCTCCCTGGAAAGGGATTGTGGGTATTTTGATGTGTGAATAGTGAGAATCAGGCCAGAAAGACAGACCTTTAGTGAAGGTGAGACTCAGAGCAGCGGGTGGGCTGATTCTTCCCTCTCCTGGCACATTATACACCTTGAATATAGGTGTCTCTTCCCAGTTTAGCTGTGGACCCCCTCATGGCAACTTAAACAGGTACTGTTTCCTCCTGGCATCAGAGATCCTATTATTTGAATCAGTAGCAGCTTCTCTTTGGGATGGGGATGGGGAAGTGATTCCAATTTCTTGTTAAAAAATAAAATACCTGTGGCGCCTAAGCAGATGATGACATCCCTGAGCAAAACATCGTGACAGAGGGAAGTGTTCTATGTTGCTGTCACCCGTGCCGCCAGGCCTCCGCTGGGGTGCACAGAAGAAAGGCTGCTAGGAGAGGCATGGAAAGAAGGGAGGTGGTGGATGGAGGGTGGTAGATGCCAGCTGTGATGTGGGAGAAACACGGGACAAATGGAAACTACCCCTCTGTTAATTCACTGGAGAAAAGAGGCTTTTCTTAAAAAAAAAAAAAAAGGCTTTTCTTTTTCTCCTTTTATTAAATCCTTGAAAGTGTCCTTGAATGGAAATTGTCAGTGATTTGCCATGTAATCATAAGTTTTTATGTTAAGGCCATTTCATTTCTTCTACAGAAATGAAAGGAGACCAGTATTAGTGGGCAGGAGACTTAGCTTCCCGTTCATGTGTTCTTCAGGTCTAAAGCCCGTCACGCACGTGGTCCTTTCTAAGGAGCACTAAATCACGGGACTGCGAGAGACGTTGAAACACAAGGGAACACTTGCTAACCTAGGCCCGTCTCTTGGTGTGCCACCTGGAAACCATGAGCTCAGTGAGCCTGGGTGCTCACTGCAGGGTCTGCCTGGACTGCAGCCGTAAAATATGACCCACCTGTTGGGCAGGGTGTCCCCGATGCAAAAGCTCTGTCCCGAATCGCAAGGCCTCAGTTGTGGCACTGATGATGGCTTTGAGCTAAGTAGATGGGAGCTTTCATGCTGCCCCATCCTCTTTGTCTGCCAGCTTATCTACAGCCTTGGCCCCTCATTAACTTAGGTTTAGAAAGATATGCTAGGTATTAGAGTTAAACCTTCCAGTGATGAGTATTCTTTCCCTGACCATTCCCACCACCCCCCTTCCAGGTCTGAGTTGCATGGTCATGCCATGCACACAAGGACACACCACGGAGTACTGTAATGATTATTTTGTCATGAAGGCAAGAACTGTGTGTGTCTCCTCTGTCATATCCCCAGTGAATGGTGCAGGTTCTGGCCCATAGGCTGTGCTGGGGAAATAGCTGTTGGGTGAAGGAACGAATGACAGTAGTTCGTAGTAAGCCAGAGTGCTCCGTTTCTTGTCTTCTATTCTTTATTCAATACTTTATTCAATATTTACTGAAACTCTTCCTCTAAGTGTGATGCTCAAACTTCCTGTGGGACCCCCTGATGGGTGTGTGTAAAAACGTCAACTTTTGGGCCCCATCCCAGACTACTGAGTCAGGCAGAATCTTAGCCAGGGACCCAGGAAGCTGCATTCTTAATAATCACCCCAGGCAGTTTTTTTCTTAGAGTCTACAAAGGTTTGACTATAGGCAGACACACATTAATATAATACATTTTAATAAAGTTATACAGAAAGCAGATAAAATTGTCCTAAGATAGAAATACGTAAAGGATACGGCTCAATTATCCATACAGTACTTATTAGTACCTACCATGTGGCAGCCACTGTTCCAGGCACCAGTGGCAGACTGGGCAGCAGGGCAGACATGATTTCATGGTCAGTTGGAGAGAGAGACTGTGAGTAAAATAGACAGTTGTGAATTGTGATAAGTGTATGAAGGAAGAAATGAAAGCCAGAATTATTGACAGATAGCCATGGGCTTCTCTGAGGAGACATTTACTCTGAGGCTGGAAGAATGAGAGGAAACTCGTCCGTATGGAGAGTTAAGGGTAGGGAATGGGGAGGATGGTCCAGAGAGAAGGGACCCATTTGTGAGAAGCTCAAGGAAGAAAAGAGCTTGGCCAAGTTGAGTGGCTGAAAGGCTATGGTGAGGGACAGTGGTAAGAAATGAGACCAGGAGGGAAGCAGAGACAGATTACTCAGTGACACATGGAGGACCTAAGTACAATGAGTGACTTCAACCTAAGTACAGGGGGAAGCTGTTTCAGTGTTGGCAGAGACATCATGGTACAGTATGTGCTTTAGAAAGATTTCTCTACTGCTATGTGGAGAACACATTGGACGGAGGGTGGACATGCAGGCAGAGTGCATGAGGGGATTACTCAGTCCAGGTGACAGGTGACAGTGGCCTGCAGAGACAAGAAGTGAGTGGATTCAAGAGGGAAAACAAAGGGTGAATCCTGGAAAGGGGCTGGAAATGGGTGGAAGGCAGTGAAGAGAAGACGGCTGGGTAGATGGTAGGAGCCAACCAAGAATAGTGTGGTCAGTTCTAAAGGGGGTTGGGCTGGTAAAGAAGCCAGGAAGGTTTCCATGGTGGGGCTTGAAGGATGAATGTTCCCAAGCCAACTAGGATGACCAAGAGAAAGAGGAGGAGGTAGGAGGGGCATTCCTTGGAGAGGATTCAGTCTGATAAGGCTCGAAGCCAAAGAATACTATCACTCTGGACAGTGCATTGACAGTTGCAGACGTACAATAAACGCGCATTGAACACTTAGGTGGGCCTTAGATAGGGAAAGCATGTACATAGTGGTCAGTAGTATGAGCTGTAGAACCGAAACACCTCAGAATCTGGCTTTGCCACTAACTTTGCCTCTGTGAGCTTCAGTTTCCTCCAATGTAAGGTGGGAAAATAGTAACAATATCAACCTTGTTGAGAAATTGTGAAGAACAAATGTGATCTATGCAAGGCCCAGTGCCTGCCTGACAGAGGTAAGCACACTGTAAGTGTTACACTGTAAGTGTTACAGGTGTTTGTCCTGAGGCTCTGTGAGCAGTAAATTAACCAGAATATTTGGACTTGAAGTCAGGGAATTCTGCAAGCTAGTCTTGATCCAGAGCTCAACAAGTTAGGTCAACTCGAGTGTCTTAAATACTTAGGGCATCAGTTGCCTCATCTATAAAATGAGCAAATTAGAATAATTACTGGTTTTAAACTACCTCATAGTTCTAAAATGCTTTGATCCTGATACGTAAGAAGTTACCATCCAAAGAAGTCTTACATAATACCTCATCTATTCAATTTAAACTACAGTAATCTTTTTTGCTGGTGCTGTAGCAGCTCAGCAGTAGAAAATCAGCATATACTCTCTAGTCTAATACAGGAAAGAAATTAGGTAGATGTGCGGTAACAGCCCTTGGCCAAGTTATGACTATAGACATACCACCTGGCCTAGTACATTAATATTAGTGTAGGACTGGTGAAAAAGTAGACAAGTTATAAATGGTTATAGTAGACTAAGGTTATTTTGAGCCTGTTGGGAAGACTGTTTTTGTTCTAATTGAAGTAAACGTGGTAGATTGAAGATGTTAATGCAGTTCGCTCACTGAAGCTTACTCCTTAAATAGGCAGGCATGGGCCATAGGGTTCTGAGGTCAGCATTCCTCAGGTGTTTAAAGCGGACGAAGGATTTAAAATCTATCACTCATTTACCGTAGAAATATGACTCTGATAACCACGCTTTCCTTCAGTGCCTCTCACATGAAGCGCTAAACCTTTTTCTGGCCTTACAGGTGAATAAATTTTCAAGCCCAGTCTTACAATTACAATAACTAACATTTATTGCATTTTAGGTGTACTTTGCAACTAAGTGTTATATGTATAAATCTCATTAAATCCTCAACCCAAAGAAGCATACGATTCCCTTTTGTAGCCGAGGAACCAAGGTTCAAAGAGATTTGTAACTTTGCTGAGGTTACCTAGCTAATGAAACCACTAAATGGATGGGATGTTTTTGTTATATAATTTGGATTGTTGAAGGCTACCAGCCAAAGACTCTCAGAAACCAACATAAAATTATATTTATTTAAATATGATTTGCCAAGAAAAAATGCATACCCACGGAGCTATAAGGAAGAGAAATAGCTTAGTGGAGATTTAAGCTTGTACTGAGTGATTCTAATAAGGATTTAGGGAAGCGCAAGGATCGTTGCAGTATTGTCAGGAAGCGCGATCAGTTTGGTATCTTGGTAATTTTTATCTAGGAGGTGAGAATATTGAATAGGAACCAGATTGACATCAGACAAGAACTAAGTCGCCCGTCTGAGTTGGAAGAGGGTGATGTTTAGTTACTTTGTGGTGTTGAGGTCCTCTGCCCTGACGTGATTGAGGATTACCTCCGCTTTGTCCCTCCACGGTCGCAGAGTGGCCGTGTCTGAGAAGTGTTTGTATTCTGCAAAAGTTGATGCAGAGTTACCCTCAGACACTACCACCTGGCTGTTAACTGTCTGTGTGCTCTCTCTCTCTTTATTCTTTTCCATCCTTCCTCTCTTTCCGTACACTTCCCCCTCCCTCTAGTTATTTCATAGTAATTAGCTAATCTCTTCCCTGTGAAGAATAACCCCCTGGTCATTATGTCCTGCCCTCTTCCCTGGGGAGTGTTAGCACAGGAAAGGTTTTAAGATCCAGAGAGACCTAGTCTTGAATCCCAGCTCAGCCCCTTAACAGCTGTTTGACTTTAGGCAAGTCACTTCATCTTTTTGGCCTGGATTTCATCATCTCTAAAAAATGAGAATGATAACTACCTTGCAGGGTGTTTTGAAAATCAGAGATAATTTACGTAAAGTGCTTGACACACACAGTCCAATCTTAATAAATAGTGGCCACTGGGCTTCCCTGGTGGCGCAGTGGTTGAGAGTCCGCCTGCTGATGCAGGGGGACACGGGTTCGTGCCCCGGTTTGGGAAGATCCCACATGCCGTGGAGCAGCTGGGCCTGTGAGCCATGGCCGCTGAGCCTGTGCATCCGGAGCCTGTGCTCCGCAACGGGAGAGGCCACAGCAGTGAGAGGCCCGCGTACCGCAAAAAAAAAAAAAAAAAAATAGTGGCCACTATCAAAAGCACGTAAATATTTGTCAAATGTTAATTAGCTTATACTTCATAATTCCTTACAGCAACAAAAATGCTTTCCAACTATTAGATTGTAAAAGGTCACGTAAGATGACCCTTTTTCCCTTCACAAAAGAGAAGAGCTAGACTTTCTGAACGTGATGATCTACCACTGGGTGTTAGTTATGATGAAACTTGCTGTAGTTACTTCTTATTTTATTTGAAATGAAAATAAAATACATAACATTACGGTACACATTTAACTAATGAAATATATAAGATCATTTTAAAGCTCACAATGGTTCATTGCCTGATAAAACTTCATGAAATAGCAACAAGAATACTTTATTTATGGAGAAAATAATGGCTGGCTGATTAGGACTGTTAGGAATGGAAAACATAGCCTATTTTTATTATATGAGTAGGAAAAGGTCTTGTAAAATATTTCCAGTGAAAGTTTACTTCTTGTACAAGGCCAAGATTACAATTAGATTATAGAAGGAATAAATACTAAAATTAGCTCTGAATCGTGGGGTGCTTTTTGTTTTCATCTTTGTATTTTTCAGGTTTTTTACAGAAATCATACTACATTCGTGATCAGAAAAAATGGTTTGGCAGAGCCAGAAACCACCAAAAAAAAGGCATTTAGTCTTCTAAAAATCCTTTTTTTTCTTGAAGTTACAGTCCTCTCAGCTATGGTTGCCACAGTCTTGACATGGTGTGTGTGTGCGTGCGCACGTGTGCACATGCTCATCTATGTGCACGTGTGTCTCATAAAACATCCTAAGGCGTGCTAGACAGAAAATGGTCTTTGAGATTCTAGTTCAGAATTACCTCAAACATGTGAATTCTGGGAACTGGGACAGTCCATCCCAAATGGTTGGAGTGTTGCTGAGATAGTGTCATCTCCTTTATTGGATCTCTGGTTGTTTTATATGAGCGTTCATAACACGATTCTAGGAGAAAGACAATTGAAAGCATCCTGCTAATGAAAAAAGTTATTACTTTTTTGACTCACTGTTTGTGCGTTCCCTTCTTTCCACTCCCCCTCCCCCAACCATCACGCATCCTCACGTTAGAAGTCGGGCCTTCATTTTCGACACACGGATAACACCGTCCAGTGGTTAAGAGCGATGGAGTCTATTGGTCTACCCAAGGTAAGCCTGAACTGGGAAGACAAAAGGAGTAATGCAAACACCTCACTGTGGAAAGAAATTTAGCAGACTGGGGTACGTTAATGCAGCAAATGTCCTTATTGCCTCAGAAATGAGAAATGTGAGAACTAACAGAAATATGGAAAGGCCTATAAAAAGTACTCAGGCAAGAACTCAGACTGAGAGCAGCCAGGTGAAAGTGTATATAAATTAAACAAGGTATAAAGCAGAAACTGACACACCACTGCAAAGCAATTATACTCTAATAAAGATGTTTAAAAAGAAAAAAAAAGAAAAAAAACCCACTTAATATAAAAATAAATAAATTAAAAAAATAATAAATTAGGACTTCCCTGGTGGCACAGTGGTTGAGAGTCCGCCTGCCGATGCAGGGGACACGGGTTCGCGCCCTGGTCCGGGAAGATCCCACATGCCGTGGAGCAGCTGGGCCCATGAGCCATGGCCGCTGAGCCTGTGCGTCCAGAGCCTGTGCTCCACAACAGGAGAGGCCACACAGTGAGAGGCCCGCGTACCGCAAAAAAAAAAAAAAAAGAAAAAAAAGAAAAAAATAAATTAAACAAGGTCGGAGCAGGCTTTGGCTGGTAGATAGTTGATTTAGAAGAGCCACCTCCCTTTTTTGTGTTGCTTTTTATACTTAAGATTCCAAGTCTCGTTGTATCCGTATATATTGTATCACTATAAATCATCATTATAAATTTATTTCGATAAAGTATTATTATAAATCATAGTATCACTTTAAATTTTACTGGCTAGGGGATTAGAGCTCTTACTCTTGAAATAGATCTTCCAAATAAAACTCATTCAGCAAATATTCAGAACTTGTTAAATTCAAAGAGCAGGCACCCTTACACCTGTGAGATATATAGACAAGTGGAGGAAATGAAGAAATAATTACATGTGATAGAAATTGTAGAGCTATTTCTTAAACTTCTTATTTTGAAATAATTTTAGAATCACAGGAAGTTGCAAAAATAGTACATCTTCGTGTAAACTTCATTCAGCTTCCCCTAATGGTGACATCTCATAACTGTAGTACAGAATTAAATTGACATTGGTGTATTAATGTTAACTAGACTCCAGACTTTATTCAGTGTTCACCATTTTTATATGCATTCATTTGTGTGTGTGTGTGTGTGTGTGTGTGTGTGTGTGTGTGTGTGTAGTTCTATGCATGAATAGATTTGTGTGACCACCACCACCATCAAGATGCAGATACTGCAGAGAGGTTGGACATTATATATAGCATCCCTTCCCCAGCCCTGTCTCCTGGCAGCCACTAATCTATTCTCTATCTCTATAGTTTTGTCATTTTGAGAATGTTATAGAAATGGAACCATACGGTAGGTAACCTTTTGAGATTGACTTTTTTCACTAAGCATAATTCACTTGAGATCCATCAGGTTTCTATATGTACCCGTAGTTCCCTTTTTTGAATTGCTTAATATGTACAGCTATTTTAAAGAAATGATTTAAGAGTGGTCCAGCAAGGGTATTGGCTACTGACTTATTTAGACGTATGTTGTTGTTCTTATTACTAATCCAGGTTTGCAATTAAAAACACACCCCACAACGAAAACAAAGGACTCCTTCATGTAAATTATGAATGCCTTTTTTTAAATACATTTGTGCTAATACCTGTTTTAACTCAGCTCCTTTTTTCTTGCAATAGTCAATGTTGATCTATTTTATTTTGCCTTTTTCTAATCAAACTACTTTCCCTTCTAAAATGTTAAAAACATTGAATAGTGTTCCTTTCTGGGCAATAGTTATAATAGAGAGTTCATATTTATTTCTAAACTGCAATTTAGTAAGTACTAACAGGGTGTTGAGCGGTAAACAGATTAATAACGACAGACATTGAAATGCAGTTTTTCTGTATGAGGCAGCATATGTTAAATTAGGATAATTTCATTATGATTTAAACCTTCTCAAATTGTGTGTATGTTGGACCACATTTATTTTGACTTTAAGCCAAACAAGTGATCCATGTAACAGATTCTATTTTAACCCCGATGTTTATTACGAAGTCAGTGATACATTACATTTCAGGAAATGAGAGGCCAACAGTATACTGAATTGACTTTGATATATTAATTAATGCCTTCATTTAGCAATATGAACTGCCTGCCCTGTGCTCAGTGTCATGTTACACATTGGAGTTACAATGTTGAAGAAAACGTTTCAGTAAACTATAAATTGATCCCATCTTCTTCTGTAAATTGAAGAAGAAGACATACTCATGATGATTTTCCAGGAGAAATATCAATGTAAAAGGTTCTTGTTTAAAGAAGAGAGGGAGAGTTATAGTGGTCCTCTGCTTACATAGTAGAATTTTAAACCTAGTCATATTCTTCTGAATTGGGAATCCTCTTCTCATTGATACTTTAACAGCAAAAGTATTAAAGGAAAGTTGGAAAGACCTTTGCAATTTCATAAGCTACAGATATTTCTGTAAGCACTCAGTGACTGTACATTTGTAGCTGAAGAAGCTTTGCTTTTCTCTTTTCTTAGCTTTTTTCAATGTCCAGTAGAAAATTGTGCTTGAGTATCAAGTACTACCATATGGTACATGATTTAATTTTAGCTTTTATGTCAAATTTTATAAAATATTTACTGAAAGCAAGTAATGCCAACAAGCTTATCTTAATCTCAGAAGCTTCAATCCTAATTACTCATTTTTGGTGCCCCATTCTGAAATCTGTTTCTTATTAGGCTTTTAGTTTCAAGCTCAAGAAGAGTGTAAAGGTGTATTAAAAGTTTTAGTGTTCAGACTTTTCAGTCTACTAACTCCATACATAGATGGTTATCCAAAAGATGCAGTCAGGTGCTCAGAAAATGCAGGGATATTTATTGTAGTGACTTATAATAGGGACAAAATTGGGGGTAAAAAATTGTTCAACCCTGGAGAGCTGGTTATAATTATGGTTCAAAAATATCAAAGAATCATATGCTTCTATTTAGAAATAATGTTCTTACAGAGTAATGAAAGGAATGTAAAACAGTCGTGTTCTATTAAGTGTTAAATAGGTTTGTAATACATGCCGTTTGGTTTTTAAACACTCACATACATAAATATAAAAAATCAGAGACATACAGAAAAAAGACCGGAAGAAAATATACCAAAATGCTAATAGTGACAATCTGGAGGTGGGGTTATAGGTATTTTTCTTTCATACTTTATCTACTTTCCAGATTTTATTCAGCAAAAATGGATACTTTTTTTTTTCTGCTTAAAGTAATACATGCATATGTGTGCATTGTATGTGTGTACACGCATATTTACAGAACTGTGTAGCCAAGTTCTTAACAACGTAATAAAATGCTTTCAAGAGGACACCCTTCTCTGGGCAGTCACAAGAGTGACTCTGATACAGAAAGCAAAGCCTGCATGGGCTCATGCCTTGTGCAATGAAACTGCTACCCAGCCCTGTGGACAAAGCCTTCTTGGAGTGGCTGACTGTGAATCCCCCACTCTCCTGAGCCACTAGGAGGCGCTGTCAGGCAGGGGACCAGATGCAGTGATTGGTCCGCATGAAGAACAAGATGAGGCACAACTGGAGTGTCCTCTTCATTTAAATAAATATAGAACAGCAAGGACAATCAGAGTAGGGTCATTTGGGAGAGTTAAAATAATTGTGAAAATAATAAACACATTTTCCCCTTTTGTTTTCCAGATATTTTACCCAGAAACAACAGATGTCTATGACCGGAAAAACATACCAAGAATGATATATTGCATTCACGCACTGAGGTGGGAAAAAAAATACATTTGAAGTCTAGGAAGTAAATTTAAATAAAACCACAATTTCAGTTTTGAAAGAGAGCTCTTTTTTTTTATTTCAAGTTTTTTTTAATAATCTGAACTTCTTTTTAAATTGAGTTGAGTTCTAAATTTGCTGGTATAAAATTAAGGTAATTGTCACATAAAAACAATACTTGAACTTGAAAAATATTTTTCTGTTTTTTTAATCCATTTCAAAACAGAAAACCAGAAAATGAATGAAAGACCTGTGAGTATAATAAGGAGAAAATTTTAATTGAAATTTCTAGGAATCTGATAATAATGTGCTACCATATTCTTCAGTTATGATCTACTTTACAAATATAGCCAAAATGCATCAAATGAACAGCTTTAATAGTCATACATTTGGTTTTCATACTCTTAAAATCATTAGCTTGGCTCAATTCTTAGCATAGATTAATAAAAATCACTATGAAAAAGTCTTTTGAACTTTCATTCACTGGAACTTGTACCGTAAGGGTAAAGAAGAAACTTAGAAGTTGCTTTAAATTAGTCAAATCGCAATACATTCATTTTTTTAAAGCAATTGTTTGATATCTTAATGTTTTTAAATATTGAAATTCTACCAGTCACAGATTGTTTCTTACCTTATTGGCCTGGGAGCAATGTGATTTTTAGATGGTAACAAAAATGATTCTAAAAATCTAGTTTGTGGCTGTTGTCTTGTGTGTACACAGGTAATGGCTGGAAGGCTTCACGTCTAATTAAATTTTAAATTTCTCTTAGAACATCTGCCTTGTGTTTATATCACTAGAAGTCATTTTCCTGGCACCGTCTTCAGCCTAGAGGTTTATATTAACTTCTTCCTGGCTTTCTTCCTCTCCAAAGGAGAAGATTTTTATAATAATTCATTACAATGCTGGCTTACTAAAGAATTTCGATTATGTCAAATAATTTGATTCTCCCACCCCATCAGTCCTTACGAGATTTCTTTGGAAGATGACAGTTGCTTGAAATACAGACCAAATGTAGGTGCCTATTCTGTGATTTCCTTTTACTCTAGTAATTTAGGACAACTGGGAAAAAAACGCTTCTATGCCTGCCCCCTCATATGTGGCTAGTATATCATTATTCCAGCAGGTTTTCTAAAAACTTTTTGTGCACAAGTGCTCATTTTGAGGAATATTATCCAATATGTTGCCCAACATTCTTGGTCAAATGCTTTTCAGTGCCTAGAATCATCGCTTAACACTTCGTGACCTGCTAAGCCAGCCATTAGTTAATCATTATGGTATCCATGCATCAGGGTTCTAATCTCCAAATCCATAGCCTGCTCATGGGTGTCTTCTGTAAGCTTAAATTGATTTCCTGCAGCGGACACCTGGGGTGTTAATGTAAGCAGCTTATAAAGAAATGGTGCGCTAAGTTCCTTTCTGGTGATGTCACTGTTGCAAAGAAGTTACAGAGAATAGCACCGAGGCTTACAAATGTATGCCTGCCATAGTTTTAACAATGGCTTGAACAGCTTGGTAAACAAAGAAAAGGCAACTTCCTGCTTTCTCCGACAGTTTTTCTCAGGTGTTTAGTTACTCATCCTGGAAGTCTCCGTTACTGGAGCAGATTCCTGCCGAATGTTATTCCCCAGATCTGACCTTAAGTAGGAATTTTTAAAGTAGGATCTTGAAAAGCAATATTCTCTTAATAAATGGCATTCTCTGGGAGACTCTCCTTCACTTTTCTCTGTTCTAAACTTACCGTATGGCTGCTCCTTGATAGGGAACGGAGAAGTCTCAGGTGTATCTAAAGTGTTTTCTATCAAAACGTTTTCCTGCTATGGTTTAGAATGCAGACGAGGCTGATATTCTGCTCTGTCGGGCCAGACACATTTGGAAGCTGGATAGCAGAGCCATTTCATAAGTACGGTGGGTTTGACCTCACTGCATGATTAGAAGTGGTGCTGAAAATGAGCAAAGACATCCTCAGCCGTTACATCCTGGCTGCAGATACAGCAGTGTTGTTGGTGTAGAGAGTTGGCATTACCTGCCAGGGAATTAAGCAGGTCAGAAGTTCTGATTATAGATCAGGAGCCAGGCAGGAAGATCCTCTGCCTTCCTCCTGCCCTAACCTGTGGGCCTGACTTGATCTGCAGAATTCACGCCTGGCCCTGCCAGCTGGTCTTCTGTTCCCTGTCTTCTTTTTTTTTTTTAACATCTTTATTGGAATATAATTGCTTTACAGTGGTGTGTTAGTGTTCCCTGTCTTCTTGATTTGGGCTTAACAACCTCATTAAGATGCCCTGGGTTCTTGCCCTTGCTTCCTGCTTGTGTCTACTTTTCCCTTTTCCTGCCTGCCTCACCTTTTCACTTGATTTCTAACCCCCGTGCCCAGGCCTGCCATTCATCACTCTCTCTGTCAGTTCAGCTGGGTGTTCTCAAGCCCAGACTCCAGCTAATGTTAGCACAGCGGCCCCGCTGGGAATTCTGGAGCTCTGCCTCATGTAGAGACTCACCTCAGTAATGAGTGGCCTCATGCTCTTTTCAAAGAAATGTTTATCATCTTTTCCTTATTTAAAGTAAAAAATATGTTCATTGTAGAAAACATTGGAAAATTTGAAACTGAGTCCCCCTAAGACCGCGTTCTTCTGGCAAGTTTATGATTAACCTCTCTATCTAAAACTTTATTCACCTTCTTATCCTGCACGTGTTCCCCCTCAAGATTGAGGAGTCTCAAAGAAAAGTGTGGATTAAAGCTGAGCAGGACCCTCTAGGGCCTTCCTGGGTACAGAAACCCCTCCATGTCCCCTGTCTCTTGTGGACAGAAAAAAAAAGACTTTTGTTTCCTGGGCCTTCCCCCAGTTCCAAAGAGCAGTCTCAAGGAGTAAATGATTAGGACACAGGACTCCTAGTTCCTCCTGAAGGGATATGGATAACAGTCTGATGCATATCTCTGAGTTCTGCGGAAACTAAGACCCTCACCCGGGTAGAGGATGGTGACTACATGCTGAGCATAAGCGTGTAGACCTCAGACTGGTTGGAACCAGAAGATTGAGATTCCCAGAACATCACCCTGTTACCTCCCCACCAACCAATCCGAGCTGATCCTGCTTTTTAGGACCCTCTCCCCTAACATTGTCTTTAAAACCCTTGCCTGAAAGCCATCAGAGAGTTCGGGTCTTTTGAGCACGAGCTGCCCGTTCTCCTTGCTTGGCCCTGCAATAAACCTTTCTCTGCTCCAGACGCTGACATTTCAGTACCAAGTGACAATGACTGTTTGTAACTATTTTGGTGTTTTGGACTTAAAATGTATATATGGCATGTTTTCCTTTTGTGGCTTTATTTGGAATATTTAAAGCCTGCACAATAAAAGGAGCCACCTCATGGAGTGAGAACCTTGCTAACGAGTTACTACTAATTTTTTTTCTGTCTGGAAGCCATGGAAAAGAACACTTTTTGCCTGTTATTTATTGCTCAATGTATTAAGCAACTGTTAAATGTTTAAACATTATACAGTTGAATTCCTTTAAATTATTAAATTTAGTAGATTGCTTTCTTTTAAAAAAAAATTATTATTATTATTTTTTTTTTTGCGTTAGGTGGGCCTCTCACTGTTGTGGCCTCTCCCATTGCGGAGCACAGGCTCCAGATGCGCAGGCTCAGCGGCCATGGTTCACGGGCCCAGCTGCTCCGCGGCATGTGGGATCTTCCCGGACCAGGGCACGAACCCGTGTCCCCTGCATTTGCAGATGGACTCTCAACCGCTGCGCCACCAGGGAAGCCCCCCAATTTTTTTTGATGTTGACCATTTTTTTAAAGTCTTTATTGAATTTGTTACAATATTGCTTCTGTGTTATGTTTTTTGATTTTTGGCCACGAGGCATGTGGGATCTTAGCTCCCTGACCAGGGATCGAACCTACACCCCCTGCATTGGAAGGCAAAGTCTTAACCACTGGACTTCCAGGAAAGTCCCAGTAGACTGCTTTTTTGAACACCTCAAATACCTTAAAACACAAGTAAAACACCCAGTTACATTATTAAAAACTTACTACACTTAAACCTATCCTAAAAGATCCATACTACAAGTTTCACTCATATTTTTGTTATCTATCCACTAATTTTTTTTTAAACAGGAAGCTTGCTAACCTCTCATTTTATTGTTATTTTTATTTATTTATTTTTGGCTGCTCAGGTCTTAGTTGTGGCACGCAGGATCTTTCGTTGCAGTGCACGGGCTTCTCTCTAGTTGTGGCATGCGGGCTTAGTAGTTGAGGCACATGAACTAAGTTGCCCTGCAGCATGTGGAATCTCAGTTCCCCAACCAGGGATCAAACCCACATCCCCTGCATTCTAAGGCAGATTCTTAACCACTGGACCACCAGGGAAGTCCCTCTACTAATTTTGACTCATCCTAGGGCTATAATATTTTGATACCTACCCAGAGCTCACATGGTTACCAGAAACAGAATACCTCTTCAGACCCACCCAGGTTACAGATCTGGTTTCTAACCAATCAATTGTCAGTCAGAACATGGTGCCAGTTTGGGTTCTTCTCCTAAGGTGAGTCCAGCCTTGGCCACCAGGCATCAGACTCAACTTGATTTGTGAAATCAGCCAGACCTTGTCATTTTTCTGTCTATGGCTTTCGGGTAGGTTTTTATTTACCATCCAGTCTCCACCCCCTGTCACCCAGAAATGATTTTCTTCCACGTCTTACTTGGCCAGTGTTACATAACCCATTGTCCTGTCATCATGATGTATTGGCCTGGTGTGTTAACATTATTGAAAACTGATGCATGCCTTTTGAAGATTTTCTTGAAATTAGTTGGGCATTCTAGAGGTTCTCCCCCGGGAGATGAGGGATGGACTCTGCTTGATGCTCTCTGGGACCATTTGGCCGATAGCATGTGGGATCCTGTTTCTGGATCCTCTCTCTGCTTGGCTATTGAGTGTGACCATCAGTGCTGAACCCTCTTTTCATCTGGCTATTTTTGTCACCACCTGTGCTCCTCAGTCTGTTCTTATCTTGGGACACTTCCGTGGTTTTCCCGACTGTTTGGCTTACTCAGAGTTCCTGGTCTTTATTCTTTCTTGTAGTATAAATAGTACAAAAACAAGCACATATTTATACACTATAGACAGACATAGAAAAAACAAAGCCCCTGTATTTTAATGACACTTCCCAACTTATTAAAATCCATACAAATATTATGTGTGTCTTATTTTATCTCTGTATTGCAACTTCCTTTTCGTATACTTCACACCATTCTCCTTTGAACATCGTTTTGAACTCCAGGCCGTTCTCAGATCTAACCAAGATTAGTGTCTTCTTTTTTGATGAATCAGATTGCTTCCGTTTTGTCCTGGGACCTCTTTCTGGCCAGCTCCTTGGTCCTTGTAGCTCTATCCCTTACATTTCTTTGAAATATCCTTGCTTTGTGGTCACAAGAGGATGTTCCGATCCTGCCCTGATTATTCCTGCCTTAAGGGATAGAATCAGCTACCCTTCAAGGATTCCTTTTAAGGTCATGTGTTTGTAACAATTTTCCTAGCTTAACGGATGAGGGTTCTGGATTCTGCTTTCTTACTGAATAAAGTTTATTTGACGGTTAAGATTCTGCTACACTGACAGCAACAAGGTAAAGGCATGCCTGCCTCCCCTCTGGGTAAGGATGACTGTTCCTGCTGCAGATTATGTGGCTGCTGTCCAGCGGTCACGTTTTCAAATGCAGTGAAGATACCCAAATAGCACACCTTCGAGGCTTGAATTTGTGAAAGTGGCGATGGCAGCCGCACTTCTGGTTGGCCAGCTGTTCCAAGTACCCTGACTGTTTTGTGAAGAAGGCTTCCTCTACCAGGTCTCCCACAAGGTCAGGTGGCTGCTTTGCTAACCAGGTTGCCTTTGAACCAGTTCCTCAGGTACAAAGTTAATGCATATGTTTTCTTGTCCTATACTCCCTTCCCTTGGGACCCTTTTCCTGTTAAGAAACCAATGGATGCCTTATACCAGATTGCTTGCATCTCGGACAGAGAACATATTTGCCTTTATGAATAGCTTCCTCGAGATAGTTCCTTAACCCCAAGGACAGACTGTAATCCTGTTTTCTCAGGAGGGAGATCTAGAGGTGGCAGGATTTGGGATTAAGGTGAGGGAGGGCAGCTGCACCTGCCATATCTTTCAAAATTCACTGTTTGTACCATCTTCTCTCTCCCGCTTCCTATCCCAATTTAGTATTATGGCTCTGCCTTTCCATCCTACTAAATTCTAAGCTGTTTGAGGCTTGGCTTGTCTTGTCACCTAACACAGCACATGCACCATTGATTCCAACTTGAAGTCTCTGGAGTTTGTGTTTTTAACCTTTCAGTTGGTTTAACTGAACTTATTTTTCTATGATAAGACTGCCTCAAGATTCCCTTTACTTTTTATTGAAAGTTAGGTATAGAATGCTGGATTTTGACATGATATTAATAGGGACACGTGTGACTGTAAGATGGAAACCTAATTTTGTCCTGTGGGTAAAACCATTTAAAACATGGAGTCAGTCAGGGGAAATAGTAAAAGATTCTTAGTGTTGAAAGTGGGGACACCACTGTGATAGGTTATTAATAAGTGGTTTGTATGAAGACTTAAGTACCAGGATAATAGCAATAATAAAAACAAAGACTAACACTTACTGAGCTTTTAATTACGTGCCTGACACTGTTCCAAGTACTTTACGGGTATAATCTCATTTAATCCTCACGACATACCTTTTCTGTTCACACTGCTATTAGTCTCATTTTATAACCACAGCAGTTGAGGCACAGAGTGTCTGGCCAAGGTCACACAGCTAGTGGCAGGGTTGGGATTCACACCCAGGCTGTGTGGCCCCAGAACCTGCACTGTTACTGAGGCAGCCGGTCATTGGCCTCCAAAGAGAGTCCAGTATTTCCAGACTACTTAGAAAATGAAAAGCACAGTGGCATCATACTTGAACTTCAGCACAGGTCTCTAAGCTGTTATATTTAGTATATTTATAAAGGAAGAATCCCAGAACTTCAGAACTGGAGGGACCTTGGGATGTTGAGTCCAGATCCTTCATTTCACAGAGGAGAGAACTGAAGGATTAGGTTATGTGACTTACGCAGAGTCACACATCGAGATATTGCCAGTCTGCGGCCAGGATACAGGGCTTGACTCCAGTTCCGTCTTCTTTCTGGTGAGCCATGAGGCTTTGATTTACAAACATTCATCTCCCATGTTATAGCATAAAATGAACTACGTATGATGGGCTCCAGAAAAGCTGAAATAAATTCAGCCTCTGCCTTTTAAGTTTGTATTTTATTACTGTAGCACCTCTTAATGTATATATTGAAAGTAGTAGAAAAAAACTCTAATAGGTTTGTGTGTGTGTGTGTGTGTGTGTTTTACTTTCTTTATTGCTTCCCATACTTGAACTGATATTATCAGTACAAATGGGAGCACATGGGCCAGTGAGGCTTTTGCTGCCTTAGGGCAACCCCTCTGTATCTGGCCTCTCTCAGCAACACAAACGTACTCTACCTTTAGTGTGCTAAAAAGCTAGCTATTTCACACCAAGTGCTTTCTTATACATGGGAAGCAATGGTGACATTAATTCCTCAGCTTCCTTTAGAATGCTGTCAGCTTCTTTGTGTTGCCCATTAGGCACTAAAGCTGCTTAATAAATTCAGCGTTGAAGAGCTCCAAGAAATTGGTGATTGGGCAGGCTTCTTTTTTATTTTTACCACTAAGATTCTGGATTTCCTATATACTTCAGGTAATGAATTCCCTCATTTGAATTTAAATGCTTGGGAAGGAGTGGGCTGCTATTGTTGGTTCTTTTCATCATGGGAATACTGAATAAGTTCAGTTTCCTAAGTAAACATTTGCCCCTTAGACTAACTTGCTTGGAAGCACCTCCCACACGGATTCGGTATATAACTCCCACACTATGAAAAGTCATCTTTTCGAACTTCAACCTCAGAGATAAAGTAAATGTTGAGATCTTAAGCCAAATAAAAAATACACATTAACATTTAAAAAAACATTTCTGGTGAAACTGTGTAAAGGCAAATGAGATTTCTACCTGATCCTGACTAGCTTAGGAAAAGCTGATTTGAGATAAATCTAACTCAATTTTTCTATTCAAAAGGTAACTAACTTCTCAGCTCCACCTTGTGGTAACTTTTAGTTAAACCAGGATGTTTGCTTATTGTGAGATTTACATTATACAGCATACAATTATACAGCATACAGTGGAGAAGTAAAAAGTATAATCAGAAATAGTCTTCTAATTTCTTTAGTACCATAGGGGAACATTAACACTTTTGTTAGTGTAATTAATTTAGTTCATATTACCAACAAACCTATGTTTTGTGGAAGACTAAATACCTTTATTTTAGGGACAGCACAGTAGAGTAAAATATTTTTTGTACAGTAGATATTCCATAACTAATAATTAAATGAATGACCGGGCAAACAAAGGAGATGCGGTGGAAACAGTTTTGTCAAGATATTTGAGCATGATTGTCTTTCTCTTTACAAAACTGACATGAAATGGCTAAAGTAGTAGGTTTTGTTTTGTTTTTTTAATCATCTGCAGTAAGAAAGAATGCTATCCATTGATCAGGAAATTAGATAACCCTTGACAGAAAGCAAACAGATAGGTTTGGATTGACTGAGAAATAAGACAGAAGACCACAGCCCAGAAACCACTGAGACACTGCAGCAGAGCTCAGAGCTGCTGTGGGGTTTGCTCCAAGCAGAGATGGAAAAGGAGAGCCCCTAAGCTAGCAGAATTGGGCTTAGACCCGCTGAGCCCTCTGATCCTTCCCTAAGGCAGCAGGTGTAGTTGCTGATGGCAGGGTAGCACACGAGTACCCAACTTAGCTAATGACTGCAGGAAGACACAGGGAACCCCAATCTAAGAAGACAAGACACCGGGCACCCTCTGGGCATCAGCCCCGTTGTTCCCCTACTGTCTCCCTAAGGCTGGCTTCTGTCATGGGGACCTGCAATCAACAGTGACAAGCAACAAGTCAAACCTTAAGATTTCCCCAAATCAGGAAATACCAGACATTTGAAGGAAACCAACGCTATGAAAGAGGAATTACATTCAACCAACAGAACCAACACCCGAGGAACAAATGAAACTAGTAAAATATGTACACTTAGTGAGTCATTCATCTTATCTGTTTAGCAAATATGCTTATACATAGCAAAACCAAAGGTAAAACTAAGAAAGAGGAAAATTGGATGTCGATTAATTTAGAAAAGAAACTAATCAAATTTAGTTATCTAAACTTTTGGTGCATAATATGAAAATTTAAAAATACATCTAGGGGACTTACCTGGTGGTGCAGGGGTTGAGAATCCACCTGCCAATGCAGGGAACACGGGTTTGAGCCCTGGTCCGGGAAGATCCCACATGCCACGGAGCAACTAAGCCCGTGTACCACAACTACTGAGCCTGTGCTCTAGAGCCCGTGAGCCACAACTACTGAGCTTGCGTGCCACAACTACTGAAGCCCACGCGCCTAGAGCCCGTGCTCCGCAACAAGAGAAGCCACCACAGTGAGAAGCCCGCGCACCGCAACGAAGAGTAGCCCCTGTTCGCTGCAACTAGAGAAAGCCCACGTGCAGCAATGAAGACCCAACGCAGCCAAAAATAAATAAATTAATTAAATAAATTTATTTTTTTTAAATGCATCTAAAATTCTAGATTATCTCAACATTACATAGGTGGGGAAATAGAAGTAGAAATATATTAAGGATAGTAAATATTCATTAGCTTAGGCTTTGATGCAAGAATAGAAGTTTAAAGTATGTTAAAACTAGCAGAATATTAATGCAATACACATCATAAATACACACATATATAAAATTTGTTAGAAGACATTTTATGGGTGTCCCCTAGTTAAATTTTACTGTTGCATTTTCAAAGTTTTTCCCACCGAATTATTTTTATTTATTTTTTGTCAGTTCAGTTGTTTTTTTAAATTTAGTTGTAAAAGGGAAGAAGAAACTACAAACTACAGGTACTGTGAAAGAATGGAAGTAATAAAATGATACATTTTTGATAATTTATGGATCTATTTTTATTTTTTCAAGTATGGCTTGATTTTATTTTCCTAGAATTCTTTTGTAGCTTTGCCATACCTGTCTAATTCTGTTGAATTTTGTCATTCCTGTTACTAGAAAGGAACGTGTGACTAGCTTGACATTTTATTTGTTCCACATGGCATGAGCTCCCTTTTACCTGGAATATTTTTCCCATGTGATAAATAGTGAATTGGTTCATAAAATATTATGGTCTTGGAAATGTCAGCATACTAGTTTTAATTACAGTGACTTGTTTGGCATGAACCTTTGGTAGTAAAGTCTTAAGCGGCTGTATAGTTTTATATCCTTGACAGTCTCTAAAGACCTAGAATTTGAACTAAGGAATGGGGGCTTCCCTGGTGGCGCAGTGGTTAAGAATCCGCCTGCCAAGGCAGGGGACACGGGTTCGAGACCTGGTCCGGGAAGACCCAACATGCCACAGAGCAACTCAGCCCATTCGCCACAACTACTGAGCCTGCACTCTAGAGCCCATTCGCCACAACTACTGAAGCCTGCACGCCTAGAGCCCATGCTCCACAACAAGAGAAGCCACCGCAATGAGAAGCCCGCACACCGCAACGAAGAGTGGCCCCCGCTTGTCACAACTAGAGAAAGCCTGCACGCAGCAACGAAGACCCAATGCAGCCAAAAAAAAAATAAATTTTTTTAAAAATAAAAATAAACTAAAGAATGTATCCTGTCTTTCTAGCTTTGAATGATGAATACATAATGTCTGTTTTACATTGAATGACTTTCAGAGTCTAATATGTTTTTCCCTTGTGAATAAGATATGGATATCATATTGGAATTTAGTAGTAAAATTAAAATTACCATATGTTTAAAATGTCATTTGTTCATTGTCCTTTGGTTGTGGTTTTGAGGGAAAAGAGGGGAAAACCAGAGAAAGGTAAATCCCCCCAGAAAACAAGCTTGAAAATTCAAAAATTCATTAATATGCATTTCCTGGAAGAAATGGAAATGGCCAAATACGAGAATGAAAAATGCTTACCCTCACAATGAACAAAATGTAATGTAGATTAAATGACATTTTTTGGCTACCGATAGGTAAGGTTTTCATTGATAGAGTCGGGTGCTGTTAAGGGGACACAGAAAATGGCGTTTTCATGGATTGGTGGTAGAATGGGGCCATGTCCATCACCTGGGTCTTAGGTTCAATTAAACATTCAGACTCTCATGACTGCCTGCCTTATGTCATGTTGGTTAGCAGATGCTCAGAAGGATAGAGCCAGCCAGGAAATGCAACCTGCCAGCAGGACAGCATCAAGTATTTGCTCTTCAGTGGGAGGCTTCCCAACACCCCATGTAGTTGTCCACACAGCCATCTAGAAGCTGTTCTCTTTGGTACGCCAGGTGATAACTTGGGTGAGAAGGAGTGAGACTCATATTGGTAGTTGCAGAAGGCTCCCTGGCTGTAAGCCTCAGTCCCCAGGAGCCAGTATCTATTGCAACAGCTCCATAGCGTGGCTTCCAAGTTTCCTGCGAGAAGTGTGCCAGTTATAAGAGTCACTGAACTTAGGAACACCTGAAATGTATAAAGCCTATTTATGATTCCTTCGAGTCAAGGTGAAATTTCCCAGTCAGAGGTTGTTTTTCTCCTAAGCCATGGTGCCTGGTAGCATGGTTGTCAGTATACCTTTATTGGGTTCTTGGGGGAACAGAGCTAGAAAGTTAAACGTCACCTTCTATTACAGAAGGGAAAGGGGTTTTGTTAATCCTTTACTCACAGAGAATAAATGAGTATAATCTCTTTCCAAGAACACAATTTGATAAAATATATTGAAAGCTTTGTGCATATATCCTTTCAATTTGACAGTTTTGTTTATAGGGATTTATGTGATGAATAAGATATATGCACAAAGGTGTATCTATATATGTAGGTTCACTGCAACATTATTTGTTATAGTGGATAATTAGTGACCATCTAAATGCTCAGCAACTGGTTAAGTAAATTATAGTACATTCATATTATAGAGTACTATATGGAATAGATATTTCTAGAAACAACATTAAAAGGATTTATATCAAAATATTTAGTGTTTAACTCCAGGTGATGATTTCCTAATGTATTTTTTTAACCATGGATCACTAATTTTTAGCTTTGATCACATATTGCTTTTCTAAGTGATTATTTTTTACAGATGGTCAAAAAATTTAATTTCAGTGCATGCAGCTTACACTGATTAATCATTCATTTTAAGCGTTTTCATCCCATTAAGAAGGCTTGATCTTCAGCTCCTTTAATGAAATTTTATATTTTATAAACTAAGATCTATCTCACATCAACATCTGAAGTGAGTCTTGAAGTACTTCAAACCGTCAAAATCATTCTCCGTTCATTTTCCCATATATGTTATATGTAATTCTAACTTCTTATTAAATCTCCTAAGTTATAAATCTGTCAGAACTGATATTAAGTAAATACAGAATTTTTTAGTTGGGCTGTAGAATTAATCTTGGGGGCTGGGAAGGTTAAGACAAATATGGATCAGAAACTATGGCTCAGTGATGAAGTGAAAAGTCCTATAACCATATATTTTCATCTTCTTTGGTAGAATTTAGATGTCAGACTCCAGCTTCTTTCGTCTAATTATAGGCTGGTTGGGGACCATCATTGCTTCCTATTGAATTTTTAAAGAATGTGTACGCTTTGCTCTGCATCTTCCATTTATTAATATATCCACATCATGGTTTGTCTTTAACATCATTCCATCCACCAGTAGTCTTGCTACTCTACTTACTGTTTCAGAATGTATAAGACAAATGTTTCCTCAAGGGTTATATGGTACTTGGAGGCGTATATAGGAATGAAAAGGAAAATATAATTTGAGCTATATTCTAAACAAATGAAAATCATGTGTTGGTAATATCCAAAGAAATGTTTACTGCGTTTGTTGCTTGCTGTTTTGTGTTAATTGTGTTTCTTTTTCTCCCTACAACTGGGTGATTAGGTTAGTTGGTCCTGTGGAAGTGCTGTGTACTACAGAGGACCAGTCTTTGGGACATTGACTGGGCTTCTAGTCCTGGTCCCACTAGGGACTGTGTTACCTCAGGACTCAGTTTCCTCATCTGTAAGATGAAAGGATTAGATGAGATGATCTCTTCGGTGTTTCTCAACTAAAAAAGCCCTTAAGATTTATGTAATTTCTAGCTCTAAGATCTACATGATAAAGTTCCTGACAGTTTTATGGTTTCTCTTTCAGTTTGTATCTGTTCAAACTAGGAATTGCACCCCAGATCCAGGATTTGTTGGGCAAAGTAGACTTCACAGGTACTATTCCTTATCTTGATAATTTTTTTACAATATGATTATTAAGAAAATGTAGCAATATTTTTTTCATTTCGATATTATTGATTCCCTTTTTGTTTCTTATATTGATCAGAGGAGAAAACTTGCTTTTTATCTTGTTTATACTCTATAGGGTTTCTGTTTCCCCACATTTGTGAAATGAGAAACCAAGGCTGGTTTCTTCCTAAGTTTCTTGTTTAGAACTGACCCCATGTTCTTGATGAAGACATTTCTTAACACAAATATATTCATTCCTGCCTCCGTCTCTGTGGCTTTCATTGATTTTTTTATTGTTGTTCTTTTTCAGAGGAGGAAATCAGTAATATGAGAAAGGAGCTTGAGAAATATGGAATACAGATGCCATCTTTCAGCAAAATAGGTGGTATTCTGGCTAATGAACTGTCCGTGGATGAAGCTGCACGTAAGTCTACTTAAAATTCAAACTTGCCGATGACGTGAGACTTAACCTATTCTTGATTTTGGTTATAAGAAATAGAATATTTAGAAGATATTATAAGCACCCTAAAATTTTTTATTATATGTATTATAGATGGTTAGTTTGAGCACATCAGAACATAACCAAGTAATTAACTTTGGACTCTAGACATCCACTTGTGTAATGTGATTTAAGACGTTAGAGAAATGTCTTCATTCTCCAGAACATTTCTCTGCTACGTCCTTAAATTTCAGTGGCAGGGTACTCACTGCTGTGAGTCTTTCCATGTCAACCCATAGTACTTGATTCATTTTAGACGTTCAGTGCAAGTCGAATAAATGAATAGGCATTACATAACAGACACCGAGAAAGGACCCAAGATAGATGGGCAGATGGGGAGGTTGTCAGAGGGATGCTCTGTGATGTGTCTGAGGTCTCTTTTTTGAATGCTTTATCGGACCCCAAGAAAGAAAGTAAAACTGCTTAAGTTCTGCAGGGCCAGTACACCTGCCCATGTTGTCTTTTGTTGATAAAGTTCTTTTTTTCTCTTTACTTTGCAGTGCATGCTGCAGTTATAGCCATTAATGAAGCTATCGAAAAAGGAATAACCGAGCAGACCATTATAACACTAAGAAACCCAAATGCAGTTTTGACTTTAGTGGATGACAACCTGGCACAGGAATATCAGAAGGAACTCTGGGAAGCCAAGAAGAGAAAAGAGGAAAATGCAAGGCTGAAGGTATTCAATGAGATTCTGAGTGATCAATACAGTAATAAGCATAGTTATGCATTGCTAGTTTGAAAAAGCTGTAATGTTACAAGAGATTTTATTTTTTAATTTTATTTATTTTTGGCTGCGTTGGGTCTTTGTTGCTGCACGCGGGCTTTCTCTAGTTGTGACAAGTTGGGGCTACTCTTTGTTGCGGTGCGCGGGCTTCTCATTGCAGTGGCTTCTCTTGTTGCGGAGCATGGGCTTTAGTAGTAGCAGCACGCAGGCCCTAGAGCACGTGGACTTCAGTAGTTGCGGCACGTGGGCTCAGTTGTTGTGGCACACGGGCTCAGTAGCTCCGCAGCATGTGGGATCTTCCCAGACCAGGGATCGAACCCGTGTCCCCTGCATTGGCAGGTAGATTCTTAACCACCGCGCCAGCAGGGAACTCCCAGCAAGGGATACTTTTAAATTTGCTGGCTGTGGTCTCTCTAGCCACAGGCCATTGGTTTGGGTGAAATGTAAGGGTTAAAGAAGACCATGCACTCCATAAGGAAATTAGGTTTCTTTTTATGATGAATATTACAGGTCATAAGGATGGAAGGTCATGATGAAAACTTACCTAGAAGGTGTAGAAGCAGCAGATAAAGATCTTCCCTTGTTGGATATCACCAACCTTGTATTAGCCGACTTACCTTCAGATTTATTACTAGAGGCTAATAATTGGGTGTGGTGAAGTTTAGAGAAGATGTTTTTGAATCTGCTTTCCTCATATTTTCCCCATAGTTTCCCCTCATATTTGAGGAAGTGGTTTCTCTCCTCGACAAGGCAGCCGGCTACTGACCCTCACTTCATATATCCCACCTCCTGTCTTATTAAAAACGTTGCACTCCGAGATTCCACTTCCTCGCCAACTTTCCTCTCCTTCAACTCTTGCCATATCAGCTTCAGCTCTATTACCCAAAGTAACCCGTTTGTCCCAGCCTTTTCTCAGTGGGTGGCTTCTGCCAACATTGGCACACTTGCCCCACGCTGCCCCGCCTGCCTTCTATGCTTGTGGTTCTCTTCTGCATCTTTTAATGTCTCTGCCTATTCCTCCCTCCAAATATAGGGATTCTTCCAAGTCTGTCATTGAATCACTCCTCTCTCTGTTCTTCCTCCATTGAGCTCATCCACTTGTTGAAGAAATCAGCTGTCAGCTTGATACCAGGCCCCACTAAAGCTCCTCCAGATACCTTCATCTCTGTGTCCCACTGGCTTTGCCCCCCACCACATCAGAAGCGTGCTCATCCTCACCCTGCCTTTCTCCTGTGCGTGCCTCTTGCTGACTTCCCTTTGGAATGACTCCCACACTGTTGCTTTTTATGTCCCCCATGTCCCATCCATCCCTGTCTTCTGCCTTTTCTTGACAGGCTGACCTCCATCACCTACCTTCTAGTTTCACCTCCCTTGCCTCGGCCCTGCCCCTCCTGACCTTGTCTCAGGGCTGTCTCAGCACCTTCCCCATGGGCCCCACTGCTTCCTATCATTCTCCAGGCCACCCCCTCTCAGAGCTAAGGTTGCAAAATTAATCTTTAGCTACAGATCTGATGTCATCCCACCAGAAACCTTCCCTGATTCCCTACTGCAAGTACAGGTCCTCCTGTTGGCATTAAAAGGCTCCAGGATTCCCAACCTACCTCCCCATCTTTTGGGCTAACCCTAGACATACACTCTGTGCTATAGCCCGACATGCCAAGTTTCCCACCTTTGTGACCAAATCCTGTTGTCTACATCCTGCTCTCTCCTCTCCGCCTTGAATATTACTCTGTTCTTCAGGCCCTCCTCAACTGTTGTCTCTTCTTAAAGTTTTCTTTCTAACCAAGTATGTACTTCCCTAGAATATATTTTGTTCTGCTGTGTGTATTTGTTATTTGTGTTCTTGATTTTATTAGACTGAATCAGATGAAATCGCCAATAATCATCTGGTTTTGATCTACAAAAAAATGGCAATATCAAGTGGTCCAACCTAATGTTTTGCACATTAGACAGTTAGGCTTTTACAGAGAGTCACTGGGTCTGTTGTTCATCTTTGTAACCCTTGCCAGCTTAGCTAACCCTAGTGTCCTGCACAGATCAGGCACTCTTAAATGCTTGTATTGAGTTCACATGAACATTAGCAAGTGGTTTTTAGCACTCTTTACGTTTTTGCTTTTGAATATTGAGCTTTGGAAATATTTAACTTCAGGAATCAATGAAGCCTTTGTTTTGCAGAATAACTGTATTTCAGAAGAAGAAAGAGATGCGTATGAAGAATTGCTGACACAAGCAGAAATCCAAGGCAATATCAATAAAGTCAACAGTGAGTAATGGATCATATGAAGGAAATGGATACTTCTAGAAGATGCAAATTTTCCTTATCCAAATCTCAGCAAAACTCTTAACTTGTATCCTTGTAAAAATGCCTGATATGATGAAAAATCCACTAAAAGTCAGTCAGTGTTGCTCTTAATTCTGGTGTTACCATCTGCCAGTTTTCCATGGAACTTTCCTGGCTGTCTTGTCCCCAGTCCATGCAAAGTATCTCAAAGCATCTTGAAGCTAGTTTGACTGTACCTTCCTGTTTCATCATAGGTACAGTGTATGTCATATTTTGAACCTGTCCCTTATTGGGCTAATCTTAAAGGTTATTTAGTAAAGATTATGAGTTAAGGATTGTCATTCCTTGCCCATGATCATGTTATGGCATTCGATTGGAACCGTAAAAGCTATTATTGACACCCCTGCTTTTTATTACTTCCCAATCAGTAGTCTGTAGTTTGTAAGAATTGTTTTCTTACAGCTTTTGTAGCTTTGGTGCAAGTGAATAAGACTTGACAGGCCTATAAATCACATGATGGCAGGTTTGAATCCCGCATCCCTGAGACTCTATGGAGTCACACAGGACAGCTCTCCTTGGTACCTAGTTGTGTGGCTATAAAGAACAGAAAACTTGGGTAATTAAAATAAGTATATGCAAGTTTAGATACATTAATTTCTTTATTAGTCTTTTTCCTCTCTGTAATAAAATTTATTTTTACTTGAGGCAGTAAGGAATTCTCTTTGGCATTTATGTCCCCTAGGTCAACCTAAATAACCTGTATATACCCAAAAAACAAATACATCAAACACCAGTTAGCCCATGTAATTTAATAAAATATCTGAACCATCTGCCAAGTTTAAATCTGGGGTGTCCACTAATTCCAGGAGTCCTAAACCCTCATCGTAACCTCCTAGATAAGCTTTGAATGTTCTTTATGGCTCTTACCACCTTCAAGAAAACGCACACCTATAGGTGTTACCCAGGAGTTCACTCCTAAGTTGCCGGTAGAGACATATTTTAAAGGCTTCAAACAGTGATCAAGGAGGCCCAGAGAAAATTGATAGAAAGGTCTAGGAGTTAACAACTGAGTGGGTTTGAGAACTTACCTCCATTTACAACTGTGGAGAGCGCTAGGATAACTTTTTTTTAAGGGAACACGACGTTTTGAGATGTGTGTTCCTATTCTTTTATTCTTATTAAGTTTTGAACATGTTGGTGATGATACATGAAGCACAGTTTCAAGTTTCTCTTTCTGCTCTGTTTGAAAAGTGAGAATTTCATTATGCTTGGCAGAAATGAATTACAGGAAGAAACTAATATTGCGAGCAATACCTCTGAGGTTCATAAGCTTAGTGGGGAAATGGTTCCGTAGCTTTGTGCCAGCCTTTGTTTTTGAAATGTTTATAACCACTAAAATCGATTTCTTTTTCATGTTAAATAAAATGCCTTATATAACTGTTTCAATACTCTACTAAATGACATAATTTCCTGACCACAAATTTGATGCCAAAAAGACTATACTTTTTTTTTCCACTTTTAAGTAAGAGTCATGGGATGATCTGCCCTAATGCATAACCAGCTAAAATATGAAGGGCATTGCAGTGTTTAATGGCTTTACATGCTTAGGACATGATTATTCTGAAGGTTTTGATCTCTCCCCATTGGAAAATTTATGGTCCAGTAATACTAAAAATAGTCTTGAAAAAAATCCTCTAAAGCATATTTTAGCCAGTGACATGACAATGAGACAATTGTGTGCTTTAAAATATGTCAGTGTAACTACTTGACGAGCTTTTCCCCAACCATAGAGCTTATTATATTAAAATGTTAAGGTGTCTACACTTGTAGCAGCCTTGGTAATGACAGAAGTGAAAACTTCGATGGTAATATCACGAAATCTGTTGTCAGGGGCTTCAGGTTTGTTTGAACTGCAATCATTTAACTTTGGGGTTTGGTACATGCATTTCATTCACTATATATATTCTGTCAAGATTAGGGCTTGAAATTTTGTTAAATGCAGAGTGTAAAAGAGTGGTTAAGCTTACTTTATTTTTTTAGAAGAAATGGTTCCTTAAGAGTGTTTTAAAGGATATAATTTTTCTCGTAATATTTTACCATCCAGTTTTCCAAACTCATATAATAGAGTTTTCAAAGGTGAAGCAAGATCCTATTCAGAATAATCAGAGACACAACTGCAAGGCCTTGGATAGCTTTAACAGAGCAGCAAACATGACAAACAACCGCTGACCTTCCTTTCTGGGATTCTTTCATTTATCATACTAATTCTAAGAATAGAAAAAAGGGTTTGGGTCCTTAGGGTCTTATTCTAACTTATTCTAAAAGTGTAAATTTTCTGGGGTGTGGCATGAAAGGTTGCATTAGTTGTATTTCCTGCTATTAAATGATGTGTCTCAGTAGAAAAGTTATTGAGCATAGCTCCTTGTGAATATAGTTAGAGAAGATAAATTGTCCTCTGTTAAAAAGGGTTAGAATAATCTTAGCTGTAGTCTAGTCATGTATTAGGGAGACAGACTAATCCTTGAAAAGATCTACAAATCTATGGGTCTGTGTTATTTCTACTACCCTGAAGCCTTCTTAATAGGGCAAAATCCTGCTGGTTCTGTCCAGTTTGCTATTGCCTGGTGGCAGAGTTCATCGCTCATTCTTCTATTTGGTCAGCAAATCCATTTCTGTTTTCTGGAAACTATGCTGAATTTACTGTTCCAAGCACCTTGCATTTGGTCACTAAAATTTGAGTCTCTGTAATCTGAACATCATAACTGGTAGAGACGTCACAGAGCTTCTGGTTGGATCAGATGATGTAAACCAAGGCATTTCTGTGATCGGGGCCTTTTTTTTTTTTTTAAGGTTAAATGATACGGTAGTCTCCCCCTTATCCACAGTTTCGTTTTTTGCAATTTCAGTTACCTGTAGTCAACTGCAGTCTGAAAATACTAAATGGAGAATTCCAGAAATAATTCATAACTTTTAAGTTACATGCTGTTCTGAGTAGCATGATGAAATCTTGCACCATTCCACCTGGCATGTGAATCATCACTTTGTCCAGTATATCCTGCCCTTTAGTCACTTAGTAGCCATCTCAGTTACCAGATTGTCTAGTACCATAGTGCTTGTGTTCAAGTCACCCTTATTTTACTTAATAATGGCCCAAAAGCTCAAGAGTAGTGATACTAGCAATTCAGATGTGCCAGAGAAGCTATAAAGTGCTTTCTTTAAGTGAAAAGGTGAAAGTTCTCAATAAAGAAAGAAAAAAATTGTATGGTGAAGTTGCTAAGATCTACAGTAAGAACGAATCTTCTGTGACATTGTGAAGAAGGAAAAAAATCTGTGCTAATTTTGCTGGTGGACCTTCAACTGTAAAAGTTAAGGCCACTGTGTATGATAAGTGCTTAGTTAAGTTGGAAAAGGCATTAAATTTGTACAATAAAACATTTTGAGTAGGCAGGATCAAGAAGGCAGAGTAGGAAGACCCTGAGCTCACTTCCTGCCAAGGACACACCAAGACTACAACAACATATAGGACAACTCTCTCTGAGAATGACCTGAGGACTAGCAGAACAGCTTTTATAAAATTAAGGATATAAAGGAAAAATGGATAAACAACAAGGTCCTACTGTATAACACAGGGAACTATATTCAGTATCCTGTAATAAACCGTAATGGAAAAGAATATGAAAAAGAATATATATATGTATGTATACATATATACATACATATATAACTGAATCACTTTGCTGTACAGCAGAAACTAACACAACATTGTAAATCCGTTATAGTTCAATAAAATAAAATCTTTTAAAAAAGGATATAAGGGGGCTTCCCTGGTGGTGGCCCAGTGGTTGAGAGTCCGCCTACCGATGCAGGGGACACAGGTTCGTGCCCCGGTCCGGGAAGATCCCACATGCCGCGGAGCGGCTGGGCCCGTGAGCCATGGCCGCTGAGCCTGCGCGTCCAGAGCCTGTGCTCCGCAACGGGAGAGGCCACAACAGTGAGAGGCCCGCGTACCGAAAAAAAAAAAAAAAAGGATATAAGGGAAAAACCACATCAAGACAAGGAGGAGGGAAAGAGAAGTGATCTAGTCTGCGCCCATACCCCCAGTGTGTGACCCACAGGCGGAAAGGAAGGTCACAAACATGGAGGTCCTCCCTAATGAGCAAGGGCTTCAAGCCCCACACTGGGCACTCCAGCCTTGGGGACCAGCACCAGGAAGATGAGCCTACTTAACTGCTTTTTGAAAACCAGTGGGGCTTACTACCAGGAGAGCCAGAGGGCTGTTGGAAACCCAGACGCCCTCTTAAATGGTTCATGCATATACTTACTCGGTCTGAGTGCCAGCACAGAAACAGCATATTGAAAAGTGCCTGGTGTTCTGTCCAGCCTACCGAGGCTGCACCAGCATGCCCCCTAATCTAACTCTGGCTTCAACATATACAGACTGCATAGAAGCACTTCTACATAAGGGCACACCTTGAAGACCAGGAGAGGTACCTGTTTTGCCTAATTCATAGAGACAAACACAGAAAGTCAAAGAAGATGAGGAAAATGTTCCAAATGAAAGAACAAGGTAAAACCTCCAGGGTGGGAGAACCCTAATGAAGTGGACATAAGTAACTTTTATGATAAACAGTTCAAAGTAACAGTCATTAAAATGCTCACTGAACTTTGGAGAAAAATAGAGGAACACAGTGAAGCTTCAACAAAGAATTAGAAAGTATAAAAAGAACCAATCAAGCTGAAGAATATAATTACTGAAATGAAAAATACATTAAAGGGAATCAACAGCAGATTAGGTGATACAGAAGAACACGTAAGCATCCTGGAAGACAGAATAGTGGAAATCACCCAATCAGAATATCCATAAGACAAAGTTTTTAAAAATAGGAATCGTGGGCCTCCCTGGTGGCGCAGTGGTTGGGAGTCCGCCTGCCAATGCAGGGGACACGGGTTCGTGCCCCGGTCCGGGAGGATCCCACATGCCGCGGAGCGGCTGGGCCCGTGAGCCGTGGCCGCTGAGCCTGCGCGTCCGGAGCCTGTGCTCTGCAACGGGAGAGGCCACAACAGTGAGAGGCCCGCGTACCGCAAAAAAAAAAAAAAAGGAATTGTTTAGGGACCTTTGGGACAACATCAAGTGTACTAACATTAGCATTATAGGGGTTTAGAAGAAGAGAAAGAAAGGGGAAATGTGTTTGATGAAATAATGGCTGAAAACTTCCATAACCTGGGAAAAGAAACATATCCAGGTCCAAGAAGCACAGAGAGTCCCAAACAAAATGAACCCAAAGAGACCCACACCAAAACATGTCATCATTAAAACGGCAAAATTTAAAGATAGAGAATTTTAAAGGCAACAGGGGAAAACAAAGAGTCACATTTGAGGGAACCTCCATGAGGCTACCAGCTGATACTTCAGCAGAAACTTTGCAGGCCAGAATGGAGTTGCATGATACATTTAAACTGCTGAAAGGAAAAACATAAACAAAAACAAAACAAACAAAAACCTACAGCCAAGAATACTGTACCAGGCAAAGTTATCCTTCAGAAATGAAGGAGAGAGAAAGAATTTCCCCAATAAACAAAAACTAAATGAGGTCATCACCACTAAACTCACAAGAAATGTTAAAGGATCTTCTTTACCAAAACAAACAAAAAACAGAACAAAACAAAAAACCCAGCAAAAACAAAACCAAACAAAGGCAATAACAAGAAATAAGAAAATACATGAAGGGAAAAATCTCACTAGTAAAGGCAAAGACATTTGACCCTTGAACAACACAGGTTTAAACTTATACATGAATTTTTTTTCAATAAGTACATTCAGTACTACATGATCTGAGGTTGGTTGAATGCACAGATGTGGATCTGTGGTTACAGAGGGCTGACTATGGGACTTGAGTGTCTGCAGATTTCTGTATCCACAGCAGGCCCTGGAACCTTCTCCCATGGATACCAAGGGACAAGTGTATATGGTAAAGGCAGTGAATCAACCACTTAAAAAGCTAGTTGAGGGTTAAAAGGCAAAAGTCATAAAATCAACTATAGCTACAAAAAGTTATTAAGAGATACACAAACAGTTGTAAAATATGACATCAAAAACAAAATGTGGAGGGGGAGTAAAACATGTAGACCTTTTACAGTGTATTTGAATTTAAATGACTAGAGCTAGAGATACGTTGAGATCTATATATATGTATGTGTATAAACTTCATAGTAACCACAAACCAAAAATTAAAAAAAAGATAAAGAAGAGAAAGGAACCCAAACATAACACTAAACAAAATCATCAAACCACAGAGTTTAAAAGAAAAGAATAGAGAAGAACTACAGAAACCACCAGAAAACAAATAACAAAATGGCAATAAGTACATACCTATCTATAATCACTTTAAATGTAAATGAACTAAGTACCCCAATCAAAAGACATAAGGTGGCTGAATTGATTTAAAAAAAAAAATTCCCATCTATTTGCTGCCTACAAGAGACTCACTTCAGAGATAAAGACAACAGAGGCTGTAAGTGAAGGGAAGGAAAAAGATATTCCGTGCAACTGGAAATGGAAAAAAAAAGCAGGGGTAGCAATACACATATCAGACAAAATAGACTTTATTTATTTATTTATTTTACATCTTTATTGGAGCATAATTGCTTTACACTGGTGTGTTAGTTTCTGCTTTATAACAAAGTGTATCAGCTATACATGTACACATATCCTCATATCTCTTCCCTCTTTTGTCTCCCTCCCTCCCACCCTCCCTATCCACACAGGGAGGGGGAAGGGTAATCTGGGACAAAGTGAGAGTGGCATGTACATATATGCCCTGCCAAATGTAAAACAAAATAGACTTTAAAACAAAGATTATAACAAGAGATAAGGAAGGACGTTACATAATGATAAAGAGGTCAATCCAAGAGGAGGATGTAATATTTAAACATATATACATCTAACATAGGAGCATCTAAATATGTAAAGCAAATATTAACAGACATAAAGAGATAACTTGACAATAATACAATAATAGTAGGAAACTTTAACACCCTACATACATCAATGGACAGAACATCTAGACCAAAAATCAATAAGGAAACAGTGGCCTTAAATGACTCATTAGACCAGATGGACTTAATAGATACCTACGGAACATTCTATCCCAAAACTGCAGAATATGCATTCTTTTCAAGTGCACAGGAAACATTCTCCGGGACAGATCACATGCTAGGCCACAAAGCAAGTCTCAGCAAATTTAAGAGGATAGAAATTATATCAAGCATCTTTTCTGACCATAATGGTATAAAACTAGAAATCAATTCCAGGAAGAAAACTGGAAAAAACACAAACATGTGGAGACTAAACAACATGCTACTAAAAAAAAGAATGGGTCAGTAAGGAAATCAAAAAATAGCTTGAGATGAATGAAAATAGAAATACAACTTGCCAAAATTTATGGGTCATAGCAAAAGCAGATCTAAGAGTGAAGTATATAGGAATACAGGCCTATTTCAAGAAAAAAGAAAAATCTCAAATTAACAACCTAAGTTTACACCTAAAGGAATTAGAAAAAGAAGAATAAACAAAGCCCAAAGTTAGTAGAAGGAAAGAAATAACAACAATCAGAGTAGAAATAAATGAAATAGAGACCAAAACAAAACAAAAACAGTAGAAAAGATCAGTGAAACTAAGAACTGTTCTTTTCAAAAGATAAACAAAATTAATAAACCCTTAGACTCAATCAAGAAAAAAAGACCCAAATCAATAAAATTAGAAGTAAAAGAGAAGTTACAACCAATATCACAGATATACAAAGAATCATAAGAGAATACTACAGAGAATTATAAGCCAAAGTGGACAACCCAGAAGAAATGTATAAATTCCTAGGAACATAAAATCTTCCAAGACTGAATTAGGAAGAAAAAGAAAATCTGAACAGACTGATCACTAGTAATGCAATTGAGTCAGTAATTTAAAAAAAAAAAAAAAACTCCCAACAAACAAAAGTCCAGGATCAGACAGCTTCACAGGTGAATTCTACTGAACATTTAAAGAAGAGTTAATACCTGTCCTTCTCAAATTTTCCAAACGAAGAGGAGGAAACACTACAAATTCATTCTATGAGGGCAGCATTACTCTGATACCAAAACCTGACAAAGACACTGCAAAAAAAGAGAAGATTACAGGTCAGTATTCCTGATGAACATAGATGCAAAAACCCTCAACAAAATATTAGCAAACTGAATTCATCAGTACATTAAAAGGATCATACATGATGATCAAGTGGAGTTTATTCCAGGGATGTGAGGATGGTTCAGTATGCACAAACCAATCAACATGATATACAAATTAACAAAATGAAGACTAAAAATCACACGATGATATGCAGAAAAAGCATTTGACAAAATCTCTCAACAAAATGGGTGGGGAGGGAACATACCTCAACATAATAAAGGCCATTTACGACAAACCCACAGCTAAGGTCATACTCAGTGCTGAAAAGCTGAAAGCTTTTCCTCTAAGATCAGGAACGAGACAAGGATGCCCATCTCACTACTTTTATTCAACATGGTATTGGAAGCCCTAGCCACAATACCAGATAAGAAAAAGACATAAAAGGCATCCAAATTGGAAGGGAAGAAGTAAAACTGTCACTATTTGCAGGTGAAATGATTCTACATATATAATACTCTAAAGACTCCACCAAAAAACCATTAGAACTAATACATGAATTCAATAAAGTCGCAGGATACAACATTAATATACAGAATCTGTTGCATTTCTATACACTAATGAACCATCAGAAAGAGAAAACAAGAAAACAATTTACAGTTGTATCAAAAAAATCTAATACCTAGGAATAAATTGAACCAAGGAGGTGAAAGACCTGTACTCTGTAAACTAGAAGACATTACTGAAAGAAATAATGCACAAATAAATGGGAATATATTTCATTCTCATGAATTGGAAGAATTAATATTGTTAAAATGTCCATTCTACCCAAAGCAATCTACAGATTCAATGCAATCCCTATCAGGATACCCGTGGCATTTTCACTGAACTAGAAAAAATAATACTAAAGTTTGTATGGACCTACAAAAGACCCCAAATTGCCAAAGCAATCTTGAGAAAAACAACGAAGCTGTGTCATCCTCCCTGGCTTCAAACTCTACTACTATAATAATCAAAACAGTACGGTATTGGCACAAAAACAGACACACAGATCAATGGGACAGAATAGAGAACCCAGAAATAAACCCGTATACATAGGGTCAATTAATCTATGACAGAGGAGGCAAGAATATACAACAGAGAAAGAGTGATGTTGGGAAAACCGGACAGCTACATGTCAGAGGATGAAACCAGGCCATTTTCTCATGCCTTATACAAAAATTAATTCAAAATTGATTAAAACTTAAATGTAGGACCTGAAACCATGAAACTTCTAGAAAAAAACATAGGCAGTACGCTCTTTGACATTGGCCTTAGCAATATTTTTTTGGATCTATCCCCTGAGACAAGGGAAACAAAAGCAAAAATAAACAAATGGAACCATATCAAACTAAAAGCTTTGGCACAGGAAAGGAAACTATTAACAAAACGAAATGGCATTCTACTGAATGGGAGAACATAGTTGCAAATGATGACCAGTAAAAGAATAATACCAAAATACATAACGAACTCATACAACTCAGTCTCAGAAAACAACAATCTAATTTAAAAATGGGCAGAGGACCTGAATAGACATTTTTTCAGAGAAGAGGTGCAGATACCAACAGGTACATGAAAAGATACTCAACATTACTAATGAAAAGGGAAATGCAGATCAAAACCATGATCAGGGATCAACTCACATCTGTCAGAATGGCTATCATCAAAAAACAAGAAATAACAAGTTGTGGTGAGGATGTGGAGAAAAGGGAACGCTGTGCACTGTTGGTAAATATAAATTGGCACAGCTGCTATGGAAACCAATATGGAGTTTCCTCAAAGAATTAAAAATGGAACCTACACAATTGCACTCCTGGATATTTATACAAAGAAAATGAAAACACTAATTCAAAAAGATACATATACCCCAATGTTATTGTAGTATTATTTTAACTAGCCAAGACATGGAAGCAACCTAAGTATCCATCAACAAATGAGTGGATAAAGATGTGGTGTATATATATACAATAGAATATTACTCAGCCAGAAAAAAAAAAAGAATGAAATCTTGCCATTTGTGACAACATGGTGGACCTGGAGTGTATTATGCTAAGTGAAATAAGTCATACCGAAAAAGACAAATACTATGTGTTTTCATGTATGTGTGGAATCTAAAAAACAAAACAAATGAATAAATAAAACAGAAACAAAATCATAGACACAGAGAACAAACTAGTTGTTGCCAGAAGGGAGGTGGATGGGATGGGAGAAATAGGTAAAGGGGACTAAGAGGTACAAACTACCAGTATAAAATAAAGAAGTCATAAGAATGTAATGTACAGCACAGGGAATATAGTTAATATTATAATAACTTTGTATGGTATATAATCTGTAAAAATATTGAATCACTATGTTGTACACCTATAAATAATATGATATTGTAAGTCAACTATACCTCAATAAAAAAAAGATATTTTGAGAGACCACTTATGTTATTACAATTCTTTTTATTATTAGTTATTATTATTAATCTTTTTACCTAACTTAAAAATTAAACTTTATCACAGGTATGTATATACAGAAAAAAAAACAGTACATAAATGGTTTGGTACTATCCATGGTTTCAGGCATCCACTGGGGTTCTTAGAACCATACTAACACGTGGGACTACCGTGCTAACACAGAATTATGTAATCATATGAATTCTGGTTGTAATATTTTTAAAAACATATCTGAAATTATTTTTCCCTAAGAATCACACTTTACAGAACACAAGAGATGAGAGCATATTTGGAGAACTAATATTTGGAGAACTAATAACTATTCCATATCAAGCGGCAGTGTGTCCGAGTGCCTCCTGTGGGTTTCCCATGGTGCTGATATAGAGGGAGGATAGAGCCATAGGGCAAGTCCTTGCTTCTCTGGTCTTCACATGTCTTTAATCTCCTTGGGGAGGCAGTGCTTACACACAAAGAGCCGTAAAGAGCAATGACTGCAGGGTTCCCAAAGTGTGAAGTCTTCAGGAACTGGAGCACTGTGAAGGCTTCATGGAGAGATGGTTCCAAAGCTGGTCCTGAAAGGAAGGATTTTGTAGGGAAGTCATGCTAGGCAGGAATGACCTCATAACTCCAGCTCTATCAATGCTGAGGTTCTTTTAGGGACTAGCTGCAAGGATTAGAGTGACTTCCAATTACAAGCTACCATTTCCAAGGCTTTGCTTACCATCCAACGACAGCTTTTCAGAGTTCATGGAAAGTAACTACTTAGGTTCTAATACTTGGATATATGGACTGGTTGGGTCAGGCTGCAGTGGGAAAGGCACAGGTTCTGACAGAATGTCACTCTACCCTCAGGGCTGGCTGCAGTGGACCACATCAACTCTGTTATTCGGGAAGGTGACCCTGAATACACACTGCTTGCACTGCAGAAACCAGAGGCCCAGCTGCCCACTGTTTATCCCTTTGCTGGTGCAATGTATCAGAATGAACTTTTCAACCTCCAGAAACAGAACGCTATGGTAAGTCAGAGGAGACTCCAGGTACAGAGATGTTAATTCTGAGTCCTAGCAATGAGGAGTGCTGTTGAGGAAAGGTGAGTGGGAGTGTAGTGTCTTTAATTTGTATCAATCCCTGGTCTCATTGGCCTCCCTGTACCAATTCCATGGCCACCTTCCTCTTTAACTCCTGCTTTTCATCTCCTTAAAGAATCTGAGAGCATAGGTGGGAAATGCAGGCAGGGCTCTACACAAATACACATTGAAAACTAGTTGTTCTCATTCTCTGTGTGATTTTTGGAGAACTTGGGATAAGTTAATAACTATATTGAAATATTTTTAAATATCTAATGTTCTTTGATATAGAAAAATAAGCTCTGAATCTGCATTTCTAGAAATTTGCAACCAAGAACATTAGCACCATGGCTTTGATTTTTGTCATTGTGTGCTCCTTGCAATGCTAACAGTATTAAGCAGTAATAATCATATAAGGTCACAGTAAATAAGAGCATATGCACTAGTACAGGATTAAGCCAAACAATGCAACAGAATGAACAGTACTAGAAGCAGCACCAAGAATTTCAATTATGAAAGAGCTAATATTTCAAAGACATGGGGAAACAAATGAAATCCTTAGAAGTATTTAACCATGTGGGAAAGAAAACATTACCTCACTACACATAACAGAATAAATTGCCGGTATGAAAGGTTAAGTGTAAAAAATAATTAAACTTCTAAGGAAACATGGAAGGACAATGAATCTGAAAAGCAAAAACAGTACTGCTCCACCAAAAAAAAACAGAAGAGGAGGAAGCCAAACGCACAAACAGGCAGTTCACAGGTATACCAGGATGTTTCACAGTATTATCTATAGTACTGCGAAGATACTACAGATATCTTCTATATCTATATAGAAGATAAACCACGTTTAACTAATAACAGATTGCACACCCTACTGTTAAGTGGAAAAAATGAAATTGAAATATATAGCATTATCTTGTTTTTTATGATAAGAAAAGAAAAATAATTAAAAAATGAAAATCTCTATAAATGTTTGCATGAATTAAAAATTAATAAAAGTAGGTGGCTTAGTTGTTAAGAATCTGCCTGCCAGTGCAGGAGACACGGGTTCAATCCCTGGTCTGGGAAGATCCCACATGCCGCGGAGCAGCTAAGCCCGTGTGCCACAGCTACTGAGCCTGCACTCTAGAGCTCATAAACCACAACTACTGAGCCCACATGCCTCAACTACTGAAGCCCATGTGCTCTAGGGCGCACGTGCCACAACTACTGAGCTTACATGCTGCAACTGCTGAAGCCTGTGCGCCTAGAGCCCATGATCCACAATAAGAGAAGCCACCGCAATGAGAAGCCCGCACACTGAAACAAAGAGTAACCCCCGCTCAACGCAACTAGAGAAAGCCCGCGCGCAGCAACAAAGACCCAATGCAGCCCAAAAAATTAAAATTAAAAAAAAAACAAAAAATAAGTGGCATTCTTTATTTTACAAAAATTAATGAAGTGTATGTCACTAAAGGGCTTGGGTAGTAAGGTTTGTTTTCTTATCCTTGCTTAGTAAGACATGATTCTATAAATAGAAAGATACTAGAGTTGACCCTTAAACGGGTAGGAACTGCGCATACCACTTATATGTGGATCTTTTTCAATAGTAAGTACTATATTACCAAATGATACGCAGTTGGCTGAATCCAGGGACGCAGTACCTCAGGTACAGAGGGACAGGTATATAGAGGATTAATTATACGCAGATTTTGAACTGCGTGGAGGTTCAGCGCTCCTAACCCCGGTGTTGCTCAGCGGTCAACTGTATTTTGTAATAAAAGAAAAATAAGTTATTTCCTTAAGCTGCACGTAGGTTCTCTTGATATTATGGTCCCTGTTTCTCTAGCTTTGAAGCCCAAGGCTACTTATACACTCTAGCACATTCATCCCCTTTTTCTTTATTTGTCCTTATCTTTTTGGCTGTGTACCACTTTAGATAGTTGTGGTGAATCTCAAATGATTCCATTCTGCTCTTTACCTGTAATTTGATACCTTCCTTATATGTTAAAGTCATAGTTAATGTAAGGTATTTGGATAAAATTTACATGTTCCCTATAAAAACCCTTCTTCCCATTTGCTTTGGAACGTAAAATTATGCTTTGTTGGTCTAAAATCAATTTGCTGACAGATTTCTGTGGAGAATCAGCTATAATGCATTTTAATATAAACATTACATATATGAAATATATAATATTCTAAATGTAAAGATAGACATCAGGGTTTTTAAAAATTTGTTTTCATGCTCCCTCTATGTTCCTTCAGTATGATGGAAGAAATAACCCTTTTGAAGTTGGGCCAAGTCAGTATAAAATGGTTAAAAGGAAGACAACATTGAAGGGGGAAAGTGTTCTGTAATCTGAGATGTACTTTTTAAGTAAGCCCAATCCTTACTTGCTTTTCACTAAGATTTACCTCACATGTCTTCAAATATCTAGACCTTAGGGTATGTTTAAAAATTTCTACCCATTTATAAAAACGTGACTTAGACTAACTTTTTTTGGAATTAAAATCAATATCCTTGGCTTAAAGACTTTGATTTACTTTTCTGGGATTATCATCTTTAGGTGAAATTCTCCCCTTCTCCTTACCCTTAATTCAAACTGAAAATCATTAGCTATACTCATATCTTAACCTTGCACTTGCAGACAGTAACAACGTTATCTAATCTGTGGCTTCATTATTTGGTAAGATTGAGCCTGTTAGCAGCCGATATAATAGCTGCGAGTAGGAATCAGCTATGGCAATGCAGATGTCTGTGGAATCATAACTGAGGACTGTAATTAACTCAGTGCCCAAAATGATCATCTCAGGAAAACCCAGAAGCCATTGACGTGTTCTTTAAAGCCAACGAAAGATAGGTGGCCAGGGAGCCCTGTGGGTCCTGGGTTCTCACAATCTTTGACTTTTCTTTATTCTTTGAAGTGTACATTCTGAACCCCCATCACATACACGGGCTGTGTCGATTTGGGGATTTATACTGCCATATGTTTTCCAACAGAACTACTTGGCCCATGAGGAGCTCTTGATCGCAGTGGAAATGCTATCTGCTGTAGCTTTACTCAACCAGGCCTTGGAGAGCAACGATCTTGTGTCTGTGCAGAATCAACTCAGAAGCCCAACAATGGGCTTCAACAATCTGGACGAGACATACGTGGAACGGTAAGGGAACATTTTCCAAAACTCCTTTCAGTGCAGAAATATGTGTTTGGTAGATTTGTTCTACCAATTTGAAGGACTTGTTCCTTCCTGAAACAATCCATATACCCATGCTTATTTTCTTGAAAGCCAGTCTACTTTGTTCTGAGAGTCCTAATGTTCAAATCCTACTTCGTATTCCTTTTAGGGGAACAAAGAGTCTAAGGAGGATCCTGTGGCAGTTACTGACTGTCTTTGACATTAGCAAAAATTATTTCATAGGCAAAAAATACATGTTGAAAGCATACCTTCCCTTGGGCTTCTTTTGGAAACGACAGAATGTAGAAGAGTTGGAAACAACTTTAATAATCATCCAGTCCAATTTTCTTGTTTTACTGATGAGGAAACTGGATCTGGATTTGTGGACCAAAAGTAGGGCAGTTGGGCCCCAATCCCCATTCTTTTTTTTTTTTTTTTTAACATCTTTACTGGAGTATAATTGCTTTACAATATTGTGTTATTTTCTGCTGTATAACAAAGTGAATCAGCTATATGTATACATATAACCCCATATCCCCTGCCTCTTGTGTCTCCCTCCACCCTCCGCATCCCACCCCTCTAGGTGGTCACGAAACAGCGAGCTGATCTCCCTGTGCTATGCAGCTGCTTCCCACTAACTATCTGTTTTACGTTTGGCAGTGTATATATGTCCATGCCACTCTCTCACTTCGTCCCAGTTTACCCTTCCCCCTGCCCATGTCCTCAAGTCCATTCTCTACATTCTTTTGACGATTAAACCAAAGGAATCCTGAGACCACAGTGGATCACGGCAGTGGGTAACAATCTCAACTTAGTGTCTTTTATTTCATGTTCCTGAAATAAACTACTAGATAGTATTGTTGATAGAATTATAAAACACTATAGCAGATCTAGAGAGAAAATTAAGGGGTGGGAAGAAGGAGCCCATTAGAGATTAAGACAAAAGCCCAAGTTAAAATGAGTGAATTTCCATCTTGGATTCTTGTGACCACCAGGGGGAGATGTCTGCATAGATCTTGACAAAAGCACTGTTGTCAAGATACTGGTTCTGGAACTGCTGAAATAGGTAATTCTCTTGGCTCACGTACAGTTGTACAGGAAAAATTAAAAAGACTCGTTAGACTTTTTTTTAAATGGTGTTTGACCACTTGTCTATGTAGAGAATGGCCCCAAAGTAGAACAGTGGCTTTTCCTTGTTGTTAGTCATCTTGGAAAAACTGATGCTCTTACGCTACTTAAATTTGACCACCTATTCCTATAACTCCTCAGAGTTTATTTCCAAGGTAATTTATTTCTACCTCCACTGTTTATACTAATGGCACTATCCTCTCCTCCAAGCTTAGAAACTCGAGTTAACTTGAGTTTTCCTCTGACCCTCTGTGAGGCACCCCTGTGCTGTGAATAGTCTGCTCACTTTTCTCCCCAGCAGAAGCCAATAGGTGTGCACAATACCTCTGCATGATGTTTCCCTTTCCCAGCAACCATCTCATTTAGACATTTTACCTTTGCTTTTGTAATAACCTCCAAATTGGTCTTACCCTGTCTTTTCTCTTCTCATTCATTCTTATGTAACTAGGCTTTGCTGCTCTCTCAGTGCTAGAGACGGCAGAGTTGGTCACTCCCTTAGGAAGCCTAATAGTCTAATGAGGCTTGTTGATAAAATAATTATCAAGACACATATGGAGCATCCCTGGCCACTTCCCTCTAAGTGACAGTACCCCCCTCCCTCCAAATCACCCATTTTGATTATCAAAAATCCTCTCTTCCCCCCATCCCAATTTACAAATAACCCATTAAGGAAATAGTCCCCAACCCCATTTGAGAACCAGTTTTATGCCTGTGATTTTCAGCTGGGGCCACAGATACAGCTTCAGAGTGCAAGTATCCTGTATGAAACACTTTTCAAATTTGTGTTTGTTTAAATAATCTTTTAAAAGTTTCATTTAAGCACTTTCTGGGTCACCTGGGTGACCCAATACCGACATGAGATTCCAGGGCCCCCTTTGGTTCTTGTATTGAACATTCCAATGGCCCCAAGTGATTTTTCACAGCCTCAACATTTCAATTTCCATGTCAGCTTTTAACCCAGTTCTTGGAAGCCCAAGTTGGCAGGTGTTCAGGTTTAAGGAACACTGGGCCTCTCCCTTATGGTTGTACAACTTCTTCATAGTACACGGGTGCTGGGCAGGGCTACCTGGATGAATTCTGACCAAGTCTCTACCAGTTTACCATGGCTTCTGCCCTTGGGGCTGTGTTTTCCCAGAAAGGTTGTTTTGTCCAGTTCTCACGAGAGTGACATAGGGTTGGCATTGGTTCTAGGCATGCCGTGTTCCCAGATTAATTGTTCTAAAATGTAGCTCTGTTTATAATGCTCCTCTATTGGATTGTTCTCTCTTCTTATCTGAATTAACCCTCAGCGTGGTGTTCTGCCCTTTGCTCCAGCTACACCCCTCCTTGTGTTTTACACTTCAGCCGAGATGGATCTGAACACTCTGTTCATTCTGGCTTATCTGCTCCTATGCATGCTCCTCTCACCACCAGGAACGCGGTGCCTATCACCCGTCTCCGCCTGGCACAGTACTGGAGCTTCCAAGCCCTTCCTGCCATAGAGCGTGCTTCCGTGAACTATTTGCATGTTTCTCCCACCCCAGCTAATGTCATCTGTTCTGAGAACTAGCATGATGTGGTTAAAGGAATATAACCTTGGAACCAAAAATATCTAAGTTGGACTCTTCCTAGCCGGGCCCCTTTCTGTTCATCTATAAAGCACAAAAACAAACACACACAACAAAAACACCTACTCTGCATCTGCCTATAGAACTATGTTGTGTTATTCATAAAATTTTTCCCTTTGGCTAGTATTTGTTCATTTCTGAAGAAATGATGGGTGATTGTGGGTTTTGGGTTTTTTTTCTGTGTTCATCCTTAAGCTTTTTCATTTTATTCCCATTGGGTCATCATTAAATGTCAGACGTGAAATGCCTGTAAGGATTTTGCACTTTCTTATCGAATGGTCCCCGTCTATAAGGGATGCTAACGAGTGCAAGTTGCCATTTATCCGTATTGTCATTGTGGTCAGTATTATTTAGTATATATTGCTACTAGTAAGTATAGAAGAGTATTTTCTTAGGTTTATAACTCTTGATAAGATGAAAATCTCACACAGGACACTGAAACAATTTCAAGCCTGTGTTTGGTGATGCCTTGTTCAGGCACAGAGAATGAATCATCTCCCCCACTTCCCATTCTGAATGATGTTTTTCTCTCCCAAGCTACACTCAGTAGAAGACACCTCAGTGTCATCTTGGAGCAGGCATAACTTTGAGAAAATCTGTCGCAATGAGAAAACAATTATAGATTCAATGTGATCTTACGTCTTGGAACCTCTACTGTTAGCAAATCCGTAGGGTCTATTCAGAAGTCATACTGCAGAGTGAATCAATATGTACATAGAGGATTGCTCTTTATTTCCCTGGTGTAAAGATGCACAAGCAAATTAAACTATTGAGTTTCTATACTTCGGGCTGGAATAGCTCACTCATGTTAGCTTATGGTTGTAACATTGGTTCTGTAGTGGGTTTTTTTGTTTTGTTTTGTTTTTAATTTATTTTATTTTTGGCTGCGTTGGGTCTTCGTTGCTGCACGCGGGCTTTCTCTAGTTGCGGCGAGAGGGGGCTACTCTTCGTTGCGGTACGCAGGCTTCTCATTGCGGTGGCTTCTCTTGTTGCGGAGCACAGGCTCTAGGCACATGAGCTTCAGTAGTTGTGGCACGCGGGTTCAGTAGTTGTGGCTCACAGGCTCTAGAGCGCAGGCTCAGTAGTTGTGGCGCACGGGCTTAGTTGCTCTGTGGCATGTGGGATCTTCCCAGACCAGGGCTTGAACCCGTGTCCCCTGCACTGGAAGGCGGATTCTTAACCACTGTGCCACCAGGGAAGTCCGGTTCTATAGTTTTTAAATGGGGCAATTGATGATTGAAAAATGAAAGTTTCTTAGTAATATGTCAAGGTGGATCATCTGTTTTTCCTAAAATTTCTCAAGACAGGAAAAATAATCAGAGTGTTGGCCAAACTATTTTCCAGAGGGCTGCACAGAGTGAGGAGGGTCAGGGATCAGAATGAGGGGAGAGAATGTAATGGCGGTGAGTGGACCCAGGAGAGAGGTGGTGAGGGGCTGCTGAAGCCTGAGGAACGGGCAGGTGAAGAGGAAACTAGGATGTTCTGGGTCAACTGAGGCACCACCTCTTCAAGAAAACAGGCAGTGAAGATGTGTGTTATTCAGCAAGATTTCGGGAACAGCATTTGCTTTTTATTTGATTTGTCACTGGAAGTATTAGGCCACAAGGTAACCCAGCTGTGTTAGGGTTACAGTTAAAAAAAAAAAAAAAAAAGGCCTCTCAAGGCTTGGATTTGGGGAATGAACGAGAAAAAAAAAAAAGGGACCCTTGATAGAAAGATTAGGAACCGTGGTAATTCCGAATTTTATCCCATAATACTCATCTGGAGACTAAGCAGAACTAAGACATACAAAGGGAAGGTAAAATAGTTACTAAAAAAAGCAAGTAATTTCACAGAGTTAAGAACGTTGAGGTTTTTTTGCTTGAGTTAAGTGCAAGATTGGAATTTGAGGAACTTTCATTAAAAAGCATTGTTACCTAAAAGTATTTTTAAGGGAAAAAAACACCCTTAGTCTAAGTGAGCTTGGTGTATGTTGGCAAAGCTGCACAAGACAATTTTACTTGCCTTTATCCTGTTGGTCTAACCTCATAACATCACATTGAGCCACATGTGTCAAACTTAAGATGCGTGTCCAGGGCTTCCCTGGTGGCGCAGTGGTTGAGAGTCCGCCTGCCGATGCAGGGGACACGGGTTCGTGCCCCGGTCCGGGAGGATCCCACATGCCGCGGAGCGGCTGGGCCCGTGAGACATGGCCGCTGAGACTGCGCGTCTGGAGCCTGTGCTCCGCAACGGGAGAGGCCACAACAGTGAGAGGCCCGCGTACCGCAAAAAAAAAAAAAGATGTGTGTCCAATGTAAGATGCATAACATGAACAAAGAATGAACGTCTCTGATCAGTATCATGCTTGTTTTCTCTTCTACAGTTATGCAAATGCACTACTCTCCATTAAACTGGAGGCCTTATCCCAAGGGCAAGATAGCTTAAGCTGGAATGAAATTCAGAATTGTATTGATATGGTTAATATTGAAATTCAAGAAGAAAATGACCGTAAGTATGGAACAGTATCCTTCTCTAGTTATAGTGGGAGAATAAGGTAGCTGGACAAAATGGTCCTCTACATCAGGGCTGCCCTAGAGCCCTATGAGAACACTCTCCCCTAACAAGTCTGTATGTATTTATATGTAAATGTTATTTTCGTACTACTGTCCCAACATATTATAAACATTACAAAGCAAACATAAGACATAAAAGGGTAGAATAAAAGTACATAAATACAAGTCCTAATATCTTTCTATTTATTGGTACTTGAAAGATGACTGCTGTAAATAACTCAGCTTTTTAAGCAAGCTCTCAACTTTATTTTGACCTTTCATGTACGTGGGTGTTTTTCTGAAATATGACACATGTTCCTGCCCTAAGAAGAACTTGCAACACAGTCTAACTGTTGTTTTATGATCTCAAATCTTGGTGATTTGCTGTGTTTCTAGAACTTAGGAGCTCTGAGCATGAAAGTGGACAGTCCAAGAAGATGTGCGCTGAGACATGCTTTCGTGAATGTCAGCTTGCTTCCCTGTCCTGCCTCTTACTTACAAAAACTGAGTGATGAATGGGGAGCTCTGTAACTTAGGCAATGAGTATAATTGCTGCTTTGGGACCACACGACTTTCTGCTGCCTCTCTGCGTGTTCTTTCAGTGAGGCGTTTGGGGATCCTTGCCTCAGATGGCTGACACATCACCTACTTCCTCTTTTCTGGAATGTTAGCTTGGGAGCTGGTAGTTCTTGGCAGGTGTTAGTTACGAGGGAAGCACGAATTTAAGCAGATGTTCAACATCGTCAGTGGGGGCGGCGTGGGGGACGACCCTGGTGTGTGTGTCCGCTTACAAAGCTCAGGTCCCCAGCTTCCTGCCGTCCTGCCTCCTCCTTGATCCTCCCCAGCTCCCCACTCTCAGTCTCCAGCGATGGTTTGGGTGCTTTGGCTCTGCCACTCAAGGGTTGGCAAAACACAAAATCATGTTCCATCTTTGTTTTCTGACTTTGCCCTTATTCTTTGGGACAACATGCACAATCCAGGTTTGCTTTGGTGATTTATGTATGTCCTGCTTATACAGGTGAAGGTGCGTTAATTCTCAGTACTGAACAGTACTCAGTACAGTTTTACTCTCATTCTTGACATTGACAGAGGGGTACGAGGAAGGACCTGCCATTTTTTGTCCCAGATTATCAGATAGAGCCTTTGCTTTTACCAGGAAAAGAAAAACAGTATCATGTGTATAACTTTGAAAGAAAGTGGTCTTTTGCAGGTGAATATTTTTAAGCAAAAATCTCTTTGGTTTTGTGTGGCATTTACCTAGGTAACTGTACTACTAAGTTGTTCTCCATGGGACATTTCACACGGCCATTATCACATTTCTTTTAACCATCTCGGCGTGAAGCATATATGCCAGAACCAGAATAGTCATTTTAGAGGCTAATATCTCCTTTCTAGAATTTGGGGGACTTAACATAAAAGATTTAACTTCTCTCTGTTTTGGTTTGTTGTTTTGTCAAAACGGGGTATTTTTGTTGAACGTTCTTGAATTATTGAGTTTGATATCATCTGTTTAGGTAATTGCTTTAACAGCTAAATTAAAATAAATATACCGTTGCGAGTAGGCCCCAATTGCACTCTATAGAAATGAAATCATCTGAAAGAGCTGAGAACTTTTCATGGCCATCTTGAAAGTGCGTTACTCTCCCCCTCCCACCCCTGCCACACGCTCCAGAATCTAATGTCTGAGTTGTGGCGTGGATGAGGTGTGTAGCTAATGGGAAATGATAAACGCGGAAGGTGAATTGAATGGAGAAGCTGCTAAATGCATTTCCTGAGATTTGGATGCTCTGCTGATTTCTTAATGGAAAGTTTACTTTTCCCAGTCGAGCCTTAGAGGAGTATTATTTTAACCAGGTAACTTAGACAAGGAAGTTTTCTTCCTGTGAAGTTTTGCTTTTTAAATTTGGTAGGTACCATTCTTTGTGAGTTACCTCATCTGCTGTCTCAAATACAATACCTGTAAGGGAATGCCCACTCTCTCCTTGGACTAGAATGTTATAGTATCACATGATGATTTAAATCAGTGGGCCATGAACTGAGGCTCAGCAATCTTTGCTCAAATGGGATCTTCTCTTTATTTTTAAACAGAGGAAGTGATGCAGATGGACCCAGGGGACTTATGGGAAGGTTTTTCACCTCCTGTGAAGTCATTTACTATGACATCACCAGCTTGTGTTCTTAGAAACACACCAAAAACTTAAGCAGCTGATTTCAATCAAGTCAGCTGGCATGCACTCATTCCCAGGTGATCAGCTGCTAGGAACACACATTCTCTTTCTTAGATGTAGTTCTGTAAAGATCATTTTTGGATGGGATATTTAAAAGTATTTAGAACAGTTAACCCAAGGAGGTCAACTGACATAAGGGGTCAACTGTCACTTCCAGAGAATGATATAAGTATTCCATGCTCTATAGTGTATAAATATTACGGGGTGAAATGATAATACCTTGTATGTGGGTAGTACTTAGACTTTCTCAAGTTCTTCCAGTGTTTTGAGATAACCTAACTTGCATGTTAGAGAAGTATTTTTGCTGCTTCTTCCACCATGTTGGAGTATTATAGTCTGAAATAATTTCTAGACATTTTAGATTGTCCCTTTTCTCCTACAGATTTTTTCATTCTTAGCAATGGTCTCTATGGGGTCATTCATTCAGGAGATACTTAGCTAAATATTTTACTTTAATTTGAATGTCAAAATGAAGATACCTCTTAAAAATTAGAAGTATGTATTCTGTTTCATAGCATATCACATTTGTAGAGTGGCTTCTGGTTGTTTTTGAAGAAAAATAACTGACAAAATGAGAGAATGTTTGGCTTTAAGTATGTTTATTTTCTAAGCTTACTTCTCATTAATGTTTAGTTTCTTTATTAATTCTTGTCCATGAGCACTCACTTGGGAAGCGGAAGCCCCCTGTTAGTATGTGAATGTATGTGTGTGTATGTGTACACATGTGTACATATACCCATGAATAATGCACCCATACATACATACACTATAGTATTTTATGACTGGATGATAGTTTATTTTTAAGAATATGGTTTCAGTTCTCTTTAGTATATACCTAGGAGTGGAACTGCTGGATCACATGGCAGTTGTATGTTTAATATGTTAAAGAACTACCTGTTTCCCAAGGTGACTACCATTTTCCATTCCCACCAACAACATATGAGAGTTCCAATTTCACCCCATCTTCACAACCCTTGTTATTGTCATCCTAGTGGTTATGAAGTGGTATTGCGTTGTGATTTGGATTTGCATTTTCCTAATAACTAGTGATACTGAGCATCTTTTCATGTGCTTATTAGCCATTTGTATATCTTCTTTAAAGAAATACCTGATCAAGTCCTTTACCTGTTTTAAATTTTTTTTCTCTTTCTGTTGTTAAGAGTTCCTTATATAGTTATTATGCTTGTGTATCAGGTATATAAGGGGTTTTTTTAATCAGATATCGGACTTGGAAGTATTTCCTCCCATTCTATAGATTGTCTTCACTTGTTTTGAGGGTGTCCTTGGAAACATAAAAGGTTTAATTTTTATTTATTTATTTATTTTATTTAGTTTTGGCTGCATTGGGTCTTTGTTGCTGCATGCGGGCTTTTCTCTAGTTGCAGCGAGCGGGGGCTACTCTTTGTTGTGGTGCCCGGGCTTATGGCTGTGGCTTCTCTTGTTGCGGAGCATGGGCTCTAGGCGCACGGGCTTCAGTAGTTGTGTCGTGCGGGCTCAGTAGTTGTAGCTCACAGGCTGTAGAGCACAGGCTCAGTAGTTGTGGTGCACGGGCTTAGTTGCTTTGTGGCATGTGGGATCTTCCTGGACCAGGGCTCGAACCCATGTCCCCTGCACTGGCAGGCAGATTCTTAACCACTGCACCACCAGAGAAGCCCAAAAGGTTTAATTTTTTTTTGAAGAGTAGTTGATTTACGATATTGTATAAGTTACAGATGTTTAATACAGTGATTCACAATTTTTAAGGGTTACATTCTGTTTGTAGTTACTTTATGAGATTGGCTATATTGCCTACGTTGTACAATATATCCTTATAGCTTATTTTATACATAATAGTTTGTACCTCTTAAAGGTTTAATTTTTACAACATCCCATGTATTCGTTTCTTTTTTTTATTTATGTTTTTGGTGGTCACAGGTAAAAAGTATTGCCGACCACAAAGGTTTACTCTTAAATTTCTTCTAAAAGATTAAAAAGTTATATTTTAAAGTTTTTTTGTGTAGGTTTATGATCCATATTGAGTTACTTTTTGTGTATGATGTGATGTAGGGAGTCCAACTTTATTCTTATGCAGTGGACATTCAGTTGTCTGTGCCATTTGTTATAAAGACTGTTATTTACCTGTTGCATTGTCTTGGCACCCTTGGTTAAAAATCAATTGACTATACGTGTAAAGGTTTATTTCTGAACTCTAAATTCTATTCCATTAATCTTTAAGTCTGTCTTTATATCAGTACCATGCAATATTAACTGTAGCTTTGTAGTAAATTTGAAATTGGGAAGAGCCCTCCAACTCTTTTTTTTTTTTTCCAACATTGCATTGGTTATTTCCTGATCCTTTGCATTTCCATGTGAATTTTAGAATCAGCTGGTCAATTTCTGTTTAAAAAGAAAAGGCAGGGCTTCCCTGGTGGCGCAAGTGGTTGAGAGTCCGCCTGCCGATGCAGGGGACACGGGTTCGTGCCCCGGTCCGGGAAGATCCCACATGCCGCGGAGCGGCTAGGCCCGTGAGCCATGGCCGCTGAGCCTGCGCGTCCGGAGCCTGTGCTCCGCAACGGAAGAGGCCACAACAGTGAGAGGCCCACGTACCACAAAAAAAAAAAAAGAAAGAAAGAAAAGGCAGCTGGAATTTTGATAGGGGTTACACTGACTCTGTACATCAGTTTGAGGAGTACTGCCATCTTATTAATATTAAGTCTTTTGATCCATGAACATGGGATGATTTTTCCCTTTATTTAGGTCTTTTTTTCCAATGGTGTTTCATAATTTTCAGTGTCTGTGTCTCATCCTTGTTTTATTAAATTTATTCCTAAGTGTTTATTCTTTTTGTAATTGTAATGTATTTGTAATTGGAGTCTATTACAGAATTTTTCCTTAACTTCATTTTCAGATTGCACATTGCAACTATAGAAAGATACAATTCACTTCTGTACATTGACCTACTATGTAAGCCTTAGCTGTACTTGTTTATTAGCTCTTGCAGTTTGTGTGTGTGTGTGTGTGTGTGTGTGTGTGTGTGTGGTTTCTTCAGCCCCTGTTTCTAACTCAATCTTTGCTATAGGTGATTGGAGAAAACTTATAATGTACTATGACTTAAAAGGAAACTTTTTTCCTTTATTTTCTAGGAGTTGTAGCTGTAGGGTACATCAATGAAGCCATTGATGAAAGGGATCCTTTGAAAACCTTAGGTAGTCTGCTGCTACCCACTGCTAGGATTAAAGATGTGGACCCAGACTCTGCCCAGCACTACCAGGATGTTTTATACCAGGCTAAAACACAGAAATTCATGGTAAGTCTTAGTAGGTGTGTTTCTTTTAAATTTACAGACCAGGTTGGGGACAGAGGGGCAAGAGGGAGGGTTTTTTTTACCCATTTTTCCTAAAGCTCATAATTTGCTTATCTATGTATGGATCAGATTACAAGTTAATAGGGCTGTTATTTTCCTGGTGTCAAACGTGAGGGGGAAACTAGCTCCAGAGCTGCTGACTGCTTCTACTCTTTCACTAAAAATGCACTTGTGGGTGAGTTCTTGTTCACAGTCCAAGTTATTGGATATTTACTGAGCACACACTGTATTCATGGTGCAGTATGTGGCATCTGGTAGGGGAAAGGGGGATCTGAGGAACACATGATACCATTTGAATGTTCTATCCTTATCCTCAAGATGCTTAGAAAGTTACTAAGACAGTAGGCATTCTCATATAGAATAGTTAAATAGCAGTAGAGGTGGGTATGTGGCCAAATGTCAAGACGAGGAATGCCCAGAGTGATTCAGAGATGGTTGGAATTTCTGTGAACTGGAGCCCTAAGGTAGGTTGGTGTGGAGATAGAACAGGAGCTGCTCCTGAAGGGTAAGGAAGAGTTGGTTTGGTGAGTGGGAAGCAGGATAATGCAGGCAGGTAATGGCAGGGCTAGATGGGTACCAGCTTGGTTTGTTCCGGGCACAGGAGGAAACTGACCTGGCCAGGTCCCACTGAAGAGCAGAGGGCTTTATCTGGCGGCAGAGCTTGTACTGTTGTTGTGAGACATCCCCCAGATACTAGCCACTATTGGAAGAACTGAGTGGAGAAGAAAACCTATCACCTGATGCTACCTGGGACGTAACCACTTGTGGCTTGAATGCCAGGCCAGTGACTGGGAGAATGAGACTCAAACCTGACCTCATGTCCCCAAACCCCTGGGGAGGAGAGTGGACCCTGTCAGCAAGGAGGACTGGGCCGCCCCCTGCTGTTTGCACTGATGTAGCTGTGGCTGTAGCACGTGACACAGCATTGAAAGCTAAAGGTGTTAGCTTTGGAGACAGGCACCATTCAAACCTTGGCTTTGCCACAAATTAGGTAGAGATTTTAGTCAAGTCACCAGAAGTCTCTGTGCTTCAGGTTTCGCATGTGTAAAATGAGAACAATAGTACCTACCTTATAGGATTACGGTGAGGCTTAAATGATTACATAATGAGCAATATATATTTATATTTTTACATATTAATATATAATTACATTGATTATAGTGTGTGTATGTATAAGTGTAGAGCATTTGACATGGAGCATGTCACCCCAAAAAAGTGCTGAAACAATGTAGCTAGTATTTTTGTGGGCACTTCTGGCCGCCACCCAGGTCAGTGGGTGGTGAGTGATGTCTTTGTCACAAGGTCTTTACTCGACACAGGTTTACTTTACTCTGTTCACTAGTTGGGATCTTCTGGGTGCAGGATAGAGACAGACCTGGGTTTCTCTCTGCCAACAGCCACATGGGTGTTTGTCGTTAAGGTGAAACTAACTCCACAAACCTTTTATAGGCAAGCAGTGGAGGTCCCCTCCTGTGCATCCCAGACTAAGGGCTCTAGGTCAAGATGGAATTCCGCAGCACCTCTCCAGGGCACTCAGAAGCCTTGCTGGTGTCCATGCTGTGCCTCCTCTCTGTTGGACATCCTTCCTAAATGTGAAAGAAGTTTTTTAATAGTGTAATTAGAACAGGGTATATGAGCGTAGGGATCTGAGTTAGAGCTCAGGCATTAAACCACTTGTGGCCTGTAAAGTTAGGAGCGTGAACTACATTGACAATAATTGAGGGATTAAAAACATTGCAGTAAGCAATGAGTCTGGTTTGGTTAAGTTGCCGCTTTTCAACACACTTCTCTTTCTCTGCCCATTAAGTTTGAAACTTTGTTTTCTCAGCCCATTCTCTTTCCCTGGAAAAAAATCTGATTCTGTTATTTGGTGGGGTCTCTGTTTGCTTTTTAACCTCTGCTGTTGTGATACCTGGAAATTTTCAGTTGTTTTTATGGGGCTGTTTCTGTGCTTTGCTTTCCGAAGGTCTAGCCTTGGAAAATAATAGAAGAAAATTACATTATTGGTATTGTCAATATAAAGTAAAGCTTGTGCCAAAGTATACAGCCATTAATAGTCACGATGGATAACATCTTAATAGAATGCTCAGTGTTATCAAAGATTGAGGACAGTGGTGTAAGTTGGTGAGAATTCTTGGTCCTCGTTAACAGTATTTCAAGTATAACCTTGTGTAGGCACCAACTTCCTTCCATCTCTTGAGGGGAAAGGCTGAGTAGTGGGCATGTTGGCATACACTTAACAGAGAACACACTTTCTGGGTGTATTCATTAGAGGTAGTGAATTGTCAGCTGTGTTTAGTTTTTTTATTTTTTTAACATCTTTTTTGGAGTATAATTGCTTTACAATGCTGTGTTAGTTTCTGCTGTATAACAAAGTGAATCAGCCATACATATACATGTATCCCCATATCTCGTCCCTCTTGCGTCTCCCTCCCTCCCTCCCACCCTCCCTATCCCACCCCTCTAGATGGTCACAAAGCACCGAGCTGATCTCCCTGTGCTATGCGGCTGCTTCCCACTAGCTATCTATTTTACATTTGGTAGTGTATATATGACCATGCCACTCTCTCACTGCGTCCCAGCTTACCTTTCCCCATCCCCATGTTCTCAAGTCCATTCTCTACATGTGAGCTATTTTTAAATTGAAGGCTTTGCTTTAGAATTTTGGAAGGTACATGACTTATACACCCCCAAAGTTCTCTTCTCCTGCATGCATAATTACTGCATAAAAATTAAGTGTGCTTTTAACAAGTGAATAGTGTTGTATTTTTTCTGTAGGTAAAACTGTCTTACAGTTTATGACTTTGTTTGCAGAAAGTCAGTTTCTTCCATTGAAGTTTTGGGCATCTTGAAACTTACTTGATTAGTTTTTCTTGCTTTGCTTTAGTGTTTATTTTTACTCTTCACATAACCACGCAGATACCGTAAATGGCCTTCATGTGCATTTTTGCATTTTTTTAATCTGAGTCCAATGAAATAGGAAACTCTGCACACTCAAAAATAGGCATTTAAAATGTTTTTTTATTGTTTTGATGGGCACTACAAAGTATATGGTCAATGCACATTCCTATTACAGACTTGAAAATTCATCTCACAGTCCTTCATGCCCTTAACCACTGATATTCCACCTTCTGTCTAATCTCTAAACTAAAGGAAATATAGTCATTTCCCTACAAGAATGTACTGGGCATTTATAACAAAATATCATTTCCCCATTAAAAACTAGGTATAAGGACAAAAATAATGGAGTCATTATTTTAAATTTATAAATGACCTCATGAATATATCCTTAGCTTTCTTTCTTTTTTTTTTTAAATATAGCCAACCAAAAATAATGTGTCATGTCATATGGAATACCTTGCCTTCTCAGTATGAATTTAATTGGCTTTCATGCTGTTTAGATGCTTTGGGATTTTACCCTTTCATTCATTCAGCCACATGATGTGCAAAGTATGGAGCCTGGCTCCACAGACCCTGGGAAGACGTGGGCCTGGCATTGCTACAAGAAGCTTAAGGAAGAGGACAAGCCCCTTCTCTACTGCACATGGTGCTTAATAAGTGCTTATGGAATTAATATTTGTGTATAAATGAGCCCTATATAAATGCCATAAGAAAAATACAAAATAATGCTTTGAAGGTTCAGGTGAGAAAAACGAACTCTGGCTAGAGAGTCAGGGAAGAATTGTCCTTTGAGGACTTTGAAAGATGGAAAGAATTAAGGCAAACATATGAGAAATAGCTTTCCGGTTAGTGGCAGGGGCAAAATGAGAAGTCTGGATCACAGCAAAGCAAGAAGCTTGGCCTATATCACATGCCAGGTTTTTTGGGAAATAAAATTAGTGTTAGCCTGAATGCTAAGCTAAAGATTTATAATTCCAAAGCAGTGAATGGTCAATGGAGGTTTCTGAACTGGGGGTTTTGAGTGATGTATTCAAACTGGTATTTGAGGAAGATTAATCTGGCAGTGGGCTGAGAAGTGGAGGGTAGGCTGGCAGTGATGAATGGTTAGAAAGCAAAGGTGCGGCTAGGATAACGGACCCTACTGAGAGACATTACACACACAGAATCAGATGATGAGGCAGCCACCAGCATGAGAGCTGAAGGAGGCAGAAGAATTACAAATGACCCCAGACACTAAAACTGAGATCTTAGCTCCCCCCATGCTGCACCCTTGCCCCCTGTTCCGTCCACCTCCTCCAGATCATCTAGAATAGAACCTCTTAGAAGTAGAGAAGATGGAGATTTAAAGAACTTGAAGTACCAGTCAGGCAGGTGGAGATATCTTTTCTCCTGAATTTTCATTCTTAAAATACTGATAGGTTCTTTTTTAAGTCACTGTTTATGTAATGTTTTATTTTGAAACACCATTTCCTAGGGACTCACAAATGGAGCTAGAGAATAGAGGTCCTTGCAGTATACATATGTTATCCCAAGAGTGTGTGTCTTCACACATAGCTTTCCTTGTTCTCTAAGATGATTTCACCATTGTAAGGTAAGCCGTGGAGTGATTCGTGATTTTTGACATGAGAAAATAAAGGAATGGATCTAGGCAACTATTCAAGCTACCAAGGCACAAAGCTATGAGATAGATGAAGTATAAGCCATCGGCGTTGTTGTAGTAGTAGTTTGCGTGGTGAATAATGAGTAAGATGTTGCTTGGAGCAAAGCAAATGGTAAAAACCACAAGAATGAGGAGACTCGCCTTAACATACCACAGCCACCTACGATCTTTTGCATTAAGCGTCCAAATGATGGCTGTGTAGCAGTAGATAATGACCAAAAATGGAATTAAGAATCCAAAGAATGCCAAGGAGATGAAGTAGTAGAGTTGGAAGGGAGACGAGGACTCGCATGTGTTGTGGACATCATGGCAGGTGGTGATGTCCTGCTGGACAAGATAGTACTCCTGCTTCAGAATGAAAAATGGCAGCATATATAAGAAAACCGTTGTCCACACCAATCCACATGTTAGCAAGGCATAGGTGCGCTTGGGCAGCCCCCGGTAAGTGAACGGATGGACAATGGCCAGGTAGCGGTTGATACTGATGCAGGCGAGGAGCAGAATGGAACAGTACATGTTGCCATAGAAGATGACTGTGGTGGCCCGGCACATGACCTCTCCAAATACCCAGTTGTTCCCGTTGAGATGGTATGCTATTCTAAAGGGCAGTGTAACGCAAAGAAGAAAGTCTGCAACGGCCAGGTTGGCATAGAAGACGTTCATACGGATGGATCTGGTCCTGAAGAAGAGCATCCACAGGGTCACCACGTTGGCTGGCACACCTACTACAAACACCAAGATGTAGATGGCGGGTATCAGTCTGGTACTTAAAGAGCTGCTCAGGTACCTCCTGGTAGCATTATTCACATGGAGACTTGAAACACTTTCTTCAGGGCACTTAATTTTTACAGTTGTGGTGGTTCCTGTCCAGCCTTCTATGGCAGAAAGGGGGAACTCTTCAAAAGAATTCAGGGGAGCGCCACGGAAGGTCTTAATAGGTAAGGTTGGCTTTGCCAAGTTGTCTGCATCACATTCCGTGCCTTTAATTGAAAAGAAGTATTAATATATGATTTGTTGATGAGTCATATCTATGGTTCAGGAGACAATAAAACTAGATGTCTTATGCTACATAATTTCTATAATGGTAGAATTTAGGGTCATTTTTATTTTTAAAAATCATTATAGGTGAGGTAATCAACAGGAATGCATTTAATGTATTATCATATGCCCCAGCAGCATGCTAACCCATGCAGGAACCCAAACTAGATGACAACTCCTTGTATGTAAGGAGTTTGTAATATTGATACTATAAGAGGAAAGAAAAATAGCACATCAGACCATTGTAGGCTAACGTCATATTGATTATAAACTGTATAGACTGTATAGATTATAAACTCTTCAGGCGAGAGTTAATAGATTTAGATGTTTGAGCAAAATGTCAAGGAAAAGATGAACATGAGCAAAGATGAGCAAGGTTCATAAAGAGGTGGAATTTAATAGAAGAATAAGATTCTGGTAGGTGATGAATGGGCAAAGGCATTGTGTAGGCTGACATGGGGTCTGGAAATATCAGATGAGTTGATTCAACAAATGTTTATTGCATACTTATATGCCAGTGATATACCCAGTTTTAAATCAACGCCATCCCTGTCTTCAACTCTCAGACTAATGGAGAAGATGCGCAAAAACACATTCTTATGCAAATAAGGTACATCTGACAGATGAAGTTGAAAGAGTAGGTTACAGCCGAATCTCTGAAGGGCCCGTAAACTGTACGAAGAAATCATGTGCCCATTCACAGATGCTGGAGTCGTACACGGACAAAATGATGAACAGAGGAATGGCCGTTGAGGTAGGCAGCATGATGGCCCCCCAAAGTTTCCATCTGCTAATGCCTAGAACCTGTAAATATGTTACCTTCTATGGCAAAAGGGCCTTTTGCAGATGTGCTTCAGGGTCTTGAGATGGAATGAGTATCCTGGATCGGTCAGTGGGCCAAATGTAATCATAAGACTCCTTATAAGAGGAGGAGGAAAAGGGTCAAAGTTGGAGATACTGGAAAATGCTATGCTGCCGGCTTTGAAAGTCGAAGAAGGAACCACGAGCCAAAGAATGCACATGCTTCTAGGGGCCGCCCAGAGCAGGAAAACAGATTCTCCCCTGGAACCGCCTTGCTGACACCTCGATGTTAGGACCTGTGACCTTCAGAAATACAAAAAATCTGTGTTTTAAGCCACTAAGGTAGTGGTAATTTGTTACAGCAGCAATAGGAAACGAATATAATCATGATTTGATTCGTGTTTAAGGTGACTTTGATGACAGCGTAGAGAACAGGCTAAAAAGGTGAGAAATTAGAGGCAAGGGGGTCTGATTTGGAGGCTGCTGTAGTCATTTCAAACTCAAGTTGGTGGGTTACGGAGCTAGAGCAATGGCACTGGAGAGGTAAAGATGAACACGTGAGACTGTAACAGAGGCTCAGGGGGACTTGCCTCTGACTGGCTCTGGAAGCGGCGCAGGAGAAGCAGGAAGCAAAAGTGACTGGGAGGTTTGTACTCTGGAGGTCTTGGAGGAGAGGCGGATGGAGCATGGGACGGGGCAGGGGGACTGAGGGTGCCACACAGGGAGAAGCTAAGATCTTAGTTTTGAGTATTCCTGAGTGTGAATTGCTGGTGCAATATTAGAATGTAAAATGTCCCATGACAGGTTAGAAGACTTAAATGTGGAGTCCAAAATCTCAGGAGCCCAAATGAGAGTTATGGGTTTTTTAGTCTGCGTGGAGACCATACTTTGCTTTAGTGCTTGAATGCCCTAGGGAGAGATGTGAAAAGAAAGAAGCCAACGGCAGACTTGAGCGGAAATGCCAGATTTTAAGGGGAAAGGAGACGAAGGAAGAAAAATCAGAAGAGGAAATTGATAAAATGATCCCAGAAGTTGGAAATGAGAAAAAAGAAAAAGAGGATAGAAACAAATTACATACTATAAATATTTGGCTTTTAGTGGCATGTTGATACTAATAATCGTAATTCATGAAAGAGCAATTTCAAAGACAAAATAAACCTTAACACTCAAACCTGCTTTTCACTGTGTAGTTTTCTGTAAGTTAATCCTTGACATGTAGAGAAAGTAGATTCTCTCACATTTCTAATGTTACCTTAAGATGAGCTTTCATGCTGAATATAAACCTAATACTTATATCGATTTAAAATGCCATTGCTCTGCCAGTTACCTCTTTTCACATGAGCTCTGAATTCCTACGTGTTGAATCCTTGAGGTTAGTATTTAGTAACCTGGCTGTCATTCAAAGCCAGTTTCTCTTCCTGATTTAATCTCTACCAGTTCACCCCCGGGTGAAATTGAAGCCTCCGTCAGAACCTGGAGATTGCAAGAACTGAATCCGGGGTGTAACGCAGAGGGGGAGTGTTGCTGAACAAGCAACAGGTGTTCTTGTTCAGGTGTTCAGGTGTTCAGGTGTCCTTAAGGGAAGAAAGATTAGAGAAAAGGAAAGAGAACTCGGGGAAGTGGCATTCTTCTGTGCCAGTGTGTAGATGTGGACTTAGAAGGCATGTTGTGTGACACCTGAGCACAGCCACTCAAATCCTGCTGCTTAGGGCTTCCCTGGTGGCGCAGTGATTGAGAGTCCGCCTGCCGATGCAGGGGACACGGGTTCGTGCCCCGGTCCGGGAAGATCCCACATGCCGCAGAGCGGCTGGGCCCGTGAGCCATGGCCGCTGAGCCTGCGTGTCCGGAGCCTGTGCTCCGCAACGGGAGAGGTCACAAGAGGCCCGCATACCGCAAAAAAAACAAACAAAAAAATTCCTGCTGCTTACTTTGGCATTTTGGAAAATTCTTGCATCTGACATCACCCAAAGACAAGTGCCTTTCCAGACAGGCACAAAGCTGAAAATTGTGGGCTGAAAAACATGCTATACGAGTTATGTCCCTTCAAGATCTGAGAAGAGAGCTGCTGAAACCATAGTGTTTGTCACTTTTCAGAAAATTCCAGTGATTGAGCAAGACATCATGCCTGAAAACATGCTAAACAGTGACTCTGTGAACAAGCCTTGATTCCATTTCCTTGAGAATTCTGGCTCTTTTATTCCTTAGGGCCTAGTTTTCCTTAAGAAATAGTACTTGTTAAATTACATATATATTTTGTAATTTGTTTGAGTTTTTTATACAGGTTTATTTGGCATGATGTTTCTGAAATGTTTTTCAACCTGAGAAAAGGCCTTGGAGAGGGACTGATCCCCAAAGGGAATAGACGTCAGCCACTAAATAACGGGGTCTTCCTTCACATTTCTCCCCAACCCCTACTGACGAAAGCAAATTCACTGCCTTTCACTTTGTCACCTTTTCTTAAAAATAATTTTTTAAACTGAAGTATAGTTAATTTACAGTGTTGTGTTAGTTTCAAGTATACAGCAAAGTGATTGTTTTATATACATAAAATATATTTTTATATATATTCTCTTTCAGATTCTTTTCCATTATAGGTTGTTATAAGATACTGAGTATAGTTCCCCATGCTATACAGTAGGTCCTTGTTGTTTACCTATATTATATATAGGAGTGTGTATATGTTAATCCCAAACTCCTAATTTATCTCCCCCACTCCCCCGCTATCTCATTACTTTGACACCTTTTAAATTCCCCCCTTTTCACGTCCACCAAACCCCACCGGCAACTTGAAGGAACCACCTCCCCAAACCTCTTTTCTTTTGCTCTTCTGCTTCATTTTGGTTCATCCACTCACAGAGCACTCACTCATCTGTAAATCTCAAACGAGCTACTGCTCTCTACTGGTTCTCTCAGCACCGTCCTTCAGCCACCTCAGTGATTCCAACTGTCAGTGTAAGCAGCATTCCTTTATAGAGCCTTGGTTTTTAAAATTTTTATCCCCCCCCCCGCCATTGTCACTTCTTCCCTTCAGCTTTCCTGTTCCTAAAACGTTGGCTGGGGTAGGACCCCAACAGTAAGGGGGTTGTGGATATCCCTATCCCAAATTGATTACTTTTAGAGCAAGCAGGAGGTTACAGGCTAACATTGTATTGAGTGAAACAGGAAACACGTATTTCTTTGGGGAAACACAAATTCATTAGCATAACTGATTACTGAAAGCAGACCACTCCGTCTATCAGGGAGTATTCTTGTTTCCAGGAGGTATAAACATAGGATTTTTTAAATCTCTTAAAAAAAAGTTATCTTTGCCAAATCAGAGGAAATTCTTAGAAAATCAAAAACTTTTAAAGAAAACTGTTTCTTGACTTAATTGTAGAGATCTAACATCTTGACTATGCCACAAAATTTTAAATATCAGCGGAGAACACTTAGTCTTTGACAAGTTTGGAATAGTGAACAGACTACATCTCTTCAAGTCCATAATTCCACGCTTTAATAACTAAGATTTGGGGGTGCAATTTGTGTGAAATGTAAAAGAGATTAGATTCAGTGGACTCTTGGGACACAAACCAGCATTCCCACTCTACCCCATAAGAAAAGAGCTTACCACTTTGACAGGAGGCAGGTGACAGAAGCAGTGCTCCAACAGCTACAAAGATGACAGCTTTCATCTTGATCATCTGAGCCCCGTTTCTCAAATGTTTAAAATTAGGGAGTATGGTTTCACTTCGGTTCCATGTGTTGGCACCAGTTGGAAACCTGGTTCTCTCTGTAGAAGCGTGTTCTCTTGTGCTCTGCAGACAGGAAGCCTGCCAGGGTCCTCTGCAGGGAAAGGGTGTGACAGCACTCATGTTTCAGTATGCATGACTCAGCCTGAGCCTCTGAGCACGTTAAGTTATCCCCGGAGAAAGTCACTGAACTCCTCCCTATCCCTCACAGGAGAGAAGCTGTCATTCCCACCCAGTGAATTTATGTGCATTGAAATGAATACCCTTAAGAACAGTCCTTAAAAAAAAAAAAAAAAGAACAGTCCTTGACAGAAGTAAGCTGGAAACAGATGCTGAGCAGCAGTTAGATTTGAATCTGTCCCATATCTCATTTTTACCCAGTTTAAAAATGAAGTTCTAGAGTGTCATTTCTACTTAGTGATTGAGCTGTCAGAAATTATCCTTTCCTTTATCCTTCCAGCTATTTTAAATCTTAATTCTTAAACTCATTACATAATTGTAGGCTAGATGAATCATGGAAAGCAAACTTTTTTTTTTTAAGAAGTTAAAATTGTTTTAAGCTCTTGATTACTTTGAAAATTCTCCTTCAGTGTCACATTAGTCCGAATTTGTCATCAGTGCTTGGCCAAAACTTGGTTTCATTGTGTTTTGTTTTGCCACAGCTAAACATATTCTAAGCCATTCAATAATTCTGTAGGGTCAGATAACTAGGGAACCCCGCCCAAAAATACTGTTTGATTAAACTAAAATCATAATATAACATTAAAACACAGAGGACTCCCTTTATCCCATGGGTATTGGTGAGCATGTTTACAGTAAGCTTTTTTTCTTAACTGTAGTAAAATGTACATAACATAAAATTTACCATCTTAACATTTACGAAGTGTTCAACTTAGTAATGTTAAACACATTCACATAGTTGTTTAACATATAAGCTTTTATGTGTAGTTATGTTCTGCAGGATATAATTTAATATGTAGTTTTTAAAAAAACTGCATTATAACACATTTTCCTATAATTAACAAAACTTAAATGCTAAGCCAGACAACCCAATAGCCTGTTAACTATAAAAATGAAGTAAGAATCAGAAAATGCAAATTTCACAAGCCTTAAGGTTAAGGAATAAGGTGGGAGAAAATGGATCTGTGTAAACTTTCCCCATCTTGGTTGAATGTTATCACACCAAGAATTTTACAATCAAAAGTCAGTGTTTAATACTTCAACCAAATAATATATGGTAGCACAAACTGAGATAGAATGCTATTTTATTGCAGAAATAATAACCAAAACCCACAAAATATTGAAGAGAAGTTACTTTTTTATTTAAAATTTTCTAGGAATCATTTAAATTCAGGAATTTATTACTTGATTTTCAGATGGCCTACTTTCTGTTGACTTAAGCAGTCTGTAACCCATATGTTGAAACTGGATGTTTAGCTGGAGATAGGGTCACGGCCATCCTGTAAATATCCTATTTCCAGTCTTCTAGTGAGCAGTTGAAAGGGAGACCTTACACTGGTAGGATTCAGTTTTTACTCTTGGTTTTACATTTAATTCTAGCAACCTTTACGTCTGTGGGTCATGATTTAAACTGTTGACTTAAATTCTTTTAATTTGCAAAGTCTCTCTTGGGTTTAGCTTACAAAACTGATACTTTCAGCTTTGAAGTGGGACTGTAACTTCCTTCGCATCTGGGTAAAAGTTTGTACGGTACATCTTCTACACTGATAAGTTATGAAGGAATTTGGTAAATACCCTTCAAAAAAAAACGTGAGAAAGACAGAAGTGAACTTGTGTGGAGCTTAGGTTTTAGGCTATACCTTGGGGAGTGGTTGGGTTCTCTTTGGCTTAGAAGCAGAGAAAAAAATACTTTCTATTCCTGTCTCTTCATTCCTCTTCTAGTTTTCAACTTCCCATCTTACTTCTTGTTTGAACCTTCCACATCCATTCTCCCCCAAAATGGAAACTTATTAGCTGATGGTTCCCATGTGGCAGATCTAGCTAAAGGTGATTGTGGAAGCAGGAACCAAGCCTTCCTCAATGGTCTTCATTAGTCTGGAGGTTACAGGATGAAATAGCAGATATTTTGTCTCATTTTCAGAGCCCTTTCCACATATATCATCTCCTGTTAGCCTCTGCGGGAAATAGGGTTGAAGCCTGCCAAAGAAGCTGGTGAATGTTATTTCTCCTTCCTGCCCCCCATCCTTCTTGAGTCCTAAGTGATGGAGCCGGTTCTCCATGGGTCCAATGACCTACCTTCTGTTCATTCACAGTCTTGCTTCAGGCTCTAGTACGTGACACTTACTCCTACAAGTAGGCTAATGCTCCCACTTTTTAAAATGAAATGTCTCATCTTCTCTGAAAATATTTAATTTCTACTGCTAACACAATTTACTTGTAATCTTAGACAAGTTTATATGAAACGCAGTTGCTGTCTGAAAGTCCCATTTAATTACATTATATCAGCACCACATTTGGAGTAAGATCATCAGAATCAACCCCAAAGTAAAAACTAGTAAAGATAACTCAATACCTTTTTATTGCTGCTACCACTTCCAAGTAGTTAAGCTATCCTTAACTACTTGGTCTTTTCTTCGCCTGCAACTCAACACTCCTAATATAAATTAATCTCTTCTTGGCTATTTCTAGATTGTGTATCTACAGGTAATATTGCTCTGATCACATTGTATTATAATTATATATTTTTTCTTTTCCATTATGGTTTATTACAGGATATTGAATATAGTTCCCTGTGCTATACAGTAGGACCTTGTTGTTTATCCAATAATTATAATTTTTTGATGCATTTTGCTCTCCTGCTAAACTGTTAGCTCCTTGAAGCCCATCACCATGTTGCTGTTTGGATATTTTTGTTCTTATGTTTGTCCCTGTGTCTGATAAAATTCAAGTATCATTGTTTCCCACAAATTGAAAGTATTTCCATGGCACCCTGGGCCACCTTGGAAACCACAGTTACTGAGTGATTGGGAGAGAGAGTATTTGATTGACTAAGGTAGCCAGAGAAGGCTTTTTTGGAAGAGGTGCCATTTGAATTCAGGCCTGAATGATAAGAAAAAAACAACAGCCATGCAGCTGGGGTAGAATGATGTGATCTGAAGGAGGCTGGTGTGAAAACCTGAAACGGTGAGTAGAGAAGAGTGAGGTAAAGCCAGAGGGATCGGCAGGGCCAGATCATCAGATCCCCACAGTTCATGGGAAAGGAGTGTTGTTTCCTTCAAACTGCTGGGAAAACCTTCTAAAGGAGTTTAAAGAGAGGAACGGCGTGATGATCTGTCCCTTTTGGAGAGATCATCTGCTTCTCTATAGGGGACCACCGTGGTGAAAGGCAAACTTGGAAACAATGAAAGCAAGTAGGAGATCGAAGCAGCTGTCCAGTGAGAGATGATGGGGGACTGGACTAAAGGGGTGGCCGTGGAGAAGGTTGAACTGGTCCAATGGGGAGTCTGTTTCATCAGTAGCTTGTACAGTTTGTGGCTGTGCTGGGTAGTTGCTAAGTAAGTAAGAGTTTGTGGAGATTTTAATAAAGTGGCTCCTAAAAAGCCGTGATTAATTCTGTTTCATCGTCATTCACTGTTCTTTCTTTTATTCTCTGCCCATATTCTCAGGACCCTCAAAGTGCTTCTAAAATTCTTTGGCTGGATGAGATACAGCATGCGGTCAATGAGGCCAACAAGGACGTGGACAAAGCAAAGCACTGTAAGCCCTCACCTCCTTCTGCTGGCCAGACTGGCCTTCCTTGCATCTGGTTATGCCCCTCGATTTTTATTTTAATTCCTAATTTTTTTTAAAGTAGACCATTTTTAATTTCTGAAAAGATATGGACTCTCTTACCAATTTTCATTCTTGAATGCATATTTATACAAAAATAAGATTGGTCGGTTGCACTGTTCTTAGCGGTTAGGTACGATCTCCAGCAAAATCTGAGATCGTTGCTGAACAAAATCCAGAAAGCAAAAAATAATTTCTCAGCTCTTAAATTTGTAGTGTAATCAAGTCCTTTTTTTATCTTGATCCTTAGAAAACTAGGCTGTTTCTGCTTATTAAATGCCTTCCATTGCAGTAGTCAGGGTTTTCCAAAAGCAGAGCAACATATATTTTTTTTCTGTAGAAAAAACAGACTTATGTATATATTCTGTTTCTCTGGAAGGTATATAGTATGTGTACTATCTACCTGTCTATACACACACATATAGAGAGAGAAAGAAAGAGGGAGATTTATTTTAAGAAATAGTCTCATGCAATTGTGGAGAGGCTGGCAAGTCCAAAATCTGTAGGTCAGGCTGGCAGAGGCCAGGGGACAGCACTTAATTGCCAAAGACAAGTGGGTGTGGTTATTATAACGGACAGCCGAGTCGAAGCAGGAATTAGAAAAATGTGACTCACAGAGACGTATAGAATTTGCTAATTGATCATGGTGTTCCTAGAAGTGAAATAGACAGAGAGTCTACTAAACTCTTACTTGATTTGCACAAGTGGAAGAAGAATTCGAGGTCAGGTGAATGTAAGTAAAACAACAGAAAGTCATGGTCCCTCTGTTAGTTCCCAGACTTGAGCCATTTACAGCCCCAGAACCCCCTGAATGAAGGATGGGCTGGGTCCCCTTGGGAAAGGACCCTGCTACATTACCAACATGTTATACCCTACTGTGGTGACTGTGCTGGGAGGAAAGGACATAATCAGACGTTTCAGAGATTACTGGACACTGACTCTGAACTGACACTAATTCCAGGAGACCTAAAATTTCACTGTGGTCCACCAGTCAGGGGAGGGGCTTATGGAGGTCAGATGATCACTGAGGTGTTGCTAAGGTCCGTCTCATAGTGGGTCTAGTGGGGCCTCAAACCCACCCTAGGATTATTTCCCCAGGTCCAAAATGCATAAATGGAGTAGACATACTCAGCAATTGGCAGAACCCACATTAGCTCAAATGATAGTTGTCCTTTTTTTTTTAAGCATCTATTTTCGCAGAAGAATAATAAGAAAATTCACATGGCAATCTAAAATAGCTTCAAGATTGATATGCTAGGGACTTCCCTGGTAGCATAGTGGTTAAGAATCTGCCTGCCAGGGCTTCCCTGGTGGCGCAGTGGTTGAGAGTCCGCCTGCCGATACAGGGGACACGGGTTCGAGCCCTGGTCCAGGAAGATCCCACATGCCGCTGAGCAACTAAGCCCGTGTGCCACAACTACTGAAGCCCGTGTGCCTAGAGCCTGTGCTCTGCAACAAGAGAAGCCACTGCAATGAAGAGTTGCCCGCGCAGCAACGAAGACCCAACACAGCCAAAAATACATAAGTAAATAAATAGATTTATTTTTTTAAAAAGATTGATATGCTAACACTCTACATATATAAATAACCTACATAAATTAAGATCCTAAAGGTGTAGTTCATTAACCTCTCCATTCATGACATAATTAGAATCTATCCTGTTGTATCAAGTCATAGTCTTGCTCCAGAAATGTGCTTTTAAATGTCACAGGCATCTGTAAGGAACATCTGGTTTTTATTTCCTTAGCCTGGAAAAATATGTGTATTTCTCCAACCTGAATTTTTATACCCTTAGGATCTTTGAAGTCTTTCCATTCTAGCACTCTAATCCTTTTTTTTTAATCGTCATTTGAGCTTCTTGCTTTTTTTTTTTTTTTTTTAAATTCCTGGTTGCGCTGTGTCTTCATTGCTTCCCCGTGGGCTTTCTCTAGTTGTGGTGAGCGGGGGCTACTCTTCGTTGCAGTGCGCGGGCTTCTCATTGTGGTGGCTTTTCTTGTTGCGGAGCATGGGCTCTAGGTGCGCAGGCTTCAGTAGTTGTGGCACGTGGGCTCAGTAGTTGTGGCTCGCGGGCTCTAGAGCACAGGCTCAGTAGCTGTGGCGCACGGGCTTAGTTGCTCCACGGCATGTGGGATCTTCCCATACCAGGGATCGAACCGTGTCCCCTGCACTGGCAGGCGGATTCTTAACCACTGTGCCACCAGGCAAGTCCCATCTAGCACTCTAATCCTTAAGAAAAAAAATAAAATTGAGTTGTGTACACAAGAGATTTAAATTTATAGATAAGACTGAAGGCAGCCTTAGTTTGAAGGAACACTTTTAAGAAATTAGATTATCATACAGGCACTCAAATAGCCTAAAAGGGTTATGATTTTTCTCTTAAAGATCAAACCAGTTTAGAGTTATTTTATTCCTTTTTATTCTGTGTTCTGCTTATGTTTGGCAGCAAATGTTAAGTTCATCCTCTTGAGACTCAACGTTTCTATTTACTATGAATATAAGAAATTTCCTCAAATGTGTGATTCTTTACTCCACACTTGCACCTTTAAAATCCTTTCTTCTACTTCTGTCCTATCCCTTGAAAGAGTTGATACAGTGTCTTCTATGATATATAACAACAAATAGATGTTCTGAAGATAAAACCAACTATATTCTTATATTGAGTTGACAATTTTCCAGTTTTATCAACAAGGAATTTCATCTTACTTTTAAAAGCATTCTTCATCCTTTGTATGAAGACTTAAAAACAGATTCTGATCACATGTTGCAATTATCAAACCCACTCCCAGATAATTTGATAAAAGAAAATGTGCTGACCCGTGTATGTTACCACAGGCAAGATTTAAAAGGGCATAGTAACTCAACACTCCTTCGTTTTGGCCCAATGTCCATTTTCACTGGAGCATCCTGCTTTCTTAAAGTAGGGTTTTCTCCATTTTTTGACTCCTTAGAGCAATGTTTTTCAGCCTTTTTCCATTACTGCACCCTAAGGAATCTTTCTAGCCTTTTTTTTTTCCCATGGTGCTCTTTACCGTGACATTTTAATACCACAGATATATCGTCTACCTCTTTATGTGCCATATGTAGATCTGTGCTTTTATACATAAAAAGATGTTTTACGTTCTCCTCCTAAGAACCCACGTAAAGCAAACACATTTTTGGATCTCTTAGGAGATGTGGGGGACGTTTTCTTCATTTGTTCCATAGCAGAAACATACCTGACTTTCCGGATATCATTTATCTGTCATTCTCATCTATCTGGAACTTAATCACAACCCATAGATGAAGAAAAAAGCAAGCAAAATAGCTGTCTCAAAGCCTGTGGACTACAACTGATTTTCTCAACTCAGTGGGGACCACCTGGACAGCTACTTTGAGCCTGTTTATTCTTATCTTCGGCATAAGGCTAATCTCTTGGTTGTATCTCTTCCCAGCTCAGAAGCCATGACCTACCAGGAAGTTAGGTGTTTGGGCTGCCCCGTGCAGGCGCTCAGACAGGAACAAGAGGTGATAACTGACAGTGACGTTAGAGGAAAACTAAAAAGAGGAATTTGAGGCCATTTAGTGCAGGAGCAAAACAGCCCCAACACCTCCATAAGTCCTTGAAGTTACCACTCACCGTATTACAGCACAGTATAATTTTAATGACATGAAGGACTGTTCTGGCAGCTCTCGGCAAATGTTAAACGCCTGATACGTACCAGGGACTGTGGGTACAACGATGAGCAGGATAGAAACTGTTCTGTTAGGGTTTTTACTGGGGCTTTAGATTTTCGTGGCGCATGATTCTGTCAAGATGAAGGTTGGCACCTAAAGGAGTCAGCTTCAGTTATCTGGAAGATTAACCCATGGACCCACTGCGTGCACATCAATACATACATTTGCAAGAAATGTTTGCCTGCGTAATATCCGTCTTTTAAGGAAAACAGCATTTCACTGGGTTCGATGAAGCTGTCGGATGTAATTCACGTGAGGATCCTTTGTCATTTCCTTGTTCTTTCCACATCTCTCAGACCACAGACATCTCCAACACCAGTACTGCCTTCTTCTTGTTCTGCAAAGCTTTCCTGGAGAAGAGGAAAGGGGGGCAGCTTACCTGTTCCCATTAACTTTATATGTGAAAGTACCTACTGGTGTAGCTTTTGTTCAGCAACAACTGGAGTTGGCTGTGGGAGGTCTTTACTCTTCACCTGCTCCTTGAGATTTGCATGACGTGGACTCATGGCTGTCAAAAGTCAGACTGTTTTTCTTACCACGTCAGCCTTCACAGTTCTATGCACGTGTGAACATAATTTGATGACAGCAGTATACCATTTAGCATTTGTATGGCAGAGTTTGACGTGTGTGTTTAAAAAGAAAGAAAGAAAAAAAAATCCATCTCTCTCCTTTCTTTTCATCAAGATGTTTTTTCATCTAGAAAGTGCTTAACCTGGTTTCTTCCATTTTTTTTGTTCTGCCTTGCTAACTCAGTGCATTTATAGGTTGTGAAGACAGTAGGTCCATTGGTTGGGCCAGAATATCCTTACCTGGAACTAAAATAGATGATAAAGGATTCACCGCGTTAACTTTCTTGAGGCAACCAAGAGTCCAGTGAGGTTTTATTTGTGGGGAGAGGCAGAAATGTGAAATGGGATAACATGCTTTCTAGGTCTAAATTGGTTCCACAATTAAGTTTCTGGACTCCACTGCACATATCCACCAGCTGTACCTGTTGCCTTTCTAGAACATTCGTTCAGGTTGCTAAGGACGATCTTAAACTTGCACTATACCAGAGAATTTCAGGATTTCTGTGGCTTCGATAGCATTTTACTTGTTCTAAAATAAATACATGTCTTCATAAAGCTAGTTCTCAAATACAGATTAATGACCTGCTTAAGGGCTGCATAACTACTGTCAATATGTGTCCCCCCCCCCGCCCCATTTCACAGATCACCACGATGAACAGAACCTAGTACCTTGATATCACACAAGAGTAACCAGGAAATACTGTGATTTTTGATAAACAGTGCTCCTATGGGATTTTATTCCTCTTAACCACCTGAGCAGTTGGTGACTCTCTGGGGCGTATGTAGTGCATACTCTCAAAGGGTAAACAGGTTTAATACCAATGCATTCCTAAAAGGTTGAATTATATCTTTGCATGCCTCTGGGGTGAGTAGAAGATAACGATTAACAGAAACATTTATTTTTCATTACCCAGGGGTTACACTGGTCGTTGATGTTAATCAGTTTTTGGAGAAGGAGAAGCAAAGTGATATTTTGTCTGTTTTGAAGTCTGCCGTTGGTAATACAAACGATGTAATGCCCGAATGTGCTGACAGGTACTATGACACCCTTGCGAAGGCAAAAGAGCAAAAATCTAAAAGTGGTAAGCTTCTTCATCGTTTAGCACAAACTAAATTGGCATTTTGAATATGATGGTTTCTGTGGTATTGTGTTACCTTAATTTTAAGACAGATAATCGCTTTCAAATGAGCGTTTCTGAAATGTTTATCATCTCTGGCAAAGGAAATTTTTTAGGTGTTGCTTTTCCTTTTTTGTCTCTTAGAAAGCTGTGATTAACTTGATGGCTGTGTGTGCGTGCCATGTACTAGAGAAAATACAGTATTAAAGGAGACTTTACAGAAAGTAGGGCAGATATAGGATAGCCTCCTCAAAGACATCTCCTGCTTTCCTTTAAAAGAGTTATTGTCTTTCTCTCAAACCTTAATCCTTGTCCTTTTGCCCCAGAGTCCCCATGCTTCTAAAATGGAGTTCTGATAGTGTCTGTCATAATGAAAGAGTCATATCCAAGTGTATGAATCCTGGAAATAAATACTGGAATCGCTTCTCAAAAAAAAAAAAAAAAGAAGAAGACCTTGCTTCCTATAGATCTTGCTGTTGAGCCATCCCTCTAGTGGTACAAACTGATTTTTACACTAATATTTCTCTCCATCCTTTTTGAAACAAATGACACATTATTATACAATATTAAGTGGAAGTAAAACGTAATTTTGAAAGTACAAAATAAGCAGCAAATTGGTCTCCAAGAGCCTTGGCATATACTTAGGCCTGTACAATCCAATGGCAGATCATGAAATATTAGCTGTGGAAACCGTGTTTTAGATCATGAGTTTAAGACTCATTTTTCAGATTTAGAAAATCACCTTGATGACATTTTGGACAGAGGGAGAAAATGACAAATCCAAGGAGATTAATTTTTGGCAGAGATAATCCATCATCTCTTTAGTAGATTTTTGTTGAGCACTTGCTATGTCCTAGTGTCAAGGATCAAGGTGTCTCCTGACTCTTAGGCTGGTGTTTACTTGTACCACATCATGGGTCATGTACATAGTACTTTTCATCTTTAGGAAACTGCTGTGACAATATATGGCCTTAGAAGTGGAACTTAAGGAAAAAAAATATATATATTTTTTTTAGTTCACTGGAAGTCTGTCCAAAAGTACCCTATGTACTTCCTTGTAAATTAGTCTGATGTATTTCTCACTTGGGAATTCTACCCTCCAATTCCACAAATTTTCTGTTAATGAAATGGAAATGGGGCTACTGGCCATCTCCTACTTGGCATCTGATCACCCTTGAGCCTCTCTCTGTTCCCTTCACAACTCTTCATCAGGAGTTACTGTAGGGCCCCTACCTCATCCTTCACGAGGAAAGAATTGTACAACTGTATTTATGCAGGGGTGAGTTCCTAGAGATGACCCATCATAATTTCAAAATCATCCTGGCCCAAACTTAGTTTTATCTTCTTTTCCCTAAACTTGCCTACTCCTCTTCCCAAGTGCCATGTCCCGGTCAGTGAAGAAAAAATGTCCCGAGGTAGCCAATTTAGAAACATAGGAGATCCCTTAGATTCATTTTTTTCTGGAAACAAAAAGAGAGTTGGGACTTTGTTACAGACTGTGTTGAAGCTGTAGATCAATTTGAAGCATATTGCCATCTCAGCAATATTGAGTCTTCTGATCCATGTACATGGTATGTCTTTGCTTTTAATTAGGTCTTTAATTCTTTCAACAATGTTTTGTAGTTTTCAATGTATAGGGCTTGCATTTCTTTAGTTGCATTTATTCCTACGTATTTTATTATTTTTGATGCCATTGTAAATGTTGTTTTCTTAATTTCACTTTGGGGTTGTTTATTGCTCATATATAGAAATATAATTGATTTTTTTATTGAGATATATCACATACCATAAAATTCACTCTTTTAAGGTGTGAAATTCAGAAGTTTTTACTTAACACTAAAAACACCACCACTAGTTAATTTGCCTTTTAATAAAGGATATTTTTCCTTATAATAAACAAAGCCCCTTACCTATGACCCATTGCTCCCCACCCCCAACTTTCAGCCCCAGGCAATCGCTAATCTACTCTCTGTCTCTCTGATTTTGCCTCTTCTGGACACTTCATATAAATTAAATCATACTGTGTTTGGCTTCTTTCACGTAGTGTAATGTTTTCAAAGTTCAACCATGTTGTAGCACGTATCAGTTCTTCATTTCTTTTTATGGCTGATAATATTCCATTGTATGAATATGCCACATTTTGTTTATCCATTCATCAGTTGATAGAATTTAGATTTTTTTTCTCCAGTTTTGGCTATCCTGAATAATACTTCTGTAAACATTTGTATTCAAGCTTTTGTGTGGGCATATTTTCATAAAATTGATTTGTGTATATTGATTTTGTATCCTGCAACCTTCCTGGACTCATCTATTCTAATAGTTTTTTAGTGGATTCTTGGGCTGCCACCTGTTGTTATAAATAAAGTTTTATTGTAATTCAGCCACACTCATTAATTTACATATCGTCTCTGGCTGCTTTCATGCTACACTGGCGAATCAAGTAGCTGTATGAGAGACCTGTAGCACACAAGACTGAAAATATTTACTCTCTGGCCCTTTATAGAAAAAGATTGCCAACCCCTGTTCTAGAAGGAAGAGGAAAAACTTTCTAGCCAACTAAAGACTAACTTTCATTCCCAATAGAGCTGTGAACATTATTTGGGGGAGTGAATGGGATGATTTATTCTTACTCTTTCACCTCTGATTCTAGGATGTCTATTTTTTCCCAAACAAGTGTTCACTCTTTGGTAGATCACTCAGCCTTATTGTTCAGTTTAGGTCTTATATAGGTATGATTTTGTCTGGAAGGAATCTAGAAAGTATGCTTCCTTATAGAATGCTCACCACCTCTTAACTCACGGGTATCTTTCTCTTGTATGGTCCCTCAAAGGCCCGTAATTAGTCTTTTCCCTAAGTAACAAACCAACTGTATTTCTCTTGTTCTGGAGATGCCCTCCTCAGCCTTTGATCTGACTCTAAACTCATACTTGATGTGAAAATGATAAAATTCTCTTTTTCTATTATCCACTGACATTCCTACTCAAATAACCCTTACAGTGCCAATGTGGTTGTCTTTTATTTATTTATTTATTTATTTATTTATTTATTTATTATTTTTATTTTTGGCTGCGTTGGGTCTTCGTTACTGAATACGGGCTTTCTCTAGTTGCGGCGAGCAGGGGCTACTCTTCATTGCAGTGGTGCATGGGCTTCTCATTGCAGTGGCTTCTCTTGTTGCAGAGCACAGGCTCTAGGCGTGCGGGCTTCAGTAGTTGTGGCACGGGGGCTCAGTAGTTGTGGCTCATAGCTTAGTTGCTCCACGGCATGTGGGATCTTTCTGGACCAGGGCTCAAACCCGTGTCCCCTGCATTGGCAGGCGGATTCTTAACCACTGTGCCACCAGGCAAGTCCCAATGTGGTTGGCTTTTAACCAACTAAGAACTTTTTACTTCTCAGTTCTTATGAAAATAAAACATACCCATTTTCACCATCTTTATTTGCTTTCTTTCCTTGCCACTGAGAGAGTTGCCTTAAAAAGGGTTTTCATTATTCTGAAAGCACTTGTGAATCTGACAACTGTTGGTGATTGAAAATATAATGATTACTTGTGATCATCCTAATTTGACTATACAATATATTTTCTAGTAGACCAGCATTTCTAAACAGATAACAACTGCCTGACTGCCCATTTGAAGAGAGATATATCTCTGTTCCTGGGCATTGACAGAACAGTTGAGGGGCATTAAAAGCCAAGTAAAGAATCAACACACATGGGCTTCCCTGGTGGCGCAGTGGTTGAGAGTCCGCCTGCCGATGCAGGGGACACGGGTTCGTGCCCCGGTCTGGGAAGATCCCACATGCCACGGAGCGGCTGGGCCCGTGAGCGATGGCCACTGAGCCTGCGCGTCCAGAGCCTGTGCTCCGCAACGGAAGAGGCCACAACAGTGAGAGGCCCGCATACCGCAAAAAAAAAAAAAAAAAAAAAAAAATCAACACACAAAACCAAATAAAGAATCAACACACATTAAATCAACACGCCTTAAAGTTATCTCTGCTTAGATATTTGAATCCATTTAAATATTCTTTGAGGAAATTCAGTCAAATTTTGATTTCCCTATAAAGGCAATTGCTCTAATGCGCACTTGGCATCAGTTGGCTTAGCTTGGTCAGAAGTTTCTGTTTTATTGTTGTTTTTAGCTCTCTGATCTGGGACAAGAATCATAACCATTCAGCAAAATAAATAGATTGCTAAATAGGAAGTATAGCACATAAATTCATGAGGAGATATTCTTCTTGGCCAATTTAAGCCATGACTGTCATAGTTTTGTTTTGTTTTTTTCTAATATCCACCCCACGCCCGCCCCCAGCAAAATTAAGTTCTTTCAACATTTTTTTTCTGCTTTTGTGTGGTTGTGTAGAGCAAGGTGAGTCAGAGGGACCAGGAATTTTCCTTTTCCCTGCTTAGTGACCTCAGAGGTTGTGTATGCCATTTTGTGCTTTGAATAAAGTTGTCTGCAAAGATGAGTCACTTCTGCTTTGATTTAATGCAGATCATTAAATAAAGGGTTCTCGGGACTTCCCTGGTGGTGCAGTGGTTATGAATCCGCCTGCCAGTGCAGGGGACACGGGTTACATCCCTGGTCCGGGAAGATCCCACATGCTGCAGAACAACTAAGCCCGTGCGCCACAACTACTGAGCCTGTACTCTAGAGCTCAGAATCCACAACTACTGAGCCCGCAAGCCACAGCTACTGAAGCCCGTGCGCCTGGAGCCCGTGCTCCACAACAACAGAAGCCACTGCAATAAGAAGCCCATGCACCACAACAAAGAGTAGCCCCCGGTCACCGCAACTAGAGAAAGCCCACGTGCAGCAACTAAGACCCAGCACAGCCAAAACTTAATTAGTTAATTAATTTTAAAAAATAATAATAATGGGTTCTCCTTAAATAATGGGTCACAGGCCTTGTAGGTCACTCCTTTTCAAAGAAGTTGCTGGAAGCCTTTCTAAATAAAGACGATTCTTCCTCATCCGTCTCCCCTGTCTCCTTGTGTTGCTATCCACATCTACCTGGGGTATCCATCCTTGTTTGCTTTTCCTTCTTGTTGGCCATTTGCAACTCTTTTCATCCTCATGAAAAACTTGGTATGCGGAGCCAGCATTAGACATTACTCTCTCCTCCTTTTTCTTTGGCTTAGCAGGGAGCTGCCATTGAATACATAGAATTCATTCCATTTTAATGAGTCCTTGCTGATGATTTTAACACACTGTCTGAATGTTTGGTGAAAAGCATATTCATTCAATTAATTTACTTATTGAAGAAACTACATTAATGTTGAAAGTTTCCATGTTCCTCTCTGGAATTTAACAAACCTTTTTCTTCAGTGTCTACTGAAGGTTCGTGGCTCAAACTCAACGTGCAGGAGAAATATGATTACTACTACAACATCGATTCAAAAGAGAGTTCCTGGGTCGCACCTGAATCCTGCTTGCTTAAAGAATCATGGCTCATGGGAAAAGAAATTGAGGTAGGACGTTGGTGTTTGATGAGAAGGTGTACTATATAAAGATAAATGTGATTGCTTTTCTACTTTTGAATCATGGAATTGATGGGAAGAACTAATTTATTTGAAGACCGGATAGGGAGTAAAGTCTTCATGAACTACAGTTGGATGTGGCTGCATGGTTACTGACTTTTAGAATGTTTTCCGTATGTCAGAGCAACACCAAACAGCACTAGGGGAATAAAGCTCTTTCAGCTTCTTTAGGATGACAGATTATCCTAAGAAATCAATCTCCAGGTTTTCCTTGACACCAAAGCTCAATTAGTGGTAATTCCTTGGTTGTAAGTATTCAAAATGTCTTATTTCTTTCCCCCCAACCTCAGCCTATAAGAAAGATACATAGGTCCATTAAAGTGAATAATGCTTCCCCAGGAGAAATACTCTTGAAGGAATGTTCACCAAGATTGCTTTGGACTTGAGACCAAAAGTTGGACCCGGAAGATGTGAAAATTGCTCTTTGATCCAGGCATTGTAGTTTAAAGAGAAAATACTTCTAATAATTGAGTTTGGTTTTGAAAAAAATAGAACTCACAAATGTAGATCTTATAGAACTGTTCACAGTCACCAGCATCAAAGATACTGCAGGGCAGCAGTATTGTGGACAGAATCACCGGTGCGGTATTTACCAAAACTCGGAGAAAAAAACTGTGGCTTGGGGATGACAATGCCACAGAAATCCTGAATGACAAGAAGATAGTGAAAAACATATTTATTAACTAATTTCAAATGTGTAAAGTTCCCAGAGTTTATAGGAAAATGGCATTGTGGAAATGAACTATTAGTGCTGCTTTGTTGAAAAATGAAATTATGGCCAGTATTTAAAAACCATATGCTCTCATTGAAAGGATGTGTCAAACTGTGAAGAAGCAGCATTGAAGGGTTAAATCAGAGCCAGAACTGCTCATGTGGCATCCAAAGATGCCCTAGGTGTAACTTCGTGAAGTGGAGTATCAGGATTAATAAAAAGTGGAGGGTCTATGCTGTTAAAAAAAAAAAAAATTCTAGTCAATCTGAAATTACTGAATTTATTCAAGAATGTGCATATGTCTCCTTAAAAGTATTTATGCATCTTTTATATGATTTCACTTTTAATTGTTTAAATTAACCATCCATTGAGTCCAGTCACACTGGATAAGAGACATCCGCCATAGAAGCGAGTCCAGTCTTTGCTTGCGTCTCTCAAAGAACATAAAAGTAAACCCAGTTCGTCATCCACATGAAGACTTCTCACAATCCCCCTTCTTCCTTTTTTTCTCATTCATCTAGGTTTCCCTGTCTGCCCTCAATAGCGCTTATCTTTCCTCTCCCACCTCCTTTTCTTCTGCTCCAAGTCTTTTATTTTCTCCCAAGTTTATTTTGAGTTTTCCCCTACTCATTGCAGGGATCTGCCTCCTCTGGCCTGGGCAAGAAAAGCCCAAGGACTTCATGGGCACTGCAGTCTTTCCCTCAGGAGAGGGAGGAGGTGATGCATACTCTTACTGTAATCATCCTTGTCTCTTTTACACTCTGAGGAGATCAGACCTCTTGCCTGGTCCCTGCCAGCATCATCTATACACCTCTACCTCCAAATCCTGAGACCATTCAACCTCATTCTCATACCATCTCAGCACAAAGTTCAGAGGATTCCAGAACCGTATCACTAGAGAGAAGCTGAGCCAGTTCATCCCTCGGCTCTGGTCAGATCTTTTTTACACCAAGCCAGAAAGAGCTATGCAGATCGTTTTCTGAAAGATAAAATTTCCAGAAGCTGTTCTCTATGCTCCTTTCATCTGATGTGTGAAGTGTAACCATAAGAAATATCTCTTGCCAGGACATTATTGAGGAAGTTACAGCAGATTACATTCGTGAGAAGATGTGGTCTGCTACCGAAGATATGCTTCTGCGCTTTCAAGCCGCAACCTCAGGACCCCTCCTTAGGAAAGAGTATGAAGCTAGGAAATCATTTTTGTATGAACAAGAAGAGCATGTGATCAAAATACAGGTATGTGAGTCACCTACCACTCGTTACAGAAAACTCATTCCATGAAAATGTTATTTGATAACAGGACAGTCAACTACCAGCATTCTAATAAACAAATGTGACTGCAGATTTTGTTCTTAATCAGTGCCCCTGAGTCTACTTTATTGAAGACTCCGAGATGGGAAGGATGTTGGATGATTTTTCACCTGTGGTCTTCTGGAAAGTATTCAGGACACTGTGAATAGTCAGAGGCAGGGGAATACCTGAGATCAGAGTTGAAATCCTGTTTCTCTAAAAAGGCGGATATCCTTGTGTCACCTACTGTCTGACCTCAGGTGCTTTTGAATTGGTTTCTTAGTGGTTAGTGGATGTTGAGTGGCGTCTGAGTTTCTATACTCTTGTAGCCTAAAGAACAGAATAGCTCATGAAATAAATGTAGCATCTCTGAGGCTATCTTCCCTCTTATATAATCTCCTTCTTCATTCAGGCCTGCAAGAGGCATCCTCATTCCCAACCTTTTTCTTCTTAAGCTTGCATGACTTGTCCGAATGTTCTGGTTCACAGGAGAGGAACTTGCTAGATTTAGATGTTTCTATTCTGTGTTCCCCTAGCATCCTCTCTCAACCACCACGCTGGTTTCCAAAAGGCCGTGTGTTTGTTCCTTTTTCTGCATCCAAAGTGATACTGTTGTTGATGAGCATAGTTTGGTGGCTTTTTGCTTTGGCCAGTAACTATTAAATTTCCAAAATTGAAAGGTTGTAAGTTGAAGGGCTTCTCTTTTGTGATCATTGGTGTACTGATCTGCTTCCCCACCTAACTATAATATTGTACAGGACAGAAGATGAGTTTTTAAAACTTTTGTATTCTTGTGTCTTGCATATGATAGGTGCTCAAATATCTGAGTTTGCTCAGAGCTTAAGATGTTAGAAGGCAGGAATGATTAATTTTTTAAAAGAAACTTCTTCTATAAACTTGATACTCAGGCTTCACTGGTGGCACAGTGGTTAAGAATCCGCCTGCCGATGCAGGGGACACGGGTTCGAGCCCTGGTCCGGGAAGATCCCACATGCCGCGGAGCAACTAAGCCCATGCACCATAACTACTGAGCCTGCACTCTAGAGCCCGCGAGCCACAACTACTGAGCCCGCGAGCCACAACTACTGAAGCCTGCATACCTAGAGCCCGTGCTCTGCAACAAGAGAAGCCACCCCAATGAGAAGCCCATGCACTGCAACGAAGAGTAGCCCCCACTCGCTGCAACTAGAGAAAGCCCGTGCACAGCAATAGAGACCCAATGCAGCTAAAAATCAAATAAATAAAATAACTAAATTTTTTAAAAAAACTTGATACTCAAAGGAGTTTTCTAGGTGAACCCGTAAGTTTTCCAGTTTATTCCTTCTTTAAATAAATGGTAGACAAAACATACAGGAAGTGAACAAAATCTTAAGTATAACATCATCTACACTGATGCTGAGGCTCTACTTTTGCACAGAATTCGAAGAGTGTTAGCCAGTGTGACACAATTTGGACCAACCTCAAGCTCTCCAGTCTGCTCAGAGCTGTGTTATAGTTGCAAGACACTCTACAGAGCCCTCTAGTATAACATCCGCCTGATGTTAGGACCCAGGGCTAAAATCAGGAGAGAGCTGGGGAAAAGATGGAAACGGTCACCTGGAGCCTTTCCTCCCCACCTCCATGGAAGCAGCAGTATTGAAGAAGAAGCCATTACACTATGAAGTCACCCCGTGATGACTTCCTTCCCCCTACTTCTGACAGTTTTCTAACAAGGAGGGCATGAGGTCTAAAGTCAGGCTATAACCTAGAGATGAATGTGGTCTGACCCAGAAAACCAGAAGACCATGAACCAAAGGGCATCATGCTAATCTCATTTTTTGCAGAAGTGGCCTGATTCATTCCAAATTAGGGGAATGATGTCAAATCTGAAGATTTCCCCTCCGTGGAACAGCTCAAACTTCTTAGCTGGCTGCATCAACCCCAGACACAGTAGTCTCAACAAATTCAGAGAAAAAGCTCCCAGGCTGAGGGCAACCACACCCCAGCTCCGCTGTGCTACCACCGACAGTCTCCTCCCAAGGAGCTAGATATGGTACAGAGAGTGTATGTCATCAGTAGCCAATCCTTTGTCTCAGACAACTCAGAAGGTGGCCAAGTAAACACAGAGGAAGGTAATGAGAATCTATGATAACCATATTATATTTGAACAGTAAGAAAGCCCTGAAAAAATGGCCAACATTTAAGAAGAGAGCCAGAAAAAAATCTCAAACAAAAATGAAGATTTTATAGCCAAAAAAAAGAAAAATGGATATAAGTTGTAAAACATAAATTAACATCTGAGGATTCTCATATTCCAGGAGACAGTAGAAATGTTTATACTGAAACTGCTTTATGCTTTTAAGAAATTTAATAAGATGCATGGACTTGATGAAACAAGACAGCATGATAAAATGAAAAGATAACCCGTAGCTACAGAGAGGAAGAAAAATGACATCCTAGAATGGGAATGAACTTATAACTGCAGAAGGTAGAACAGACACTGAAAGCGATTGAAACACGTGGAGAACTTGAGAAAAATCACAGAAAAAGCTAAGAATAGATGACTTAAAATACATTTTCTCATCTGAAGATGATAATACCCATTTTATCGCAGGGTTGTAGGGATTAAATGGGATAATACACATAACAGACTTTGCCCAGTATGCAGCTATTAAGTGCTCAACAAGTGTTCGAAGTGATGAGGCGGTAGAGATCGTGACTCAGAGGGCAGGTAGTGGGGATCCAACATCCAGTGGTTGGTTGGCCCAGGAAGAGATCAGAAAAATCAAGACAGGAAAAAAGAGTTAGCTACAATATTTTTTTCCTTGAACTGAAGAACGCTGAAATGCCACTTTGTAGGAAAAAGCATAATAGTGAAATACCAAAACTTAGCCCTGAGAATTGCTAAATTATTGAACTTCAGGTCAGAGAGTGCCACAAGCATGGGGGCAAAGAAAAAGAAACAAGCTTCTGTGAAGCAAGTGCAGGTTGTCAGGAGCTGTGGCAGAATCTGGGGCCGGGAGGAAGGGGGTGACCTGATGGGACAGTCCTTCATTACATTGTTTGAATGTAACTGACTACTCTTGCAGGTTGCGGAATTGTAGCTTTAGGCAGAGTGGGAAAAGAGGCCAATATTTAGGGTTTTCTTGGCTAACAGAGAGATCACAGAATTTGTGCTTCAGAAGTTGGTAATTTGAATATTACTATCCTGAGTGCCCAATTATCAAGCGAGGCAACCAATGTAGCAAGCCAGATTTTCTAGAGATTGACAATTAGAATCTATAAAACAGAACAGTAACTTCTGAGGTCTAGGTATCTTGGGAAACTCCTTTGTTACAGCTGAATTGCACAGAAAATATATTTATGGTAACAAAAAACAAAACAAAAACATGGCTATTATAAATTTTCACGCAAGTTCTCATACCAGTCAAGAGAGAGATTGATGTTTTGGTAAACGCCTTCTCTCTAATTGTTTATAAAAAGCTGCTTCTAAATGGCTTTATGGTTTAGAATTCTGTCTCCTTTTGCATTTTTATCAATAGCACCTTCCTCCCAACTTTATACCTATAATTATTTTTAATAAAGAGCCTCTAATTAGAAGAGCCTGCAGTCTCTGGGCCTTGCACAGAATGAGAAAAGCCAATCCTAATGAAACTAAAACTTACAAACTAAAAAAGAAGAATGTTAAATTTTGACAAATAAAATAGGAAGCCTGTAGTACTCTGCTTCTATAGACCAAAACTTCAAAACCCAGCCAAGTTGCCTTGGTTTGGAAAGGTAGCAATAAAAATATAAATGTAGATTCCAGAAAAATCGACATTAATCATTAAAGAGATGAAATACAAAATGAAATCTTCAGGAAAGTACTGTTGGTGAGCGCTGAATCCTTAGGACATTAAAAACAGTACAAAACGGACAAGTGGGTTCATTCCACTAATGCAAACATGCTTCAGTATTAGATCTTCTGTTACTACAACAGATTCCTTATCCAGAATCTTTGAGAATCTGAGCTAATAGAGATTAATAGTGTTTCTGGAATTGAGATAATTCCCAAAACACAGAATGAGAAATTGAGCTAATCCCAGTATCTTGGTTGCCTTTCAATTTGGATCAAGGAATGGGATGTATAATATTATTGGCACATTTGCACCTCTGTGCTTTAAAACAGTGTTAGCCACAAAAACACGAGTCACCATTGAGACCCATCATGACAAATAAGTTACTAGTTAGATTGCCATTAGTATGAGCGCAATCACAGTTTATCCCGTTTCCCTATTTGTCAATATTCTGTTCTCTACATATTTTCGGTATTACAAACAATGCTGCAACAAAAATCCTTATATATTGTTTTTCTACACAGGTACTTATATTTCCTTAGGCTGGGTATATTGAAAATTAGAAACACTGGGTGAAACGCTAAATAATTTTAAATTTGATACTGCTAAATTCCCTCCAAAAAGGCTATACTCTTTTGTACTTTTCCCAATTCCTACTCCCCATCTAACTTTTATTCCCCTCACTGCTTGGCAATGAGTGATGTGACAACTTTCCCAAAATTTCTCAGACTGACATTCAAGGCTCTCTCAAGCTTAGAGCCAGCTCACATTTTTTGTAGAGGTTCCCAGTATTTGTAGAATTGTGTTCTGTGGTTCCCTGTTTCAGCCAATTCAAGCTACCTTCTCTCTTCCAAGATCCCTCATAGTTTTTGACCCATATGCCTTCTTGTGTTCTAGCACTATGATGGATTGCTTTAAAAGCATATTTGTAAGATGTTTCCATTGGCGGAAGCTGGATAAAAGGGTACATGGAACTCAATGTATTACTGTTGCAGCTTCCTGTGAGTCGATAATTATTTCAAAATTAAGTTTTTTTAAAAAGCATATTTATCATTTCTAGGGATTTAAATTAAGAGGGGAAGTCTGGAGCAAGTACTCAGTTGGATACTTATTCCATCATGACTGTTTTGTTTTGAATCATTACCAAAAAGTATATTATTTTTTAAATGGCAATAAAATTCCGCATACCTTTTTAAAAAGAAGGAATGAGGTAGATTGATATATGCAGATGTGAAAAGAAATTTATAAAAAATAACTTGAACAAACAAACAAAAAAAAAAAAACACTTGATTTGGGGGAATTCCCTGGTGTCCCAGTGGTTAGAACTCGGCGCTTTCATTGCCGTGGCCCGGGTTCGGTCCCTGGTCATGGAGCTAAGATCCCGCAAGCTGCGCTGCGAGGCCAAAAACAAACTTGATTTTTTTGTATTTGTCCTTTTTAACACAGAACTTGTATTTCATTTCTAACCTGAAAAACAAAATCAGAGAATTGGAGTGAATTACAAAGATATGTTTCAATAAAAAGATTCTCAAAAATGAATTGGAATAAACTTTATAACAGCTATGGATTTATCATTCTAAAGATACCAGTTTGTGTCCACTTTTTGCAAATGTTTCCTGTAAAAGTTCTCTTTGATGGTGATAACCTTGTAAAGCTATGTTGATGAAGCCTCGTTAAACTTTATGTAAAAATAGATGCAATAATAAAAGATCAGTCACAGTACTCCTATTTTCAGGGATCCAGAGTCATCTTCCTTTTCAGTCTGGATCACAGTGGCCCACTTGTTGGAGGAAAGCTAATTACTAGTCATTATTTTGAAGCATCTTATACTGTTACCAAATAATACCAGCACCCAATTGATCTGTTTGTATGTTTCAGGGCAATTCCATATTATTATGACTTCTTATCAGCCAGGGCCTTGGTAAAATTAAACTTTCAAACCAGAAACTGGGCTTCCACCTGGTAATTCCTTTCCCAAACTTGGGGCAAGCCTCAGGTGTGAGCTGGTATGCTCTGCCCAGTTTAATGTCCACCCCTAGGGATGGTGTCCAGATGAGATTTGGAAGGGAGGATCCCCGACATTGTCCCAACTCAGTGTCTCCTGAGATGTACTCCGTCCTTGCACTTTCTAAAGTAAACTGTTACATGTAAGTAATTCTGTAACTCATTATTTTCCACAGGCTTTTTGGAAGGGACATAAACAGCGGGCCTCCTATATGCACAGGCGACAAATGTTCATTGATAATATTCCTTCTGTTGTGAAGGTAAACACCCTTTCCTACCTTAGTGCTTGACTTAAACTTTTCCCTTCATTTTCGTTTTGCTTCTAGAAGACAGACTATGTTTGAGCCTTGACATCAGAAGCAAGTCCTGGGTTTGAGTCATACCTCCACTACTCACTTAGCTGATTATCTTCAAGCAAGTCCATGAAAACACTCTATTGTCTCTGGTCCTTTATAATATATGGTCTTTCTCTAACAAGTCCAAATTGATTATTTAAAATCTGGAGGAAACCCAGTTTTATTTTATGTTCTTCTTATGGTCTTCGCTAATAATGTTTAGAATGCTCAAATTTAACAGTGCAGACCTTAGTTGTAACGCAAATGCAAAGCCAATGACAAGAGAAAGTAGAGCTAAGTTAGGGCCTGTATTTAGGTGGTGGGCTGGTCTAACCCAGCTTCCCAGCAAGGCTGGTTGCTCCGAGCTTAGAGAAAGAACACGCAATGGAGTGCCCACTGTCTCGAAGCTGAAAACTAAAGAACTGTACAGCAGTGAACTTGTAGAAACTTGGAAATCCAGATCAGAGTCACAAGAGTGGGACTGGAGAGAGATGGGAATCAGATGAGATTTGTGAAGACTTTTTAAACTGTGAGGACAAAGAATGACATGGTCTAGACCCCTTGTGCATTACTAGCTCCTGAATGAAATGTCCTTTGCTCACCCTGGAACACATGCTTATTCGCTCAGAGAACCATGGGTCACAGTTGGTCCCTCGTGAGACCTCTTGAAATGTTTTCCTGTAAAGACCTAAAGAATATTCGCTGCGTTTAAGAGATGTGGGAAGCAACCCTGAACGTGGTTTCATTTGATCCCCTGACCCGTGGCCACTCTCAGCAAAATGCCTTGCCTGCTTGGCTTTTATTTACTGAGATTAAAGCCAAATGGTACGAAGAGCTACATTACCTTCCCCACCATAACATGTACATGTTCTGAACCCCTAGGAGAAAAAGCAACAAAGGAAGTAGAAAGTGAAGATTAGGCTTTAGATGTTTATTAGTTGGTAGGCTGCTAATTTTTACTTTTTTATCAAATTATCTCTCAATATTATTTTTAAAAGACTCCATAAAGAGATATGAAAGGTTATCTGGTAATTGCCTGGATTTCTCTTTTTAACTTATTTTTAGATTCAGTCCTGGTTCCGGATGGTAACAGCACGAAAGAATTACGTCTCACGACTGAAGTATTTCAGAGATCATGTAAGAGACACGCATGTGGATTTTTATCCTGGCTGAGGATGAACTAAATGAATACTTGGTTGAATGTTAGCATTGAATGATTTTTATTAAATGGTGGAAATGAACACTAGGAGGAAAAAATAGGTTTTAGAACTCAATGTGATACCATTTGGAGGCTTCTTACATTTTTTTATTCAGAACTCAGGTTCAGAGTGAGACTTCACCATTCAGAACTGGAAAGGAAATGGGTGAGAGAAAACTGATGTGGGTTAGTAATGCCAGGGAGAAAAGATTCAACTTTCCAGCATTACTTGTAAAGTGCTTATTACTGCTAACCGAGTAATTTAAATAGACACCCGCAGGAGGAATTTTTTTAGGATCTTTGAAGAATAGATATGTGAACGTAGATTGGACCAACTAAATTTGGTGGTAAAATTCTTTTCCCTTTTTAAATCTCTTTATTTAAACAGTCCCTTTGCAATCTTGTTTATATTTTAGCTAACTTGTTTGCCCCTTTCTTCAAAGAGAATGCAAAAATAAACATTGACTACACCACATCTAAATACTATCAGTTCTAAATAGTGTCCCTTTTGAAAACGCTGTCACTCCTTAAATAGTTCTAAATTCTAAAATAGTGGAGTAGATGGGACTCTGGGAGGTTGTGACTGGTCTTGTTTTTTTCGCAGAACAATGAAATTGTGAAAATACAGTCTCTACTGAGAGCAAACAAAGCTAGAGATGACTACAAAACATTGGGTAAGTGGGAGCATTCTGAGACAAAGTATCCCTTATTAACCAGGCAAGGACAAGTTATTTCCATCTGAGTCACTTCAGTGGCGGCTCCAAAAACAGAGGATGCCCGTTATTTCCAGTAGATTTTGACCATTTCAGGCCCCAGGTTCTGAACCAGTACACAAAGGAAGATGTGATGACAGGAAGTGGGCCCTTCTATCTAAATGGAGCGGGGTAAATGCAGTAGATGTGATTTCTTCTTCAAAAGGAATGGGCTGCATGGGGCGGGGGGTTAAAGTAGGAGTTTGAGATTAACGTATACACACTACTATCTATAAAATAGATAATCAACAAGGACCTACCATATAGCACAGGGAACTATATTCAATATCTTATAATAACCTATAATGAAAAAGAATATTAAAAAAAAATATATATATATCTGAATCACTTCACTGTACACCTGAAACTAACACAGCATTGTAAATCAACTACACTTCAATTTTTTAAAAATGCAGTTGGTATAAATGCTGCTTTTTTATATTAAATTTGAGCTAGAGGCAGGAATCTAATGCAGAAGAGCCAGAAGATTAACTTAAATTTGAATACTGTTTAATTTATTACCTGGCCTGTGATTTTTTTTCTCTCACTTTAAGAATGAAACATAGTCGTATAAGAAATTTGGAAATATGAATAAGAAGGGAAAAAGCACACAGTTTCACCTCCCAAAGATAACTACAAACATCTTCCTATAATTTCATTCTGGACTTCTCACAGTACCTATGGTTTTTTTAAATCATCTTCCTTATACTAATAGTATATGCCATTTGTAGAAAGTTTGAAAACAGCAAAATAAAATAAAAATCACCCAGAAATAGCATTCACATTTTGTGCTGTCTTTTTCAGTTTCAGCTCTGCATATGTTTGTCATTCTGTTGTTGTTGTTGTTTTTACATAGTGAAGGTCATTCTTTATATGCTAACTTTTTAACCTTCTTACTATCACAAGAACATGTAATAAAGAGCGTGTCCTAGATTAAGTCTAGAAGGGCTTGCTGATAAGTTTAGTAGTACTGCCTAAATTCTTCAACTATTCAGGTCATTCAAGATTAGTTTTGAGGAGCCAAAACAAATGAAAATGGCCATTATGTTCTAACTGCCTTGTTTCTTACTTTTTTTTTTTCTTTTGAGGAAATAAACAACTGTTCAGTAATGTTCCTAGCACAGTGCTACTAAGTAGTTTCACCAACACCCTTTATTGTCAAAAGTCTGTCTGAATTATGGAGTGAAGTGTATGGCCTAAGAAAGATCTTCCCTGGTACTTGTTAAGGAAAAGTATCCGGCAGCCTCAGAGGCCAGGTTCTGCCTCAAGCCCGTGGAATCTTCTGGATACTACCTCATTCTACTAGATTCCAGAATCCAGCATGCAGACTGAGGGAGGAAAGGTCCCCAGTCTTTCCAATGCCACTCTGCTCCACTTTGGAATTGATGAGATTCGTCTCTTAGTTGGTAGATAATCTTTAATTTTTTATAAGGAAGCTGAATAGGGGGTTTGTTTTCTGAGCCCTAACACACTAAAATAGGTAATTTAAGGATAAGTTTTCCAAACAAACACAGGCTGCTTTTCGTTTCCTTCTAGGGAACATGTTTTTGTAGGTGGTCGTGATGATGCTTGTTACTTGCTTACTTTTTTTTTTTTTTTTAATTTATAAAGATAAAAGAAATTCCAGTTTAAAAATCTAAGCGAGGGCTTCCCTGGTGGCGCAGTGGTTGAGAGTCCGCCTGCCGATGCAGGGGACACGGGTTCGTGCCCCGGTCCGGGAGGATCCCACATGCCGCGGAGCGGCTGGGCCCGTGAGCCATGGCCGCTGAGCCTGCGCATCCGGAGCCTGTGCTCCGCAACGGGAGAGGCCACAACAGTGAGAGGCCCGCGTACCGCAAAAAAAAAAAAAAAAATCTAGGTGATTTCCTGTTAAAGCATAGAAGGCAGATAGAAAGTATGTTCGTGAATAAATCAGATCAGAACTGCTCTGGGTTTTGGCAAATAGGGTGGCTTCGTGGTAACTGAACTGTAGATTTTCATTTCTTTCTCAATTCAGCATCTTCATAAAACGAAGGCATTTTTTTCAGCTGAAAAACAGATCACTTTGATTAGTCTGTCATGATTCATTTTCACCCATTCCCTCCAGAAAGGCACTGAATGCATTCAGGTATAGAAGTTGCTGGAACCGTAATGTGGCCATTTGTAAGTGCTGACTGTTAAGTTGTGTGGTTTCCTGAAATGAAAGTACCACCAAGTGGTATGAAGATATCATGAAGATGCCAAAAAGCCAACTGTTGATAGAGGAACTATTACATTTGAGCCATAATAATTAGTAAAGCTGAAATATTAATTTGTCTCCAGCAGGCCTGTTAGCACATAAAATGATACACAGTTTTTCAGAGCCAGGAGAGAGAACTTTAGACACAAATGCGGGGGCTTATGTTCTCTCAGCTACATGAATGAGCTCCGGTGTGTGGCTCAGGCTGTTTCAGAAATGGTCATGTCATCAGCAACATCTTTGCTGAAATAGAAGGAAAATAAATTCATGTATGCTTCAGTGATCAGGAAGAAAAGGGTCCATGATCCGAGGTGACTTGGAATCTAGTGGAATATGAGCTATTATTATCCAGTAAATTCTGAGCCTGGAAGCAGAATTGGACCTCTAAAGCTTCCTAAGGCTTTTCTTTGACAAGTACCAATAAAGACCATCCGATGGGGAACAACAGTAATACAGATGACTCTAGATTTGGTTGTTCATGATGAGTTCATGCTGTTAATTGTGTTGTTGGTTGAGCTCTGTATTCCTTAAGTGTCAAGATACCACAGAACTACACAGAAGTATAAGGAAGCTTGAGTAGGGCCTTGGAAGTAAAAGAGAGGATGGTTGTTGAGGCCGCCACAACTGGACTGGGCTCTCTCAAGTCATCTTTTTGTTGCTATGTCTAATCATTCAGCATTGAAGGTCCAGGTAGTTTCTTCTTAGAGTTTGCCCAGAGTAGATCTCATTACACACCTTAAAAAAAATTGCTTTTTCAAAGTCGCAGTGCAAGAGAATTAAAGCACAATTAAGGTTCAAGGCACTAAGGGAAAGCCCTTGTAGAATTTATATAGGTATTCCTCTCAACAACTGAGCCTGGTCTCCTAGGTGCTGAATGCCCTCCCTGGTCCATCCTGAAGGGACAGGGACCCAATTCAGTTTCTAAAATCGCTTCATTTCTGCCAAGTAGGACATGTGTTCCAGTTGTCATTCTGTTGGCTCCGGTTAGACCTTACAGGTCTCCCTTGACTGACCTTTTCTAATTCACCTTTCACCTAATTCCTGCTCCTTCCCCAAGGTCTTTTGGGCTGGGAAAACAAAAAACAAAAAAAAACACCTCTTTCTGCTTCCTGCAGCAAGAACAGAAATCTCTTATCTGGCTCAGCCACAAGCTCTTAGAGCCGGGGCAACTCACGTTAGCATTCTTTCCCAGGTTCCTCATCAATAAGACACTGATAGATAGAACTATCTCCTCAGTGCGTGGTCCTGGGAACAGCATGAGAGAGGGCCGATAAACGGGTGCTAGACGAGGAATTAGTGAGGCCCAACCTTATCGGTGGCGTGCGTTTATTTATACGATCCGTTTCCCCGTCCAGATTTGACATGAGGCAGGATGATTCACTCTGGAGACCAAGCACGTCCGTCGCTCTATTTTTCTGTCAATGTTTTATTTAAAGACCTGATTTCTTTCCTACTGATGATCCGTTCAAGCATGCCCAGTTAAAGCACACCTTTCCTTTCCTTGCAGTTGGCTCTGAAAACCCGCCGTTAACAGTAATCCGCAAATTTGTACACCTGTTGGACCAAAGTGACTTGGATTTCCAGGAGGCTCTGGAGGTAGCACGCTTAAGGGAAGAAGTGGTGACCAAGATCAGAGGCAACCAACAGCTGGAGAAAGACCTGAACCTGATGGACATTAAGATTGGGCTCCTGGTGAAGAACAGGATCACACTGGAGGTCAGTGGGGTTTGTGGGACTGTTGGTTCCCAGAAGAGAGAAGACGCTCGTATATTTGCCCACAACACTGTGGTCCAGCTAAGTTCCTTTGGAGTCCAGAAGGAGTGGCCCAAAGTTTACTTACCATTTTCATTACCGCTTTATGGTCTTAGACCTGCAAAATTCTGCGCCCCCCTTTTATGACATTTGGTAAGACTTCTTTACCATTCTGAAAGGAAATTTATGTGAAATAAAACCAACTTACATATGTACCTTCATAGCAAGGCTAAGGCCTTTCTATAAATATAAAAGAGAAATTCAAAGAAATGAATTTATAGTAAAAATACATATTTCAATATGAAGATACATGGGCCTGATGCCATTAGATGTGATAATGTTACCAGAGACTTGGGCCTTTTCACAGAATAACCACAGATTGAGAGAGCTACAGATGAGACTGGTCAGGTGAGTGGTGGAACTGGCCATGAGTTCTTTTTTCCAAAGTGGAGAACAACTCTCTGTAATAAGCCCTTGAACAGCAAAGTGTGGTCTTCCTCCACCCCCCACCACTTGACATGGAGTTGCCGTCCTAGAAAATTAAGTTTATATTAAACTTGTGAGGATCTATGTTGTGCTTATATGTAAAACTATTAGATTCTAGGCTCAAGCAATTATGCACAGAATTTTGACCTTCGTGAATGACCAGCGGGACATTAAAAAAGCCAGCCATGCGAGATGTGGACAGTTATTTACACGGGACCATCCTACAAACTGCAGGACAGCAGAGCATCTGTCCTCCCCAGGCCCCGCTTACTGGAAGCCAGTGGTGTCTCCAATCCATCAGATGTTAGCCCTCCCCAATCCACATTTCCAAAATGACCCCCTACAGAGTGGCATTTCCCTAATAATAGCCTCCAAGTAAATAATGCTGTAGTTTTGTATCTGTGAGAAACCTGCCAGTGTCAAAGCTCCCCAAAACTATGTGAAAAGTGTCATTTTTACCCAAGAAAAGGAGATTTCCAGGGTAAGACCTCTCTCCATGTCCCTGTTCCCATGCCACGTCAGTTTTCAGAAAACCAACAGGGCAGGGCAGGGCAAGTTGACCTTCCGGATGCCCTGAGAAGGCTACAGTGGGTCAGAGGTAGAGAGCCAGCTTCTGGTGTGGTTCTGGAAAACTACCAGGTGAGCAGGCACGGGACGCTACCAGCTAAGTGGACATGGGAACGCCTCACTCTTGTCTCCGGCCCTCACAGAGATACCAGCAAAATAGTGCCGAGCAAATAAGGAAACGAGAGCAACTCGTAAGACAGGAAATGATCATCTTTTCTAAATATTAAGGGAAAAAACTACAAATTTAAAAGTTCTGCTTTTAACTCTATTTTCATTGTTTTATCCAGAAAAACAATAGTACGTTAGTCTTTAAAAAAAAAAATAATGTGTATTGTTGGATACATATGAAAACTTTTAAAGTATAATATATTCCAGAAGGTCCTTCAGAGAATGCCTTTTATAGCTTTACACTGCTCTTGTACCCTACTCCCATAAAGTTGTAAACAGGAAATGCCTTGCCTTTTAAAATAAAGGCTTAGTTGCAAAAGAGTGGTAGAAATATGTAGCTTGTGGAAATACAAATGTGGCAGATTTTCGGATCTTTACGAGTGTTTAAGATTTTTTAAAGCATTCCTAATTGTTAGCATTGGGAAACGAAGTTAATTTTTCGCCTTATATTTTCAAACACCAAATATTTATCAAACACTGGTTAGAAGTTAAACTAATGATTCTCAAGGACGTACTCTTTTGTCTTATCATTAATAGTAGCATTTTTGGTTTGATGATAAGAATAGTGCAGTTGAAAGTTTTATTTACAGTAGTGAAATAATGGGGAACAACCCAAACCCGAAAACAACAGAGGACAGTAGAACCAGTCTGACATGTATGTTACACAGCCACTAAAAATAACGTTTCTGAAGAATATTTAAGGGCAGGGGAAAGGGTTGCAATATAATGGAGAAGAAAATAGTGCCTAAAACAGTACGATTTCATTTATTGTAAAAAGTGGATATACACTTAAGCTAAAAGAAAAAAGTTAAGCTCTTTTTCTTTGCATGGTAGAATTAGCCATATATATATATTTTTTTAACATCTTTATTGGAGTAAAATTGCTTTACAGTGTTGTGTTAGTTTCTGCTGTATAACAAAGTGAATCAGCTATATATATACATATATCCCCATATGCCCTCCCTCTTGTGTCTCCCTCCCACCCTCCCTATCCCACCCCTCTAGGTGGTCACAAAGCACGGAGCTGATCCCCCTGTGCTATGCAGCTGCTTCCCACTAGCTATCTATTTTGTATTTGATAGTGTATATATTCCATGCCACTCTCTCACTTCGTCCCAGCTTACCCTTCCCCCTCCCCGTGTCCTCAAGTCCATTCTCTACATCTGCGTCTTTATTCCTGTCCTGCCCCTAGGTTCATCAGAACCTTTTTTTTTTTAGATTCCATATATATGTGTTAGCATATGATATTTGTTCTTGTCTTTCTGACTTATTTTACTCTGTATGACAGACTCTAAGTCCATCCACCTCACTACGAATAACTCAGTTTTGTTTCTTTTTATGGCTGAGTAATATTCCATTGTATATATGTGCCACATCTTCTTTATCCACTCATCTGTCAATGGACCCTTAGGTTGCTTCCGTGTCCTGGTATAGTTTTTAATTTTTTTTAACAATAAGCATATGTTGAGAAAAAAGTTTAAAGGGAAGTGGCTTAGTTCTTACAGAGCAACTCTAGCTCTCTCTAGTAACCATGTGTCTTACAATTCTTTTAAAATTGGCGCTCCTTCTGGAAACCTCAGAAAGTCAGTGGGCGAGTGAGTGAAGTAGCTAATGTTGGTTTTAAGCAAAAGAAGAGGTTTGGAAATGGAGACAGACAGCTGAAGTAGAAGTTTCTGGGAGGCATAGGGAGGAAGAAAGGTCTAGATTCAAACTAGCTTGAAGGAAAACCAAAGTAGAAATTGAAAGTAATCTTGAATTGCTAAAATTCCTATTGATGGGTGTGTCGTATCCCGTGAGTGCAGACTTGTAGGCCAGGGCTGTCTGTAACCCAGGATTGAAATTTATTGTATTGCTTAATTGTATTGTATTGCTTAACTTCTTTGCTTCTTTATGAGCATATTTCCTTGGGTATGTTCCTTAACCTCTCTAAGCCTTATTTTTCTTCACTGGAAAATGTGCTAAGTGTCCTACGTGGATTGTTTTTTTGTTTGTTTGTTTTGCGGTACGTGGGCCTCTCACTGTTGTGGCCTCTCCCGCTGCGGAGCACAGGCTCCGGACGCGCAGGCTCAGTGGCCATGGCTCACAGGCCCAGCCGCTCCGCGGCATGCGGGATTCTCCCGGACCGGGGCACGAACCCGTGTCCCCTGCATCGGCAGGCAGACTCTCAACCACTGCGCCACCAGGGAAGCCGCATGGATTGTTTTTATCTTCACAGAAGCTCAGTAAGATTGCTATCATTAAGCCCATTTTATAGATTTAAGGAAACTGAGTCTTAGAGAGGTTAACCTGAGCAAGGTCACAAAACTAACTGTGCTTTGCAGATACTCGTATTTTTGTGACTCCAAAGCCCAAGCCCTTTGTCTTAGTCCACACCTTCTACAAAAGTGCGTATACTCTAGCATATTACCTGCATGCGGATATCCTGTTACCAGGGGAAGGGAAAAGATGGTAGCAACTAAGGCAACATTGAGATGTGGGAATATTATGAACAAGTTAAATACTGTTGCTCCTTCGAACCAGTATTCCTCAAATGTTCAATATTTATTGATAAGAATGGAGGACATTGGGCTTCCCTGGTGGCGCAGTGGTTGAGAGTCCGCCTGCCGATGCAGGGGACACGGGTTCGTGCCCCGGTCCGGGAAGATCCCACATGCCGCGGAGCGGCTGGGCCCGTGAGCCATGGCCGCTGAGCCCGCACGTCCGGAGCCTGTGCTCTGCAACGGGAGAGGCCACAACAGTGAGAGGCCCGCATACCGCAAAAAAGAAAAAAAAAGAATAGAGGACATGAGATTTCTATTAATAAAAAGCATATGCCTCTCTTTGGAACGCCTGTCTGGGTTGGCCTTTGTCCCCTTCTTCAAGCTTTCCAAGGCAAACCTCCATTCACACCAGAGCTTTTGTGAGCCAGGTGTAATTTCACAGGGAAGACAGAAGAAGGGCTTATCCCATTGAAGCGTGCTGCTCTGTACTTGGATCTCCAGCAGACAGACGGTTCCCGTGGCGCAGCTGCTGGCTCTCCTCTCCCCTCCCACTTCCCCTCCAGGGCTCAGCATTTGACTCTGCTCTTTCCCTTCCTCCAGTGCTCTTCCTGTGCTGTCCTCACCAAATCTGTTAATAATGCGAAGGAACTTGGTTCTGCCCTGGCGCTTGCTTACCACCCCACCCTCTGTTCTCTTCTGTATATGTCAAAAACATTACCCTAAAGATGAAGTCTGCAGCAAAACAAAGGAATAGCCTCCAGTTTCCAGAGCTACTTCCACTGCAAGTAGTTGGGGGACATTGGGGGTGAGGGGGGCCGGTGATGGGGAGGTTAAGTACCAAGATTTTTTTTCTTCCGTATATTTAAAATCAAGATAATCAATTTATTCCATGTATTTGGGGGAATTGAATCTCTACACATCACCAGTTATCTGAAGAGGAGAAACCTGGGTCAAATGGAACCGTAAGCCAGTTAGTCTAGTGATGTCTTAGGACTTCTTATAGATAAGGGTATCAGGCCACCGCCTGCCTGGACTTCTCCTGAACCTCCATCTGGGGGTAACTACGCTTCCTTTCTTCATCTTGAATGTGATTTATGTATCTGTGAAAGAAGGGGGGAAGTGTCGCCTTCTTAAAATTTTTGTAGAAATAAAAATCAAATTCCTTCTCTTTCCCCATATAAACAATTGGGGAACAGAAGTAAAGGATTAAGTCAAGTTACCCCTCTCTAAGCTGAGAATAAAGAAGAATAAAGTCATAAACCTTGAAGGCAATGGATATAACCACGTAGAACTATCTAATCTCAATGCTCCAAGGGTTGTTTTTTTTTTTTTTTTTTCTACCTATGAGCTGACCCCAGCTATGGGAGAAGGGGGTGCTGGGCGGTGAATAGATTTGGAGCTTGTCCTGTACAGTGGTTCTCATCTGCAGGGATAATTGGAAATGGGGACAGGCACATTTTTTGTTGTCAAAATGACAGGAGTCCCTACTGGCACTTGGTGGAGAAGGGCCCAGGATGCAAGATGGGCAGCAGTGCCTGCACAGCAAAGCATGGTAGTGCCTGAAATGCCCGGAGGGCCCCCCTCGGGACTGGTGGTGGAGAATCCTGATACTGGCTGCAAACAGTCCTCATGTGGAGGCTGGGCTAAGAGCTCAGGGAAGCAGATGGAAGAAGTTTTAGGAAAAAAAACTTTCTTGCCACCTATGCTCTGGGACAGTGACCCAGTGTTCAGTGGCAAAGGAGGCATTCTAGAGCTGTGGCTTTCATGTAAGTCACATTCCATTAGTGAGTCATGAAATCAATTTAGTGTATCACTTCAGCAGATTTTAAAAATGGAATAGAAAAAAAGCAAATTGAAACGGTCAAAGTGTGTCCCAGTAGTAAGAATAAGCATCCTTTCGTATAGTGTTGTGTGGGTAAGTTTGCCAATAAAAGACATAAAATGTATTTTTTACTGTGGGTTTCTGTAAAAATGTTTGGTAGATCCATATCTAAACGATCTACTCTGGTTCATGAGCCTTTAAGCCCCTGAAGGGGACACAGTAACCTCAGTGACCTCTTGACAATGTTTCCAGCCACACATTTTCCACATTTCCCTGTAAGTAAAGGAGCATGGTTGGGAGGGAAAACCCTTAACTTTGTTAAATATTTAGAGGCTTCTCTTCCCTTCCATTTCTAATTTCTACATTGCATATGTTTTGCAAGTGCTTCTATAGTTTCAAAAGATATAATTCATTCTTTGAAAGGTTACAGTTTAGTAGTGTTTAGTATATTCCCCAAATTGTACAACGATCACCTCTCTCTGACTCTAGAACATTTCATCACCCCAAAAAGAAACCCCAAAGAAAATGTTCTGGAATTGGATCGTGGTGACAGTTGCACGACCTTGAGACTAGATGGAACACCACGGAATTGTACTCTTTAAAAGGATGAATTGTATAGTAAATGAATAATATTTCAATAGAAAAAATACCCATATTCATTAACAGTCGTTACCTATTCACTCCAACCCCCAGCCACAGCAACCTTTAGTATACTTTCGATCTTGATAGATTTGCCTGTTCTGGTTTTTCATATTAATAGAGTCACACAATATGTCATCTGTTGTGACCAGCTTCTTTCACTTAGCATAGTGTTGGGTTTTTTTTTCGCGGTACGCGGGCCTCTCACTGTTGTGGCCTCTGCCGTTGCGGAGCACAGGCTCCGGACGCGCAGGCTCAGTGGCCGTGGCTCACGGGCCCAGCCGCTCTGCGGCATGTGGGTTCTTCCCGGACCGGGGCACGAACCTACGTCCCCTGCATCGGCAGGCGGACTCTCAACCACTGCGCCACCAGGGAAGCCCATAGTGTTTTTAAAGTTCGCTATTTTGTAGTAGCATAAATCAGTCCTTCATTCCTCTTTACTGATCAATAACATTCCATTGTGTGGATACACCACATTTTGTTTGCCCATTTACCAGTTGATGGACACTTGAGTTGTTCCCTCTTTTCAGCTGTTATGAGTAATTCTGCTATGAGCATTCATGTACATGTTTTTCTGTGGACATATGTTTTCAGTTCTCTTCAGTATATACCGGACAGTGAAGTTGCAGGGTCGCATGGTCACCTGTGTTTAACTTCTGAGGAACTGCCAAATAACTGTTAACGTTGAGCATCTCTTCATGTGCTTATTAGCCACTTGTAGGTCTTCTTTGGGAAAACGTCTGTTCACATCCTTTGCCCATTTTTTAATTGGGTTATTTGTCTTTTTATTTTTGAGATGTAGGAGTTCTTTATAGTATATTGTGGGTACAAGTCCCTTATCTAAGAAATGATTTGCGGACTTCCCTGGTGGCGCAGTGGTTGAGAGTCTGCCTGCTAGTGCAGGGGACACGGGTTCGAGCCCTGGTCTGGGAGGATCCCACATGCCGCGGAGCAACTGGGCCCGTGAGCCACAACTACTGAGCCTGTGTGTCTGGAGCCTGTACTCTGCAACGAGAGAGGCCACAACAGTGAGAGGCCCGCGCACCGCGATGAAGAGTGGCCCCCGCTTGCCGCAACTGGAGGAAGCCCTCGCACAGAAACTAAGACCCAACGCAGCAAAAATAAATAAATTAATAAACTCCTACCCCCAACATCTTCTTAAAAAAAAAAGAAATGATTTGCAAATATTTTCTCTCATTCTATGGGTTTTCTTTATTGATAATGTACTTTGAAGCACAAAGGTTTTAATTTTTATGAAGTCCACTTTATTTTTTTCTTTTGTTGCTAGTGCTTTTGGTGTCGTATGTAAGAAACCATTATCTACATGCACAACGATGCATGTACAAGAAGGCTCCCTACACACTCTGAAATAGTAATAAAATGTAAAGAAACTAACTGTCCATCAAAAGGAATATGATTAAATAAATTATCATACACACACCCCTCGAAGAAACCATTGCTTAATCCAGGGTAACAAATATTTTTGCCTAGGTTTTCTTAGAAGAGTTTTATAGTTTTAGCTCCTACATTTAGTTCTTTGATCTCTCTTTTTTTATATATATATCTTTATTGGAGTATAATTGCTTTACAATGGTGTGTTAGTTTCTGCTTTATAACAAAGTGAATCAGTTACACATATACATATGTTCCCATATCTCTTCTCTCTTGCGTCTCCCTCCCTCCCACCCTCCGTATCCCACCCCTCTAGGTGGTCACAAAGCACCGAGCTGATCTCCCTGTGCTATGCGGCTGCTTCCCACTAGCTATCTATTTTACGTTTGGTACTGTATATATGTCTATGCCACTCTCACTTTGTTTTGAGTTAATTTTTGTTTATGGGATGAGGTCTGACTTCTTTCTTTTGAACCTGGATATCCAGTTGTCCCAGCATCATTTTTTGAAAGATTATCCTCTCCCTATTGAATTGTCTTGGGACCTACATTACATCCTAAGAACAAATGTGCACAGCTTTGGAGAACAAATATTACAAAAGCCAAATTCACCTGCAATTTGGGTTTTCTTAATTTCTTTAACATTCTCTGTCCGTTTGTTTCTTCGTGAGGGAAATGTGGAAAACTAATCTTTCCAACTGTGTGTGTCTCAGGGTGTCTGAGAAGGAAGGAGGTAAAGAGTACCAGCATAAAAAGTAGTAATTTCATAAAAATTTTTTCCAGGATGTAATTTCACACAGAACGAAACTGAATAAGAAAAAAGGTGGAGAAATGCAAATACTGAATAACACTGACAACCAAGGGATCAAAAGTTTGAGTAAGGAGAGAAGAAAAACACTGGAAACGTATCAGCAGCTTTTTTATCTTTTACAGGTGAGAACAATTTCTTTCACTGTGAGTTTTGGGTAAGTGCTATGTCCCCGTTGGTGTTTTACAGTAGGTCTTGTCTCATGCTAAGGCTACAATAGTTTACATGTTCTGAGCACTATTAAGTACCAAGTGCTATTCTAGGTGCTTTGTACACATTATCTCATTTTAATTCTTAGTACAACCCTGGGAACCATCAAAAAATAATTTACTGATATTCCTGTATTACATGTGAGAAAACTGAGACACAGCCAGGAAATGGTAAAACAAGGGTATTGGGACCCTGGCAGTTTGACTTAAAACTTCGGTCACACTCTTCATGACTACATTATACTGCAGTTATCGGCAGAAACGGTATAAATCTAATAATAACATAAGCAGATGCTGTCAAACATGAAAAAATTAAAGTAACTGTATGAAAAACAGATCTGTACCAGGACCAGACTGCCCTTCTTTTGAGGAAGGAGCCAGAGAGTTTGGATTAGGGAAATGGGATTCCTTTTTTATTTCATTATTTCCATGGCATGACTGTGATCTAAGTGAACAGTAATTTTCCACTGCTTCAAGAGTGTGGGTGAGAACTAAGCTGAACTGGTTAGGGCTGGACTCTGTCTGGTGGACTAGTTTTTTGTTTGTTTGACCATTGATCAACCTCATCCGCCCACCCGCACATACAATTAGTCCCAGAGGAAACAGTGAGCGATAGTGAGAGATAGAAACAAAGCCTCCCCTCGGCAGGAAAACTTTCCCAAAAAAGATGGATCAGCCGTTCTTCCTTGAAAGTCAGGTGTCCCTGGGGCCGCTGCTGGTGGCAGTGATTCCGTCAAGGCGTGGAGATGCTTGAATCTTTGCTTGAGGACGTCGCTGGCATTAGGTGCACAGAGAACACATTACCCAAAATATAAATGAGGTGTGGCTAGCCCCGTTGAGAGAAGAGACGTTAATTTTGGTAGAGTTGAGAATTCTCTACTTAGAGTGGCGAACAGGTGTAGTACTCCAGATGTCCACCATGTGGCAGCATAGAAGGAAAAATGTTAAAACAGCATTGTCCATGGAATCCAGGGCTTAACAACAGCTTCCTTTCCAGAAAGAAAGGGGGCTCGCACTAGGCAGGGGAAGGTTTTTTGTCTGCTGAAATTAGGTTAATAGGCATCCATCAGTTATAAATTTAATCTTAAGCATTTATCATTTTTTTATTAATTTTTATTGGAGTATAGCTGCTTTACAATGTTGTTAGTTTCTACTCTACAGCAAAGTGAATCAGCTATACGTATACATATATCCCCTCTTTTTTGGATTTCCTTCCCATTTAGGTCACCACAGAGCATTGAGTAGAGTTCCCTGTACTATACAGTAGGTTCTCACATTTATCACTTTTGACATCCATGAACTTCCAAGTGTACGAAGCTTCTTTAGGATTTAATTTTCTATTGTTGGATTTTGATAGAATTTGTGTCATTTAGGAAGGTGAAAATTTAGTCGCTGGCCTAAGATTTGTATAGTTTACCCTGTTATGTAAGTGAAGGCTCATTAATGGGAAGGAGAAAAAGCATAGGAGCGTGTTTAGAATAATTCCACAAGGTTTATTCCCTAAACGATCCAAAACTGATAGAACCAGAGCATGACTGTTCAGTTGTACTGAGTGAAGTGTCAAAAAAATCATTTATTTTTCTTCACCTTTTCTCCTGTCTGCTTTGGAGACATTAACCCAAGACCAATAAGGAAGCTATAGAAGAGCAAACGGCGTGGATCCCTTTCGCCTTTGGCGATTCTTAGCCAAAGTAGCAGGTCAGCTAGTGTAGGTTTTGCTATGGGCTTGTCTCTTCTGTATGAGCCTAAATTTAAAGTTTTTAGGTCATCGGAGAGGAATGAGGCTTCTTTGGCTTTTGACTAATTTTCCTTTCTCAAAAGCCGATATGCTTAGTGTGGGAAAAGAATCACCCCAGAATGCTAAGAAAAAGGTTGTCCTGAGCTGCTTATTCATAAAATTTCAGCCAGTCATTATGAGCTTGAAAGTAAATCTAAGTGGTAAACTAAACTAGAATTAGGGTTTTCTTAAAATTTTTAAAGCCAAACTGCTTGAGACTCTTAAATACTGGTCTCCATGTATGGAAAATTTTCTTTTCTCATCGGAAGGAGGATAAAGAGTAGGACTATCAAATTTCTCTGTCACCTTAATATTATATTTTTTTCTTCTAACCTCCATCTGGTGTAACTCCTTCAGAAAAACCACATTACCACAAAGACTGGTGCTACATCTCTTGAACTCCATCCTAAGCTGAACTACATGTCAAGTTTTTTTTAATTCTTTTCCATCTTTAAATTTTTTTTTAATTTAAAGAGATTCTCTCTTCGGATACCAGGTCTATCAGCCACCCCCTTCTCTCTTCTCTTCTTTTTATCTTAGCCTTCTGGGGCGGTTCTTTTCCCACACTAAGCATATGGGCTTCTTGTCAGGTTCTTCTGGCATTTCCCCCATGAACTATCCTGACCTTCACCCCTCTGTTCAGCCTCCCTGCCTCACTCCTACCTTCTCGTGCTTTCTAAAACATCATGGCCATCCCACTGTCTCCACATGTAAATGTATCCTTTTCTTTTTCTTTCTTGTCTCAGAATATGGGATATGTTTCCTTCTATTCATTCATCAGTCCTTCTAGAACAGTCTATCTGGCTGAGCCCTTGGTCCCTTCTTGCCAGTCTCTTCGGATACCAGATCTATCAGCCACCCCCCGCCTCCTGTGTTTCTACGATAAATATTACGGTGTGGCTCCAAATGGTGTAGAGTGTACATAATACAATTATACTCCATTAAATATGTCATGACATAGTATATAAAATTTAAATCCTACCGTAACTTTCTAGTATAACTTCCTATAGTTTAGTATTAGTATTACCTGCTACCTTTGAAAGTCTTAATATGTGCCAGATACTCTTCTATATGCTTTATACATAATAAGTCATTAAAGTGCAAGGAACTGGGGACTCCTCTCTGCTTTTAATAATATATTAACATATAGTTTTGTGGGGGGGGGTTTCTTCTTCTCACTTTCCTTCAGACAAATCCTTTGTACCTCGCTAAGCTGATTTTCCAGATGCCACAGAACAAGTCAACTAAATTTATGGATACTGTTATTTTCACCCTATACAATTACGCTTCCAATCAACGGGAAGAATATCTACTCCTCAAGCTTTTCAAAACTGCTCTGGAGGAAGAAATAAAGTATGTATATAAGTATATATGTAAGAATACCAATACCTTTTGTTAGTGGTGGCTATCTCTGATTTACTAAAATAATTTTAAAGTTATTCTTATAAGTTATTTATACATATTAAAATTATCAAATTTCTTGAGAAATTGCCACATCATCATAGATATATTCAGGTACAGCTTTCTCCCGGCAGTGATATCTTTTCTAATGCTAAATTCACTGTTGATTTTGCATGTGTACAAAGCTCTTTGAAAGTCAGTGAGGGCTTCCCTGGTGGCACAGTGGTTAAGAATCCCCCTGCCAATGCAGGGGACACGGGTTCAAGTCCTGGTCCGGGATCCTGCATACTGTGGAGCAGCTACGCCTGTGCGCCACAACTGCTGAGCCTGCGCTCTAGAGCCCGCGAGCCACAACTACTAAAGCCCATGCACCTCGTGCTCTGCGACAAGAGAAGCCACCGCAATGAGAAGCCCGTGCACCGCAACGAAGAGTAGCCCCCGCTCACTGCAACTAGAGGAACCTCGCGCGCAGCAACGAAGACCCAATGCAGCCAAAAATAAATAAATAAAATAAATACATTTATATTAAGAAAAAGTCAGTGAGAAAACCTAATTAAAATTATGTGAGTAGTAAAGCCATAAACAGATGAGGATAATGATCTCTGCTAAATAGTTTTTCCTTCTTACTGGAATTTAAGCTGCTGCTAATTTATTTTTTACTCAGTTAATGTAAAAAATGTGTAGGCAGCTATAATGAATTGGGGGGGGGAACCCATGAGAATGCCCTTAGCCAACTAGATGGGTCTTAACTGTCTTCCTTACTTCTGGATCCCTTAAGCGATGCTAATCCTATAGGTCTCTGAAGCTATTAGCCAGGCACCTCTGCCCTCATGCTGTCTATAAGGCAGCATGAGAAATAGGATTCATGAGAAATAGCAATGCTATGCAGTAGAATAAGGTAAGTACTAAATGAATGATAAGCACAGTGTAACAGATCAGAAGGATGGAAAGAAAAGTGCCAATACAGTCAATCGATAAAGATTGTATGGAAGAGGAAGGAGTTGACCCCAAACCTTGAAGAATATCTACAGTTTTTATAAAAAGAAATGGAAAAGGGAAATAAGGCACTATGGTGCTAGAAACAGTATGGGCCAGGGGGCAAGAAAGAAAGTAGATTAGTCTAGCCAAGAGGTGACTTAATTGGTGACCACCAGGAAAGTAAGGTTGGGCCAGATCATGGGAGACATTGAGTATAGGCCCAAGTGCTGAGGCTCTTTTTACTTTCTGGGAAGGTGTGCAAGGTTTTTGACGTGACCACACTGAGTTTTTAGAAGATTGATCTATCTGCTAGCCACATAGGAACAGGATGAATTGAGCTACATAGTTCAGGGAAATGGGCAGGGAGGCCGCGGGGGCATGCATAGGAAAAAGGCACAGATGAGATCTTCAACACTGAGTTTGAGTTTTAGGTGTAGAACATGTGGGTGAAATATTTCTAATATCCAGCAGAACACTGGAAATTCAAGGCTAACTCCCAGGAAAGAGACAGGGAGCATCCTTACTTGTATACCGTCACCCAGTATTGTTATTAGTCTAGGTCCATTTTTAGTTCATTCCTGCCTTCTAGATTGGAATTAAAGCTGAGAAATTATTTTTAGACCCTTAAAATTCTTGAATAAGTCATCTTACAAATGATAGCTTCCTTTTTTTTTAAATAAAAATAATAAACAGGGGATTCTGAGACCCACTTTATTAATGGACACTCAGTCTTCCAATAGCCCTGATAAATTAGAATCAGGACATGCATTGTAGATCCTGCTCTACAGGCCCTGTTACCACTGCAAACCTTTAGCCAGATAGGTCAGGCATGTTGTCTAGTGATGGAGGCAGATAGAATGGTCATACTTAGAGAGAAAGCTTTGCCTTAACTTCCCACAAGTTTCAGACTCAGAGGTTGTATTACAAAAGACAGCATGTGGGCCATGTCCACCAAAAGTCTCCTTTGGTTCAGGTGTGCTCACCAAATAGAGACGGGAGATAGCTTCCTTTTAAATCACACCGTCTTTGATCTTCAATGGAGAAAAATACAACCCCCCAAAGCCCTTGCCCGCCAGAGAGAATATACACTGTTTAAAACTCTATGCATAGAGGCAAACCATTTTGTTTGGTCTGGGCCTTTTTTAGATCAAAGGTGGACCAGGTCCAGGACATAGTTACTGGGAACCCTACAGTCATCAAGATGGTCGTCAGCTTCAACAGAGGTGCCCGTGGACAGAACACACTGCGCCAGCTTCTGGCTCCGGTGGTGAAAGAGATCATCGATGACAAATCCCTGATCATCAACACAAGCCCCGTCGAGGTGTACAAGGCCTGGGTGAACCAACTAGAAACACAGACTGGAGAAGCCAGGTAGCAAAGCCTGGGCGATGGTGGTTTTCAGTTGTGTTTTATGATCATTTTTATGTGTATATTTATACATACTCTTAAGCTCTGTTAAGCTCTGTTAAAAGAACAAAATTCACTGTGCAAAGTCGGTTTTCAATCTCAGATGTTGTTACCTCCCTTAACATACCCATGCAGGCCACGTTCTTGGACTCCTACTCATCTTAGCGGTACCTGGTATTTTCAGATTTCGGTACCAGTTGATTCCCAAAGCCACAATTTCTGTAGTTCTCTCCCTTCGTTTTTCTTTGTTGTTTCTAAACCCAGGCCTAGACCTAGACATAGACCTCTTCACCTGATAATACCTACTTTTTTTTTTTTTTTTACAATTACCAAGTGAGTAACTTGAACGTGTAAGCCTCAACAAGCCGGGTTGGGATTGGCTCATTCTAGGTAGTGGTCTGTTGATCCAGGCAATCCCAGCTTTTAATTTCCTGCAAAAGGATGCCATGTGAAATCATTAAGATATGCACAGAGAATTACATGGGTGGTTGTCACAGCACTGTATGTAATCACAAAAGTTGGGGAAGGTCAAAATATTTAGCTTTGGGGAATCTGTTAAATAAATGTTTATATAACAATCGAGTAGTAAGTAACTTTGGAATGGTGGTATAGAAATATATTTGTTGCCTGGGTAAACTCTTCATAGCATAGTTCTTGGTTGTAGTTTGGTACAGTGACTCATTTTCTGTATCACAACAAATATGCATGTATATACACACACGTAAGATCTATATGGGATCTATATAGACACGAACTGCATTACACCCATATACACACATGCGTGGCAGAGGACCAGAAAGTTATACACTAAAATAAGGAAAAGTAGTTGTCTCTGGGGTCAGTATTGTTTTCTTGTTGGCTTATATGCAAATTTTTCTGTAAAGAACATACTGCTCTTTATAATTTAAAAGAGAGAGGGGGAGAGAGAGAGAGAAAGTTAGCTGGGTCTACGTTACCTGGGTCTGCCTGTTATTTTGCCAGAAGAGCCCAGATGGAGAGCCTGGAGTCACCCTGCTGTGCTGGTGGCAGAGGCTTCCATGTGGGTTCTCCCCTGCCCCAAGCAAACATTTTATCATTGGAGTTGGTGGGCAAACTCTACTTCACGATACAAAGCCTGATGGTAGAACCAATGTGGCAAGGATACACATGCTTGTACCTAAGCCCCCAGTTAATCGTAAGCCCTCGTTGTGGTTTCAGCAACCTGCCTTACGATGTGACCACAGAACAGGCTCTGACATACCCAGAAGTGAAAAACAAACTGGAGGCCTCCATCGAGAACCTGAGAAGGGTCACCAACAAAGTCCTGAGTTCTATCATTTCTTCCCTTGATCTACTGCCGTAAGTTGTATACGTAGCAGCTTTAACTTTCTTCGCTAGAATTTCTTGAAATACTATGTAAAATAAACCCCTGTAGTGAAGATAGGAGTTTTCCTCACATTGCATTTACTAGTTTAAATTTTGCCAACATTTGCACTTTAAGTTCATAACTGTTCTCCAAAGACGGAACAGTACAAAACAGCGCTCAAGTACGATCATCCGTGGCAGTCCTGTGATTCCGTTACCATCTCATTTTGTGTTGAATTTTTAGGAAAACTGCTTGGCTTTAGTTGACTGGAACAATTGCTGTGTGTTTCTTCCTCACTTAGCCTTTTTCCATTATTTTCTTTTGTCATCTGTTTTCCATGTAGTTATGGATTGAGGTATATAGCCAAAGTACTGAAGAATTCGATCCGTGAGAAATTTCCCGATGCAACAGAAGATGAGCTATTAAAGGTAGATTTTCAAGGGTGATCTCACCATAGCTTCTCTTGGGGGTAGGGGCCAAAATTACCAACACACCATTTTGTAAAATTTTTCCCCTTGTATGACTTTTTTGTGTGTGTGTGTGGTACACGGGCCTCTCACTGTTGTGGCCTCTCCTGTTGTGGAGCACAGGCTCCGGACCCACAGGCCCAGTGGCCATGGCTCACAGGCCTAGCCGCTCCACGGCATGTGGGATCTCCCCGGACCGGGGCACGAACCCGCGTCCCCTGCATCGGCAGGCGGACTCTCAACCACTGCGCCACCAGGGAAGCCCTGTATGACTTTTGATAATAAGCTACAAGTCTTCTATTCTAATGGCTCTCAAGATTATTGTTATGAGGTTAGTTGGGAGCTCTTATACATTATTGAGGCTTTTTATATTAGAGAATTTGGAGGGGGGGCAGTAGCATATTTTCACCAAAAATAATTTTGTTAACTATATTAATAATGTGTGATTATATTCACTACCTTTACTTAACTCCTTGTTAAGATTCAGATCGGAGAACGATTTGCTGTCTTGGGAAATGTCAGTTAATATTAACTTTTAAAAAACCCTCCAAACTCTTGAGTTTTCTCTCTCAAAAATAGTCTTTTCTTCTACATCACTCCAGATTGTTGGAAATCTCCTGTACTATCGGTACATGAACCCAGCCATCGTCGCCCCAGACGGCTTTGATATCATCGACATGACAGCCGGAGGTCAGATAAATTCCGACCAGAGGAGAAACTTGGGATCAGTGGCCAAGGTCCTTCAGCATGCAGCCTCCAACAAGCTCTTTGAAGGAGAAAATGAGCATCTCTCATCTATGAACCATTATTTATCAGAGACGTATCAGGAGTTCAGGTGAGAGGTATCGTTACCTTTGGAGAAACTTGCAGGATGGTGGGCAAGAGGAATGTGTTTTCTGTGCCCAGAGCTGGGCTTGGGGGCAGGAACCTCAGGGCATGCATTTCTTGTACTGCTTGTTGCTGTGGGGAAAGAGGAGGGAGGCTGAGCAGGCGGGGTTACTTCTGTCTGGTGTTCCCTATCCCCCCCCCCACCCCCAGTGCCCCTGTTACATTGAGTCATCCCCATGTGCATGACTTCTGCTATTGACAAGAAGAAATATTTAATCTTCTTGGTACGCTATAGGCTTGTAGTACTTAGAATTAAAGAAATCAAAATAGCTAACTTCTGCTCTTCTGAACTTAAAAAGAGGGTATCATTTTGTCCATTCAGGAAAAACTTGCCTTGATCTGCATCAAACAATAGCAGGAAACTGAGTATTTGGTTTGGGATGGTTGGGAAAATCCAGCTTCTATGTTTGTTGAGGATTGTGTGTGAACATGTTCTATTCTGTTCTCGAACATCTCTCAAATATGCATGTAAGACTTAAGTCTGTTGACTTTATAAGCTCTCCAAATTGTATCATTAATCATTCCACGGGGATACGGGAGGAGGACTGAATCTAGCAGGAAGGTTCACTCACCCTGAAGCTCTCAGAGGAAGCATGTTCATCTTGGCGTTCACTTTCTCTTTTCTGCCATTCAGCCAGTCGTACAAGTATGACATCTATGTGGCCTCTTTCACGCCTCACTTGGAAAATGATAATTTCCCATTCCTCAGTTTTCCTCTAGGTTAGTGATTTATCTGTTGACAAAGGTAGTTCATGATCATTCCTCTCTTTCTGGAATTTGTCGCCTCTTGTGAGAAATTTTCCCCAAATCCTCTTACTATGGGAAGTCTTGATTTTCTCAAGCTGCTAATTTTAGGTCTCCTCACTGACTAAAAAAGTAACATCCATTTCTTGCAAATCCTTATCTGCTATTAGAACCTCTTTTTGCTTCCTTTTTTCTCAGATTATTCCTACCAAACATGTAAGTTTCCAACTCTTCTTCATTTAAAAGGAAATAAAACCAAAAGCCTCCCCTCATCTCTTAAATTCATCTATTTTTTTTTCTCTTCCACTCATATTAATCCTTTGTGTCCCTCAGCAACCATGAAAAGTTACAACCAAAAAAGTGCAGGAAGACCAGTTGTCACGTGGGAGCATGGCTACCTGCCATTTATCCTGCCCCGGCCTTGGGGTGGGAAGGCACAGGTCTTTCTGGTGTGCAAGCCTTGGGTGCCCTTAGGAGATACACCAAGGATAATTTCAGGCATTTGAAACATTTGCAAATTTATAGAATAAAATATCTACTCTACCTGTGCAAAGAATCCCTCCTAAACCATGATCGCAGCACACCTGGCTTTTCTCCATCTCTCTGTTGAAATTTGCTGTAGCTTAAAATAGCAGAGTTTTTAGAGTCTGAGCACTGGTGGAAGGGAGCCTCGTATGTATCTGTGTGTCTGGTCTTAACAGCCTTTCCAGCCAGCAACAGTTGTCTGGATCAACTAAGAGTAGAGTAGGCTTAACTTGAATTTTTGTCAAATTGGTAACAGAAACTCTGAAAGGGTGTTGAAATCCCCAGGAGTTTGTGCCAATTAAAGTAGCAAATTTGACTAATTGCTTTATGGATTGTTTTCTCTACAAAGACTTGATTCTTAGATCAGGGAACATCAGTACTGACATTTTTGTGTAGATTTCAGGGGGCATTTTTAAAATCGTATTTTTTAAATGACCTGCCCATAGTTTGATTACCTTGGGTCAGTCACAGGGCCTGAGGCCCTAAATGCTCTGTCTGTTCCTTTCTGAGGACCTGGGTCCAACATCCCGAAACATGGACTCGGCTTCGAGGTCCAGAGCCAGCCTTGGAAGGTGCTGGAACAGGTCCCCCGAGGTGTACAGTAGAAAACAAAGCACAGGCCATCACTGAAGATTTCCTCACCATTTTGATAAAGCCATTTTATTCACAAATTTGACTCTGTCTTAAGACTTTTGTTTTTTTTTTCATTTTTTAGGAAATATTTCAAAGAAGCATGTAATGTCCCTGAACCAGAAGAAAAGTTTAATATGGATAAATACACAGATGTGGTGACAGTCAGCAAACCAGTCATTTATATTTCAATTGAAGAAATCATCAGCACACATTCAGTAAGAGAGGTTGGAGGAGGGTCTTAGCAATGGACACGGGGTTCAAACGTCTGCTCTTGAAAATGTTTAGTTTCTACAGGGTGTTACTGTAAGCATGTGCTCCTACTTATGTTTTCAACCTAAAAAATACTTGAATTATTTATTCCCTGACCCTTATGCATTGACTAATCTCCTTTTCCCAAACAGGAAAAGTTTACTTTTGACATGATACATGTATTCCCTGACTCTTGTGCCTTAGGAAAACTCCTTCTCTCAAGCAAGGAAAAGTTTATTTCTTCCGTGATCCAGTTACAGTCAGGTGGTGAATGTGCAGTTTAAGCCCCGAGCCCGAGCAGCCCTGATATTTTCTCCACCCACCAGGGCCACACTGCCTGGACCCCAGAGTCGGTCTCTCCCCCTTTCAAGAATTCTCTTCGCATTTCCAGTAATTTTCTGGGAAAAGGAGAATGCTCCCTCTCTTCTAATGTTTGGCCATAAAGAGGGAGGGGTTAAACAGGCGTATCCAGGTTGGGGAAAAGAAGACATACACCCCACACCCCAGCAATAGCCGCCTACAAAGAATCGCTTCTGTTGTTCTGGAAAAACTCATTTCTTAGATCCAGGCACCGTCAGTCTGCTGTGTCATAATGTCTCCCTCTGGTTCACGTGCAGACATCACCACCATCAACCATCAGCCTGTATTAGGTGCACTTTGAGGGCAGGGCAGTGTTCTCTGCATGGTGAGGGTCTTTGTTTGCTTAAGACCAGAGCTTATTTCCTGAACCAGCTAGGTTCTTAAAGCATAACCCTTTCAAGAACAGTTCTGGACATGACTACTCCAAGCTAAGTCCTGAGGACATGAGAGAAATCCGCCCAAGACCTCCAGAATCAGAACCTGCATTCTCCCAAGATCCCAGGTGACTCAGATACACACTGAAGCTCAAGAAGCCCTGGTGAAGGATGCACCCAGCTTCAACTGATACACACAACTGGCGGAAAGCACGACAAATACACACCTCTTAAAGGGCCAGCCCCTCCCCCACCAAACCAGCTATACTAACAAGTAGCAAAATTGGCTGCTCAAAATTTCAGTCTTCATTATTAAACTCTTCTAAGTAACTAAACCTTAAATATGGGCTGGAAAGAAAGATTGGATCTACTTTTGATTTCCCTCTTTCAGGGTTGGGACAGGGAACCTCCTTGACATTTGCAACAAGCTCTCCTTCAGTGTTTTGAGTGACCCTAAACAAAAGCAGATCTGAATGACCAGCTGAGGGAGTGAGTGGGTTGATTAAATAAAAAGGCTATACTTGTTTTCCCTATATATGAACACCCCAAATCACCAAGCAAACACATCCAGTATATGCAGCACTTGCAAAAATAATTTTCCAACGAACAAGTAGACTCATTCATATTTGAGCCACGACCCATTTATCTATTTGTTATGGCAAATTTTTCATCTCAAAAAGATGTCCACACATTGGCTGCACATGTGCTGAGGGCAATAGCCACATGCAGGAAAAGTGAGAGATTCTTTCCCAAGGAGAGCTGAGAGACAATGTTACTGTATTAATTTAGACTGTTGCTCTTCAAGGAGAAATAGCCTGTTCCTTTCGTCAACAAGAGTTGAAAACAGAATCCAATCCTGGGAAACATAACTCGTAACCAGTTTGGAATTCCATCATGTGTGATGTTGGAAGCAGATGTAATAACATGGGAGAAGTGTAATTGCAGGGAAAGACTGTCCTTGTTTACTGTCTGTCTCAAGTCCTCACTGCAAGTCCACATGCAGACACAAGCACGGCAGTAGCATGACTTGCCACGCCTGTGTCCACATACTTGTCCCTTGTTCTCTAAGGAACATGTAGAACATTAGCTCTTTACGGAGACATTTTCAGGAAATTTTGATGTTCTGTCATTATCAGAATAAAGAGTAGAAGCTGGCTGCCTAAATCATCCCTTCCAGAGACAGCAGCCCATCAGCTGTCCCATCTCTTCAGAGAACTAGAACACAAATGTATCCATCTTGCTTATTTTGTTCTTGTCTCTGACTTACCTTACCCCAAAATATCCTGTGTACTACTTCCAGATTTCACCGTGTCTTTCTGTCATCTGTGTTACTTATATAACATCTTGCTTTAAATCTAACCATAGTAGAAAAACTAGCATGTCTTACAGTGGACAGAACTTTAAAAGTAGTTGAATATAGTTGCTTCCTTGAAGCTATGCATCTGAGGCCCCCTCTCCCTTTCTTAAAAACCCAATTTGTAAGTGTCAGGGAATGTTAGGGAAAATTCAGCATTAAACAGATAACTCTCTCCTTCACTAATCTTAAAGATTAAAAGAGAATGGAAAAGGAAGTAATCAAGGCAGTGTTGTACCGGCATAAGGATAGGCATACCAGTCAATGAGATAGAACTGAGAGTCTAGAAATCTTCAAATCTGTGGTCAGTTTGTTTTTGACAAGGGACTAAAACAGTTCAGTGGGCAAAGAATAGTCTTTTCAACAAATGGTTCTGGGACAACTGGAAATCCACATGCCAAGAATGAAGTTGGACCCTTTCCTTCCACCCTATACAAAAATGAACTCGAAATGGATCAGAGACCTAAATATAAGAGCTAAAATTATAAAATTCTTAGAAGAAAACATAGGAGTAAATCTTTGTGACCTTGGCAATGGTTTCTTAGGTATGACACCAAATGTACAAGCCACAAAAGGAAAAAAAACCAAAACAAAAAAACAGATAAATTGGACCTCCTCAAAGTTGGAAACTTTTGTCCTGTAAACATTGCCATCAAGAAAAGACAACCAAGGGAATGAGAGAAAATAATTGCAGATAATGTATCTGTTAAAGGACTTGGATCCAGAATACATAAAGAAAACCCACAACTCCATGGTGAGCTAAATAATCTGATTTAAAAATGGACAACTGTACATCAAATGACACAATGAACACAGTGAAAAGGCAACCTACAGAATGGAAGAAGTATTTGCAAATCACATACTGTATCTGATAAAGGGTTAATATCCAGAATATGTAAAGAATTCTCACAATCTGACAACAACAAAAAACAGCCCAATTTTAAAATGAGCTACAGACCTGAATAGACATTTCTGCAAAGAAGATATAGAAATGGCTGGCAAGCACATGAAAAGATGCTCAACATCACTAATGACTAGGGAAATCCAAATCAAAACCACAGTGATTTTGCCTCATTGTATAATAGAGACAGCCTATAAATCTATCATTTGGTTTGGAAAAATAAAAAAATAAAAACATGAGATACCACCTTACACCCATTATGGCGGCTACTATAAAAACAGGGCTTCCCTGGTGGCACAGAGGTTGAGAGTCCACCTGCCGATTCAGGGGACATGGGTTCGTGCCCCGGTCCGGGAAGATCCCACATGCCGCGGAGCGGCTGGGCCCGTGAGCCATGGCCGCTGAGCCTGCGCATCTGGAGCCTGTGCTCCACAACGGGAGAGGCTACAACAGTGAGAGGCCCGCGTACCAAAAAAAAAAAAATGGTTAAGATGGTAGATTTTATGTTGTGTATTTTACTACAGTTAAAAATAAAAACATAAAAATAAAATTTTTAAATGGGCAAGCGATCTGAATAGAGATTTCTCCAAGGAAAATATACAATAGCCAATAAGCACATGAAAAGATGCTCATCATTATTGGTCATCAGGGAATGCACATCAAAACCAAAATGCGATAACTTCACGCCCACTAGGATAGCTAGAATTAAAAAGTCAGGTAATAATAAATGTTGGCAAGGATGTAGAATGACTGAAACTCTCACATACTGCTGGTGGAGATGCAAAATGGTGCAGCCACTTAGGAAATCAGTTTGGCAATTCCTAAATGTTAAACAGAGTTACTATGTGATGAAGCAATTCCTAGGTATGGGCTCAAGTCAAATGAAAACATGTGCACACAAAAACTGGTCCATGAATGTTCACAGCAGCATATTCATAATGGCCAAAAACTGGAAACAAATGTCCATCAAAAGATGAATGAATGAAGTGCAATATATCCATATAATGGAAAATTTTTTCGGGGATAAAGAGGAACAAATGCATGCTACAACCTGGATGAACCTTGAAACCATCATGCTCAGTGAGAGAAACCAGTCACAAAAGGGCACACATTGTATGAGTCCACTCATGTGAAGCAACCGGAACAGCTATATCTATAGATACAGAAAGTACATTAATGGCTTCCAGGAGGAAGGGGTAATACTGGCGAGTGACAGCTAATGGGTACACAGTTTCTTTTAAGGTGATGAAAATATTCTGAAATTAGATAGTGGTGATGGTTACACAAGTCTTTGCATATACTAAAAACCGTCGTTATCATAGGTTTTAAATGCGTGGATGTGATGGTGTGTTAATTGTATCTCAATAAAGCTGTTGAGAGAAAAGAGATTAAAAATGAAAAAGACTAATTTTATTATATGATTCAGTGTTTTGTAAGTTAGCTACTCAAAACAACTAAAATTAGATTTCCCATCACCAGGGATACCAGTCCCACACTTTGGAAACATTGTTTTAATTTAACTCTAAATGAAAACAAGAGCAGCTGTGTTTTCATAGCTGTGCCCCCAGAGTTACTATGTTTCCTCTAAGACCTGGCAAACACCCAGCAGTGTTCCCCTTAATCCATTTTTGGCATTCTGAAAGGAAGAACCAGCTGGTACATCTAGGTCTCAGGCCAAGGAATCATATGGGCATTTCTGCTATCCATACCCATGAAAGATCTTCAATGCCAGACATTGAAATAGCTAATAGTGGTGATTTGAAAAAATATATAGTGTTTGATTACCGAATAATTTTTCTCTGAAGAGTTATGGAAATGCCCTTACAGTTTGCTACCGTATTAGCCAAGAGACTTGTGTGTTGTTTTAGACTCTTTCCCCAACTTTGACTTTTTTTTTCCTCTTTTTTATTGATGTGTCGTTGATTTACAATGCTGTGTTAGTTTCAGGTGTATAGAAAAGTGATTCAGACTACTATGTATGTAGCCTTTCAGATTCTTTTCCCTTATAGGTTATTACAAAATATTGAGCATAGTTCCCTGTGCTGTACAGTAGGTCCTTGTTGGTTATCTATTTTATATATAGTAGTGTGTATATGTTAATCCAAAACTCCTAATTTATCCCTCAACTTTGACTTTTGTATAAACACGGAGGGAGCACAGGGTTTAGGTGGAAGAAGGCTGCCTCTTGGCAGATCTTGCAAGATCTTGCTGAAAGAGTGTTTATGAACACCTTTCACAAAACTACAGTTTCTTGATGAAGAGTGGGCACTTGCCTCTAAGATAAAATGCAAGCTGTGTCTCTCTGTGGTCTCTAATTTTAATATATGTCAGACTTGTATTTAAGGTTCAAACAATATCAGAAAAAAGTTATTATGAAAAACTGGGAAGGGAACTATGTAAATATGGTAGCCATTAAGAACTGACTTTTATTTTTGTATGTGTGTTGCTTTCTATATAAAGCTCCTGTTGGAACACCAGGATGCGATTGCCCCTGAAAAAAATGACTTACTGAATGAACTTTTGGAATTGCTGGGAGAGGTACCTAATGTGGAATCTTTCCTTGGTAAGGGCTTCTTCCCTCTGGTTTGTATTTGATTGGTTGGTTGGATGGTTGGTTGGTTTTCCTATCCTAGATCAAAAAATCTTTTTAATTTAATACTTGTTTATTTAAAGGATAACTACACTAGCCCCTTCCTACATGAAGGATTCTGTAATTCTTAGTGTGCTAGATTATCAAACAATTTGATACTCTTGAAGCTCTAGATACATCAAAAACGATTTGTCAACCATAAAGAAAGAAAAAGAGCGAAATTTATTAGACGTTCCTTGCTATGTTCTCCAATGGTGTCTTTTATTAACAGTTCTCTCTTTTAGTAATCTTTTTCAAATTTCGAATATTGATGTCCTATGCTATTTTAATGTTTAATTCCGAGATTTTTTAAAGTGTATTGGAATGTGTTTTCTTTTTTTTTTTTTTTTTTTTTTTTTTGTGGTACACGAGCCTCTCACTGCCGTGGCCTCTCCCGTTGCGGAGCACAGGCTCTGGACGCGCAGGCTCAGCAGCCATGGCTCACGGGCCCAGCCGCTCCACGGCATGTGGGATCTTCACGAACCGGGGCACGAACCCGTGAACCCTGCATCGGCAGGCGGACTCTCAACCACTGAGCCACCAGGGAAGCCCTGGAATGTGTTTTCTTCTGAGGACCATGATCTCCTGTTCAACTACCGAGCCCATGTTTCCTACAGAACCTTTATCTTACATTGTTGATGCCACTGTCACAATCAGTGAATTGGAAAAATAACAATATTTTATTCTACAGGGGAAGGAGCTGTTGACCCCAGTGACCCTGACAAGGTAAACACACTAAGTCAACTTGCAAAGACTGAGATTTCCCTTTTCCTGACCAGCAAGTACGACATAGGGGATGGTGAAGCTATAGATGGCCAAAGCCTCATGATCAAGTAAGTTTGGAGCTTAAAGAGCACATGTCTCCAATTATGCATCTTAAACCATGCAAATTCAAATAAGGCTAATTCCTCAAATAATCCATTTTAAAATATCTAAATATTGAAATACATTATGTTTATCCATCAAACATCTAACTAAGGAATAGTAGACTCTTTGTAATTTAAGAGGGAACTAAATATCATGATACTTTCTTAAAGCCTATCTTGTGTTTTAGTTTTCCTTGTAGTAATTTGATTCCTTTCCTTTAAGAAATGATTAACTCAGCTGGTGAAAGGCCTCACGTAGCTGAAAGGAAATATCTGTTTCAGTGGTCAAAAGAACAGTCAAGGAAATACCTTGAACCTAATTAATTTTCTGGTATAAAATGTTAACGTAAAAGGCACACACGATAAGACATAATGCTGTTATCTGATTTATTAGACACCTTGCCTATTAAACTAAGCCTGGATATCTTGACCAACTTTGACTTTATTTATACCCAGTTTCTTGTTCTCAAAGATTTCAAGCGAAGCTTTCACACTTTTAATTAATACTGTACTTTTTCAGTCAAGGCCATGGACATTCCACATCAGTCCTGTATATACAGGGTAAGAAAAAATGATCCATCACCATAAATCGAGACGCCTTAAACCAAAGCCAGGTGCTCACCAAACAATACAGTTTTTAAGAACTAATATAACCAAAAGGATTCGCATTAGCACATTAGAACAGTTGTACGTTGGGGTGAGGTGGAGAATGGAAATGGGAAATGGGGAGAAAAGGAAATAAATAAGTATTTAAATAATACTTCACACATGACTTCCAAGGCACAGGCCCTGAATTCTGAGGTTGTTTTAATTTGCTACAGGACCTTTCTGTTCTGCCACTGACAGGCTTTGGACAGTACTCATTTCTAGTTGATTTTTTCCAGATATTCAATCCCATGAAAATGGCAAAAAAAAAAACAAAAAAAAACTTAGTGTGCTATGTTGGAATATGTACATAGGTGCTTCTTCTACTAAGCTTGTTTATTTTGTGCTCCGATTATCTCTAAGGATCTGTTTGTTCACGTAGCCGAATACTTGAGTATCTACTCTGTGTCCATGGCACTGGGCTTGAGGCTGAGGACACAGCGGTGAGCAAGCCATTAAGGGTCCCTGCCTTCCGGGGGTCTGCAGTCTGTTGGAGAGCACAGCTCACTTGAGGGACGCAGGACTCCTACACAAACTTGGCTTCATAAGAGTTGAGGGCAGTTCCTTTAAACTACTGATGATGAAGTCAGATTGCACTTGCAGAGACAGCTCAGAACAGGGCAACAGAAAAAAGGGAGAAAACTGTGGAAGCTACTCCGTGGGTTCCTCTGAGCATGTGCCAATTACAAAGGTAACTGGAAATACAGATCCTGTGGTTCCACCATGCAAATTAAATTAGGCCAGTAATCCTGTGATCTCATAAGCTTTGTCCTTTAGAAGTAACAGGAAGAAATTTTTTCATAATTAATTTTGTCTGTTACTTGAGCACCATTTTCTAAATGCAGTCAACTCAAATGTCTGCACTAATGAATGGAGATCATGATTTGGGTAGTCTAAAATATCAAATAGTCTGAACATCGTGTATATTTATACTTATTTCTGAATCTGAGTCCCCATGGTTCTGTGAATTTTTGGAGTGCACATTTCAAAAGCAAAACCATGAAAGTCAGGTGTGTGGGGCAGCAGTGCAGCTTAGCCAGGAAGGCCTGGTGCATTGTCCTACTTGCCTCAGCCCTTGTGTGACTCCCTCCCCACTGTACGCTAGAAAAAAGTACTGTCTACTTCTTCAATCACCATTCCAAGTAGAGCCAGCCAGTGGTTTTATTTATTTACTTACTTACTCTTGTATTTTGTAGTAAAATACACACAACATAAAATTTACCAATCTAACCTTTTAAAGTATACAGTTCAGTGGCACTTAGTACGTCCAGAATGTTGTGCAAGCATCACAACTGTCTAGTTCCAGAACACTGTTATCACCCCAAAAGTAACCCTGTATCCATTAAGCAGTCATTTCCCCAATGACCCTGGGGCATCTTTTCTGCTTTCTGTCTCTATGAACTTGCCTATTCTGGAAGTATCATATAATGGAATCATACAATATGTGGCCTTTTGTGTCTGGCTTCTCTTATTCAACATATTTTTGGCTGAATAACATTCCATTGTATGGACATACCACATTTATCTTGGACATTTGGGTTGTTGCTACCTTTTGGCTATAGTGAATAGTACTACTGTAAACATTTATATACATCTTTTTACTTGAATACTGTTTTCAGTTCTTTTGGGTATACACCTAGGAGTGGAATTGCTGGGTCATATGGTAATTCTGTTTTGAGGAACTGCCAGACCTTTTTTCCACAGTGGCTACACCATTTTATATTCCTACCAACAAAGTATGAGAGTTTCAATGTTTCCATAATTCACCAAAATTTATTTTCTGTTTTGTTTATTTTGTTGTTATAGCCATCCTAGTGGGTATGAAGTAGTATCTCATTGTGGTTTTGATTTGCATTTCCCTAATGATTAATAATGTTTCTCTAATGATTAATAATTAATAATGTTTCCATGTGCTTGTCAGCCTATCTTCTTTGTAGAAATGTCTATTCAAATCTTTTGCCCATTCTTTATTTGGATTGTTTGTCTTTTTGTTGCAGAGTTGTAAGAGTTCTTTATATGTTCTGGATGGTAAACCCCTATCAGATATATGATTTGCAAATATTTTCACCCCTTCTATGGGTTGTCTTTTTATTATTGAAGTATAGTTGATTTACAATGTTATGTTAATTACTGCTGTACAGCAAAGTAATTCAGTTATATATATACATTCTTCTTTTTAATATATTTTTTCCATTACGGTTTGTCATAGGCTATTGAATATAGTTCTTTATGCTATACAGTAGGACCTTGTTGTTTATCCATTCTATATATTAAAGCTTATATCTGCTCCCAACCTCCCACTCCATCCCTCCCCCAGCCCCACCACCACCCCGCTCCGGCCACCACCAGTCTGTTCTCTATGTCTGTGATTCTGTTTCTGTTTCATAGATAGGTTCATTTGTGTCATGTTTTAGATTCCAAATATAAGTGATATCATATGGTATTTGTCTTTCTCTTTCTGACTTATGTCACTTAGTATAATAATCTCTAGTTGTATCCATGTTGCTGCAAATGGCATTATTTCAGGGCTGTCTTTTTATTCTCTTGGTAATATCCTTTTCTGTAGAAAAGTTTTTTAACTTAATGAAATGCAGTTTATCTATTTTTTGTTGTTGTTTCTTGTGCTTTTGGTGTCATAAGAATTCATTGCTCAATCCAAGATCATGAGGATTTACTACTGTGTTTTTTGCTAAAGTGTTCTATAGTTTCAGCTTTTATATTTAGGTCTGTGATCCCTTTTGAGCTAATTTTTGTGTACGGTGGAAGGTCGGGGTCCAACGTTATTCTTTTGCATGTGGATGCCCAGTTTTCCACAACAATTTCTTAAAGAGACTATTCTTTCTCCATTAGGTGGTCTAGACACTCTTGTCAAAAGCCAATCTACCATACATATATGGTTTTCTAGACTCTAAATTCTATTCCATTGATCTATATGCCTATCCTTATGCTAGTACCACACTGCATTTATCACTGTAGCTTTGTAGTAAGTTTTGAAATTGGGAAGTATGAGTCTTCCAAGTTGTTCTTTTTGAAGATTCTTTTGGCTACTTGGGGTTCCTTGCAATTCCATGTGAACTGTAGGATCAACTTTTACATTTATATAAAAAAGGCTATTGGGCCAATGTTTTAATAGATTCAATAATTTACTGCTTTCATAGGCCTCTGGGGTCTAGAAAGCCTTCCTCTGGGCATACTTCAAGATCCTGCTGTTAGCAGAGCCCTTCACTAAGCAGCCCAGTGGATCATCGTGGATAACAACTTGAAATGAAGACTGACCAAGTAGCCTTCCCCAAAAGTGGAATTTGGGTATTGCCCAAAACAGTCAGTAGAGTTCGCTCCATGATGTTAGGCTAGCCTTACTTCCAAATACATTATACCTTAAGTATATATTTCAAAATCTTGATGCTAACAGGTAAATATAAAATGTGTCATTGACAAGGAGCTTGGAGACCACCTAGTCTGAGTCTTTATCTCTGAGGTGAGGAAATTAAATTCTAAAATTATGGGAAGCAAGTAGATGGGCACTGACATGCTTTAAATTCATAGGCCATTGATGTTCCATTGATAGACACTTGGAAATACTGATTCGAAAACTCTTATGGGGATGACTTTCTTCCAAGCAATAAACCAAATTCCTAACTCAAACATAAAATATAGTTCTTGAGACTCTTCATTAGAGAACCAAATTTAACTGAAATCAGACAGTGCCTTTCAGAAGTTACTAAGAAGTAGACAGTCATGGAATGCAGAGCTGTTGGGGATAAAAATAACTGGCTTTTCTCTATCAAAAAACTATTTTGCCTCCTTGTTAAATAGGTTGTGTTTTTAACTTTCAAAATGCCCCCCTTATTATTAATTACAAAATCACTAGCTTTGCCGTGATGAGTAATTCATCTTCATGAGGGTCCCTGAATAAGGCACTGTTAATCCTTATGCTTGTAAATTTAATTCCATGCTAGTTTCATAATTCTTAATAATTAGATGAGGATGAAGATGATAATAATACCAAACACCTGTGTAGTACTTACCATGTACCAGGGACTGTCCTATGGATATGGGTATAGATAATAACAGATAACAACATGTATAACATAACAACATCCATGAGTCATGTAATACTCTCAGCAACTCCAAGAGGTAGAGGTTATTACCTGGGTTTTATGTAAGAGAAAACTAGGCACAGAACAGAAAAAAAACCCTTTCCTGGTAGTATAGCTAGTAAGTGGGGCATAGGTTCAAATCCAGACAGTCTTAAATCTTTCTGGGCCTACACTCTTTTTTTTTTTTTTTTTTTTAATTTATTTTTTGTGGGGGAGTGAGTAAAGTACATTTATTTTCTTCTATAGGTGTTTCTTTTTCAAAAAAAAACAAGGAAAAGGAGAAAAAGCTCCAGCACCCAATGTCCACTGGGCTTTAGTCCTTGGGGAAGGAGGTGCCCCACGTACCTGGCCCCTAGGCTGACCCCGCCCAGGGCGTTGGAGTGCCGCAGCTTCAACAGGGTGAAGCTGGAGAAGGAGTTCTGAGCCTGGATCTCTCTCTCCTGGGTCAGCGCCAAAAGGAAACCTTCCCTCGGCAGCTCCCAGCTCTTCCACACAGAGCCACACACGGGATGGGAAGTGGGCCTACACTCTTGATCACAAGGTTTTACAACTTGAGGGCAAGGTCACTGTCCTTTGCACTCTTAGGGATCATAGAATAAATAATAAGAATGATAGCAGAGCAGTTATTGTATACCTGATGCTGGGGCATTGCTTCCCAGGCCACAGAGAAGGAATGGCATAGAGTAAGGGACATGAAGGCACATGGTGGAATAGGAAGAAACATTCTATTTCTGTTTCCCTTCCATATCTTTATGGAATAGGGAGCCTCGGTTTGGGCTATTGCCATTTTGCTAATACTACCAAGCATGGTGATATTAAAAGGACAAACGAACAAAAGAGCCTGGTTGAGGAGTCCTAGGGAGACCTGGGATTACAGCCCCAATCTCACACATTAGCCGTTGGACTCAGCAAATCACTTCCCCATTTGTTTCCTCATCCATCAAATGGAGAAGAGGGGAGATGATGGGAAAGGGGGGACTCTGGTGAGTAAATGAAGTCACACAGTGACACCTTATAAATTATAAAGAACTGTACAATGGAAAATCTCTCTCGGGCTTCCTTGATGGTGCAGTGGTTAAGAATCTGCCTGCCAATGCAGGGGACACGGGTTCGAGCCCTGGTCCAGGAAGATCCCACATGCTGTGGAGCACCTAGGCCCGTGTGCCACAACTACTGAGCCTGTGCTCTAGAGCCCGCAAGCCGCAACTACTGAAGCCTGCGAGCCACAACTACTGAAGCCCACATGCCTAGAGCCTGTGCTCTGCAACAAGAGAAGCCACTGCAATGAGAAGCCCATGCGCCACAAAGAAGAGTAGCCCCCGCTTGCCGCAACTAGAGAAAGCCCGCGCGCAGCAACAAAGACCCAGTGCAGCTAAAAATAATAAACTAAAAAAAAAAGAAAAGAAAATCTATCTCATTATAACTTATGATTCAACTTATAGTATGTGATCCTTTTGGCCTTTATTAAGCTTGCTTTTCTATGAAAGTATGTGTGTAGGTAGAAGGCATTATAGATGGCTTTTATTCATACTTAGCTGCCTGAGTGCTTTAGTTGTCATCTCTTAAGAATTTTTTTCCTATCACATAATTCAGTTTAGGCATCCATCATCCCAGTTGCAAGATTTTCTTGCTTGTAGTCCAAGCTGGCAGTAAATGAGCAGTAAATGGCTAAGGAGATATTCAAGGTCTGGTGATAAAAATGTATAATCATGTTATTAGAATTTTAAACAATTGGAATTTTTTTTTTTTTTTTTTTGCGGTATGCGAGCCTCTCACTGTTGTGGCCTCTCCCGCTGTGGAGCACAGGCTCCAGATGCGCAGGCTCAGCGGCCATGGCTCACGGGCCCAGCCGCTCCGCGGCATGTGGGGTCTTCCCAGACCGGGGCACGAACCTGTGTCCCCTGCATCGGCAGGTGGACTCTCAACCACTGCGCCACCAGGGAAGCCCTGGAAGTATTTTTTAGCTTCCACAAACACCAATTCCTTTTCAACCTTGGGCACACCGTAAGGCAGATGGCAGAGAGGGAAGCTCAGGAATGGTCCTGGTCAGAATGTGATAACAGACACCCTTTGAGTGCAATGGCCAAACCTGAGGGACCACACCAGTTTACAAGCACCAGGCGGTCTCATTCATTGACCATGGGATTTGAGCAGAGCTGTGATGAAGAAACTCCCTGGTGTATTTCTTTTTTTCTTAACTTTCCTAATTCAGGGAGGGTGGCAGAGTTTGACCAGCCTGTCTTACCTATTATATGAACAGCCATGGGGCCAAAGCTTGAACCAGTTGATTTATGCTGGTCAGACCATATCTAGAATATTGTGTTTGCATTGAGTTGGGGAGGGGACATGTCTTAAAGTCATTGGCAAACTGAAATGTGAGCAGGACTGGAAACTCTCTTTAACTCCTATTGTGAAGAGGTTTCAGGAACTGAGGGGTTTCCCTTGGAAAACAGAGAAGAGGGGACATAGACACAATTCTGGCACTCTCTGCAGGTTAATGAGGGGCTGATGAGGAGGAAGGGGAAATCAACTTGTTTCCTGCCACTCTAGAAAATAGGATGTGACCTTCTATAACGATTGAACCTCTTAGGTCTTAGCTGACTCATTTGTAAAATCAGGGATTGGACTGTTGCCCAAGGTCCCCCTCGGTGCTGATGTCCTGTGACTCACTGGGTCCAGTGAGTGGACCGTACTGGAAGGCAGGCCTCTCAGAGTGGGCTTCCCATTTAAGAATGGGCTGTTCCAGTGCTGTGCTTGCCAACAGAGATTTCATGTCAGCCACACAGTTACTTTTAAATTTTCTAGAAGCCACATTTTTAAAAGAAACAGGTGAAATTAATTCTAATATATTTATTTACCCCAATATATCCAAAATGTTGTCATTTCAATATGGAATCAGTGTAAAAAAATTGTTAATGATACATGGTACATTCCTTTTTTCATACTGAGCCTTCCAGATCTGGTGTGTGTTTTGCCCTTAATGCTTATCTCAGTTTGGACCAGCCATGTCTCAAGTGCCCACTGGCCACCTGCTGACCAGTGTGGATGTCATCTTGGGCAGCACAGCTTTAGTGACCATGTGAGTGCTGACCACATGTCAGACCCTAGAGAGAGGCTTTACGTGCATCTGTCATTCAGTCCTGAGAGATTCCCATTACATAAATGAAAAAAAAAAAAACCCACCATAGGGACTTTATAATTTGCACAAGTCCACACACCTTCTAAGCAACAGGAACCCTGATTCAACCTTAGATCTGTCTGACTCAGTGTTCTTAACCATTAGGCATACCATAGGGTGAGGTACTGAGCTCCCTGTCATGAAACTGGATGGTGATTTACGTGTAAGATGTCTGGGGTAGAACTTTGGCAGTGGGTTCCAGTAGAGGCCTGACATAAAGTAGAATTTCAAGAGAAAGGCTGTGTGAGCAGTTTGTCCTCCAGCCACTCCTGAACAAATAAACATTCTTTGTCCCTAGCAGGGCATCCTTGAGTGACCTTGGTCATTTTGGTCATCAGATAGCGTCTAAAGAGTCGAGCTGGGAGTTTCCTGGAAGCATATATCGTCAGTCATTCCTAGAATATTAGTTCAAATAAGAGACAGTCACTGTATTTACATTTGTTAAAATCACCCAGAGCTTTTATTTTTAACTCGATGTTCCAGCTTAATGCATTTATAATGATGATTGGAGGAGGGAGTTGTGTGGGACAGAAAGGATAGATACTTGGCTCCCTAAGCCTCAGGAACAGGGCCGTCTCCCACATGCCTGTAATGAGCTGTGTGCCCACCTCTGACTCTTGGGGGAGCATTTCTCTGTGCATTCCCAGACAGCCTGTAAATCCCCAGCAGCGAAGGGTCATGGGCCAGAGGAAATGGTTGTGATCATTCTTCTCATACAGACTTGAAATAAATCAGAAAGGAGAAAAATAATGGTTACAGATGGTTTATTGGATTTTATCCTGTTTGCAAGAATAATATATCTGGAATTCTCTTTGAAAGTTTCCTCTTGTTCTTTGGGAGCAGTCGCCCCAATGCTTCAAAACATAAACAATGTTTTATTTTCATTTTCCAATTTTCATGCCGTGTGAACATTTTCTGCTGTAGTTGAGGAAGAAATTCATCATCCAGTGATACCATGTAATGCCTTGGAAAGAACTGAGGTTCAACGCAATGAGAGTGAAACTTCAGATGTTGTTGGTTAGACCTGTTTGTAATTTAAGGCAACTTCTGTTTATGTTTCCCCCCCACTTTTTTTTTTGAAGGGACTCGATGTCCAATAATGTTCCCACTTATGTAAAAGGGAGCACACTTGACCATTTGCCTTTTATGTTAAAATCTTCTTACATAGTTCCATAACCTGATCTTTAATTAGTAAAGGGTGGCTGATTACCCTAAAGAACACATATGAAAAAATAGATGGTTTTAGCACTAACAGAGGGGTTTTCCAGCTTTTGTTACCGAGCAGCTCTTCAGTTCTCTGCCACCCGATGGGTTTGTCCCGCCACCAGACCTGAGGCTTCCAAACACCCATCTTCCTGGCTGCTGTGTCATCCAGCAGCCGAAGCCTCCACAGCCCACACAGGACTTGGGCTCCCACTGGCCTTCACAGTGTTTCATAACCTTCTCAGAGCAGGAAAGCTAACAGCTTCTCTGGCTCCTAAAGGCTTAGGATGTTTTCAACAGGCTCAGAAGTTTAAATGTTACTCAAGTTAGGAAAGGGGGACCTTTCCTGCACCCTCCACAGTCACGGGCCAAATCATCCTTCCTTCTCGTCAAAAAGTAGTCTCGGTCTAAAAAGAAGAACAGGTACTTAGATAAGGAATCTTATGGCATACTTGTGCCCATGATACTGACACTATAATCTGACAACATCAAGCATATAAAACCCAGACTTCGATTATTAAGCATTCGCAAACTTTGGGGAGCCTTAAAGCAGATGTGGTGGAGTTCCGTGAGATGGCTTTATTTTAAGGGATTCTCTTTGAGGCTTCATCTCTGTAGGTGCTTGTTCACTCCCTTGGGAGAAGCAGATTTTTGTGCATTAGGACTGCTGTCTGAAAACCTGTCTCTCCTTTCTGTATTTTGTAAGGACCAAAAAGCTGATCATTGATGTGATCCGGAACCAACCAGGGAGCACACTGTCAGAAATCTTAGAGACACCAGCAAGTACAAAACAGGTAATTGGCCTTAGAGTGTAAAATAATAAGGACCTTTGATACGAGTTGATTTTGTTAACAAATCTTTGTGCCAAACGTTTATGGTTACCTCAGAGAAACTGTATCTGACACAGTTTGGAAGTAAGGAATTCAACCGAGTTCAGCTATATGTAAAATCCATGGAATATCAATGTAATGAAATAGAAAAATGCAGCACTGAATTTATGCTGAATAATTTTGTCCTAGACTAGGAAGATAGTGCTGGGCCTTTCAAAGCCTCTGAATGTTCATTGTAAACTTTGAACAGTGAGTGTAGGAAACAAAGGAAAAGAAGAATGGACTACTTAAAAATGAAGACTGGGCTTCCCTGGTGGCGCAGTGGTTGAGAGTCCGCCTGCCGATGCAGGGGACACGGGTTCGTGCCCCGGTCCGGGAAGATCCCACATACCGCAGAGCGGCTGGGCCTGTGAGCCACGGCCACTGAGCCCGTGCATCCGGATCCTGTGCTCCGCAACCGGACGGGCCACAACAGTGAGAGGCCCGCGTACCGAAAAAAAAAAAAAAAAAAAAAAAGAAGACTGTATTCATTGCAGTGGATGGGCAAATAAGTCACTTAAGAGATCATTCTGGTCGACAGGATACAGAAAAATACCTTTCATATTTTATGCTTTTGCTAACTTGAAGAAATGAAGAAATGTCCCACACATTAAAACTCTTTTCCAAATGCTTTGGAAGCAAACGTCTTGAGTCCATTAGGTCAGAGCACCATTATCCTGGTGTAAATAACTGAAGTTTATTAAACTTTAATAACAATCTTGCAATAATCCTTTTATCAGCATCCTTGAAAATGCATCATTATTTAGTTTGTTCTGAATTAATTTCAGTGATATTGCTTTAGTTTCGATAATTGCCACTCCCTAAACAAACGCTAACAAAATTATCTATTTAGTTACTCTTAGCTGGGCTACATGTAATTTCCTGAATCATTCTTAATTTAATTGGTTGCCAAGAAATCATTCTGTCACAATTTTTAATAAAAGTATATATATATATATATATATATATATATATATAAAATGTCAAGTTATCTGATGTTTGTTAATGTGTGAATATTTTTAAACAAGGTGGGTAGAATATTTTACTGAGTATGAGAATTTTAATTCTTAATGAATATTTTATTTTCCCCAAATGTAGCTTAGTCACTAAGAGTGAAGACTTCCGAGATCAAGTATAGCTCTGTAACTCCTAGCTCTGTAACTCTAGGCACTTAGAAATATTTCTATGCCTTGATTTCCTCAACTGCAAAAAGGGAATAATAATAATAGTACCCAATTCAGGAATAACTCAGTTAAAACATGTTAAGTGGGTAGAATAATATCTGATACATATTAAGTTCTCAACGATATTGGCTGCTACTGTTACTGTTTACTGCTGACCTGGTTTACTGTTACTGTGTCCATAAAGTTGATCTGTCATTTATATTCTTAGACTTTGTCTACAGTGTCAATCAGTTGTCTGATTGTGACATGGGAAGATCACCAGTCTCTTGTTATTACTGGTTTTTTGAACAAACTATCCAAACTGTCTTGATTCATTTATTTACTTATCATTTATTTGGAAACTTATTTCGTGCTAGAATACTCTTAATTTCCTTTGGTTCAAAGAAACCCTGCAGGTTTTTCAGAGTCGGAAGTTTGAGAATGATTCCCTTACCAGAACAAAGCCTTTACAGCTTATGAATCTCTGTAAATATGGCTGATGTTAGAGTTTAGTTCAGGGTTCTCATGGCCACGTTTTAGTGGATAATCTAGTTTTAGTTTCCTCATCTGGACTATCGTATCCAAAACTGATATCTTTCCATCCAGAGAATTATAAAATATCAGTTATCCCTCATAATCTGTCCATTACTAAGGTAACTTGTCATCTTAGCAATAAAGTAGCTATTTAGAATTTCGCTCAAAGTAGGCCTGCCACCACTGCTATGTTTCTCAGAAAAACAAAGTAATTCCTTCCCAAAGACCTACTTCAAAACCCATGAAGAACGTATTGTAATTCTGTCTCTGGACCTTGGCTCGAGGACCTCTTTCATTTTGATATTAACTTGCCTTGTACAGCTTCTGAATTTGAGATTAGGGCATCAGAGATAAGTCAACATCTTGATATTCCCTCTCCAGGAGCTAGATCATGCCGCAGACATGGTGAGCCGTGCAGTTTTAGATTCCAGGACTCCCGAAGACATGAAGCATAGCCAGTCTATGGTTGAAGATGCACAGCTGCCTCTTGAGCAGAAGAAGAGGAAAATCCAGAGGAATCTTCGGACATTGGAACAGACTGGACATGTGTCATCCAAAAATAAATACCAAGACATTCTCAATGAGATTGCCAAGGTTGCTGGAAAGAGTATTCTTTCTCCTTTGCTTAGCAGACGTGTTAATCATTGGTCACACACATGCTGGGACTCTGAGGTGACATGAGGAATTCATAGTTATATACATATCGTTCCTGTCCTCCTCAGTATTACAGATTTTTTAAGGTTTCAGAGAAGTTGATGACTTTTCATAGAGAATAATCACAACTCCCCCAAGTCATTAGAAGAGTTGAAACACACCAGACGTAAATGCTTAGGAAATGTAATAGACAAGTTTCATCGATTGCTTTAAACAAATTGCTTTAAACAATAGGTACTAGTTTTAAAAGTGACACTTTTAGGAGAGTTCTCTCTTGAGTTGTTAGTTGTCATATAACCCAGTTGCCCATGGGACCTGCCACTGAGATGGTACCTCTGTGTCCCTGAGAATTTTCCTCTAAGCAGTTTAGCCTGAATGCAGTTCAGACTTAAAAGTTAGTTTCTGTTTTCTCCTCCCGTATTTTGACAGTTGAGAAACTTCCTGAGAAAAGGATATCGAATTAGTGCAAGGAAACATCACAGGAAAAGGCTAGATCTGTTTGCCAAAGATAAGGAAGTATATATTTTGGGTTAAAAAAATTTTTTTTCATTCTTTTTATCCAAACATGCAAATTAAAATGGGTCTGGAGGTTAAGGACAGTTACATGATCAGAAAAAAAATAAATTTTCTTAACTTCTGGGAGGGAAACGCACTCAGCTTCATTCTTCCTCGGAAAGTTATGGTCAGTCCTGGCAGCAGGCTTATTCCTCCCAGCCTGAGTGACTCAAGGGAAGTAACGTTTTTCTCTATAGCTCTGGGGTGGAAAATATGTCTCTTAGGGAATGTGTAGTAGAGAAATTGATGCTTTTGTCTTGGAAAAAGCAAAAAGCTATCATGAAGGCATCCCCCAAAATATTCTACTTAATGAAGAATTTTTACTCAAGAAGGATGTGTTTGTCTGTCTTTGGATTCCTAGAGGAATCTTTTTTAACTGTCCACAAAGGAAAAATAGTATTAAACAGGCACCATTTTCTTAAATGAAACATTTTTTTAATTTACCAATTAGAATTACAAAAAAAAAGAATTGTGTGTGTGTAAGATTAAATATAACGTATCTCTCGTAAGCTGTAAGCAGCTTGGTCAACTTTATGTTCTAGGAACTCTATTTAAATCCAAGTAATAGTTATCCATGTTGAATTTTTTCAATCAGTCTTGAGACCCCAGTTGTTTTTGCAAATCTTGAGAAATATTTTTCAGATTAAAAAGTGTATTGTTTTTTTAATTTCTAAAATAGGGGATTCCCTGGCAGTCCAGTGGTTAGGACTCTGCACTTTCATTGCCAAGGGCCCAGGTTTGATCCCTGGTCAGGAAACTGAGATTCCCACAAGCCACATGGGGCGGCCAAAAAAAAAAGAAAATGAATGTAATGATGAAATGTAACCCTTTTCAGGGTAAAGTATTCTTCAAAGTAGAATGTTCAAAATATTCTGAAGAAATTTTCTCCTGCTAAAGTCTTCCTTGTGCCCTTTTAAAAACACTATTTCTCCTTATACAATTAATCTAAAATTGCTTCTCTGCTTTTTCATCAACCTTAGCACCTCTCTTAAAATGAAATACAGACACTCCCAGTTCTAAAGTAAAAAGGGAACATTTTGGTGTTGAGAGTTTAAAATGAGGTGACTAAAATAAACTACAACAGTCACAAATAGTGATTTAGTACTAGATATTCTTCTTGTCCCAAATGGGCAGTATCATAAAGCAAACTCCTGCTTAAATCTCATACCATCGCCTTTCCTTGTTATTTTAGGATATTCGAAATCAAAGAATCCATCGTCAGCTTCGAAAAGCTGAATTGGAGAAACTTCAACAGACCCTGAATGCACTTAACAAGAAGGCAGCATTTTATGAAGAGCAAATTAATTATTATGACACCTACATAAAGACTTGTTTAGACAACTTAAAAAGAAAGTAAGTTGAAATCATGTATTCTTTTGTAATGTCATGATATATATGGGGTATCCATTCTTTTACAATCCTGGGCTGTCGGGTTGGGTGTGCTAGCAAACTTTTGCTTTATTATATAACCAAAAACTAGAATCTCAATTTTATGATTTGCCACTGTGAGCTAAGAAGTCAGGAGTGAATTTAGAAACATGTTACTTCTCAATTAACATTGGCATTAAAGTAGTTTACCCTGTTGTGTTTCAGACAAGTAGCTTTAAACACTTCGGGAAGCACTTTCATTATTCCTTCGTTTTTAGTCAAAGGTGTGTTTTAAACACTATTATTTAAAAAAAAAAAAAACTACCCTTGGGGATGTTAACAATAAACAGTTTTTATATACTTGAAAATGTTAGGTAACACCAGGTATTTGCTATTGCACAGCACAGCTCAATGATTTTAAATTACTTACTGGTTTTTAAAAATTACTTACACAAAAGACAAAATTTGTCAGTTCTCTATTACCCATTAGCATACATATCATAGATTTCTTTTCACAATATAGCTACCTTTTTTTTTTTTTTTTCTTTTTGCGGCACGCGGGCCTCTCACTGTTGTGGCCTCTCCCGTTGCGGAGCACAGGCTCCGGACCCGCAGGCTCAGCGGCCATGGCTCACGGGCCCAGCCGCTCTGCGGCATGTGGGATCTTCCCGGATCGGGGCACGAACCCGCATCCCCTGCATCGGCAGGCGGACTCTCAACCACTGCACCACCAGGGAAGCCCAATATAGCTACTTTTAATGAGTATTCTTTGCTCATAATTGCTCTTATCAATAGACTAAGGTCAATATTAATCAAATTTTAATTACCCATTTAAATACATAATTCAGTATTTTTATGTAACCCTTGTAGTCAAATTGACACTAGGAAATGGTGCTATATGGAAAAATCAATTGCATTAATCATAGATTCGATGAACGAATATAACCAAATTTCAATCTCATTTATCTGTGCCGCACTAGTTCTGAATTTTAATTCATTTGCTTGCAGCCTGTAAATTACTTTTACGCTATTCCTGGGAGGAAAAAAGTTGGTAAAGCTAATATTTAGTAGAAATAAGCTTGTCAGGGGTTTTCTTTACGTATTTATTGCAACTACGACAAGGTATTTTACAACCTCTGCAGTCAGGTGAGCTAGATTGGGATTCTCTCTTACATTGTGTGATCTTCAACCAGTCCAGTGATCTCTGAAGCCTCAATTTTCTCATCTCTAAGAGGGAATTGGGAGTACCGGCCTTACAAGTGTTGTTATGAGAGCTAAATGAAATGATACAGCAAAAAGGAATTTATTTCAGAACACTATGGCAAGGTTAATTTTGTGAATGTGAGGCAGTATTTAGAAAGCACTTGGAACAGGGATGGCCACGTCCTATTTGTTAAATAAATTAAAGCACTCCTAGTGATACCTTTCTTTCAGAGTGTGTACGCAGTTTATGTTATGACACCTAAGCTGCTTGTGAAATTACTTAATCGAGCCACATGGTTCAGTATGCCTGAGACAGCAAAGTACAAGTTTTATGAAACATATTAGTCTGTAATTCAAACTTGAGTCGCATCGAAAATAGCTTTTCCTTCAACTGTTCAGTAGTGAGATGGCACTGCACCGGGAAGGTTGTCACCTACTATCACACAATACAAAGTTGCCCAGGTTCCATATAGTGGGGGCCAGGTGTGGACAGTGGTGTGCCCTCTGTGCTGGGTATTGCGCTGTCAGGAACTTCTGAGTTTGCCATCTTCACAACGGACGGTCTGTTCTTATTTTGTCAGAAATACTCGGAGATCAATTAAACTTGATGGAAAAGGAGAACCCAAAGGGACAAAGCGAGCGAAGCCAGTGAGGTACACCGCAGCAAAGCTGCATGAGAAGGGTGTCCTCCTGGGCGTAGACGATCTTCAGATAAACCAGTGAGTGGCACCAAAAATCGGCACAAAGCACACCCGCCCTCTCACCCCTCCCGTCAAATCTGACTCCCACTTCAGTTTCCTGTGGCCTCTGAAGAAGGCTTCACTTGGTCTGTCAGGGCTTCCCCTTGCTTACAGATGACAGGAGAAAACACGTGTATTGTAATCTCTAGTCTTCCCATAAGGCCTGGAGCGTCTGATGCTGCTGGTCAGACTAAGTGCTGATCGAGTGATTGTGCTTCCCGTGGCTTAGCCAGTGTGTTGGGATTTGCCAGCTTCGCCTCTCCCTCCAAAAGAACTGAGTCATAGCAGTGAGAAAAGAAAAGCTGCCTTTTGGTCTAGCTCAGTGAGTGTTGTTTACAATTGCAAAACGGTACCTCTCTGATTTGAAAGCTGTGTGCTGATGCCTGGGTCAGAGCCACTCCAGCAGTGTGCTACTACTGTGTGTATTTGAGGTGGAGGAGAAACCCTCCTCCGAGCCCCACACCAGGCACTAATGGGTTTGCCATTTTAAAAGGACCATAAGTCCTGTGCTCCGTCACTTCCTTTTCCATTGGAGGACGCCAGACTCACTGTGTGTACTCCTCTGTAACTCCGGCTTCCTCCAAGGCCTGGCTTCTCTTGCATTTATCCCATCCAACTTTCTCTTGACGGAGACCAACTCAGAGAAAATGCTTCTTCCCCTTTGAAGTTGCTGTAAAACTAATCGTCTGAAATGCTCAACTGGCCTGTCAGCAGTAAAACTCAACATTTATAGTTCTGTGAATCTCATATAATTTCAACTGTATATTATGCTCTTTAAGAGCAAGGACAATATTTTGCATTTCTCTTGTAACAAAGCACCTACTTCAGTGCTCCGTGGGCTGCAGATCTCAACACGAGCCATATTTCCAGTGAGCCAAACTGGACTGATGGTGGGAGATTTGGGGTAACTTCCTTAGAATTTTCCCAGCAGGCTGTTCACTAGGAAGGGTAACTTAGGGTCCATTAATTTGTTTCAGCCTTAAGCGTATATTTGCAGTTCCACATGTGTGAATGGTCCTTTCTTCACTAGGTTTAAAAATGTTACATTTGATATCTCATCTACTGAAGATGTGGGCATCTTTGATGTCAGATCAAAATTCCTGGGTGTTGAGATGGAAAAGGTGCAGCTCAATATTCAGGTAAGCTGGGATTCCTGCAGATTGGGGTGAGTTTTATAGTGGGGGTCCTTCTTGGCTTCCCTGGCTGGCATTCTTTTTTTTTTTTTTTTTTTAATTTATTTTTTTTTTTTGGCTGCATTGGGTCTTCGTTGCTGCGCGCGGGCTTTCTCTAGTTGCGGCGAGCGGGGGCTACTCTTCGTTGCAGTGCGCGCGCTTCTCATTGCGTGGCTTTTCTTGCTGAAGAGCATGGGCTCTAGGTGTGCAGGCTTCAGTAGTTGTGGCTCGCGGGCTCTAGAGCGCAGGCTCAGTAGTTGTGGCGCACGAGGTTAGTTGCTCCGCGGCATTTGGCATCTTCCCGGACCAGGGCTCGAACCCATGTCCCCTGCATTGGCAGGCGGATTCTTAACCACTGTGCCACCAGGGAAGCCCCTGGCTTGCATTCTTCGTGACAACAATGAAATTTAACAGGAGACCAATGCCAGCCTTATTTGCCAGTATTACTTTGTGTTGATGATTTTTTTAAAGCTATGATTTTCCAAATTATTGGAACTTAAACTGCTTTTAAATGGTAAACCATAGCAGTGAGTTTTTCTAAGCTATGTTTTCATTTTGAAGCTTAGAGAAAAGAATAACATATGTAAAAGTATTCAGAGCTATTAAGTAAAGGTAGGAAAGTTTCCTTTTCTTAGGAAATTGCATTTCTTCCTAAGATAGCATATACCCAGGATTGGAACTTTCTGGATCTCATTTCTCCTTCTTCCCTTTCTCCTTCCTAGAATTATTTTTGCAGCAGTTTCTTAAATTTCTTTGTTAAGTATTTGGGATCACAAGAAAGAAAGACATTGTGCAAGACCGATATCTGTAAATAGAAAAATGGTGTTTGCAGTCAGAATTACTGCTATTTTCTCATAAGAACCACATTTAAGCCAAATATACTTGAGCGGAAACAGAAAACAGTTTATGTGCCACCAAAAAAAAAGGAGGGAGGGTGCAAGTAAATGTTTATCTCCTCCCAACTTAATTCTTGCACAGAATCAGTTTAGAGCTGTGATTGAGTTTTCTTTTTTGATATGATTGAGTTTTTAAATGGAAATAGCACCTATTTACCTGGGCCCCCAACTACTTGTAAAACTGTTCCCAGGTATTCTGCGTGTATCTACATGGAACATCACGATAAGCCACTGGGAATGGTGTAAGTTCCAGCCTCACTGCCTCCCTGGCCTGTGGCTGAGATCCGTGGAGTTACACCTCCACCCCTAACCCATGGGACAAAATACACAGGGCCCTTCTTTTCTGTCTAGCATTCCTTATAAGGCTAAAAAAAAAAAATGAGAGCTAAATGGGTTTTAAAAAGACACTGAGATAATGGAGGAAATTAGAGTTAAGAGAGAAAATTGAAGATATTATGTAATTATGAAAAGTATACTTAACGGTATTATTTTCTTATTTTAAATGTCACTAAATGTATCCATCTAAAAATTTAACTGAAAGTCTTGAGTTACTCTGTGGAATACTTAGATAAATATGGGAAGAGAAAAGAGTGTGCTTGGGGTGATATGCCTTGGTTAGTGATTCTTCTGTAGCAAAAACGTATCATGTGATTGCCAAGAAGGAAATGTTCCAAGCCCAATAAACATCAACTCAACAACAGATGAATCACAAGTGACCAGGAGACACCTGGTTAGAGAGGTCTCAGGAATTCCACAGGACTTCCTTTTCACACTATGCAAACACCAAGCTTCACTTGCTGCTTTGTTAAAAGTTTCATCGTAGGATTAGCTGTTCACACCATTCATTTAGACACAATTGTAAACTGTTACTCCTTAGCTGTATGCAGGTGGCTATTATGCTCCAGATTTTTTTCAGTCATTGACATATCATCAGGACCAGCTACATAATTTGCAGGGCTCAGTGCAAAATGAAAATGCAGAGCCCCTTACTCGAAATTGGTGAGAATTTCAAGATGACGACAGCAGAGCATTAAACTAAGTGCAGGGCCCTTCTTCTAATCATGGGACCATGCACAGGTCGAATGCCCACAGAGCCAGCCCTGCATATAATAGCTGTCAGACATAAAGTCAGACTTATCTTTTCACACAATTTATGGCTTTCAGACAATTCTAATATGAAGCAAATTACCGAAGAGAAATGTGACGGCCGGTCTTCAGTGGGAGTCAAGGACTTTGTTTCTAAGAGGACAAAAAGGGAGATTTCTTCTAACATTATGCTTCTAGGTTTTCTACAGGCCACTCTTTCCTCAGTTCCTAAAGATGATATCCTAATTATAGCCTGTAGCCATATACATAACAGGAAGGTGTGAGTTACGTGAAGATGTTCTGCTTATATAAACAATGGCCAGTGTTTATGGAGGGCTGCAGTCTTGGTATTCTTCCTTTCCCAGATGAAGAACTGGGATTCAGAGAGCACGTTATGGAAGGGCTGCTGGAATCCAAACTCTTCATCTCTCTACACTGCTGCCTCTCTCACAGGATTCCAGTTGTTCCTGACCAGACGAGAGTGGCTTACAAAGTGTTTGCAGACTTCTTGATCTCATATGCCCAATAACACGCCTATGGGGTTGGCAGTGTCAGCCCCAATTTACACACAAGGAAACAGAACCTCAGAAAAGTTATATGATGTTGCAAGGTTGTAAGATAGCAAATAGTGGAGATAAGACTAAAATCTGGTCTTTCAACCACAAGTACAATCAGAGTTCCTCTGTTCCCCATGGGGGGCCCAGCTAATTCCCCTCCATACATGATTCCTTCTCAATTTAACCATATTGGTTTCGTTCTTTTCCAAGACTCTTTGACAGATGTCGCCTTTCCCAAAGGAAAAGTGAATCTCCACTACGCTTTAATAGGCAAAACCATTCTTGATGAAAGAACTTCACTTCCCTATGGAATTTCCATCCCAGAAGCATATCTAAATAATGGAGGGGTTTAGTTGAGTGCAGTTGGAGATAATTGAGAAAGCAGAGCAGGAAGCCGGCAAGAGCCCTTCTCTCAAAGAAGACTCCACCTTCTGCAGGTGGCCTTGCTTGTTATGGACACGAGGCATTATCATTGAGAAACAAGAAATTTCCAGAGCTAGAAGCAGGAAAATGAGACCCGGGTATGAGTCTAGGGCAGTTCAGGAATGATATCTTCTATCTGGGAAAGCCCCCCTGTCCTGTGTTGTTGTAAAATGTTACTGCTTAGTCTCATGCATTTGGCTGGTGTGAGCCAGTTATTAATTTATAAACAAAGGAAATTTTATTAATTTTTCTTTGTTTATACAGCAGCAATGAAACAGAATGATAAACTTACTTGAGAATGAGGAACAGAATACAGGGGCAGAAGTAGTCTAGATCGGAACGAGTTGCTTTGTACAGTGGTCTCCAAATTTCACTCTCACAGTTTTCCTCAGTAAATAGAGCATTTCTCCGTATTTCTCTATATTTATTTATTTATAAAGTATACATGCTCTTGGCACTTTACTCAAAATCTACTTTATAAAATACATAGAAAATGTACATGCTTAAGAAATGAGGAAAAAATAAAAATAGGAGTTTTAATATTCTTTTTCCTCCTCAATGAACTGTCTCACTCCACCTTAGAAAACCCTGGCTCTTCTAAAGGATATACCTCATCTTGCTGTAACATTTGTGTCTTGAGTTTCTCAATTATAATTAAACTTTTAATTCTATGTCTAATATTAACGGTAATGGTTTTCTCTCGTAAAGTCCTTATCAATTCTAAAAATCTGTTTTCTTTCATCGAGGTGAGTGATTCTCAAACTATGGCACCCAGACCAACAATATCATCATCCCTTGGGAACCTGTTAAAATGCAAGTTCTTGGGACCCACCCCAGAGATCCAGAATCAGAGATTCCTGGGGGTAGGACCCAGCAATCTGTTTTAACTGGCCTGTGTTTTTGAACCAGGTGATTCTAATGCACACTGAAGTGTAAGAAGCCCCACCGAGGTCCTTAGGTCAACCGAATCTTATTGTTGTCAACAGTCTTCTAGAATGTGTTTTAAATTTGGGAATGTCAAATTGGAGGTGTGATTGATGTTCCTTACAATTTCAGGATTTACTTCAGATGCAGTATGAAGGAGTAGCTGTGATGAAAATGTTTGATAAGGTTAAAGTGAATGTAAACCTTCTCATATACCTGCTGAACAAGAAATTCTATGGGAAGTGAAGTGCCTGAAGAAATCTCATGGATTCTGTATCACCTGGATTAGGAAATGAATCTGTTTAGTATTTTTGTTTTTAAACATGATTGAAATTACTGCTTATAAACGTGTGATTTTTTTTTTTTTAAAGACCAAAACCGTTCCGAAGAATGTACCCATGTGCCTTTTTGATAATCTGATACTACAGTAGAATGATACACAAAATGAATTAACGTAAACACTGCCACATTATACTGTGGTGCAGGTACTCTGATTTAAAACTTCGGATATTCTGTGATTTGTTTTAAAGTAGGGAGAAAATAACTTTAGCTGATTAGGGACAAATGTGGAAACCTATTTTCCTATAAAAAAATTTTTAAATGTCCCATTTGAATACTGTAAGTCTTCATAGATTTTTTTTTTTGATCTGTGGAGAAATGGAACCTGAATTATTTGTAATGAATTATTTAGAGAGATACTTGGTTCTAAGCCCCACCTTCTGGGAGTTATCGATTTTAAAGAAAACTTTTGTGCAATTCAAAGTGAAGTTTTTATAAGTAATTGAAAGTGACAGTACAATAACACTTTCTGTATAAAAGTATATATTTTATGTGATTTATTCCTACTTAATGAAGTGCACTACTGCCTCATGGTAGAGACTCTTGGACCCAGAGCCTCTCAGTGACTAAGGAACAAGGTGGATAGAGATCGTAGGCCTCACCCCACCTCCACCCCTCACAATTTATTTGAATATTTCAATTGTGCCTCTCAATTTTTTTTAATGCAATAAAATCAGTATCTGGATGGTTTTTAAATGTATTCTTTGAAAATTGTTTTATGTAAAATAAATGTTACTGAATTACATTAATTTGACTTCTGTCTGAATAAATCCAAATCATTTAGTGGGTAGGAGAAGGTTCTTGGTGGGACTTTGGGGGAAAAGAAGTACAGTTGACCCTTGAACAACATGGGTTTGATCTGTATGGGTCTACTTACACATGAATTTTTTTCAATAAAGAACTGTAAAAAAACCATGAATTTCTTTTCCACATCTTTTTATTTTTGATATCTGGTGTTAATAATATGTATAACATCTGCAGTGTTTTATATCATATAAGACAATATTAATGTAGGTACTGGCAGATTTGTTTTATAAACAGATGACATAAACTTACAGTATTGATAAATACAGTGCAGTACTGTAAATGTATTCTCCTTATGATTTTCTTAATAACCTTTTCTTTTCTCTAGCTTACTTTATTGTAAGAATACAGTACGTAGTACATATAACATACAAAATATATGGTTATTTTGGTTATTGGTTAAGACTTTAGGTCAACAGTAGGCTATTAGTAGTTAAGTTTTAGGAGAGTCAAAAGTTACAATCAGGACTTCCCTGGTGGCGCAATGGTTAAGAATCCGCCTGCCAGTGCAGTGGACACGGGTTCTAGCCCTGGTCCGGGAAGATCCCACATGCTGCGGAGCAACTAAGCCCGTGCTCTGCAGCAAGAGAAGCCACCGCAATGAGAAGCCCGCGCACCGCAACAAAGAGTAGCCCCCGCTCACCGCAACTAGAGAAAGCCTGCGCGCAGCAAGGAAGACCCAACACAGCCAAAAATAAATAAAAAATAAATTCTTAAAAAAATATGTTATACTCAGATTTTTGACTGTGTGTGGGGCGTGGCGCTTCTAACCCTCACACTGTTTAAGGGTCAACATCTACAACTGTGCCATTTAGGGTATAGTTTATGGGGAGGAAAAGTAATTTTCCCTCTACCCTTCTAAGTTCTTGGCTGATACTGCCCCCCCATAATATAAGACAGATTAACAGGAGAAAAAGAGAGGTTTAATGATGCATATACCTCCTATATACCTGGGAGACACACAGGAACTATCTGCCTAACTATACCCTCACTTACTGTGCTTTGCCTGCTCCCCCAAATGGCCCAAGCCACCACCTTAAATACCATCTCCAGCTAAAGGCAAAAGACGATGGGGGGAGCAGTTAGGGGAGGTAATCAGGCAAAGCAGAGTAAATGAGGGTATAGTTATGCAGATTTCAGCCTCTGCCTTTTCCACTGATAAGAGTTTCTAGAGATTTAGTCACTCTTCCTTGTTCAGAGAAGGAAACACCCTTAACAAATGGAGAGTTCCCTTATAAACGTAAATGTCTTTTAAAAGAGTGTAACTTTACTTGGTTTTCAGAGCTTCTCCTATATCTGCTGTTTTTCAAAAATAACCAGCTCAAAGTAATCCTTCTACCAGAGAGGCATATTGTGGGGATGGCAAATTTTCCCCTTCAAGAGTGAACTGCTGGGACCAAGAGATCCAAGACGCTGTGGCTGACACAAGGTAGAAGTTTGTTTTCTCAAAGGCAGGTGAGAAGTCCCACAAGTTACCAGGGATCCAAGCTGGCCAGTTGGCTCTGTCCTTGTCACTGATTCCTGGCTGGCAGGAAGGGGGAAAGAAGTCCGGGGCAAGTCGTTTTGTTTCAAGCTCCATATGTTATTTCTGTTTACAGTCCGCTGGCCAAAACTTAGTTACATGGGGCTTCCTTGGTGGCGCAGTGGTTAAGAATCCATCTGCCAATGGGACACGGGTTCAAGCCCTGGCCCAGGAAGATCCCACATGCCGCGGAGCAACTAAGACCGTGTGCCACAACTGCTAAGCCTGCACTCTAGAGCCCATGAGCCACAACTACTGAGCCCATGTGCCACAGCCACTGAAGCCCGCACGCCTAGAGGCCATTCTCCACAACAAGAAACCACTGCAGTGAGAAGCCACGCACCGCAAAGAAGAGTAGCCCCCTCTCGCCACAGCTAGAGAAAGCCCACGCATGGCAACGAAGACCCAACACAGCCAAAAATAAAATACGTAAATTAAAAAAAAAAAAAAAAGCTTAGTTACATGGCCATGACTAGCTTCAAGAGAGGCTGGGAAGTAAAGTTCCTAGCTAAGTCATGCGCCCAATTAAAACCCAGGGGTAGAGAGGGAGGTGGTTCTATTTGTAAAGAAAGGGAACAGTGATACCTGGGGACCAATCAGCTGTCTCTGCCACAACAGTAATCCAGACTCTCGGGCTGGACCCCCCTCACTCCAATACTTTGTATTCTGTTCATTCATTCAACAGGCTTTATTTTCCACGGAGTTTACCCCGTATTCCGAAACAGTTCACTTATGCTCATTTGGCACACTAAACTTGAAGGTAAGCTTGACAGAATTTGGAAAATTCAAATTTTAAAAGAGTAGAATCTGCTACTTTGATGATTGTTTCAGGCTTATACAGATTTTTGACATAGGACACCTTGAAACAGTGTTGTCTCAGCAGTTTGCAGATGCGTGTGTGTGTGTGTGTTTTTTAATGTATTACCCTTACTACAGGCTTCTGTAAAAGGAATCAAATAAACATACAGTAAAGCTTCACCTTGAGAATAAACCTCCCTGTACCCTACAGCTAGCATTAGGTGAGAAACAGGAACTGAGAGGAGGTAGGAGTTACGTTAAGCTTCCTTCTTCGTGCTCTAGGAAAGACTTTTAGTGGAAATGTACAGGAAGAGACAAAATTAAGGAAAGATGTTTGGAGGTAAAAGCCAACCTTTCACAGCCTCTCAAAGAGGGGCTTGTCTTAAATTACCTTTACTGATACTTTGTCTTTTTTGTGGATTCTGTCTAGGGCCACTCTCTTTCAGACTGAAGAACTTTAGTATGTAAGATGGCTAACAATAAATTGTCTCAGTTTTTGTTTATCTGGAAAAAAGGGGGCAGGGCTCGTTTTAACTTACTCCAGCACTGAGTGACATGCTTGAGTGTTATTTTTATGGAGAAAGATCTTTCTATCATGCCAACATCCTCGAGGAAAGCTGTGAAATGTTTTCTCTCCGTTGACCCCCAAGATGAGGTTATTGTTGAAGATATTACCAACCGCTTCTTTTTTGAGATCTTTAAGGGACATGGATGAATGAGTGACCCAGAGAAGGAGGCATATTTTGGGGTGGCATATTCTGCTATCATTCACCAGCTTCCTCCCCAGGGCTCGTAGCTTTTCTTACTCATAGGAAGAAGGGGAAAAACTGGGTTTGCTTTTTAAAACACGGAGCAATTGAAACACTAACTTCATTTTTGCATAGCTGACTCCTGTATTTTGATGTATGTTTGATCATGTTTCCACTGTTACAAAAATGATTTTTGGTCTGGAACGCTGAGGGGGGTCCATGCTTGCCCCGAACTCCACTTTTTAGCACCTGGAACTTAAAAAGGCAAAAAAGACTTAACAGGGCTCTAACTACTCGCAAAGAATGTGCTCTAGTGATCTCCAAGAGAGGGCGAGCCTTTGCATACTTTAATATTTTGGAAGTTTGTGATGAAGAAATCAGTGAGATCACTGTCTGACATGGCATACGTTAAAAAAAAAAATTACAAGCCCAAAATGGATTCATTCTCACTCTCCACCCACATCACAGCAAAGCAAGACTTGATTGCAGTTTTAACCCCGCCCAGAAATGTGACCTTTAAAACAGTCAATCTTAAATTTCTGGATCAACACTATTGAGCTAATCTGCATGATAAAGACCCCTGCAGTACCCTTCCCCCAAAAGAAGATGGTCTGGCTTGAAACAAATCCTTTCTTTTCTTCTGCTTAGACCTTCTTTCCCCACCCTCCACCAGCCTATAAAAACCCCCTCAGTGTGCCTTTCTGGTTGTTACACGGGATGATGCCTGATTCTTGCACCTTTCAATAACGCCAATTAGATCTTCAAATTTACTCAACTGAATTTTGATTTTTAACACACATCTCCCTTATGTCACTGAAAGACCAGAACCATGATGTGTATGTTGGTGTATGTGTGTGTGGTCAGGCACTAATTAGAGGTGCTGTTCATGACGTAATTTTTACAACTTGGACTGTGGTTAGGTAGGGGTTTGTGGTACTCCTCAACATTCCAAGAGGCAAACCACAGAACTCTGAATGGTGGAAGTTGTCTCTATTTTGAGAAATTCTGGTGAGTACTGGGTGGTCTAACTGCTGATCAGCTTTTTGAAAAATCCATTGCCTCTATTACTGTAACCAGGACTTAGTAACAGGTTAAAATAGAGCCTTCTAAGTCTCCTCTAAGCTCCAGAGGACAGAGACTGTTACAGTCACTGCTGTATGTCCAGAGCCTGGCAGTGCCTTGAGAATGGTGGGGAGGTGGAAGCCCAGCATCGGATCCTGCCAGGGGGTTGAGAAGGAGACAGACCGCCACCACCTCTCAGGAGTCCCAGTATGGCTTTTGGCCCTTGTATACATGGGACAGTTACTGATTATCTCAGTTTAACAGTGCAAATGCTCTCTTCAAATAAAATAGCTCATACAGATTGTCTAGGTTGCCTCACTGTTGTTTCCTCAGAGTATAACATCTCTTAGCTAAAATATATTGGAAGGTCTGATGGTTAATTTTATGTGTCAACATGACCTGGCAAAGGGATGCCCAGATAGCTAACAAGATACTATTTCTGAGTATATCTGTGAGGGTATTTCCAGAGTAGATAAGCATTTGAATCTGCACACTGAGTAAAGATCACGCTTGCCAATGTGCACAACCATCATCCAATCTGTTGAGGGCCCAAAAAGAACAAAAAGGTGCAGGCAGGGGGAATTCTCTTTCTCTCTTCTTGAGCTGGAACATCTGTCTTCTACTCTGCGACATCAGAGCTCCTGGTTCCCAAGCCTTCAGACTCTGGGACTTAACACCAGTAGCCCCCCAGTTCTCGGGCCTTCAGTCTCAGACTGGGAGCTATACCATCACTTCCCCTGGTTCTCAGGCCTTTGGACTCATTGAATTATACCACTGCTTTCCTGGTCACCAGCTTTCAGACAGCAGCTCATGGTGGGACTTCTTGGCTTCCATAACCATGTGAGCCAGTTTCAATAGTAAATCTCCTCTTACATACGTCTCTATGTATCCTATTGGTTCTGTTTCTCCGGAGAATCCTCACTACTACAAAAGGGAAATGAACAGATATGAGAAGTGAAAGATATTGAGTTCACCTTATATAACTTGAACAAGTTTCTATTGTTTGCTTTTTAACAGATACTGAATTTGACCTTTACGAGCACCCCAAACCACAGGGATAGTCTACCATTCTGTCCATGGTATAATTAGTGGAAATGCATTGTTGACCTATTATAAAAGATTAACTTTACTTCTAAACCCAAAATACCAATGCAGGTTTGTATCAACAAAAGGTAGAAACAGGACTTCTGTTGGTTAGCTTGTACCATGATTACAGATCTACTGTTTGCTTTAAAAACAAATGTAGAGGGGCTTCCCTGGTGGCACAGTGGTTAAGAATCCGCCTGCTGGTGCAGGGGATACGGGTTTGAGCCCTGGTCCGGGAAGATCCCACATGCCTCGGAGCAACTAAGCCCGTGCGCCACAACTACTGAGCCTGCGCTCTAGAGCCCGCGAGCCACAACTACTGAGCCCGTGTGCCTAGACCCCGTGCTCTGAAACAAAGGGAATCCACCGCAATGAGAAGCCCATGCACCGCAACAAAGAGTAGACCCCGCTCACCGCAACTAGAGAAAGCGCAGCAACGAAGACCCAATGCGGCCAAAAAATAAATAAAATAAATAAATTTATTAAAAAAAAACTATAGAGATATCTGCACAAAATCTGGAGAATCGCACACCTAATTTGCATACAGCTTGATTTCATTTCGTAGAAGCCTGGATATCACCACCATTAGCTTCCAAAACGAAATTACTAAGGCAAGTTTTTGGGATATAGTGTTGTCCTCAGAGGGCTTCAATCAGGGGAGGAGTAACTGGAATAGCTGAAGCAGGTAAGTCATCTAATGGGTTTAAACAAAACTGCTTTCATAGGATCTTGGGATTAAAACTTTCACCATTTGGATAGTACATTTGTTTTAAAACACTACTAAATACCAAACACACTATGAGAGGATAGCTAGTGACTCATTTTGGTGCCAGACAAGTTCAAACAGGAAATGAAAACAGGGAACCAATATTAAGTGGTTCCAATATGAATGACGCTGCGATGATGAGATTTCATTTCCAAGGGATATTAACATGTTAGGTAGCCATCTCTGGCTGGGTCAATTTTCTACTCCAGGGAACCTGCACGTATTTGCTCTAAAACCAGGAACAAAAAAGGTTTTGGTATGGGTAACATGGAACAAAAGAAGTAGAGAGATTGATATCTTTTTCAAGAAGCCCTAAACAGCACACAAATATTACAGGAACTTTTGTAGAGAAAACAGAACATCACCAACAGACCATAACACAAAACTGGAAATTAATCACAAAAAAGCCAGTCAAAACTTCCAATAACTTATGGATGGAAGAAGATAGAATGAAGTTGACAAAATATTTAGGCCTGAATTGCATATTTGAACATATCAAAACTTGCAAAATGTAGCCAAAGCGGTCATTTCAGGGAGAAGAAGTGAAAGCTAAGCTAAGCAATCAGTTCAAAAGGTTAGGATAATTAAGAGTAAATCCAAAGAAAGTAGAAAGAAGGAAAATTTTTAAAGCCTGTGTGAAAATTAAGGACACTAAAATTAAGCAATAAAAGCAACAAAACAAAAAGATGGGCATTAAAAAATGGTCATTTCCGGAGCTTCCCTGGTGGCGCAGTGGTTGAGAGTCCGCCTGCTGATGCAGGGGACACGGGTTCGTGCCCCGGTCCGGGAAGATCCCACATGCCGCGGAGCGGCTGGGCCCATGAGCCATGGCCGCTGAGACTGCGCGTCTGGAGCCTGTGCTCCGCAGTGGGAGAGGCCACAGCAGTGAGAGGCCCGCGTACCGCAAAAAAAAAAAAAAAAAAAAAAAAAAAAAGGTCATTTCCAACCTTTGGCCAGATTCATCAAGGGGGAAAAGAAGTAGAAATAAGTTATATTAGGAATAAAAGTGAGGCCAAAACTACAGATAAAATAGATACCTTTAGAAGAATAAAATGTGGTTATATAATACAAGGAAATATCAATACTATAGTTTAAAAAATTTAGATATACAGGTATCAAACAGGTAAATCTAAAAAAATGCAAACTGCAAAAGTATTCTTAGAGTATGTTACTCTTCGTGTAAATATTTAAAACACACAAAACAATACTAAGAAAAAAAAATTGAGGGGAAGTACAAATGTACTAAACTTAAAATACAAAAACGTGGATAAGAAAGTTACTCTTCCAGGCAGGTAAAAAGAATGGAATCAGAAAAGGGAAATGAAAAAGCTTAAACAATTTTATATATATATATATATATATATATATATATATATATATAAAATTAAATGCCATGGGTGTTATATTAGGCTCTGTAGTTTTCTATGCTTGAAATATTGTGTCATTTAAAGAAAAGCAATACAAACTATATGGAATCCAGTTCTTTCTCCCTCTCAAAGCAGTGGTTTTCAAAATGTGTCCCCGGCAGCCTCAGCATCACCTGGGATCTGGTTAAAAATGCAAATTTTCAGTCCATTTCCCAGACCCGCTGAATCAGGAACTCCGGAAATGGAGTTAGCACTGGGATTTAACAAGTCTTCCCGGTGATTCTGATCCATGCTGAAGTTTGAGAACACTGTCTTAGAATATTGTTACTCACAACTTTGGTCTGGAAACCCTCGGACATTACCATCACCTGAGGGTGCTTGTAAAAGTGTAGAATCTGATGTTATAGGTCTTGGATGGCGCCCAGGAATCTGCACTGGTGCATGTTAAAAGTCAAAACCACTGTTTTTTATTGTTTTATAACACCTTTATTAGAGTATAATTGCTTTACAATGGTGTGTTAGTTTCTGCTGTATAACAAAGTGAATCAGCTATACATATACATATATCTGCATATCTCCTCCCTCTTGCCTCTCCTTTCCACCCTCCCTATCCCACCCCTCTAGGTGGTCACAAAGCACTGAGCTGATCTCCCTGTGATATGCGGCTGCTTCCCACTAGCTATCTATTTTATATTTGGTCATATATATAAGTCCATGCCACTCTCTCACTTCGTCCCAGCTTACCCTTCCCCCTCCCCGTGTCCTCAAGTCCATTCTCTACATCTGCGTCTTTATTCCTGTCCTGCCCCTAGGTTCTTCAGAAACTTTTTTTTTTCTGATTCCATATATTTGTGTTAGTATACGGTATTTATTTTTCTCTTTCTGACTTACTTCACTCTGTATGACAGTCTCTAGGTCCTTCCACCTCACTACAAATAACTCAATTTCATTTCTTTTTATGGCTGAGTAACATTCCTTGTATATATGTGCCACATCTTCTTTATCCATTCATCTGTCGATGGACACTTAGGTTGCTTCCATGTCCTGGCTATTGTAAATAGAGCTGCAATGAACATTGTGGTACCTGACTCTTTGTTTTGTTTTGTTTTGTTTTGTTTTTTGCGATATGCAGGCCTCTCACTGTTGTGGCCTCTCCCGTTGCGGAGTACAGGCTCTGGATGCGCAGGTTCAGTGGCCATGGCTCACGGGCCCAGCCGCTCCGCGGCATGTGGGATCTTCCCGGACGGGGGCACGAACACACGTCCCCTGCATCGGCAGGCGGACTCTCAATCACTGCGCCACCAGGGAAGCCCTACATGACTCTTTTTGAATTATGGTTTTCTCAGGGTATATGCCCAGTAGTGGGATTGCTGGGTCGTATGGTAGTTCTATTTTTAGTTTTTTAAGGAACCTCCATACTGTTTTTCACGGTGGCTGTATCATTTTACATTCCCACCAACAGGGCAAGAGGGTTCCCTTTTCTCCACACCCTCTCCAGCATTTGTTTGTAGATTTTCGGATGATGGCCATTCTGACTGGTGTGAGGTGATACCTCATTGTGGTTTTTATTTGCGTGTCTCTAATGATTAGTGATATTGAGCATCCTTTCATGTAAAACCACTGTTTTTGAAGGTAAGTTCACTTTCTGGTGTCTGCTCAGCTAGCAATCCACAATCTTTAGAGAACACTAAAGTGAGGAAGAAATACCTCATTCTGTTCCACTCTCCTCCTTTGTTCCGTGTATTGAAGCCCCACTATAATGGATACTTTAGTTAACGTGCACAAAGAATTTATTTAAGTATTTCATTCTTTCAGCAGCCCTCTTTTTGTCACTAGAGGTACATGCTGTTCTAATAATGAAGCAAAAAAAAAATCCTTTTAAACTTTAGTTTTAGAAAATGGTTAAAACATTTTCCAGCAATGAAACAGATAAAATTTAAAAGTATAGTCAGAGTACTCCATTCTTAAGGCTATACATACGTATATACTTGTATGTGATTACAATTTCTTGAATGATGGACAGAAACTTTTAACAGTGGTCATCAAGCAGATGTGGTTCTTAGAAGGGAAGGCTGAAGACACTTTTACTTTTCATTTTATATCCTTGAACTGTTACAATATTGTGCCACATATATTAATTACTTTTATATTTTTACCCTGTATTTGATTGATTCTGAGATGGCCTTTCTTCATGTTTAAACAGTCCTGCAATTGAGATGCATCTTACAAGCAATGGTATGTCACAGTTTAATTGGCACCATTGTTTTCCTTGCTTGTGGTACATAAATCAAAATGACGTTTTGAAATCAATGGCGTCTTAGGGTTGATAAAAAAGAAATAGTATGTTGATAGAGAATGGAGAAATATCTAATTTTAATGATTCACAACTACTCTTGGATATGTTTTCCTCCGAGAATTGAATAAGCAATTTTTTAAAAAATAGCGTTAATGAATTGGGTTATTCGGTAATATACTGAGCAACTTCTATGTACAAGAAGACGCTGTGTTCTGAGGATGATGAGGGGGAATACAGGGAAGAACGAGATGGTCTCTGCTGTATTTTCTCCACTGGTTTAAGTGTCAGGGCTCTCCTTGGGGAATGATACTGCGCGAAATTCCCTTTTTAAAAAGCTTGGAAACCTGACCAGTGACTCTCAATAGCAGTTTATCAGACCCAGGGTGCAGAACACACCCCGACATCTGGGAGGAGAAGGGGCTGCGGGTAAACTTTCCCAGAAACGGCCCGTTGAGGGGACCCATTTCCCTTTGCGGTCTGAAAGACGCGCTCACTAGATATGCTCTCTAAACAAAATAATCTGCGGGCTCCTCCCTGCGGAGCCTCAGCCGCGCTGTCCCCCAGGGGCCCCTCAGCCAGAGGCTCGAGTGCCCTCCCCCTCTTGACTTGAATTTGGCCGAACTCCATTAAACTCGGGTCGCAGCGTGCAGAAAGTGTGAGTTACCTGGGCACTTCGCCCTCCGGGCATCCCGCTCGCAGGAGACGCCCAAGTACTGCCCGGCGCGTGGGGAAAGCCCAGCCCGCCCGCCTTCCGGAAAAGGCCGCGCAGGTGGATGCGCAGCGCGGCTGAGAGCTCTGGATAGAGGGAGAAAGTTGCAGCCGGGCCCGAGTGCGAACGCGGAGAACCTGTTCTTGGTACTGGATGATTGTATCCACTCGCAGTCATTGTGTCGAAGAAATAAGTGCCCGACGTATGAAATATCTAAGTAGGGAAACAAAGGGAAACGAGTAAGAAACGTCAAGAATTCTGTTCAAAGCTAAGAGCCCCTTCTCATCAGCAGGCAACCCTGTCTCTACAGTATAAACTTTTAAATTCAGTATCCCCAAATTACAAAAACACAAGTCACTTTCAAACTTGTAGCTGAACGCCGAATTTTCAAACGCGGCGCATTGCTCGGCCTGAGGTCCGGCCCGAAGGCAGGGAGGGGCGCATCCCTGATCGGAGGTTCTCTGCCAATGTCTTTGCTCCCCGAGAGCAAAGGTTCCCACCAGACTGAGTTACTGGTAGCTTCGCGGGTCCAAGGCGAAGGCCAAGGAAACAACGTCTCAGTTGCGGGGCAGTGTCTAGCAGCCGGGGCGCTGGGCGGCCGGCGCACCGGGAGAGAGGGCCGGCTAGGTCGCCGAGCCCCGTGGGTGGCCCAGAGACTGCAGAGGGACGGGCGGGCGGCGGCCGCGTCGAGGCGCACACTCGACGCCAGGGGGCGCCCTTTCCGGCCCGGCGGCCGCGCACCCCGCCCCCGCCCGCGCCCACCGCCCCTTGTCCTGCCCAGCGCCGCCAGACACGCCGAGCAGCCTCTTCCTGCCCAGCGGCTAGCGCTGTGTCTGCCCGCCCCTGCCGCCCTCCGGACCCTGCGCGAGGAGGGCGTGGAGGGACAGAGCGTGCGGCCCGAGCCTCCCGGCGGCGGGGCCCGTCTCCCGGAGCAGTGCCGCACCGACCGCGCCGAACGCCCTGAGCCTCCGGACAATGGGACCGCGGTGGCTGCTGCTCGTCGCCGCGGGGCTCAGTCTGTGCGGCCCCTTGCTGTCGGCCCGCGCCCGAGGCCCCAAACCAGGTGAGAGTTGACCCCGGCATTCCCTCCCTGTCCCCACCCCCGGCCTCGTAGCCCGGGCTTCCTCGGGAATGGGGCGGGCGGGAGGAGGAGGGACGCTGCTGCTCCGGGACTCAGTGGGTGCCCCTGACTGCGCCTTAGGGCTGAGATCGGAGTCTCCCCAACTCATATCCAGGTGGGGTGCCCGTCCCACCCCCGCTGCGGGCTCAGCTGATGCCCCTTTGCACTGGGTTTTGGAGGATGCAGCCGGCCCCGCGGCAGGGTTTTGGATATGGAGGAGGAGCGGGGTCGGATTTTCTTGGGGAAGCCTGCGGGACCTCGTTGCATTTGTTGTCACTGTGTGGCCTGTTTCTCCCAGGACCACCCCAAAAAGAAAGGGTTTCACGTTGCTCCACCAATAAACGTTCCGGGTTTTTCAAGACGCGGTCGAGAACCGCTCCCGCTGAAGTTTTGTCTTGTTGGAATTGTTTTTCTTGCACAGTTTGCAGGCCAGGAAAGTGTTGTAGGGAAAAGCTTAGTGCCTTGGCCCGCTTAGTAGAAAACCACAGGCCTTGTGTGCAGGCGGCGGACATGGTGCGGGATGTTGGGTGCTAACAGGATAGCCACGAGGCGGTGGCGGCGCTTGGGAGGCTTTGTTTGTTTGTTCTCTAGAACCCAGTCTTCTAAGCTTCCAATTGAGTTGAGGAAAGAGATCCCCTCCTCAGAATCCGGCTCCCTCAGACACTATGGGATGAAACCATTTCAGTTTCTGATCTGCCGGGAGCAGGAGGTTTCTCACCTAGAATACATTCATTACTAATAGTGTCTATTTTTAAGTATCTGACTGCGTGAGCAAATAAATGTATTTTCCAACCTCTCGCTCTTAAAGCAGGGCGGAGAAGTTGCTTTTAGCCTGTAAAAACCCTAGTTAAAAAGGGAGGGGGGGGCTTCCCTGGTGGCGCTAGTGGTTGAGAGTCCGCCTGCCGATGCAGGGGATATGGGTTCGTGCCCCGGTCCGGGAAGATCCCGCATGCCGCGGAGCGGCTGGGCCCGTGAGCCATGGCCGCTGAGCCTGCGCGTCCGGAGCCTGTGCTCCGCAACGGGAGAGGCCACAACAGTGAGAGGCCCGCGTACCACAAAAAACAAAAAAGGGGGGGAGGGGGGAAATGTTTTCATTTCTTTGTAGCAATAGTACTTTGTAAGCTTTCAGCCCCCTTTTTTTCACTTAGAAACAAATTCTAGCTGTTTTTCTTATTATCTGTGAAAGACTGTGTACTCTGTATTGTTTTCACACCAGAAAGAGTGTAGGCGTATGGAAATTAAGAGGTGACAAGAGACAGCATTTTCCCTGCTCTCCATGTTTGCTCAGGGTGAGTTTTGAGGTGATGCTTCTAGGAACACTAAGAGGCCCACATAGGAACCCAAAGATTTTTGGCCTGTGTTAGCTAGAGAAGTCAAGACTGCTGTTTCTGCCACACTTCTTACTTTTTCGTCAACCCGAGTGGGGTGTGCTAGGATGCACAGAGCTGGCATAGGCAGAAGGAGAACTGAATAACATTGGCTGATTTATCTACCCTGGATTCGGGGACCACTTTGGGTGGGAGAGAAGAAAAGAGGATGAGAGAAGAAAAGGAACTCATGTTAAGTGTCATATTCTGAGAAAAAAAAAAAAGCCATATTCTGGGTCAAACCCTGGCCCCAGAGGCATTTTCAGTTCACATTATCTCATTTCACCCTCTCAAATGTTTATCCCCTTTTGCTGATTCTGAAATTAAGTCTCAGAGATGATGCACCCAAATTCCAAATGGAGGAGGGGGTCCTGGATGCAAGGAATAAGTGAGACTTTGTCTTTGGAGTTTTAAATCACTAATAAAATCAACCAAAAATAGGTCTGCTTTTTATTATCACCGTGCACCCGCAATTCTAAACAGTGTCTGTCTTAACCAGCTCTATGTGATGTGAGGAGCTGAGAGACCCCAGCTATAGGAAATGCCTCCAGGACTGGCCCTGCCCACCAGTGTGAGCTTTCTTGAAGCACCCTCGGGCTTTTTGTCCCCCCAGCCCCACCCCCCCGCTCATTTTGGCATTTCCTGCATTGTCACTTTGTGAGTATGTCGTCTCCCAGGCTAAGGTTACAAGGTTATCCCTGTGGAGTCTAGAACAGATATTCACTCAGCAGATACTTGTTGAGAAATTCCTAAGTTCATTAACCAGTTTACATTCCTTTGTCCAGGCAATTTAAGTGAGATGCTTTCATCAAAGAGTGTCAGTGTCCTAGAGGTGATGTTCATAAATTCTATAAAGATCTGGAGAGTGAAAGGTACCAGAACAGCTGATGGTGACTGTGGCAGAGGGGTTTGGATGGGAGATTCTGTGTACTACCTTCCTATCCACAGGGTCAAGCTCAATTCCCTAGCATAGAGGGAGGTGCCCCTTCCCTTGCAGGATGGGTCCCTAGCCTTGTCCAGCCTCCCTTATTACAGAGCCTCCCCTATTACATAGCCTGTTACATTACCTGTACTTCACCCGGCCCCCACCCTCTAGTTCAACCTGCAAGGTAGAACTTTCTCTGTCCCCTGGCCACTCCCTCTGGCCAAAATGCCCTTCCCACACCCCACGTGTTCACATTTAATTAAAAACAGCCACCTGATATCAAGAACCTACTACAGCCAACACCCTGCTTAGGTACATGACACACACTACCTTACTTATTCCTCTAGCCACCCTTTGAGTAGATGTCATCCCCATTCTACAGGTAAGGAAACTGAGGTTAAGTCACAAGTGCAATTAAGTGGAACTGGGATTTGATCACAGGCCTTTCTTTCCTAAGTGCAAGCTTTCTCTACCACCCAATGTAGAGGGGAAGCCATCCAGACACCCCACCCCCATCCCCACACCCCGGCCAACAGCAGAGAAGTAATCCTGCTGTGCTTCTCAGAACCCCTGGAAGGCAAAGTCTGTGCCCCGTTGGCTTGGCAGCCCATGCACAGAGGCGTTTAGTAAACATGAATGCATGGATTGTGGTATCCTGCCATTTACTTTCTGAAGCAGATGATAAGGCAGTCTATGAATAGATCCCTATCATGAATGTGCCAATTAATTGGCTGTTACTGAGAGGCTGTGGTCTTCAGCCCAACAAAAGGCACAAAACTGGACAGTGATGCTGCTTTAAGCCAACCAAAAACCTCTGAAAGTCAAATTTCTTATGAATCAGTAAGTACTTTTCTACACAGGGAATATAGCCAATATTTTATAATAATTGTAAATGGAAAGTAACCTTTAAAAATGGTATGAAAAAGTAAAAAGATTAAATTGTGACAAAAGAATTAAAGAAAAATAATTGCATAAAACAATATAAAATTGTACTATTGAGCATATGACCTAGAAATGTAATATATATTTGACAATAACCGTGCAAAGGAAGGGCATAGAATGAAGCTATGTTGGAGTTAGGAATTGACACTAGATGGTAATTTGAATCCACAGAAAGAAATGAAGAGAATCAAAATGGGAAATAAGATTAATATCAAAATAAACTCTATAAATATCAAAATCAATTAATTAATTAAACGGAGGTGAAATCTACATAGCATAAAATTAACCTTTTTTTTTTTTTTTTTTTTCTGTACACGGGCCTCTCACTGTTGTGGCCTCCCCCGGTGCGGAGCACAGGCTCCGGACACGCAAGCTCAGCGGCCATGGCTCACGGGCCCAGCCGCTCCGCGGCATGTGGGATCTTCCCGGACTGGGGCAGGAACCCGCGTCCCCTGCATCGGCAGGTGGACTCTCAACCACTGTGCCACCAGGGAAGCCCAAATTAACCATTTTTAAGCATACAATTTAGTGGTATTTAATACATTTACAATGTTGTACACCTACCACCTCTATCTAGTTCCAGAACATTTTCATCACCTCAAAAGGAAACCCGGTCCCCATCAAGTACTCAGCCCTCACCCTCCCTACCCCCAACCCCTGGCAGCTACCAATTTGCTTATTGTTTCTCTGGGTTTACCTCTTCTCCATATTTCATATGAATGGAATCATACAATGTTTGGCCTTTTGTATCTGCGGAACTATATCCCTTTTACTATGGGATACTCACAAAAACCCCAGAAGCATCATTAGGAACCACGGCCTTGGTTTATTTTTGACTGTGATGGTAGTATCAAGGGCTCACAGTTTCAACGTTGAGCATTTTCTGTTTGTTTCCCTTTTTTGTGGTTTCTTTCATTCTGCCTTTCACCCTCTCATGCTTATGCCTAAAACTGTCAGAGTATATAACTCTAGATTGAGCTTCCCCCAGACACTCTCTCCCACATTGACCTTGGGATAAGGCTTGGAAAAACCCACGAAGTTACACCTCCTTCTCCTCCACACCAAGGCATCCAATGATGTTTTGCTGCTTAAAAGGCCATTAGGGGCCTTTATACGTTTATTTGCTTTCAAAAGAACCTGCTGTTGGAAATAACAGGAATAATCTGAAATTTGCACTTCAAAACACATTTATTGAACTTTAGGAAAGGACATAATCTAATCTCATCTATTTATATTTCAAGTCTATGGTGGATTAGAAGTCAGGTATTATGGTATATTAAAGGAGTGTTTTCCAGTATTTGCTTTTTTGCTAACCAGCCGTAAGAACTGTAAGAAATACGCTGTACATGATGACACAGTTGCTGCCTCTGTGTGCAATAACGATCCGTGGGCAATCATAGTGTATAGAAACAGAAGTTTTCCTAACCAGTACTCACCTTTACCACAGGCTGTGCATTCCAATATTTTCTACACTATTCTATCTTTAAAAAATCTTGTTAAAGTCCTGTAAATTGATTTCATAAGCACTGTCAATTCTCTGCCATCATTTAAAACCTAGTGCAGCAGGTGCAGTGCACTGTTCTGCAGTTACCACAACTGAAGTACTTTTTGGCTTTACAAGAAGAGTTCTGCTTTCCAGGAAGTGCTGTTTATGATGGTTTCTTTCATATCTAGAACAGAATTTGTTTCAGTTCAGGTTTACAAACTTCAGTAGAACTTGGGCGGGGTTGGAGAGTGGAGACAGCTTGGTTCCGGGGGAATTGGTGATTATAAACATCCTTTACTGTGAATTAGTTTTCCTTTCAGCTCTTCTTGGAGAGTAGAGAGCAGTGTTCCCAGGACACTGGGCTCAGGGCCTGTAACTTTGGGTGGAGAACAGGCCTGGAGGAAGGGGGAGAGCCAGGGAATCAGAGTCCTTCCCAGAGAGGCCTGCTAGTGTTCTGACCCCACAAGTCAGGCCCTGGCCTTCAGGAGGGGACCCACACACTTCTTAGTGCCTGCAATGGCCTTGGGTGCACTGACATTTACATTTTCTGGTTGCCTTTACTTCCTGTAACCTCCGCTCTCCCAGCTTTCCCCCCCGGTTTGCTTTCCTATGCTCCCTGTGGAGTCCCTGCTGCAGAAGGTGGGATGGGAGGAGAGGCAACCTCATATACTGGCGATCTCTTCTTCACTCTGCAGCCAGTGTTTACCTTAGTCTACCTTTAATTCTGGCTTTTCCGTAAGAGGTTTTTGTTCACTTACTTGCTCTTACTCTGCTGCATTTGGGACAATATTTTAAAAATTTGTTTCTCCGTTTAGTCCTTGAACATCTCTTTACTACATCTGTCCTGTGAGGACTGGGTTGTTGGCATGTGGCTGGTGTGTCACCAAGGTCAGCAGGACTCCTGATTCCCAAGCAACACCTGTGCACATCATCAACTGAACTTATACATTCACATGGCCATGTCCTGCCTGCTATAATTCAAAAGGGTGGGTAGATTCATTTGTTTGGTGAAATGCTTAGAGAAAAAAAAGTAGTACTCTTTTAGGAGTAGGTCCTGAATTCACAACTTTTTTAAAGAGACAGGGTAAGGTGGTGTGGTTCAAAGGGTATGAGCTTTAGAACCAGGCAGATCTGGATTCAGATCCCAGCTCCTTCACTTCCTAGCTGTGTGACGTTGGATTAGTTACTTAGCCTCTCTGTGCCTCCATGTTGTCCATAAAAATGGGGGTTATAATGCTTATCTTGTAAAACATTGTAAAAATGTTACAGTTACATGAAGTAAGTTAAGCGAAGTACCTGGCACATAGTAGGTGGTTGACAAATGTTAAGTGTTCTTCATATACCAACTCCTCCATATTCCAGAAAAACCTTGGAGGGGTTGGTATCAAATGAATTCTCTCAGTGTAAAACTGTGTTCACACAAACATTCAAGAACTTTTCCCCCCTCAAAACTAAGACAAACAAAAGCAAAAACTCTTGTCCTTAGTTTTTTTTGTTTGCTTGTTTGTTTGTTTTTTATCCCTCCAATTGTTCTACGGTCAATCTTTTTTTTTCTTTTTTTAATTTTTGAATTTTATTTATTTTTTTATACAGCAGGTTCTTATTAGTCATCAATTTTATACACGTCAGTGTATACATGTCAATCCCAATCTCCCAATTCATCACACCACAATCCCCACCCCCCCGCTGCTTTACCCGCTTCCTGTCCATACGTTTGTTCTCTACATCTGTGTTTCTATTTCGGCCCTGCAAACTGGTTCACCTGTACCATTTTTCTAGGTTCCACATAAATGCATTAATATACGATATTTGTTTTTCTCTTTCTGACTTACTTCACTCTATATGACAGTCTCTAGATCCATCCACGTCTCAACAAATGACCCAATTCCGTTCCTTTTTATGATTGAGTAATATTCCATTGTATATATGAACCACATCTTCTTTATCCATTCATCTGTCAATAGACATTTAGGTTACTTCCATGACCTGACTATCGTAAATAGTGCTGCAATGAACATTGGGGCACATGTGTCTTTTTGAATTGTGGTTTTCTCTGGGTATATGCCCAGTAGTGGGATTGCAGAATCATATGGTAATTCTATTTTTAGTTTTTTAAGGAACCTCCATACTGTTCTCCATAGTGGCTGTATCAATTTACATTCCCACCAACAGTGCAAGAGGGTTCCCTTTCCTCCACACCCTCTCCAGCATTTGTTGTTTGTAGATTTTCTGATGGTGCCCATCTAACTGGTGTGAGGTGATACCTCATTGTAGTTTTGATTTGCATTTCTCTAATAATTAGTGATGTTGAGCAGCTTATCATGTGCTTTTTGGCCATCTGGATGTCTTCTTTGGAGAAATGTCTACTTAGGTCTTCTGCCCATTTTTGGATTGGGTGGTTTGTTTTTTTAATATTGAGCTGCATGAGCTATTTATGTATTTTGGAGATTAATCCTTTGTCTGTTGATTCATTTGCAAATACTTTCTCCCATTCTGAGGGTTATCTTTTCATCTCATTTATGGTTTCGTTTGCTGTGCAAAAGCTTTTAAGTTACATTAGGTCCCATTTATTTTTGTTTTTATTTCCATTACTCTAGGAGGTGGATCAAAAAACATCTTGCTGTGATTTATGTCAAAGAGTGTTCTTCCTATGTTTTCCTCTAGGAGGTTTATAGTGTCATGTCTTACATTTAGGTCTCTGATCCATTTTTTTTTTTTTTTTTTTTTTTTTGCGGCACGCAGGCCTCTCACTGTCGCGGCCTCTCTCGCTGCGAGCACAGGCTCCGGATGCGCAGGCCCAGCGGCCACGGCCCGCGGGCCCAGCAGCTCCGCGTCACGCGGGATCGTCCCGGACCAGGGAACAAAACCCACGCCTCCTGCACCGGCAGGCGGACTCCCAACCACTGCACCACCAGGGAAGCCCTCTCTAATCCATTTTGAGTTTCTTTTTGTGTATGCTGTTAGGGAGTGTTCTAATTTCATTCTTTTACATGTAGCTGTCCAGTTTTCCCAGCACCACTTATTGAAGAGACTGTCTTTTCTCCATTGTATATCCTTGCCTCCTTTGTCATAGATTAGTTGACCATAGGTGTGTGGGTTTACCTCTGGGATTTCTATCTTGCTCTATTCATCTATGTTTCTGTTTTTGTGCCAGTACCTTATTGTCTTGATTACTGTAGCTTTGTAGTAGAGTCTGAAGTCAGGGAGCCTGATTCCTCCAGCTCTGTTTTTTTCCCCTCAAGGCTGTTTTGCCTATTCAGGGTCTTTTGTGTCTCCATACAAATTTTAAGATTTTTTGTTCTACTTCCGTAAAAAATGCCATTGGTAATTTGATAGGCATTGCATTGAATCTGTAGATTGCTTTGGGTAGTATAGTCATTTTCACATTATTGATTCTTCCAATCTAAGAACATGGTCTATCTCTGCATCTGTTGGTATCATCCTTAATTTCTTTCATCAGTGTCTTACAGTTTTCTGCATACAGGTCTTTTGTCTCCTTAGGTAGGTTTATTCCTAGGTATTTTATTCCTTTTGTTGCAGTGACAAATGGGAGTGTTTCCTTAATTTCTCTTTCAGATTTTTCATCATTAGTGTATAGGAATGCAAGAGATTTCTGTGCATTAATTCTGTATCCTGCAACTTTACCACATTCATTGATTAGCTCTAGTAGTTTTCTGGTGGCATCTTTAGGATTCTTTATGTATAGTATCATGTCATCTGCAAACAGTGACAGTTTTACTTCTTCTTTTCCAATTTGTATTCCTTTTATTTCTTTTTCTTCTCTGATTGCCATGGCTAGGACTTCCAAAACTATGTTGAATAATAGTGGTGAGAGTGGACATCCTTGTCTTGTTCCTGATCTTAGAGGAAATGCTTTCAGTTTTTCACCATTGAGACTGATGTTTGCTGTGGGTTTGTGATATATGGCCTTTATTATGTTGAGGTAGTTTCCCTCTATGTCCACTTTCTGGAGAGTTTTTATCATAAATGGGTGTTGAATTTTGTCAAAAGCTTTCTCTGCATCTATTGAGATGATCATATGATTTTTTTTCTTCAATTTAATATGATTTGTCACATTGATTGATTTGCATATATTGAAGAATCCTTGCATCCCCGGGGAAAATCCCACTTGATCATGGTATATGATCCTTTTAATGTGTTGTTGGATTCTGTTTGCTAGTATTTTGTTGAGGACTTTTGCATCTATATTCATCAATGATACTGGTCCGTAATTTTCTTCTTTTGTAGTACCTTTGTCTGGTTTTGGTATCAGGGTGATTGTGGCCTCAGAATGAGTTTGGGAGTGTGCCTTCCTCTGCAATTTTCTGGAAGAGTTTGAGAAGGATGGGTGTTAGCTCTGCTCTAAATGTTTGATAGAATTCACCTGTGTAGCCATCTGGTCCTGGACTTTTGTTGGTTGGAAGATTTTTAATCACAGTTTCAATTTCATTACTTGTGATTAGTCTGTTCATATTTTCTATTTCTTCCTGGTTCAGTCTTGGAAGGTTATACGTTTCTAAGAATTTGTCCATTTCTTCCAGGTTGTCCATTTTATTGGCATAGAGTTGCTTGTAGTAGTCTCTTGGGTTGCTTTGTATTTCTTCAGTGTCTGTTGTTAGTAACTTCTCCTTTTTCATTTCTAATTTTATTGATTTGAGTCCTCTCCCTCTTTTTCTTGATGAGTCTGGCTAATGGTTTATCAATTTTGTTTATCTTCTCAAAAAAACAGCATTTAGTTTTATTGATCTTTGCTGTTGTTTTCTTTGTTTCTATTTCATTTATTTCTGCTCTGATCTTTATGATTTCTTTCCTTCTGCTAACTTTGGGTTTTGTTTGTTCTTCTTTCTCTAGTTCCTTTAGGTGTAAGGTTAGATAGTTTATTTGAGATTTTTCTTTTTCTTCAAGTAGGCTTGTATAGCTATAAACTTCCCCCTTAGAACTGCTTTTGCTGCATCCCATAGGTTTTGGATTGTCGTGCTTTCATTGTCATTTGTCTCTAGGTATTTTTTTATTTCTTCAGTGATCTCTTGGTTATTTAGTAACGTATTGCTTAGCCTCCATGTGCTTGTGTTTTTAACTTTTTTTTCCCTGTAATTCATTTCTAATCTCATAGCATTGTGGTCAGAAAAGATGCTTGATATGATTTCAATTTTCTTAAATTTACTGAGGCTTGATTTGTGACCCAAGATGTGATCTATCCTGTAGAATGTTCCATGCACACTTGAGAAGAAAGTGTAATCTGCTGTTTTTGGATGGAATGTCCTATAAATATCAATTAAATCTATCTGGTCTGTTGTGTGATTTCAAGCTTCCGTTTCCTTATTTATTTTCATTTTGGATGATCTGTCCATTGGTGTAAGTAAGGTGTTAAAGTCCCCCACTATTATTGTGTTACTGTCGATTTCCCCTTTTATAGCTGTTAGCAGTTGCCTTATGTATTGAGGTGCTCCTATGTTGGGTGCGTATATATTTATAATTGTTATATCTTCTTCCTGGATTGATCCCTTGATCATTATGTAGTGTCCTTCCTTGTCTCTTGTAACATTCTTTATTTTAAAGTCTGTTTTATCAGATATGAGTATTGCTACTCCAGCTTTCTTTTGATTTCCATTTGCATGGAATATCTTTTTCCATCCCCTCACTTTCAGTCTGTATGTGTCCCTAGGTCTGTAGTGGGTCTCTTGTAGACAGCATATAGATGAGTCTTGTTTTCATATTCATTCAGCAAGCCTGTGTCTTTTGGTTGGAGCATTTAATCCACTGACGTTTAAGGTAATTATCGATATGTATGTTCCTATGACCATTTTCTTAATTGTTTTGGGTTTGTTTTTGTAGGTCCTTTCCTTCTCTTGTGTTTCCCAGTTAGAGAAGTTCCTTTAGCATTTGTTGAAGAGCTGGTTTGGTGGTGCTGAATTCTCTTAGCTTTTGCTTGTCTGTAAAGTTTTTGATTTGTCCATAGAATCTGAATGAGATCCTTGCCAGGTAGAGTAATCTTTGTTGTAGGTTCTTCACTTTCATCACTTTAAGTATATCATACCACTCTCTTCTGGCTTGTAGAGTTTCTGCTGAGGAATCAGCTGTTAACCTTATGGGAGCTCCCTTGTATGTTATTTGTCGTTTTTCCCTTGCTGCTTTCAATAATTTTTCTTTGTCTTTAATTTTTGCCAATTTGATTACTATGTGTCTTGGCGTGTTTCTCCTAGGGTTTATCCTGTATGGACCTCGCTGCGCTTCTTGGACTTGGGTGGCTGTTTCCTTTCCCACGTTAGGGAAGTTTTCGACTATAATCTCTTCAAATATTTTCTCAGGTCCTTTCTCTCTCTCTTCTCCTTCTGGGACCCCTATAATGCTGTTGTTGCATTTAATGTTGTCCCAGAGGTCTCTTAGGCTGTCTTCATTTCTTTTCATTCTTTTTTCTTTATTCTCTTCCGCAGCGGTCAATTCCACCATTCTGTCTTCCAGGTCATTTATCCGTTCTTGTGCCTCCATTATTCTGCTATTGATTCCTTCTAGTGTATTTTTCCTTTCAGTTATTGTATTGTTCATCTCTGTTTGTTTGTTCTTTAATTCTTCTAGGTCTTTGTTTAACATTTCTTGCATCTTTTCGATCTTTGCCTCCATTCTTTTTCCGAGGTCCTGGATCATCTTCACTATCATTATTCTGAATTCTTTTTCTGGAAGGTTGCCTATCTCCACTTCACTGAGTTGTTTTTCTGGGGTTTTATCTTGTTCCTTCATCTGGTACATAGCCCTCTGCCTTTTCATCTTGTCTATCTTTCTGTGAATGTGGTTTTTGTTCCACAGGCTGCAGGATTGTAGTTCTTCTTGCTTCTGCTGTCTCCCCTCTGGTGGATCTGTTGTCCTTAGTTTTTAGTGGCAAGTAAATGTGCATAAAATATTTGCTTTTCTTTTTCTTCTTTTTTTTTTTTTTTTTACTTTTCATTATGGAAATTTTCAAACATACCAAAAGTGGACAGTGCAATTACCCCCTATATGTTGTTTTATCTGTATCCTCACTTTCATCCTCCCCAAATGGACAATTTTAAAGCAAATCCCAGACATTGTATCATTTCATCCATAAATGCCTCAGTATATATCCTTAGAAATAAGAACTCTTTTCTTCACGTAACCACAATACCATTATAACACCTAAAAAAATGGACAATTTCTTAATATCATGTACTATTCAGTCGGTGTTCACATTTTACTGATTGTCTCATAAATGCTTTTTACAGTTGATTTATTTGAATCAGGATCAAACACGGCCCACTGTTGCATTAGGTAGATGTGTCTCTTAAATCTTTTAGTCTGTAGGGGTTTTCCCTCTCCTCCTGTTTCAAGGCTGTTTGTCAGAGAAACAGGGTCATTCGTCTTCTAGACTTTTCTACATACTGGATCTGGCCAGCTGCATCTTGTAGGGGTGTTCAACATGCCCTCCTGTCCTCTGTGTTTTCTGTAATGTGGTCCATCTGGAGGCTTAACCTGATCCAAGTTTGTTTTTCTGCAAGACTACCTGAGCAGTGGCGCTGTGTACACACCTGTTTCATCACCTCAAGATTGTCTCTCTTTTTGAGATTTTAAGGTTACTCTTTGGACTCAGGTGTTGTCAGGTGATCCACTTGTTAGAAAGTTCCCTATCACCTATCCTTTCACCTAACGTTTTTAGCAACAACTGATGACCATTGTACTAAATCTGATTTCACTAAGAGCTGTAAGATGCGTTTCTAAATCTGTTACTGTTTCTGTGTTTATGAGCTGGAATTATTTTATAAAATAGAAATTTCCTTCATTGACTATTTGGTTTCCCTGAAATATTTTGCTTATAGAAAAGGCAAGATAACTGCTTGAACCTTGCTTTTATTTACCAGTTTTCAGACTGGGTCCCCTCATTTCCTCCAACAGTGACAAAAAAGGTTTTATTTTCCTTTGAGCATCATTATGAACTCATAGATCTTAACAAATATGACATGTTTCCAGTGTTTCCATTCATTTCCATCATTATTCTCTTAATGATTTTTGGCCAATGGGGAGCTCTCTTTGGATCGACTTCAGAGTCTTTCTGACCTGACCCGAATATTCTTTGAAGACGTTCAAGACTCCTCTTGTGTCTTTCCTCCCCCCAGATCCGGAACCAGCCATTTCTTTAAGGAGCACTTCTTTTCATGGTGTGCGTTTGCATTTGAGACAGTGGAGTATTCCTGTAATGTTGCTGCTTTCTGCTTGGAGTTAGTATGTTTCCATCATTTTTCCATCATCCTCTTTATTTCTCTTTAACCTGTAGTGTTAAGTCACTCGTGGAGAAATGCAGGGGGTACATCTCTCGTGCTCTGTGTGTGAATGTAGGCGAGGTCCTGGGACTTCTGCTTTCTTAATTCCCAGAAAGCATGAGCCCTATAGGCCCGTGCTCTGAGTGGGAACCAAGGCTGGCATGTTGTGGGAGGATGAAATGGTATAAATAACTTCCAGGATCACATGGGACCTTGAGAGAGCATCTGGTCACCACTCTGCTTCCAAGGCCAGATCTCGTCAAAGTCAGAAAAAGCACTGTGCCTGACTAACTAATTTTTAAAAATCTTCAGAGTTAGAGTCCACATTTAAGCTCGTTAGCAATATGCTATGGTCAACAACAAAATTACTCTAGAGCCATTTTAGAGAAACCTAAATTAAGTGAAACTTAGCAACAAGTATGAGAACCAATTTTAGGACCTGACTTAGTTTTTTTTTTTTTTTAAACCATAACTTAAGAATAAAAACACAGATGTGCTACAAGAGCTTTTTGTACGCTGACAGGCACTTTCTCCTTGACCTATGAGTTGGGCTAGGACTAAAGGAAAAGCAAGATACCCAAACTCAAATTTCAACCTAAGGGGCTTGAGCTAGTTGGATTTATCTAGTCACCTGGAATTGGTTTTGTTCTTTCTTTGATGTTGGTATATAGTTAAACAAACAAAATTTGCTGACATTCTGTAATCCCATAAAAGCCAAAATATCAAACCTATGTTGGCAAGAAAAGGTGATACCTTAGGTAATGATATTTAATCAAGGGATTATGCATTCTTCCTGGGCTCCAGCCTATAAAATGTCATGTTCCAGTGGGTATAATGTTTCTGTAATAAACACCATACTGCCCAAGAAGGCCTAGCCAGGGAAGAAATTTTTGAAAACAAATACTCTTTCCCAAAGTATTAAATACAGAGTAAAGCCTAATGAGAGTTTAATTTTCAGACCAAGTGATGGCGTCTAAGAGCTTAATTGTGAGCGTTCAGTAGTTTTCAAGAGGTGTCACTCCTCTAGGTCGTGTCCTGACGCTCACGTGTGTGTGCACACATGCGTGCCTGCACTTTTCTCCCTTCCATGCGTGACAAGAGTCCTCATTCTGGCCAGGTCCCCAAAGCTACAGCAGAGCGTCATGTTGTTTTAAGGTTCCTGTGGGTCAGCGTTTTTGAGGACACATATCTTTGTGGCCTTAAAATGCCAGAACTCATTCATTCTTTTCTTCCGCTTCCCACACATTCTTGACCTCGAGGGTAGCCTCACTTCCCACAGGGGCCGTTGTACCAGGGTCAGGCCCCCATGTGACTGGATCAAGATGCAGAGAGTGAATTAGATGCCTCGAAAGGGGAAGGAAGCGATACTTCAGGAAAAGGTTGATAAACCAAACAGTGCTAAATGTTTAGGAAGGGAAGAGGGACAGATTCCATTTTAATTTAAAATGATTGAGAGTGAGCAAAAAGCAAACCACATTGAAGTGATAGGGGAAGAAGAATAATTTCTTACACTGATTAATTTTTGAAGTTTACAAAGTGAACATATATCCTATTTAACATGTGATGCTCCTGGCTGCCAGATTTGTAGGCCAGACAGGTATTGGGATCCCATTTTAATGATTCTGAGACTGAGTTCAGAGCAGTTAAGTGATTCCTGGTAGAGCCAGTATTAGAATGCAAATCCATGATTAAAAGCCAACTTAAGGTCCATACCTACCACATGTGGGGCAGGGTACTGGAGACTCAGAGTTAAATAGGAACAGTTTCCTACCCTTGGGGAACAATCTAGCTGTATATGTGTACTCAGAGGATCATCACTGCAGATTGGTTTTTTATTAATTTTTACTGGAGTATAGTTGCTTTACAATGTTGTGTTAGTTTCTGCTGTACAGCAAAGTGAATCAGCTATACGTATACATATATTCCCACTGTTTTGGATTTCCTTCCCATTTAGGTCACCACAGAGCATTGAGTAGAGTTCCCTGTGCTATACAGTAGGTTCTCATTAGTTATCTATTTTATACATAGTAGTGTATATATGTCGATCCCAATCTCCCAATTCATCCCATCCCCGCCTTCCCTCCTTGGTATTCATACATCTGTTCTTTACGTCTGTGAAAATGATACAGATCACTGCAGATTTTTTGTTCTTCCTCTGTGAGAGATCTGCCAGATCACCCCTTTACCCTCAGGGGACCCACTCATGCTCTTGCTGAGGTCATCTGACCTCAAGTTTTCACTACCAGGCCCTGTTCTACTGTGTATCGGTTGGTGCTACTCTAGGTTTGCTTTTCATTTTGGAAATGGATGCCAGTTTATTGTATTTTATTTTCTAGCTCTAGAATTTCCATTGGTTGGTTTCGTTGCTATTTTCTATTTTTTCATTCATTTCAATGAAATCTTTTTCTTCCCTTCATTGAGCATAGTTGCAACATACCCTTTAAAATCCTTATCTGCTAATTCCAACATCCAGGTCATCTTGGGATTGGTTTCCATTGATTGTCCTTTTCTCTTGCGACCGGGTCACACTTTCCTGATTCTCTTTATATCGAATGATTTTGAATTGTCTGATGGACATTATCCTACTGTAAAGACTCAAGATTTTGTTTTATTTCTCCAAAGAATGTTGGTGTTTTTGCTTTAGCAGGCAGTTAATTTGGTTGAACTCAAACTGCAAACGTTTCCTCTTGAGCAAGAAGTTCAAATAACACTTCCGTTCTTTTAACACATTATTGACCCGGGGATTTTTGCAGAAACTAACACCTGTGGCCAAAATACATCTCCAGTCAAAAATGTGTTAACTCTAGCAGTTAACTCTGCTTCACATCTTCCTTGAGTGTGCAGGTTCTAGAGTCAACCCAAGCCTGGGGCAGAATTTGCACTGGAATTTGGTGCTCTCTCTATCCCTCTCTGAATTTTTCTTTTCTGAGATTCTCTCCTCACTTTCCAGTGATTGTAGTTGCCCTGAACTCTGTCCTCTAGTTCTTCAGGCAGTAGAGACTGTGGGTTTTCTATCTGAGTTTCAACCATCTTTTGTGGCACTGACTTTGGCCTTCTCTCAAGCTAAAAGCCACTGAAAACAAGAAACCCATCGGTTGCCATCCTTTCTTTGAAGATCCATCCCTCCCCTCCCTGGCATGACCCTGTGAACCTAAATAACTTCAGGTCATTGATTTGGCAGAGGAAAGGGATCCAGAGTTTTTTGTAATTTTTGTCTAGGGTCTTGTAGGACCCTACAGAAGCAGAACTATCTCTTTTATTGCATTATGCCTCTCTGTGTAAGTTTTTGTTTGCAGGAAGGTTCCACTACTGAAAAATAAAACTGAAAGCTTAAAAATCCACTGTACTTACCCAATTTCCGGCCAGTTTTCATTCCTCTAACATCACTTCTGAGTGACGTGTGTGCCCAGCCTTTGTGGCCAATGCCTCCAGGGATAGAAACCTCATCCTTTTCCCCCTGTGGTTTCTCTCCCCACTCCTCAGCTTGCCAAGGCCCAGCAAAGGCTCTCTCTGTCTGAGTCTCCTCAGTGACAGAATGTTAGCAAAGCTCCTGGGAAGGAAAAGCTGGTTGAGTTCCAGTTGTTAAGTGCTGCATTTCTTTGATGAACATTTCACATGGATGTTTTTGGTGGAGGAGGGTAATAAAAGAAGGACGTTTGCAACTGACTTCTGGTTGATACTCAAAAGAGCCTGGTTGGCCTGGCATCTGCCTGCGTGCATGTGGCATTTTGGAACTGAGCTGAGGAAGGCCACTGGCCTAGGACATCTGCTCCACTGGCCCGCTAAGGAAGGAGACAGGAAGATGACGGTGTGGTAGGTACCTTGTGGTGACATTAGACGATAACCTGAGACTGTGGCTTGGACCCAAATATGACGAGAGATTTGCGACATTCTACTGTGTAAACCAACTGAAGCTAGTAAAGGACAGCTACTGTCACATGGATGACGGTCATGGAAATGGGTGCCCTCGGTCCTACTCAAGTTCACCTGTAGCTCCGTAACCTTTAAGATGTTCCCTCAACTTTCTATGTGGACTTTTCCACAAGGAAGAACGGATTTCAAGGGGTGGCCACAAGCTAAATGGAGAAAATGTACACATGCAGACATACGGACGAAAGAGAAGTCACATAGCCTGGGAGTGATTTGCTTATATAGACAGTGGCTCGTATAGAAAAGAAGTTACGGCTCTTTTCTTTCACATCACGTCCTCAGCCTTTCCTGATGTCTGCAGATCTCTGAAAGTGTATCGTTCACCTCATATCTCTGAGGAGCAGAGTTTGACAAGGGTTTGCTGTGTCAGAACAAAATGTGGTACACTACTTCGAGTTAGCTAATTCCCTGATAAAGTCTGTGGTCCCCTTGGGTATCACCTGCTCCTAAAGTCTGTGATCCCCTTGAGTATCACCTGCTCCTTACCACCCACTCTCCCAGGAAGAAAACAAAAAGCAGAAGTAAAGTGTACCCTCTCCTTGTCTCTTTTGCCTTTGTAATTCGTTTTAAAATTTTTACTTTTCAGAGTCAGAAGCAACAAATGATACTCTGGGTCCCCGGACATTTTTTCTCAGGAATCCCAATGATGTATTTGAACCAATCCCACTGAAGGAGGATGAGGACCAAAATGAAAGTGAATTCACAGAAGACAGATTAAGCTCCGGCAACAGAAGCAGTCCTCCTCAAAAATTACCCCGCGAGTTCATCTCAAAAGATGCCTCAGGATATCTGACCAGCACCTGGTTGACGCTCTTTATCCCCTCCGTCTACACCGGCGTGTTCCTCGTCAGCCTTCCTCTGAACATCATGGCCATCGTCGTGTTCACCTTGAAGATGAAGATCAAGAAGCCCGCCGTGGTGTACATGCTGCACCTGGCCATGGCAGACGTGCTCTTTGTGTCTGTGCTCCCCTTTAAGATCAGCTACTACTTTTCCGGAAGTGACTGGAGATTCGGGTCTGCCATGTGCCGCTTCATCACCGCTGCGTTCTACTGTAACATGTATGCCTCTATCATGCTCATGACGGTCATCAGCATTGACCGGTTCCTGGCTGTGGTATACCCCATGCAGTCGCTCTCCTGGCGTACTCTGGGGAGGGCTTCCTTTACCTGTCTGGCCATCTGGGCCATGGCCATCGCGGGGGTGGTACCTCTGCTCCTCAAGGAGCAGACCACCCAGGTCCCGGGGCTCAACATAACCACCTGTCACGATGTGCTCAACCAAACGCTGCTCGAAGGCTACTACTCATATTACTTCTCGGCCTTCTCTGCCATCTTCTTTTTTGTGCCGTTGATCATTTCCACAGTCTGTTACGTGTCTATCATCCGATCTCTTAGCTCTTCCACGGTTGCCAACCAGAGCAAGAAGTCCCGGGCTTTGTTCTTGTCAGCTGCTGTTTTCTGCATCTTCGTCCTTTGCTTTGGACCCACAAACATCCTGCTGATTCTACATTACGCATTCCTTTCCCATAATTCCATGACAGAGGCTGCCTACTTTGCCTACCTCCTGTGTGTCTGTGTCAGCAGCATAAGCTGTTGCGTTGACCCCTTGATTTACTACTATGCTTCCTCTGAGTGCCAGAGGTACCTCTACAGTATCTTATGCTGCAAAGAAAGTTCAGATCCCAGCAGTTATAACAGCAGCGGTCAGTTGATGGCAAGTAAAATGGACACCTGCTCTAGTAACCTGAATAGCAGCGTGTACAAAAAGCTGTTAACTTAGGAAAAGGGACCGACAGTGAGTTAAAAAGAAAATGTTAAAAAAGCAAATAACCTAAGGATTCTACTTAGTCCCTGACAAAAAGTATTTACTTTACCATCTAAAACAACAAATGTATGATGTACATGCCTCCTTATGAGAGCCATTAAGCATATATATTTGTTAGTTACAGGAAAAAAAAAAACAGGAATAGAAAACAATGTTATTACAAGAGAGTGTTACAACAAGAACTGAAATGTCACTTTTTTCGTAAATTTACGTGATGTATTTTAGATATATGTGTGTGTATATGTGTATTTATACACATATACTTGTATCATTTGCAGTGCAGTATAGAATAGGCACTTTGAAACCCTCTCTTTTTTTCACCAGAGATTATGGAAGTAAACTCTGATTCTCTGATTTCATATGCAAAGTTTAGGCTGGAGTTTAGCCCTGAACATCTGAAGAAGTCCATCGATAGTGAGGGATTCTACAGTTTGGACTTATACAACTTTTGCCAATAAGTGTTTTGAAATTGTCCAACAGCAATGTTTAAGTTATTGAGGGATGAGACTTAGTACTATCTGTGTGTAGAGAAAGTTCTGCTGTTTTTCATGTTAAACGTATCAAAGTTTGAATTCTAAAAATTATTAAAACAGATAATATGGGTAGCATTTTTGCTGTTTTACACGCCGTGTGTGTAAACTAAGAATGAGCAGAGGTCCCACCAGTGACCTGAGGCTGGCTTTCAAAGCACCGTGCCCCCAGATGAAGGACTCCAAGCAGTAGATACAAGACAGGGCCAGTTCAGAGAGATCAGGACCACTGTGTTTGCTGTCTCCTGCTGGGATTCCCTCAAGGATTGGCCGTGCGCTTATCATGTTTATTAGAAGTTGGTGAAGTAGGATGTGCTATCCCAAGAGATAATGGATATAAAAGACTGCCCATTTTAAGAATGGAGAAAGAAGACACGTTCACTTCTAGCAGTTATGCTGCAAGGACCATTCCCAGGTGGAAACACCTATATAGCAAACATGGACACCCATCGTGTGCTCTAAGCACTCTAATGGGTGCTGGGCAAATAGAGTTGAGTCAGACTGAAACCTGCTCTCAAGAATGACAAAGTGGGCCGATACACAGAGTGGGACGTGGGAAAGAAACACATCATTAGGTAAAGAAGTGCTTTTAGCCAGATGTCACCAAGCAAGTTCCACATAATCCTGGCAGGTAAAGAACTTTGAACATTTGGGTTACTTCTTCCTGTGGTTATAACTTGAGATAAACATAATATAGTACAGGAAGCGTGTTTTTAAAAATAACTCCTTCAGTAACAGAATATGAAATGTTTTATTACAATGTTATTCAAGCAAGATAAAAATTATAAATTCTGTACATAATATGATCGCCAATCTGACTATGTATCAACATGAAAACAAAGTTTTACATAAAAGAGATTGAAAAAAATAAACCAAAATGACAACTAAGGATAAAAAAAGATTAAGTCCTTCAGTCTGTCTTAATTGGGCCCTATTTACAAATGTTTTGTTCAATAAATTACTCAAGTCAGATTTTTAAAACATTCATTATGTTAGTCGGATTAGAAATGGCAGAAGAAAATGGAATTGACTTTGAAATCCAGGAAAATTATTCTCTATTTTCCATTCACTTTTCTTAAGAGTTAATGAGATGATTTTATAAGCTATGATGAGTATCAAGTACAGAATATCCTCATGTATTTGAGAAAATAATTTGAAAATTAGGTTGAATTATATCTTTTTTTCCTTATGAAAAAATGTTGGCATTTTAAACAAAAAGAGTAGAAACTTGTAAGGCAAGTACTTACCTATTTAAAAGAGCAAATTGTCTCCAAATGCCATAGAACGATTTACATAAAAGTATGTCTTGTAAGTAGAAGCTAACATTGTTTTTATTAATTTAGTTACGATATTCATTTTATCCAACTTAGTGGAGATATACTGTCATTGTTCATTCATTCTGTTTATATTAAAATACCTCTGACTTAATAAGACTCATTACTGTATTATCAGTATGTACTTATAAAATATTACATCACTGTTTTTATGTTCTTTTTTTAAAAAAATGTATGTAACCTCTATTAATAAACCTGAAAGTTTGCTTGGTATCTGTTTGGAATAAGATTTTATTGTATCTTTAGAGCCTGTCAGGAAGGCCAGTCTAAGGATTTAGCTGAACAGCGGTTAATGAAGAGGTGATTTGCAGAGGCATGGCCAGGGTTAAGGGAACCAACAAGAGCTGGTGAAGCACCCCAGGGCCTAGCAATTAGGGAAAGCTGTTACCACCCCAGGCCTAAAACGAGTGGAGGAGAGAATACACAGACTCTGCTCCCCCCACCCTCTGATCTCTTGCTGATGCCTCCCCATTGCTCCTGATTTTAACTTACCCCCAGAGGTCAAGGGAACCTGGGTGATGGAGCCCATAAACGTCAGCTTCTTGGGGCACAGAGAATGAAACTCGAAGAAAAAAAAAAGCACAATCTCTACCAAAGGCATTGCGTGATTAGATCTCTGTGTCTTTTTTTTTAAATCCGTTCTTAGGAAAATTCAAGGTTATGTCACTGAGAACATGCTCAGATTCCTGGGTTATGAGCATCGTGGATAGAGTCTGCAGTTGTTTTTTTTGTTTGTTTGTTTTTTATTGGAGAGTAGTTGATTTACAATGTTGTGTTTGTTTCAGGTATACAGCAAAGTGAATCAGTTATACATATACATATATCTACTCTTTATTTATTTATTTTAAAATTTTTTTTAGCCACACTGCGGCATGGGGGATCCTTAGTTCCCCGGCCAGGGCTCGAACCTGTGCCCACTGCAGTGGAAGCCCACAGTCTTAACCACTGGACTTCCAGGGAAGTTCCTATCTTTTTTAGATTCTTTTCCCATATAGGCCATTACAAAGTATTGAGTAAAGTTCCCTGTGCTATATAGTAGGTCCTTATTAGTTACCTTTTTTTTTTTTTTTTGCGGTACACGGGCCTCTCACTGTTGAGGCCTCTCCCATTGCAGAGCACAGGCTCCGATGCGCAGGCTCAGCAGCCATGGCTCACGGGCCCAGTCGCCCCGCGGCATGTGGGATCTTCCTGAACCAGGGCACGAACCTGCGTCCCCTGCATCGGCAGGCAGACTCTCAACCACTGCGCCACCAGGGAAGCCCATAGTTACCTATTTTATATAGTAGTGTGTATATGTCCATCCCAATCTCCCAATTCATCCCTCCTCCCCCACGTCCTCTGGTGACCATACGTTTGTTTTCTATATCTCTGACTCTGCAGTTCTTTCCTAGTGAAGAGAGAAGCAAATTAAATGTCAGAGGATACATATGTCGAAACTCAAGGAAGGGCCACCCTTGAGTGACAGTTCTTTGCCATCTAACACTACCTGGGGCAGAGGGAGGATGGGGAATTAAAAGCAAAGTTACAAGTACCTCTGAGAGCTGAAAAGCAACCCAAAATTCTGATAATGTTCTTCTAAATTCATAATCAGCAGAAGAGTTATTTCAACGGAACAAGAATTCTGTTAGCACACAGAATTTTTAAGTTAACACACAAGCTTAAGTTTCTGAGGCCTGGAGTCTCCACAGCATTTCAGAAATGGATGTATTGAATGAAGTCAGCCCAGCTCATGACCACCAGAAAAACAGGATTCCCACTCGAAACAGAAAGTGACCTTTAAGCTCTTTTGTTGTTATTTTTCAAAATATGTTTGAAATCAAGAAACAAATTTTCTTAACACAAAAAAGCATGTTTTTTCCACCAAGTCAAAAATAGGATTTTAAAGGAAATGGAATTCTTGACTGTTAAATACATACATGGAAAATTTGGAGTTATACTTTTGAATTTAAGAAGTTAAGAGAAATGTCGGCATGTCCTTCAGGAAGTCTTGAGCTCTGAGAGCAAATGGAAAAACTTAAGCAACGTTTATGATGAAGCTTTTTTCCTGAGGCCTGGACCTTCCGCTAGTAGCTTCTCACCTAGGGGCCATAATGAAATTTACTGGGAAAGTCACCAAGAGTAGTTTCCTGGCAAAACCGGCACAGCTGTGTGGCTGTTCCTTTCAAAATTGCTAGACCAAATGTGCACGGAGAATAATGAACCGCAGGATGAGCTGAGTGTGATTTGTGGAGAAGGTGCAGTTAAGGAAGCTGTGATCTGAGCAGAGACAAGAAATGCTCCAATTCCACGATCCCCAGAGTCCTTGAGACCCTTTCAGGAGATGCACGGGGTCAGAACTCTCTTAAGACTAAGATAGTGTTTTGGTCTGATTCTCTCACGAGTATACAACTGCGTTTTCCAGAGGCCGGGTGACGTGGTAGCACAACAGACTGAATGCAGGAGCAGATATGAAAATCTGACTCTTCCATTTAGCCAGCCATTAAAGAGGTTTGCCAAAATAAAAACCAAGGTAACTGTCTTCACGAAATCACTGTTTTGGGGGAAATTTTTCTTTGTGAAAAATATAGTATTTATGTTAACATGTAATGGATTTTTCATTATTCTTTTCATTATTTTTTTATTGAAGTATAGTTGATTAACAATGTTGTGTTAATTTCTGGTGTACAGCAAAGTGATTCAGTTATATTGATACATATATTTATATTACTATATTCTTTTTCAGATTTTTTCCATTAGAGGTTATTACAAGATATTGAATATAGTTTCTTGTGCTATACAGTAGGACCTTGTTATTTATTTTATGTATAATAGCTTGTATCTGCTAATCCCAAACTCCTAATTTGTACCCTGCCAACTTCCTTCCCCTTTGGTAACCACAAGTTTGTTTTCTATGTCTGTGAGTCTGTTTCTGTTTTGTAAAGAAGTTCATTCGTATCATTTTTTTTAGATTTCACATGTAAGTGATATCATATATTTGTCTTTGTCCGACTTCACTTGGTATGATAATCTCTAGGTTCATCCATGTTGCTGCAAATGGCATGATTTCATTCATTTTTATGGCTGAGTAATGGGTTTATTGTTATTTTATTTTATTTTTTATTAATTTATTTATTTATGGCTGTGTTGGGTCTTCGTTTCTGTGCAAGGGCTTTCTCTAGTTGTGGCGAGCGGGGGCCGCTCTTCATTGTGGTGCGCGGGCCTCTCACTGTTGCGGCCTCTCCCGTTGTGGAGCACAGGCTCTAGACCCACAGGCTCAGTAGTTGTGGCTCACGGGCCCAGTTGCTCCGCGGCATGTGGGATCTTCCCAGACCAGTGCTCGAACGCGTGTCCCCCACATCAGCAGGCAGACTCTCAACCACTGCGCCACCGGGGAAGCCCTATTGTTATTTTTAACTGAAAGAAATATTTTCAAAAATTCTCCATTTTAATGTCTAATATGGTAAATAGAAGTAGGGGTTTGCTGCTAAACCCAATCTCCAGAAAAAGAAAAAAGGCTCTGATACGTAGCATTTGCCAATTTCCACGGTGTAAATATTCCCTCTGCTGCCAATTTCAAGCTTCTGATGGTTTAACAGTTGGCTTGAGAAATTCCTGAATATTGAATTCTCGTGAGCTGGTACAAACTGACTCCAGCACACCACTGGATATAACCTGCATAAACAAAAACTCTTTGGGGTCCTCATAATTTTTAAGTGTATTGAGGTGTTCTCAATCATTTTTAAGTGTAGTCTCAAGAAAATTTGAGAACACTGGTCTTATGCAGGATTTCTCAACATTGTCACCTTCAAGAAGACATGGAAACTGGTCATGTTATAAAGCACAAAGAGGTAAACAGTTGGTTCACAGCTACGGGCCACCATATTGGGTTTCTGGCAGCCTCACAGCTGAGGGGATCATTATCTTGGAGCAACAGAAGTTGATTTCAGGCAGCAGGTCCGGTATGGCCTGGTGAATGGAAAGTTTTGCATGAGGCCTGGTTTCCAGCCAGCTGCTATGACCCACCTGTGGTGGCATCTCTATTAAGAGAACAGCAAACGCCATGCTTCTTGTCATGGGAACTGCACATTGGTCTTCTGGAAACACAAAACTAGACGTCAGATTCAGCGGCATCTTGAATTCCGATAACATAGTATGTTTCTACCCAGCTGGCTGGTCATCACGTCAGGAAAGGATTCATGAACCCTAGAGAGTTAGCTTTGAAAGCTGCACTTATAGTAGCCTGAAGATGTCGGGGTGGGTGGCAGAGCCAGTCAGGCTGTTTTGCTCAATAACCACAGAATTGGGCCATTTTAGTGTGCTGCTGTGCGACCCATGCTGGGGAGTGAGAACACGACTAAGGCGGGGATTGTCAATACTGAGACTCATTGAACAGCAGAACTTCAGTTGTTTTGTGTGTGTATGTGGTTTTTGTTTTGTTTCTGTTTTTTGGCTCTGCAGCCTGCGGGATCTTAGTTCCCAGCCCAGGGATTGAACCCGTGCCCCTGCAGTGGAAGCACGGTGTCTTAACCATTGGACCGCCAGGGAAGCCCCAAATCTTTACTTTTTTTTTTTTGGTCATGCCGTGGCATGCAGGATCTTAGTTCCCCAACCAGGGATTGAACCCATGCCCCCTGCAATGGAAGTGCAGAGTCTTAACCACTGGACCACCAGGGAAGTCCCTGTTATGTGTGTTTTTGATGTTTCATTTCTTATCATGAGATACCTAGTTACTCTTGGAACTGGCCAAAACAAAGTAAAAGAAAAAAATTTTTTTCAGTGTTTCTCCTCCAGGAACTGATTTTGGGGTTTAAACATAAAATGTAATGGTTAAGAAGCATGAAATTTGAAGACTTCAAATTTTGGAGAGTTTATCAATTCTGCCTTGTTAGAAGGAACTTTTAGAAACTTTAAGTCAGTTCTCATCTCTGGCTGCACATAGAATCACGGGAGAGCTTCTAAACAATTCTAATGCCCAGTCCCTGCTCTCTGAATCAGAATCTTTGGGGGCTGGGCCTGGACATCCATATTGTATTCAAGCCCTTTATGAGATTCTGATGTGTACGCCAGAGTTGATACCACTGCTTTAAGGGATCCTCTCAAATTTAACATGCATTCAGATTATCTGGGCGTCTTGATCGACTCCAGACCGATGCAGTAGGTCTAGGATGGGGCTGTGAGTCTAAGTTCCCAGGCCATGTCGACATTGCCAGTCCTTGGAACACTTTAAGTAGTAGGGCCCTGAGACATGACCCTGAGGCAAAACTGGGCCAGCTCAGAGGTCCAGACATTCAGAAAATTCAATTCTCATATCCTTAAAATCACTCTCTGGGGCAATTTTTAATGTAGCAGTAGGATAAGTGCTTAATCAAAATTTGCCTTAGGTGATATCTATCTTGCTGTATATTTTCATTCCTCATGGGCTTTTTTCTAAGAGGAAAGATAGCTTAAAAGTTTCTAATCTCATACATAAAACCATCTCATGAGAGGCTGGGCGTTTAGAGTGGCGACTCCGGACTCCCGACTCTCCTTTGTAAAGATAGTGCCCCACAGATAGCAGCAGCGCCTGGCTACCAGAAAGCAGATGTGCATATGTTTCTTATCTCTGGGTCTGGCTGAAAAATGGTGACCTCAGGGACATGCTAAGGGTGCTAGTCAGCATCAGGAGCTTCAATCTTGATGGTGCTGGAATGAGCAGCTTTGGAAACCCTCAGGCAAATGAGTCAGCCCAGGAGTCATCCTGAGGGGAGTCGTGACTCTGTCACGAAAAACAAAGAAGAAAGGAGAAAACAAAGATTTAGGAAGCCAACTCTGAGAATGTATATTTGTGGCACGTACAATAAATCTGGGGTAAATTCTCCATTATAGAAGCCCTCTTACAAGTTGATAAAAAAAAATACTAAATGGTGAAAGAGGAACTATAATTTGTATGGGAAAAATCAATAATCAAATATCTCAAATCAAATAGCTACATCATCAATAATCAAATAGCTACAATTTAAAACAAGATAACACTGACACCTATCTAATTAGCAGTGATTTTTTTTCTATGATAGCCATAAACAGCCACAAAAGCATGGAAAGAAGGATAATATAAATACCAGCAAGAGTAAGAGAATTCTGATGGACATGCTTTAGGAGAGCAATTTGACAAAATGTCATCACCCTTAAAATGTACACAACCTTGGACCCAGTTGTATGCTTCTGGGAAGCTATCCTTAAGAAATAATTTTAAGTAACAAAAAAATAATAGACTTGTAGTTTTTAATAGCATCCTTATTTGCATATCAGTTAAAGGCTGGAAACCTTCTAGATGCTGAACCCCAGAGGACTGCTTTCCCAAGACTATTACACCCAATTAAAATGACATGTATTAATTGTATATAAGGGCACTGAGAAGTGCTTATAATACTTCATTTTTTAAAAAGCAAGATGCAGTGATGTACATGCAGTATGAAACCAGCACTATGGGAGGAAAAAAACAGATTCATGTGAGATCTATTAGCAAAAACTGATGACCAAACATTTAAACTTGTGTTTGGAGAGTTGGGCTACTTTTTTCCTTTTATGGATTTCCTCTTTCCTGAGTGTGTACTACTTCTCTAACAAAAAAGCAGTCCACATTAAAACAAAAGAAAAATCAGATAATCAAACAGAACTAGTGGTTAAAAGAAATCTTTGACCTAGTATATTTTGTGGTCAGCAAGCAGGAAACCCCAGTGTAGCTGTTAAAATGCTAAAGTTTTTCAGAATTATACTGTAGCTTAGCACATCTATCTGCAGAGTTATTGGAATGTCAAGATTCTCTAGATATTTCCCCCTAGATAATTGGCTCTAAATATCTGACTGTATCCGTTAAAAGATTTAGCCTTACAAATAATTTTCCCTGTCATTGACTTTGCCTGTATGTACGGAAATGGGTGCCTCTTCCTGTAGAGATAATGCTCTGTGTTCACGTAGGATTTTTAGTGCATTTTTTTGAATAGGTAACACTCATGTAGTTCAAATTTCCAAAGAACAAGAGGAGGTCCAGGGAAAATTCCTCTCAGACCCCTGTCGTTTCCTCAGAGGTAACCACAGTTAACAGCTTCTTAAGTGTGGTGTTGGATATATTTACAAAATAATTTAGAAACCCATTCTCTGTTTTAGGGGGCAAAAGGAGAGTATACAAGAGGCCATTTTATTTTTTTAAATTATTTATTTATTTATTTTGGCTGTGTTGGGTCTTCGTTGCTGCACACAGGCTTTCTCTAGTTGCAGTGAATGGAGGCTACTCTTCGTTGCAGTGTGTGGGCTTCTCATTGCGGTGGCTTCTCTTGTTGCGGAGCACACGTTCTAGGTGCACAGGCGTCAGTAGTTGCAGCACACGGGCTCAGTAGTTGCAGCATGTGAGCCCTAGAGCGCACGGGCTTCAGTAGTTGCGGCACGTGGGCTCAGTAGTTGTGGCTTGCAGGCTCTAGAGCACAGGCTCAGTAGTTGTGGCGCATGGGCTTAGTTGTGGCATGTGGGATCTTCCCAGACCAGGGATTGAACCCATGTCCCCTGCATTGGCAGGAGGATTCTTAACCACTGCGCCACCAGGAAAGTCCCAAGAGGCCATTTTATTTTTAAATTGTGTCTGTGGGTTTTAAAAACTCCTGTTGATTTAGAGGTATCAGTCAGGTACTGGTGCGTAACAAACCACACAAGATCCCAGAGGCACATAATAATAAACATTTATTGCTCATGCTCTGGGGTACTCAGATAGTTCTGCTGACATGTCTGGGCATCTCTTAGCTGATGTAGGAAGGCCTCGACTGGGTTGACTGGGGTGAGGTAATGTGCTCCACTGTCTCTCTTCTTCAAGCATGATGGTCCTGGCACATTCTCATGGCAATGTCAGAAGAGCAAGAGAACACGAAGAATATCTCGAGGTCTAGGATCGGAACTGGTACACCCACACAATAGTCACATCCAAAGCAAGACACAAGGCCATCCTAGACTCAAGGGGATGGAGAAATACGCACTGCTTCTTTAGTGAGAGGAGTTTCAGCATCACATGGCAAAGGCGTAACTATAGGGAATGATGAAGAATAGAGGCCGTGATTGTAATCTGCTGCACTGAATGTCCAAAAGCTCGTTACAATAATGATCCTTAAAGAAATGGCTTAATATCCAAGTACTGTACTTTTATAACAACATAGCCATGATTTCTGAGGGTTTTCAGTTGTTTAAATGTTTTTTTAATGTCAACAGAAGGATTATAAAAATATCTCAAAGGCCTGGGTCCTAGACTCAGCTCCATCAGCGTGTGTCTTACCACTGTCATACATGAAATGAGGAAAAGATGAATGCTGACCCTAGGGGAATGTTTAAGGGAACATGAAATATAATGCTTCAAGTCCTACCAAGGAAGAGCAGCATTTCAACTGAAGATATGCTCTTAAATACCTGACTTCCTCCAGTAAAGGTGCTGAGGTACCAACAAGCCACTTCAGGAAAAGCGTGTGATTAAGTATGGTTTTTACCCTTCTGTGTCAACACGTTTTTTGAGATTATTTTTAGTGTTTCAGTACTGATTTTAATCTTTGGATTTTTAAAATCATAGAAGTCATGCTTGCAAGGTGACCCTTAAGAAAGATTTATGAAGAAAATGTCAGGGGTGATACTGGCTTCTGCTTCCCATTTAACTTAATTTCAGTTGCCATTTTGCTTATTTTAATAAATAAACTTTTTTTCTTAAGATAAAACTGCCTCAGATGCTATCAGTAGCCTCATTCAGATGTAAAAAAATATATATAACCTTTTAACTAGAATTTTCAAATACTTTAAATATGCATATGGAATTATTTAGACATTTAACCTTTCTTGGCCTAACCGCATTTAGTCCCACTGGTGGCAGGTAGTAACCAGAAGAATGAAGCCGTTCTCTCTGATAGGAAAAGAGAGGTAGTACTTGGTGATACTTCATGACTAGGCTATAGTTCGTGGAGTCTAGCTATGCACTTAACAGGTTGGAACCTGTTTTATAGGTGTGGAGATAAGATTTGGCCATATACTAGGACTGGATGGGACAGGTCTTTTCTTTATAAATTGTTGCCCAGTGACATCAGGTTGCGGTTCCCAGCACTGTCCGTATTCTGAGATACATACAGACTTACACAGATAATGCTGTGTACATCTTTCCTCTCCACAGTGTCCTTTCCCTTTATAGTTGCCCCTGGTGCGTATAGGCATAGTTTAGGATCCATCACTGGTGGCCCTCTGAACTCAGCCAGAGGACGTCAGAGAAATGTTCAGATGGAAAGAAGGACGCCCCGACAAGGGTAGGCAGCAGCTGAAACTCTCCTACGTTTTGCTGGTGGCAAATGTATATAAAATGGCACAATCTCTTTGGGAAAACGTTTAGCAGTTTCTTAATAAAGTTAAACACGCACCTACCGTATGACCTTGCAATCCTACTCCTAGGTATTTGCTCAAGAAAAATGAAAACATATTCCACACAAAGACTTAAACAAGAATGTTTATAATAGTGTCTTTCATAGCAGTCTTAAAACTGGAAACAACCCAAAGGTCTATCAATCGATGAATGGATAAACAAATTGTGATGTATCCATAGAATGGGATACTACTTGGCAATAAGAAGGAACAAACTAGTGATATACTCGCCAACGTGGATGAATCTCAAACATAGTTTGCTGAATGAAAGAAGCCGAAAGAGAAGAGTATATATTGCATGATCCTATTTACATGGAATTCTAGAAAGTGTAACTAATCTATAGTGACAGGAAGCAGATCAGAGGTCCCCTGGAGTTGGAAGTGGAGGGGAGAATTGACTGTAAAGGGTCAAGAGGGGGTGATAGAAATGTTATGCGTTTTGATTGTGGTGGTGGTTACATGGATGGTTACATGGCTGTTACGTGGGTGTACATTTGTCAAAACCCACTGAACTGTACATTTAATATGGGTACCATCCATTGCACATAAATTATACTTCAGTAAAATGGATGTTTAAAAAAAGAAAGTCCTGACATCGCTAGTCATTAGGAAAACTTCAAACCACAGTGAGATATCACTTTACACCCATTAGAAGAGCTATAATCGAAGAAAAGAAAATGTTATTTAACATATCAAAATTAAAATGCAAGAATGTAGAGAAATTGAAACACTACTGCATTGTTGGTAGGAATGTATAGTGGCCATGGAAAACAGTATGGTGGTTCCTCAAAAAATCAAACACAGAATTACCATACGATCCAGCAATTCCACTCCTCAGTGAACTATAATACTCCAGAGAATTGAAAGCAGGGACTCAGATATTTGTACACCCATGTTCATGGCAGCATTACCTACAATAGCCAAAAGGTGGAAACAACAAAATGTCCACTGGTAGATAAACAGGTAAACAAAATCCTTCCATTGTATGAATGGCATATACATACAATGGAATATTATTCAGCCTAAAAAAGGAATGAAATTCTGATACATGTTACAACATGGATGAACCTTGAAAACATTATTCTAAGAGAAATAAGCCAGACATAAAGGACAAATACCATGTGATTCCACTTATATGAGGTCCTAGAAGTAGTCAAATTCATAGAGACAAAAAGTAGAGCAGTGGTTGTCTGGGGCTGGGAGAAGGAGGTATGAAGACATTGTTTCACGGGTATTGAGTTTCAGTTTTGTTTTGTTTTGTTTTTTGCGGTACTGTTGTGGCCTCTCCCGTTGCAGAGCACAGGCTCCGGATGCGCAGGCTCAGCGGCCATGGCTCACGGGCCCAGCCGCTACGCGGCATGTGGGATTTTCCCAGACCGGGGCACAAACCCGTGTCCCCTGCATCGGCAGGCGGACTCTCAACCACAGCGCCACCAGGGAAGCCCCTGAGTTTCAGTTTTGAAAGACGAAAAGGTTGTATGGTTGATTGGTGGTGATGGTTGCACAACAATGTGAATGTACTTAATGCCAATGAACTATACATTTAAAATGGTAAATTTTATGTTCTGTATATTTTACCTCAATAGGAAGAAAGGGAGGAAGGAGAAAAAAGATGCCGCAACGAATAGTGCCTGTCCTGGGGCAGAACTGGGCCAATGCACAGCTGACTCTCAGACCCCACCACCTTTCCTCAAGACCACGCACTGAATTCTCAACAGACGTGTCTCATTTTGGAAACAATTTACTCTGCCACGCAAATGAAAGGGACTTAGTGGAATGGCATCGGAAGGATGAGTTGGGGCTCTCCAGGGAGAGAAACGGAGCGAGAACAAATGCTTAGAGGTGGGATCATACCTCCTGTTCTCAGAGAACTCCAGTAGCCTGACGGTGCAAGAACAAAGGGCACACACTGAGCAGTGAGGAGAAAAAGTTGGACTATTAGGGTGGGGCCCAAGAGGGATCTTGGGACTTATACTAACAGTCATTTGCCTTTATCTGAGGGCAGCAGTGAGCCTTTCAGTGACTCTGAGCACAGTGTTGAGGTCTGTGATCTGAGCTGAGAAAGATGGCGGAGGGGAGATGGGCTGGAGAGGACAAATCAGGAGCAGGGTCTGGGGGGGCCGAGTGTCAGGAGGTCCTGCTCTTCCAGAACTTCCCCCAGCCAATGAGACCTGAAGCTCCTGGTTTATCCCAGCCAACTGCAAACATTTTACACTGTATGCCATTTTGAGAAACATTAAGATCTCACACCCTTTGAACGTCCCAGAAATTTCAATATAAACTCCCTTTGATGAAAAACAAATCAAAGCAATTCCTAATGAAGAATATCTCTTCAACTCTACCCTTTCCAGTCTCTGATAGACTGTCCTTCCTGCCTCCTTACTCCTACTACCTAGTCAACTGGGAATCGTTATGCTACAGCAAACCTAAGAGGAAATGCCACTTAAAAGGTCACCTGGGCCATGAGGGTCACTTTAGACACGTCTTGTTTGGACTAGAGCCTCCCTGGGCTCTCAGAACTGTCGCAGGCCCTGGCAAGCCCCCATGCTAGCAATGACTTGCATTCATTCTGGATATAAGGGCTGTCAGCTTAGGGAACGTACATACCTGACCAGCTGGGTTCTATCTGCTTTGAAGCTGCCCCTGCCTCTCTCCTCTCCATTGTTTCCCTAGTGTGCCTGCCCGTGAGAATCACCTGGGGGGCGTGTGAATCACGGAGAGCCCCGGGCATCACTCTGGAGATGCTGAATCAGGAATCAGAGCCAGCACCTGGAAGCTGTCTGCTTAGCTCGTGCTCCAGGTGATTCTTAGGACCAGGCACGTTTGGGAAAGGCTGTGAAGACTGCCTGTTCTGCTGGCAACTGTGGCTGCCACCCTGAGAGGAAGAAGAGATTCATAGCCCAGCAGATGCCCAAGCCTCTCTCCGGGATGGTAACCGGCTGCGTGTCCCTGAGACGGGACAAGTGGGCCCACGCAGGCTTCCGCAGCACTGAACCAGACCCAGGCCTAAAGGGCGCTCATCCCTGGCAGCTTCCTGCTGCCCGTCTTTCCCTCCCCCCGCCCCACCACCCCTGGATAGGCAGCCAGCAGCTCAGCAACAGGGGCCTGTGGGGTTCTCATCTCCATCCAGCTGACACCTGAAAGCCGGGATCCACGGAGCCAGGAGAAGGTTTGTGCAGGCTTTCTTTTAAAGGGAGCTTGAGGTTTTTAGGGCAGTTTGCTAAGCCTTAGGAGACACCTGAATGCTGTGGACCTGTTTTTTTTAAAATATTGTTTGATTTGGGGGCTGTGAGAATTCAAGGGAAAATGCCTGGTTGTCCCTAAGTAGTCTATGAGCTGAATTGCTGGAAGAAAGAGAGAAGGAAAAAGGGAAGGGGAAGAAATACGTGTGTGTGTGTATGTGTGTGTGTGTGTGTGTGTGTGTGTGTGTGTGTGTGTGTGTGTGTGTGAGTGAATGAATGTGAACACCCAGGGAAAAGGTGGGTGGTTTTTTTATGTAGACCTCATTTTTTTGTGTGTGTGGTATGCGGGCCTCTCACTGCTGTGGCCTCTCCCGCTGCGGAGCACAGGCTCCGGACGCGCAGGCTCAGCGGCCATGGCTCACGTGCCCAACCGCTCCACGGCATGTGGGATCCTCCCGGACCGGGGCACGAACCCGTGCCCCTTGCATCGGCAGGCGGACTCTCAACCACTGCGCCACCAGGGAAGCCCTAGACCTCATTTTTGAGCACTATGGGAGCAGAAGTCTTGTTTCAAATACATGAACGCTCACATAATTGAAGCTTACCTTTCTATGTTACTGTAGATTTTTCCGGAGGCAGACCCTGAGACAGGGTGCAAGTACAAATGGTTTATCTGGCAAGTCCAGGGAGCACCTCTAGGGAGGTGGGGAAATGATGAGGATGAGACAGCAGCCACCGAAGGCCACGCTGTGAACCTAGTTACCACAGAGGGTGCCTGGAGCTTAAACCAGTGGGGAAACTCTGGGAGACTGTGTAAATGATCCTGCTTGAGGGGTAAGGGAGCTGATGTAGTCATATACCAGCATCTGAGGGTTATTTGTTGAGCGCTGCTCCCAGGGTGGGGGGGTTTATTCCCTGTCACTTTTCGACTTCTGAGCAGGACCACATTCAGGAAAGTGGCCTTCTGGTTTCAGAAAAAATCCTCCGTGCAGATGTGGACAGTTGAAAGTCAGCCAGAGGAGGATAATGAATCAGTGAGCGTCAAGGAATGTGAGCAGGGCGCTGACAGCATCAGCTGCGTTGTATTAATCCCCAAACTCATTTTAGCCCCGCTGAAAACTTTTTTTAATTGAAGTATAGTTAATTTACAATGTTGTGTTAGTTTCAAGTGTCTAGCAAAGTGATTCAGTTATATATGTATATATATTGATTTTTTCAGATTTTGTTTTTGTTTTTTTGGCTGTGCTGTGTGGCTTGCGGAATCTTAGTTCCCCAACCAGGGATTGAACCCAGGCCCTGGCAGTGAAAGCACAGAGTCCCAACCACTGAACCACCAGGGAATTCCCAGATTCTTTTCCATTATAGGTTATTACAAGATACTGAATATAGTTCCCTGTGCTATCCAGTAGGTCCTTGTTGTTTACCTGTTTTCTATATAGTAGTGTGTATGTGTTTTTAGAGTTAACTCTGAAAAGCAAGTGATGGGACTGTGGGCTCTGGGAGCGGCCTCCACAGGCAGCCACAAGAAGAATTCATTTAAATGAGACCTAGACTCTCACCCTCTTTATTTATGTAAGAAATTTAAGTTTAAACACGGATCTCATTAGCACATGGGTCATTTGCATATGGGTGAGTTAAAACCCTGGACGTGAATGAGATTGCACTGGGGGAGAATGTAGAGCGAAAAGAGACAATAGCAGGGCCAGAATTGGGGGTGGGGAGACATTTGCATTTTAGGGCCAGTAGAAGAAAAAGGAGAGTCCATAAAGGAGACCAACAGCCAGTGAGGAAGCAGGCAAACCAGAAGACACTGGTGTGATAAAGACTAGGGAGACAGGTTTCAAGGGAGGGTGTCAAATGCTGTAAGGGCTCAGACAGGATGCCATCCAGGAAAAGGCAATGGATTGGGCCAGGGAACGCGGGTTATGATGCCCCCAGGACCTATGAGAGCAGGATATGGGAGGTAGGAATGGGGAGGTGAGGGTGGAGAAAAGGAGGTGACCCGTCTGAAAGGAAGGACAGGAGGTGCTGGAAAAAGAGACAGAGTCTAATTTAGACTATCATGTATTTTAGGACAAAAAAGCTCCCAACCAGTTTGTGAAAAGAAAAGGCATGAAGACCCAGGAAAGCAGGGAGCGTTGAAGGAGTGAGGAAATAGCAGGACTGCAGGAGGAAAGGTTAAGCCCTGAGGAAGTACTGAGGGGATCTGAGGAAGGAGTAGCTGCTCCTGCCCTCCAATGCACCCGCCCACACAGGCCCGGCCCGGGAAGATGCTCCCAAGGGTTTCTCTGGGCCTCCGCCGCCTCTCTCCCCTTCCAGGGCTCCTCACTCCTGGCTGTTCTGGTTTCCTGACTCTCCCAGGGCCCCATTTTGGCTCCAAGCCTCACAGCTTTCACCATCAACTCAGCCACAAGGGTTCGTAACCTAATGTTGGGGTGGCTCTCCTCGTTTTTAGTTTTGTCGTTTCTCCTGGAAACTCCACCATCACGCCACCGCGGAGTCTGCTTGCCACGTTCCTGAGTGGGCAGCACCCGAACGTCACGGGCTTGGGCCTTTCCTCAGTCACGCTGCCGCCTAGCTCCTGCCCGGTGTGAGTGTGGGGCTGGGCCACATCCGCTCGGTGGTGCCTTCCCCGTGAGGGCCCCTTCCTCAGTGGGACAGGAGGACCCTCCTGTAGTCGTGTATCTGTGAGAGGGACGGCGGCAGGGGAGGGGCCCGTGGAGAGCCTGGGGACCAGGCTTCCTTGACAAAGGGCCCCAAGCGCCCAGCTGGGGCTGGAAACAGTAATTAGCAGTTTTCTCCCAATGCATTAAGAAGGAAACTCCAGCATGGGAATGTGGGGTAGGATGGAGTCCTGAGTGGGGATTAGCCAGGCCAGGGCCCTGGGTGGACTGGGTATGAGGAAATGGAGGGGTTGATGAGAGCATTAAGTGAGATGGTCGCCATAGAGTGCAAGCAAGTTAGAGAAGGAAAAGAAGCAGGAGGGGCTGACAGGCCCGGAAGATGGGCAGGAAACAAGGGACATGGGTGGTAACGCGGGGTCAGAGAGGAGCTTTGATGAGGAAGCAGGAAGGAAAAAGGCCAAACACCCGAGAATGTGAACAAAGGCAAGAGTTCCAAATTCCAGAGGTGGAGCTGCTTGGGGACGTGACAACGTGGCATCGTGGCCACAGGATGGCGGGTGTTGAAAGGGAATTGAGGTAAAGGCCAAACAGCAGGGAAGAATCAACAAGCTGGGAGGCTCGGCAGGTTGTAGGTGCGCGTGGGCAGCGGTTAACATTCTTCGCACACCCAGGAACCACACTTTGATGTTCACCTCCATCTTGACCGAGTCCAGTGTTTTGGGGCAAGTCACTGAAGGTCACTGAGCCTTGACATCCTAATTTATAAAACAGGGAACATAATCCCGGCACTCACCACACTGTCTTGAGGATTAAAAGGAGAAGATATCTGTAAAACACAGCACCTGGCAGACAGTAAGATACCATAAAGATTGCTGTTAGTACTGGTAGTGCCCAATAGAATAAGAAACAGCAGTTAAAATTTTCTCCAAGGATATCCAAGAAAATTACAGTGGATATTTTTGGTCACCAGCCCAACATGCATTCTTCTTTTTTTTCTTCCTAACAGTTCTCTGATTTTTATCTTGTTTTATGAAGCTCTATCCGCCCCCACACAGCCTGTGTGTTTCAAGGAAGTCTGACCCCACCCCCAGCCCCTGGAGTGGGCCTGATAAGTCTAAAAGTCATCCAGTACCCTGGACCTTGAGGTTATTCAGGAATGGACACATGCCCTGATTTGGACCAATGACACGCAAGGGGAGGTGTTCAAAAAACTTCTGGGAAAGAAGTTTCCTGGATTTGAAAAAAGAAGAGGTGTCCTCTGTTCTTCCAGATGTTGCATTGAATAGATGTAAAGGCTGTACTTTGGTAGCTTTCTTCCAGTTTCATCTTTGAAAGACTAAATAGAGCTTCAGTCATGATTGTTTTCAAGCTTTAAGGAAGCACAAAAGGAGGCCAAGGATTTCCAATATGCTGCTGCCCCACAAACCCAAGGATAGAGACAGGAGCTGTGTTGAACGACTACACAAACAGGTATTTCCATACATTTCAAACAAAAAAAGAAGGTGAAGTGTGAGGGCCAAGGTCGGATGTGGATTCAGTTTTGTGGGTGTCTGGAGGTGAACACCACCGTCCTCCCCTGCTCTCTTCATTCTTCCCCAGCAGCAACTGAGCATAGCAGTGGGATTAATGAGTATCCACCAGATGGCAGGTGGTCAGCCTCTCCCAGAATCCTGCCTCTTTCAGGATAGAGGACTGACCTCAGAGATCAACTAGGGCAGAGTCCCCTTTAATAGGGAGTTTTGACAATTCAAGGCCACATATAACCAATCATTGGTAGATACACCACCGTGACAGGTCTGCTGGCTCTTGGCCAGTGTTCGCTCTATTCCATGCTTGTCCTGTAAACAAAACTGAGCCCGTGTTCAAAGAAGCTAACCCACCTTCCCACTGGCAGCAGAAGCTCCCCAGAATTGCTTTTTCAAAGCCTTTTCTAAACTGGCATTTTAAAACTACACTTTCAACATTTTTAAAAAAAAGTAAAATACAAAAATTTGAGCAAATAGAATAATCCTGGACTTACGTGTTTTTATGTTTTCAGATAATGCTTAGTGATTTGAATTTTTAGACCCCGCTAGTAAGAAGACTACCTTCTGCCTATAGAAGGAGACGACCACATAAATGCTGGTATGTGCGTACATATGCACACTAAATTAAAGTGCTATCTGTCTGCCTGAGGATCTCTGTAAAGGCCCATGATTGAGGCCGTGAGATGACTGGTGTCAGAATGACCTAGAAGTTGGCTGCAACTCACTCCAGTTCAGAGGCAAAGGGTTTAGGGTCAGATCAAGAACCAGCCACTCAAGGATGTGATTTATTTCATCCTCCTCCTTGCTTCCACTAAGGCTTGTAAAACCACCTGGAAGGAAGGAAGAGAGGCAGGAAGGAAAGAAGGACAGAAGGAAGGGAGAGAGGAAGAGGGCAAGATAGCAACCTTCTTGAGGTGAGACTAAGCTCCTGACAGATGAGACCTGGGCCTGGAGGTTTTGTTTTATATAACACTTCACACGCTTTGCGCTTGGTAAACTCTCAAGGTGTCTGTTCCTCTGGGAAACAAATGACAAAGCCTCAAAAGAACCCAGGATCCGATCTCCTTTGTGACACCCCTGAAGAGCTCTACCTCCCACCATTATGCAGCTTTTGTTGAAACTGATCGCCAGAGCTTTTAATCCCTCTCCACCTGATTTGTGACAGGATAAGGGCAGAGTTTCAAGTTGCACATCTGACGGTCTCAGGCCAAGGGAAGACAGTGCTAACACAGAAAGCTCTGCCAAGATTTATTTTTAAAGCCATGAGTTTCTGTCCCACAAACTGCAAGTTATTCAAAAGGTCATCTGTTCAAGGTCAAGGGCACTTGGCTTTCTCTCAAACCCAGAATCTGGGTTTGTTCATTTTGTGCGTCTAGGGTGACAGGGAGATTGATGTTCACCTACTTGGTTTTCTTTCCTCATACAAAGGACCTTTCTAGAGTTGGTCTGGAACCACACTGGGTGTGCGTGGAGGGGTGAGTCTTGCTTGAGGACTGCCGTAGTGAACACGAGCTTTCAAAATTGCCACTCATTCCGTTATTAAGACCTGAGCAGTACCCAAGATGCCACCACACAAATGACCCAAATACAAGAGTGACTGACCGTCCAAGGATCGGCTCATCCACTCACGGAGCAGAGTAGAATTCTCCAAAGGGAGAAAGACACACATGTGACCCAGAGGTATTACAACCTGGGCACCGCAGCCCATTTTCAGTTTTTCAGTTTTTTCACACCGAACCCAGCAAGCTTTAGCAAAGCTGATATCACTTCTCTTCCTTGACCTGCATCTGATAGGGCTTTACCTTCCACTGACAAAGAGGAGTCTTTCCCCCAGACAATTCAAAGAATTTCTTCATCACTCCGCCCAATTTTTCCCCCTCTCTTGACAATGCAATGTTCACATTCTTAAGCAACGTGCTTTTCCATTTCACTTGAACCACCCTGTGGGTGTCGATCCTAATTTCCTTATGGGTGCCAGTCCCGATTAATTTATGGTGAGATTGCGAAGTGTTACAAGGGTCTAACAAGGATAACAGAGGGTGGGGTTCCCTGCTGGGTCAGGGCAGGGCTGAGGCTGCACTGCTGCCTTTGAACTTGCGAACGGGACCAGTGTTGCCTCCATCACCAGGTAGCAGCACCAGGTGCAGAAGGGGTCCTCGCTGTTGTAGTGGTCGTGCAGCTAAGCCTCCGGGACAACTCCCCTTCCTTTCCCCAACTCAGCTTCCTAAGGAAGAAGGGTCATCAACAGAAAACGTAGTGGATGTATAATTTATATCCAACTTCACTGTGTTCATTTACTAATTAAATTAATATGACCTGGTGGCCCCACCCTATTTGGAGTGAGAAAGTCTGTCTTTCCTCCCCAGTCCCTCCCCTGGATAGGTCCAGGAGTCTCAGGGGTGCCCACTCAGTCCTAAGGGGTCAACCCCAGTCACTGTCAATGCAAAGTCTGGTCTTCTACCAAGGGCTCCATTCCCCGTGGCTCTCCCTGCTCCCTGCTAAATGCACCCAGGGACAGGATCAGGGGAGCTTCAAGCATCAGCTGCCCACCATGCCCAGAACTACCCTCTACTTCCTGATCCCCTAAACAAGCTCCCTCAAATAACAACCCAGCAATGGCTAATTCCTTGCTAAAAACATTTTAAAGGAAAAGAATAACAAGGTCTCTTCTATATACAAAATATGTTATACATATAGACCAGAGTTTCTAGAAAATCTTGAGGAAAGCATGCACCTAAAATGTTGGCTGGAATTATTTTTACTATAATGATACTTTCACAAAAGTAAGTATAACTATCTCATGCTTATCCAATGATAAAAAAAATTAAACACAAAACTAAAACAGCCAAATTCAATTTAACAGTATTGATTGCTGACATCTTCTGAGCAAGTTCCTGGCCAAAGTACTTGAAATGACTTTGTTCATTTAACCCCACAATAGCTCCAGCAGACAGTACTACTATTATTCCCATATTACTGAGAAAGACAATGCGCCCAGAGAGGTTAGATTAATTTCCTGAGGAGATTCATGTAAGACGGGGCAGAGTCAAGCTTTGAACCCAGGATGTCTGACCCAGGGCCTCTACTCTTGACAAACTCTAGTGTTCTGGGTATTGACTGCCATGGCACAGGTTCTTGTTTGAGCTCAGCCCATCTGTACTGCCATGGGCCATGTGGTGAGTCGGTTCTCTCTCATGGCTCCAACATGCCCTGTGTTGGAACCATGTCAGAGCTTTCATTCATGCAGCTTGCCCTGGCATCATTTGGCATAATCGCATCATCTACACATTAAGTTCCCCTTGGATCTTCTCTCATTTACTCCAAAATCAGTTTGGAGCCTCAAATCAAAACACAGAGAGAGGGAGGACATTCAAGATGGCAGAGGAGTAAGATATGGAGATGACCTTCCTCCTCACAGATACATCAAAAATGCATCTAAATGTGGAACAACTCCTACAGAACACCTACTGAACACTGGCAGAAGACCTTAGACTTCCCAAAGGCAAGAAACTCCCCACATACCTGGCCATTTGGCTGACAGGGTCTTGGTGCTCCGGCCTGGTATCAGGCCTGAGCATCTGAGGTGGGAGAGCCGAGTTCGGGACATGGATCCACCAGAGACCTCCCGGCCCCACATAATATCAAGTGGCGAGAGCTCTCCCAGAGGTCTCCATCTCAACGCTGAGACCCAGCTCCACTCAATGACCAGCAAGCTCCAGTGCTGGACACCCCATGCCAAACAACTAGCAAGACAGGAACACAACCCAGCCCACTAGCAGAGAGGCTGCTAAATTCATACTAAGTTCACAGACACCCCAAAACACACCACTGGACGCAGTTCTGCCCACCAGAAAGACAAGATCCAGCCTCATCCACCAGAACACAGGCACCTGACCCCTCCACCAGGAAGCCTACACAACCCACTGAACCAACCTTACCCACTGGGGGCAGACACCGAAAACAACGGGAACTATGAACCTGCAGCCTGCAAAAAGGAGACCCCAAGCACAGTAAGTTAAGCAAAATGAGAAGACAAAGAAATATGCAGCAGATGAAGGAGCACGGTAAAAACCCACCAGACCAAACAAATGAAGAGGAAATAGGCAGTCTACCTGAAAAAGAATTCAGAGTAATGATAGTAAAGATGATCCAAAGTCTTGGAAATAGAATGGAGAAAATACAAGAAACGTTTAACAAGGACCTAGAAGAACTAAAGAGCAAACAAACAATGATGAACAGCACAATAAATGAAATTAAAAATTCTCTAGCAGGAATCAATAGCAGAATAACTGAGGCAGAAGAACGGATAAGTGACCTGGAAGATAAAATAGTGGAAATAACTACTGCAGAGCAGAATAAAGAAAAAGAATGAAAAGAATTGAGGACAGTCTCAGAGACCTCTGGGACAACATTAAATGCACTAACCCTCGAATTATAGGGGTTCCAGAAGAAGAAGAGAAAAAGAAAGGGACTGAGAAAATATTTGAAGAGATTGTAGTTGAAAACTTCCCTAATATGGGAACGGAAATATTCACTCAACTCCAGGAAGTGCACAGTGTCCCATACAGGATAAATCCAAGGAGAAACACACCAAGACACATAGTAATCAAACTGGCAAAAATTAAAGACAAAGAAAAAATATTAAAAGCAGCAAGGGAAAAGCAACAAATAACATACAAGGGAATCCCAATATGGTTAACAGCTGCTCTTTCAGCAGAAACTCTGCAAGCCAGAACTGAGTGGCAGGACATATTTAAAGGGATGAAAGGGAAAAACCTACAACCAAGATTACTCTTCCCAGCAAGGCTCTCATTCAGATTCGACAGAGAAATTAAAACCCTTACAAACAAGCAAAAGCTAAGAGAATTCAGAACCACCAAACCAGCTTTATAACAAATGCTAAAGAAACTTCTCTAGGCAGGAAACAGGAGAAGGAAAAGACCTACAAAAACAAACCCAAAACAATTAAGAAAATGGTAACAGGAACATACATATCTATAACTAGCTTAAATGTAAATGGATTAAATGCTCCAACCAAAAGACATAAACTGGCCGAATGGATACAAAAACAAGAGATGTTATGCTGTCTACAAGAGACTCACTTCAGACCTAAGAACACATACAGACTGAAAGTGAGGGGATGGAAAAAGATATTCCATGCAAATGGAAATCAAAAGAAAGCTGGAGTAGCAATTCTCATATCAGACAAAATAGACTTTAAAATAAAGACTATAACAAGAGACAAAGAAGGGCACAACATAATGATCAAGGGATCAATCCAGGAAGAAGATATAACAATTGTAAGTATTTATGCGCCTGACATAGGAGCACCTCAATACATAAGGCAAATGCTAACAGCCATAAAAGGGGAAATCGACAGTAACACAATAATAGTAGGAGACTTTAACAACCCACTTTCACCAATGGACAGATCATCCAAAATGAAAATAAATAAGGAAACACAAGCTTTAAATGACACATTAGACAAGATGACTTAATTGATATTTATAGGACATTCCATCCAAAAACAACAGAATACACTTTCTTCTCAAGTGCTCATGGAACATTCTCCAGGATAGACCATATCTTGGGTCACAAATCAAGCCTTGGTAAATTTAAGAAAATTGAAATCATATCAAGTATCTTTTCTGACCACAACGCTGTAAGACTAGATATCAGTTACAGGAAAAAACCTGTAAAAAATACAAACACATGGAGGCTAAACAATACACTACTAAATAACCAAGAGATCACTGAAGAACTTAAAGAAGAAATCCAAAAATACCTAGAAACAAATGACAATGAAAACACGAAGACCCAAAACCTATGGGATGCAGTGAAAGCAGTCCTAAGAGGGAAGTTTATAGCAATACAATCCTACCCTAAGAAACAAGAAACATCTCAAACAACCTAACCTTACACCTAAAGCAATTAGAGAAAGAAGAACAAAAAACCCCCAAAGTTAGGAGAAGGAAATAAATCATAAAGATCAGATCAGAAATAAATAAAAAAGAAATGAAGGAAACAATAACAAAGATCAATAAAACTAAAAGCTGGTTCTTTGAGAAGATAAACAAAATTGATAAACCTTTAGCCAGACTCATCAAGAAAAAAAGGGAGAAGACTCAAATCAATAGAATTAGAAATGAAAAACGAGAAGTAACAACTGACACTGCAGAAATACAAAGGATCGTGAGAGATTACTACAAGCAACTCTATGCCAATAAAATGGACAACCTGGAAGAAATGGAAAAATTCTTAGAAAAGCACAACTTTCTGAGACTGAACCAGGAAAAAATAGAAAATATAAAGAGACAAATCACAAGCCCTGAAATTGAGACTGTGATTAAAAATCTTCCAACAAACAAAAACCCAGGACCAGGTGGTTTCACCAGTGAATTCTAGCAAACATTTAGAGAACAGCTAATACCTATCCTTCTCAAACTCTTCCAAAATATAGCAGAGGGAGAAACACTCCCAAACTCATTCTACGAGGCCACCATCACCCTGATACCAAAACCAGACGAAGACGTCACACAAAAAAAGAAAACTACAGAGCAATATCACTGATGAACATAGTTGCAAAAATCCTCAACAAAATACTAGCAAACAGAATCCAACAGCACATTAAAAGGATTTAAACCATGATCAAGTGAGGTTTATCCCAGGAATGGAAGGATTCTTCAATATATCCAAATCAATCAATGTGATACACCATATTAACAAATTGAAGGATAAAAACCATATGATCATCTCAATAGATGCAGAAAAAGCTTTTGACAAAATTCAACACCTATTTATGATAAAAACCTTCCAGAAAGTAGGTATGGTAGGTATAGAGGGTATTCAACATAATAAAGGCCATATATGACAAACCCACAGTCAACATCATTCTCAATGGTGAAAAACTGAAACCATTTCCTCTAAGATCAGGAACAAGACAAGGTTGCCCACTCTCACTGCTATTATTCAACATAGTTTTGGAAGTTTTAGCCACAGCAATCAGAGAAGAAAAAGACATAAAAGGAATCCAAATCGGAAAAGAAGAAGTAAAACTGTCACTGTTTGCAGATGACATGACACTATACATAGAGAATCCTGAAGGTGCTACCAGAAAGCTACTAGAGCTAATCAATTAATTTGGCAAAGTAGCAGGATACAAAATTAATGCACAGAAATCTCTTGCATTCCTATACACTAATGATGAAAAATCTGAAAGAGAAATTAAGGAAACACTCCCATTTACCATTGCTACAAAAAGAATAAAATACCTAGGAATAAACACACCTAAGGAGACAAAAGACCTGTATGCAGAAAACTATAAGACACTGATGAAAGAAATTAAAGATGATACCAACAGATGCAGAGATAGACCATGTTCTTGGACTGGAAGAATCAATAATGTGAAAATGACTATACTACCCAAAGCAATCTACAGATTCAATGCAATCCCTATCAAACTACCACTGGCATTTTTCACAGACCTAGAACAAAAAATTTCACAATTTGTATGGAAACACAAAGGACCCCACACAGCCAAAGCAATCTCGAGAAAGAAAAACAGAGCTGGAGGAATCAGGCTCCCTGACTTCAGACTATACTACAAAGCTACAGTAATCAAGACAATATGGTACTGGCACAAAAACAGAAATATAGATCAATGGAACAGGATAGAAAGCCCAGAGATATACCCACACACATATGGTCACCTTATCTTTGATAAAGGATACAAGAATATACAATGGAGAAAAGACAGCCTCTTCGGTATGTTGTGCTGGGAAAACTGACAGCAACATGTAAAAGAATGAAATTAGAACACTCCCTAACACCATACACAGAGATAAACTCAAAATGGATTAAAGACCTAAATGTAAGGCCAGACAGTATAAAATTCTTAGAGGAAAACCTAGGCAGAACACTCTATGACATAAATCACAGCAACATCCTTTTTGACCCACCTCTTAGAGAAATGGAAATAAAAATAAACAAATGGGACCTAGTGAAACTTAAAATCTTTTACACAGCAAAGGAAACCATAAACAAGTTGAAAAGACAACCCTCAGGATGGGAGAAAATATTTGCCAATGAAGCAACTGACAAAGGATTAATCTCCAAAATATACAAGCAGCTCATGCAGCTCAATATCAAAAAAACAAACAACCCAATCCAAAAGTGGGCAGAAGACCTAAATAGACATTTCTCCAAAGAAGATATAGATTGCCAACAAACACCTGAAAAGATGCTCAACATCACTTATCATTAGAGAAATGCAAATCAAAACTACAATGAGGTATTACCTCACACCAGTCAGAATGGCCATCATCAAAAAATCTACAAACAATAAGTGCTGTAGAGGGTGTGGAGAAAAGTGAACCCTCTTGCCCTGTTGGTGGGAATGTAAATTGATACAGCCACCATGGAGAACAGTATGGAGATTCCTTAAAAAACTAAAAATAGAACTACCATATGACCCAGCAATCCCACTACTGGGCATATACCCTGAGAAAACCACAATTCAAAAAGAGTCATGTACTACAGTGTTCACTGCAGTACTATTTACAATACCCAGGACATGGGAGCAACCTAAGGGTCCATTGACAGATGAATGTATAAAGAAGATATGGCACATATATACAATGGAATATTACTGAGCCATAAAAAGAAACGAAATTGAGTTACTTGTAGTGAGCTGGATGGACCTAGAGTCTGTCATACAAAGTGAAGTAAGTCAGAAAGAGAAAAACAAATACCATATGCTAACACATACATATATGGAATCTAAAAAAAAAAAAAAAAGTTTCTGAAGAACCTAGGGGCCGGACAGGAATAAAGACGCAGACGTAGAGAATGGACTTGAGGACATGAGGAGGGGGAAGGATAAGCTCGGACAAAGTGAGAGAGTGGCATGGACATATATACACTACCAAATGTAAAATCGATAGCTAGTGGGAAACCGCTGCATAGCACAGGGAGATCAGCTCGGTGCTTTGTGACCACCTAGAGGGGTAGAATAAGGAGGGTGTGAGGGAGAAGCAAGAGGGAGGGGATTTGGGGATATATGTATGTTTATAGCTGATTCACTTTGTTATAAAACAGAAACTAACACAACATTGTAAAGCAATTATACTCCAGTAAAGTTGTTAAAAAAAAAACAGAGAAATGTGGGCCCAGAGGCCTTTGCCTCGACCTCAATGAATGTGGTCCTTCCAACCATCCTCAATATGCATGTATTTTATTATTTTTTAAAGATTATTATCAATATGAAAACATGATATTCAGGTATTCTTACAGAAAAGTAATTCATCTGTGGACTTTGCTAATATTAAACACATCAGACTACTATTATTCTGTACCTTTTATAATATCTGTAGTTCTTATACTATTATTTGTAGATGTTACGTGATGGCCAAAAATCATTGATCTCAAATAAGATTCCATGCCTAAATAATATGATAATTCTAACAATCCTCAGTCCTTGCAAGAAAGGTAGTCTCTGTGAGAGACTAAACATTGCCATTTTTTATAGTCATGATTACCTTATTAAAACAGACTTCTGTTCAAACGAACAAATTATTAGAATTAAGGGTAAAAGGGTCCTGTGATTTGTAAAGACTTTGCTAATTGGCATTATTTTTTCCTCACTGGCTTTGCACTTTATTGGTGGTAAGTATAAATGCTTGTATCTGTTTTACTCTTGGAAATTATGGACTTATCAGGAAGGGGAACAATGGTTTTTCTATAAAGAGTGCTGTTCCAGGAAGCTTATAGATTAATAAATCCTTGTTCTGAGAAATAATCAGGGCTGTATCCTGTGACTTGTGGGAGGCACTCCCTCCTCGTGTACTTCTTTTTCAGCCTTAATCATCAGTTAATGCTTCCGTAATTCTGAAATATCCAAAGGACCTAGTCAGGTTTGCAAAACTGCTGTATAAATAATGGCGTCATTTGTTTCTGTGTATTTAGCAAAACAGAGTTGGTGGCACAGTGGTTAAGAATCCACCTGCCAATGCAGGGGACACCGGTTCGAGCCCTGGTCCAGGAAGATCCCACATGCCACAGAGCAACTAAGCCCGTGCACCACAACTACTGAGCCTGCACTTTAGAGTCCATGAGTCACAACTACTGAGCCTGCGTGTCACAACTACTGAAGCCTGCAAGCCTAGAGCCTGTGCTCCACAACAAGAGAAGCCACCGCAATGAAACGCCTGTGCACCACAACGAAGAGCAGTCTTTTTTAAAAAAAAAATTTATTTAATTAATTTATTTTTGGCTGCATTGGGTCTCTGTTGCTGCGCCCAGGCTTTCTCTAGTTGCAGCGAGCAGGGGCTACTCTTCATTGTGGTGTGTGGGCTTCTCATTTTGGTGGCTTCTCTTGTTACAGAGCATGGGCTCTAGGCTCTCGGGCTTCAGTAGTTCTGGTTTGCAGGCTCAGTAGTTGTGGCATGCGGGCTTAGTTGTTCTGTGGCATGTGGGATCTTCCTGTACCAGGGATCAAACCCATGCCCCCTACATTGGCAGGTGGATTCTCAACCACTGTGCCACCAGGGAAGCCCTATTTGCAGTCTTTTTGATACTAACCATTGTGACAGATGTGAGGTGATATCTCATTGTGGTTTTGATTTGCATTTCCCTGATGATTAGTGATATTGAGTATTTTTTCCTGTGTTTGTTGGCCATCTGTAGTCTTTTGGGAAAATGTCTATTCAGGTCCTCTGCCCAGTTTTTAAATCAGGTTGTTTATTTTTTTGATGTTGATTTGTATATGCTCTTGGTATATTTTGGATATTAACCCCTTATCAGCCATATCATTTGCAAATATCTTCTCCAATTCTGTACGTTGCCTTTCATTTTGTTGATAGTTTCCTTCATGATGCAAAAGCCTTTTAGTTGAATGTAGGCCCATTTGTTTATTTTTGCTTTTGTTTCCCTTGCCTGAGGAGACATATTGAAAAAAATATTGGTAAGATTAATGTCAAAGAGCATACTGCCTATGTTTTCTTCTAGGAGATTTATGGTTTCAGGCCTTACATTTAAGTCTTTAATCTATTTTGACTTTATTTTTGATTATGGTATGAGAAAGTAGTCCAGTTTGATTCTTTTGCATGCAGCTTTCCAGTTTTCCCATCACCATTTATTAAAGAGGCTGGTTTTTCCCCATTAGTCTTGCTTCCTTTGTCATATATTAATTGACCATATAAGTGTGGATATATTTCTGAGCTCTCTATTCTGTTCCATTGATCTGTGTGTGGCAGTATGGGCTGGCAGTACCATTCTGATTTGATTACTGTAGCTTTGTAGTATAGTTTGAAATCAGGGAATGTGATACTTCCAGCTTTGTTTTTCTTTCTCAAGATTGTTTTGGCTATTCAGGGGTGTGTGTGTGTGTGTGTGTGTGTGTGTGTGTGTGTGTTTCCTTACAAATTTTAGAATTATTTATTCTAGTTCTGTGAAAAATGCCATTCGCATTTTGATAGGGATTGCATTCAATCTGTAGTTTGCCTTGGGCAGTATGGTCATTTTAACAATATTCTTCCAATTCATGAGCACAGTATATCTTTCGATTTTTTAGTGTCATCTTCAATTTCTTTTATCACTGTCTTACAGTTTTCTGAGTACAAGTCTTTTAATTCCTTGGTTAGATTTATTCCTAGGTATTTCATTTTTTTTATGCAGTTGTAAATGAGATTGTTTTCTTAATTTCTCTGATAGTTCACTGTTAGTGTATAGCAATGCAACGTATTTCTGCTTATTAATTTTGTATCCTACAACTTCATTAAATTTATATATTAATTCTAATAATTTTTTGGTAGCATCTTTAGGATTTTCTGTATTTAGTATCATGTCACCTGCCAGACTGACAGTTTTACTTCTTCTCCAGTTTTGATGCCTTTTGTTTCTTTTTCCTGTCTGATAGTTGTGGCTAAGGCTTCCAGTACTATACTGAATAAATGTGGCGAGAGTGGGCATCCTTGTCTTCTTCCTGATCTTATAGGAAATCATTTCAGTTTTTCACCATTGAGTATGATGTTGGCTGTAGGTTTGTCATATATGACCTATATTATGTTGAGTTATGTTCCCTCTATATGCACTTTGTTGAGAACTCTTATCATAAATGGATGTGGAATTTTGTCAAATGCTTTTTCTGCATCTATTGAGATGATCATATGATTTTTATTCTTCAGTTTGTTAATATGATGTATCACACTGGTTGATTTACAGATATTGAACCCTTCTTCCATCCCTGGTATAAATCCCACTTGATGTTGGTGTATGATTCTTTTAATGTATTTTGAATTTGGTTTGCTAATATTTTGTTGAGGGTTTTTGCATCTATTTTCATCAGTGATACTGGCCTATAATTTTGTGTGTTTTTGTGATATCTTTGGTTTTGATATCAGGGTGGTGCTGGCCTCATAGAATGCATTTTGAAGTGTTCTTCCTCTGCAATTTTTTGAATAGTTTGAGAAGGATAGGCTTTAATTCCTCTCTAAATGTTTGGTAGAATTTACCTTGAAGCCATCTGGTCCTGGACTTTTGTTCTTGGGAAATTTTTTGTTACTGATACAATTTCGTTATTGGTAATTGGTCTTTTCATATTTTCTATATCTTCCTGATTAAGTCTTAGAAGATTGTGTGTTTCTAGGGATTTATTAATTTCTAGTAGGTTGTCCATTTTATAGGTGTATAATTGTTCATAGTAATCTCTTGTGATCCTTTGTATTTCTGTGATATCGGTTGTAACTTCTCCACTTTCATTTCTGATTTTATTACTTTGGGCCCTCTCTCTTTCTCTGGCTAAAAAAGAGATGAGTCTGGCTAAAGGTTTATCAATTTTCTTTGTCTTTTCAAAGAACCAGCTTTTAGTTTCATTGATCTTTTCTATTTTTTTGGTCTCTATTTCATTTCTTTCTTTTTTTTAAAATTTATTTTACTTATTTATTTTTGGCTGCATTGGGTCTTTGTTACTGTGTGTGGGCTTCCTCTAGTTGTGGAGAGTGGGGGCTACTCTTTGTTGTGGTGCGCAGGCTTCTCATTGTAGAGGCTTCTCTTGTTGCGGAGCATGGGCTCTAGAGCGCAGGCTCGGTAGTTGTGGCACATGGGCTCAGTAGTTGTGGTGCACGGGCTTAGTTGCTCCGTGGCATGTGGGATCTTCCCGGACCAGGGCTTGAACCCATGTCCCCTGCATTAGCAGGTGGATTCTTAACCACTGCGCCACCAGGGAAGCCCTATTTCATTTATTTCTGCTCTGATCTTTATTATTTCTTTTCTTCTCCTAACTTTGGGTTTTGTTTGTTCTTTTCCTAGTTCCTTTAGATGTAAGATTAGATTGTTTATTTGAGATCTTTGTTGTTTCCTAGGTAGACTTGTAGCACTATAAACTTCCCTCTTAAAACTGCTTTTGCTGTGTCCCATAGGTTTTGGATCATTGTGTTTCCATTTTTGTTTGTCTCCAGGTATTTTTAAATTTCTTCTTTGATTCCCTCTGTGGCCCATTGTTTGTTTAGTAGCATATTGTTAGCATCCTCATGTTTGTGTTTTTTTGTAGTCACTTTTTTGTACAGTTGACCCTTGAACAACATGCGGATTAATTCATGTATAATTTATAGTCAGTCCTCCATATCTGCCTTTCCTCTGCATCTGCAGATTCAACCAACCACAGATCGTGGAGCACTGTGCTATATACTATTGAAAAATATCTATGTGTGTAAGTGGATCATGCAGTTCAAACCTGCATTGTTTAAGGGTCAACTGTAGTTGATTTTTTTAAATAATTTTTTTGTGGGGGTGCTGCATTGGGACTTAGTTGTGGCATGTGGGGTCTTCATTGAGGCACAGGGGATCTTTCATTGAGGCACGGGCTCTTCATTGTGGCACACGGGCTTCTCTCTATTTGTGGCACACAGATTTTCTCTCTCTAGTTGTGGCGCACAGGCTCCAGGGTATGTGGGCTCTGTAGTTGTGGCACACGGGCTCTCCCGTTAAGGCACGCAAGCTCAGTAGCTGTGGCACGCAGGCTTAGTTACCCCGCTGCATGTGGGATCTTAGTACCCTGACTGGGGGTTGAACCCGCGTCCCTTACATCAGAAGGCAGATTCTTTACCACTGGGCCACCAGGGAAGTCCCTGTAGTTGATTTTTAGTCTCATAGCATTGTGGTTGAAAAAGATGTTTGGTCTGATTTCAATCTTCTTAAATTTATTGAGACTTGTTTTGTGGCCTAGCATGTGGTTTACCTTTACCCTGGAGACACTTGCATGTGCACTTGAAATGGGTGTGTATTCTCCTGCCTGTGGGTGGAATGTATGCACACACACACACACACACACACACACACACACACATACACACACTAAGTCCATTTGGTCTAATGTGTCATTTAAGGCCAGTGTTTCCTTATCGATTTTCTGTCTGGATGATCTGTCCATTGATATAAGTAGGGTGTTAACTTCCCCTACTATTATTGTGTTACTGTCAGTTTCTCCCTTTATATTTGTTAATATTTGCTTTATATATTTAGATGTTCCTATGTTAGGTGCATAGGTATTTACAATTGTTATATCTTCTTGTTGGATTGATCCCTTTATCCTTATGTAATGTCCTAATTTGTCTCTTATTATAGTCTTTGTTTTAAAGTCTATTTTGTCTGAAATAAGTACTGCTACCTCAGCTTTCTTTTTCTTTCCATTTGCATAGATTACCTTTTTCTGTCCTCTCACTTTCAGGCCGTGTGTCTTAAGATCTGAAGTGAGTCTTTGCAGACAGCATATTTATGGGTTTTATTTTTTTAATCCATTCAGCCGCTCTGTGGCTTTTGATTGGAGCATTTAGTCATTTACATTGAAAGTAATTATTGATAGGTATGTACTTATTGCCATTCTGTTAATTGTTTTTTGGGTTGCTTCTGTAGTTCTTTTTTGTTTTTTTCTTCTTCTTTTGCTCTCTTCCCTTTCAATTTGATGACCATCTTTAGTATTATGTTTCAATTCCTTTCTCTTTTTTGTGTGTGTAACTATTATAGATTTTTGGTTTGTGGTCACCATGAGGCTTGTATAAAGCAATCTATGTATATATGTGATTATTTTAAGTTGATGGTCTATTAAGTTAGAATACATTCTACCAGCCCTGCATTTTTACACCCCCTCCAACATTTAATGTTTTTGACATTACATTTTATACCTCTTTGTTTTATGTATCCCTTAGCTACTTATTGTGGATATAAATGATTTTTATTACTTTTGTATTTTAACCTTCCTACTGGCTTTATAAGTGGTCAGTCTGTTACCTTTACTGTATGTCTGCCTTTACCAATGAGATTTTTCCTTTCATAATATTTATATTTTTAGTTTTGAGTCTTTTCCACTTGGAAAACTCCCTGTAACATTTCTTGTAAAGCTGTTTTAATGGTGCTGAACTCTTTTAGCTTTTGCTTGTCTATAAAACTCTTTATCTCACCTTCCAATCTGAAGGATAGCTTTGCCAGGTAGAATATTCTTGGTAGTAGGTTTTTTCCTTTCATCACTATGAATATATGATGCCACTCACTCCATTCTGGCCTGCAAAGTTCTGCTGAAAAGCCAACTGATAGCCTTATGGGAACTCCATTGTATGTAACTAGTTGCTTTGCTCTTGCTGCTTTTAATACTCTCTCTTTATCTTTAATTTTTGCCATTTTAATTATAATGTGTGTTGGTGTGTATCTCTTAGGGTTTTTCTTATTTGGGACTCTGTGGATCCTGGGCCTGGATGTCTGTTTCCTTCCACAGGTTAGGGAAATTTTCAGCTATTGCATCTACGAATAATTCCTCTGCCCCTTTCCTTCTCTCTTCTCCTTCTGCAACACCTATAATGTGAATGTTAGTATGCTTGATGTTGTCCTAGAGGTCTCTTAAACTATCCTCATTTTAAAAAATTCTTTTTTCCTTCTTCTGTTCAGCTTGGGTGATTTCCACTACTCTATCTTCCAATTTGCTGATCCATTCCTCTGTATCATTTGATCTACTGTTGATTCCTTCTAGTGTATTTTTTATTTCGGTTATTGTATTCTTCACCTCTGTTTGGTTCTTCTTTATATTTTCTAAGTCTTGGTTAAAATTCCCGCTGTGCTTCATCCATTCTTCTCTCAAATTCATTGAGCATCTTTATGACCATTACCCTGAGCTCTTTATCAGTTAGATCCCTTATTTCCACTTCACTTAGTTCTTCTTCTGGGATTTTGTCTTGTTCCTTCTTTTGGAACATACACCTTTGTCTCCTCATTTTGCCAATTCTCTGTGTTGACTTTTATATATTAGGTAGGTTGGTTACATCTCCAGGAGATGTAACCACTTGGAGAAGTGGCCTTGTGTAAGAGACATCCTATGGGGCCCAGCAACACATGTTCCTCTGGTCACCAGAGTTAAATGCTCCAAGAGTGTCCCCTATGTGGTCTCTGTGGACCCTTCTGTTATGGTGGGGCTGACTACAGTGGGGACACTGGTACGTGGGGCTGGCTGTGTAGCCCTGCCTCGTGAGGTGGCTGCTGGCTCTTTGGTGGGTGGAGCTGGGTCCCAGGATGGCTGGCTTCATGGCCCAGGGAATCCTGGGACTGGTACCAGCCCACTGGTGGGCAGGTAAGCCCCTGGCTCTAATAGGTTAGAGGGAGGACTCCAAAATACTGCTTGTCAGCACCAGTGTCCTCGTGGTAGATACAAGTTCCCCACCAGCATCTGTGTCCTCGTGGCAAGTTCCTGTTGCCTTCTGCCTCTCTGGGAGCCTCTCTAAGATAAGCGAGTGTGCCTGACCCAGGGTCCTTGCAAACTACTGCCTTTGCACTGGGACTTGGAGTGTGTGAGATTTTGCACATGCCCTTTAAGAGCAAAGATTCTGTTTTCTACACTCCTCTGGCTCTCCCATACGTAAGCCCTGATGGCGTTCAAAGCCAGATGTTCTAGGGGCTCATCGTTTCAGTGCAGGACCTCCAGGCTGGGGAGCCCGATGTGGGGCTTGGACCCTTCACTCCTTGGAGAGAACCTCTGAAATCGTGATTTCCCTCCTGTTTGTGGGTTGCCTACTTGGAGGTGTGGGTCTTGACTATGCTACATCTCTGCCCCTCCTACCCGTCTTGTTGTGTCTCCTTTTTATCTTTAGTTGTGGAAAATCTTTTCTGCTAGCCTTCAGGTTGCTCTCATAGATAGTTGCTCTGTAAATAGCTGTAATTTTTGTGTGTTCCGGGGGGGAGGTGGGCTCAGGGTCTTCCTACTCTACCATCTTGGCCACACCCCTCCCTACTTTGAAAATTTGTATATAATGGTTGAATTATGGCTAACTAGTGGCAATTTGACTTGTACGTCCAACTTCGAAATTACTATGGTCATTGCCTTTAAGTATTTAGCTCAATAAATTTCTGCTTATTTGATTTCACAGCACAGTTATGAAAATCACCCAGAAAAAGTGATGCATAGCTTGTGCTGGCTCCTTAATGGAATAAAAATAAATTTTGCTTTGAATTCTTTATAACTTCCCATAAGGAAACTGGTGACATTGTGGGGTCCTGAGTGTACCCTGAAGTCACCCATGCACATGTGACACAGTGGGAATTACCCAGACTCCTGGGCACCCACTCCCAGCTAGGGAAATCACCAGAGTTGGCAAAGAGCAGAATGAGCATGTGGGGCCCCCTACTGTCCTTCTGGAAAACTGCACCTTCCTGGGCTGCACTCCAAAGTGAAATTTTTAAAAAAGGCTCTAGGTGAAGGTAGTGGCTGGAGAAAAGGGACTCCACTTGGATCACCATGTGCATTTTTTTACATATTTTAATCAATAAATATGATTTCCAAAATTATTTATATAGCAATTTGGGTAAAATTTGAATGTGGACTGGATACTAAATGATATTTGAATATTATTGCTAATGTTCTAATAATCATACTGTGGTTATGTACAGTGTCCTTATTTTAGGAGATGCATGCTGAAGTATTTAGGGGTGAAATCTAATGTCTGCAACCAATTCTCAAATGGCTTTTTCTCTCATTCAGAGTTAAAGCCAAAGCCCTACAAGGCCATTTTCCCACAGAAATCCATTCTCACCTTCCGTAATGATTGATTTGTGGTTGGGAAGTAGCTGCTCAGCCCAGCACTACACTTCCCGGACTCCTAGCAGTTAAATGGCACACAGTACCCACTTCATAGTTTTAATAAGAGTGTTGGCTTGTTTGTGTTTCCAATCTAGCCACTAAAATTGTACTCCAGAGCCACTGTAAGTTGGTGCGAGGCTCTAATGTGGAGAGTGTCATTTGAAAAGTATTATTTTGTTTTTGTTACCTTTATCAGTTTTTTCCTGATTGTAAAAAGTTCGAGAATTCTAAAAGAAGAAAATTAAAATACCCATAATTCCATCAACCTGATTAAAAACATTAACATTTATATCCTTCCAGGGCTTTCCTTTTCATGTATGCATAGAAATACATATTACAAAAGGAGAGCATCCGACTCAGTTCCCTAATTTGCATTAATATGTTGTGAGCACATATACATACATATTCATAACCACACATCTTTAAGGAGTATTAATTTTTTAATTGTTTGAATATTGAAAACTCCTTGTTCCTAAGGGATGCCAGCACATGGATTCCACCTCCACTATCCAGGCCATATTAATATTGATTGTATGCTGGAGGTAAAATAGAAAACAAAACAAATCCAAAATGACAAAGGCATAGAAGAGGGTAGTAACATTTTTTTTTTTTTTTGCGGTACGCGGGCCTCTCACTGTTGTGGCCTCTCCTGTTGCGGAGCACAGGCTCCGGACGCGCAGGCTCAGCGGCCATGGCTCACGGGCCCAGCCGCTCCGCGGAATGTGGGATCCTCCCCGGACCGGGGCACGAACCCGTGTCCCCTGCATCGGCAAGCGGACTCTCAACCGCTGCGCCACCAGGGAAGCCCCTAGGGTAGTAACATTTTAACCAGAGAGAAGCTCCCCAAATGCAAGAAATCAGAAAAGTAAAGCAACCAGCATCATCTTGCAAAATATTATGGAAAAGTAATGTAAACCCACCATGTGGCCTAGTACAACAAAACCCAAACAAATAAAAACCCTGAAGCTGAAGATGTGGTTCCAAATCATCGTCCAGCTCACTTCATAACTCCGTGTGTGACCTCGAGCACTTCGGATGTTTGGGACTCGGTCTCCTCATCTGTAAAGTACGGGGTTGGACTAGATGTGCCCTTAGGTCCCTCCAGCTCAAACCTTCCCTGATCCTAAGGAAACAGATCTTTTCTGACCCTTGGAGGAAAGATCGGAACACCGAATAGCACTTTACAGGGCTTTCACTGAACTGGCCGATGACCCACCCCTCTCTTGGTCTGTTGGCCGGATAACAATGGAGCCCCTAGATGGGTCAATTTGGATGCCCAGCAGGTGCTTTGAAAAGCTACTGATTTAGGCTAAATTAGGAGGCCGGGCAAGGAGTTGCCTTGGAGAAGCCAATAGGGGTGGCAGGGGGAACTGTAAATCATTCTCTCCTCTGGACTTCTTTTCTTGTTCCCTCTCCTTTCATGACTTCCAACCCCAGGAGCCATTTTCAGGGTGAGCAGAGGAATCTGTGGCATGTTCATTTGTTTCTATGATTTGCCACAAGCAGAATTTGTTTTTTAAACTTGAATATCTAACTCTCTCTTAAAACCCCAACTTAGTATAAAAGCTATGCTTCCCACTATTTGCAACAGCCTAAAACTGGAAATTCAAATGCCCACTAAAAATAGGATGGAGAAATAACTGGTGGTATATACACAAAATGGAATGGTATACGGCAGTGAGAAGGAAGGAACTATAACTGCAAGCGACCACATGGGGGACTCTCCCAACAAGACAAGGAGCAGAAGAAGCCAGAGACTATGATTCCACTCACACAAAGTTCGGAAGTTAGAAACAGACAAAACGAATCATTCCTCCTAGAAGTTAGAACAGTTGTTACCCTTGTGGAGACCTATGACTGGAAGAGACCCTGGGGGTGGGGTCTTCCAAGGTTCCATGGTGTTCTCTTCTTGATTTAGACTCTGGTTATATGTGTACTCTCACTTCGTAAAAATTCATGACACTGCATATGTGCACTTTTTATAAGTAAATAACACGTCAACAATTTTACATACATTTAAAAAAATAAGTATATGTATACAGTTAAAGGCAGGACTCACTATGGGAAATAAAAAAGATGATTACATCACAGAGAACTTTATAAAAGCTTTCCAAAGTTCAGAAACACACAAGTGGGTGGGGAGAGGGAAATCTTGGCAGTAAAATAGATTAAAAGGTCCCCATTTGTGGAATGTGAGTATGATTTAAAAAAAAAAAAAAAAAACAACCTCAACCCTCAGGAAAGTGGAAGGAAGCAGGTTTGAAGAGGAAGAGGAATTTGCAAGCAAGAATGACTCACCCAAGAACACTGACAGTCCAGCAGTGTCCTTTGTCATCTGGACTCTGAACAGAAGTCTGTGAAATTACTCGACAGTGCAGGAGAGTGAGGGAGTGTGCCCTGGAACATTACTCACTCAGATTGGTTTCTGCCCTGTGGTAGATCAACACTTATATCCCACATATACTCCCGGTTCCCACTTGAAAATGGTCCATATACCACTTGTGATTATTACTGTGATTCTAACATCCTTCAGATTGGGTGCTAGGTCCATATTGCCAAATCTTGTCAGAATCTAAAGCAGCAGTACTTTGACTATAATGTAAATCAGAAGCCTTTGGGGAACTTCTTAAAAACACAGATTTCTTTAAGCAACGATTCTGATTCAGTAGGTCACAGGTGAAACCCAAGATCTTCATTGTAACAAGTCTCCCCTACTCGCCCTCCCCCATCTGCTGAAAGATTCTGGATTTTATCCTAGGCAGTGTGGTGATGGTTAATTTTATGTGTCAGCTCGACTGGGCCACAGAGCTCGAGATATTTGGTTAAACATTATTGAGGGTGTTTGTGGAAGGGTTTAACATTTGAATGGGTAGACTGAGTACAGGAAAGAGCCCTGGGTGATGGCGGCAGGAGCACCTGGATACTTGGCTGTTTGGTATCAGCTACCACCTCCACAGGTAAGGTGTTTCCACCCAGGTGTGCAGTAATGGCAACACAAACAACACTGTGATGCTATAAAGAAGGAAGCTCCTTGACCCCAGGATAGCACACCTGGCAGGTGACCTTGCACAGGATCACATGGCCACTAATCACTTACCTCATTCTAATGACCATGACAGAAAACAATCAAAGTGTTCTCCTCCCTGGAGCTGCAGAATCTCCATTGCAAACTAGCCCAGCCCTTCCCTTCTCCACTTGCTCTGATCTCTTTTCCACACAGCTCGAGGCCCACAATGCCACTCTGATCAGCTTCTTTCCTTTTCTGGTTTTTTTTTTTAATGACAAAAGTAACACATTAATTTTATTAAAGACACAAAGGATACAAAAAGATAGAGGACAAATGTGAAAGTCCCTCATTCCTCCTCACCACTCCCCCAGCACTTTATTCTTCTTGGTTCCCTTTCTGTACATACATCGACATGTAGGTAGATATGCATCTGTAGCTTGTTTTTTGGAAGGCATTTAATTGTATTCTACGCCTGGTTCTGCAATCTGCATTTGTCATTCACTGGAATGTAGTTCTCGGTGTTGTAAATTTGTGGGGTCCTCTGATGTAGTCATACGTATGCATTTACATGTTGAAGTCCACATTTATATATACAAGTTATTTCCTTTAATAATTTCTATTATTTTATACACAATTATATATAATTTTCCCTTTATATTGTATTGGCCTTTTAAAATTATATAAATAGGTAAGTTATTGATGGATTTCATTTCAGGATAGGAAAAAGGGCATTACAATTTTTTTTTTCTTTTTTTTTTTTTTTTGCGGTACGCGGGCCTCTCACTGCTCTGGCCTCTCCCGTTGCGGAGCACAGGCTCCGGACGCGCAGGCTCAGCGGCCATGGCTCACGGGCCCAGCCACTCCGCGGCATGTGGGATCCTCCCGGACCGGGGCACGAACCCGCGTCCCCTGCATTGGCAGGCGGACTCCCAACCACTGCGCCACCAGGGAAGCCCTACGATACTTTTTAAAAAGGGTCAAAATCCAATAGTTGGGAACTGTACACATTTCTTTTTAAATTCTGCACAGTAATTCATAATGTGAAGGCACTTTTTTTTATCACCCAGACATTTGGGTGTTTCCCAACAGTCCTGCCATGGACATCGCAGACCCTTACCCTCATTGCCTGCATTGTCCTCAAGTGAGAATCCTCCCCTTGAGTGAAAGAGCTGCCACGCTTTATAAAAAGAGAGCTTTGGAGCTGGCTGTTTCTAAGTCAGGGAGGGCATGTGGTTACAAATAACAGAGACCAACTCGGGCTCACTTCAGCAGAAAAGGAATGCAGGGTGTTCAGTGGTAGCTCACAGAGTGGATAGGACTGTGGGAGAACCGGGATGGAAAATTGAGCAGGAACCCCCGGAGGTGAAAGGAGGAGGGAGAACTCAGCCAGATCCTGCTGCAGCAGGAGGCCCGGAGGGAGACTGCTGCCACTGGACGCTGGTGGGCGCTGCTCCTGACCCTTGACGCTGCTGCTCTGGAAATAATCTCCAGGGGCTTCCCGGGCTTCCCTGGTGGCGCAGTGCTTGAGAGTCCGCCTGCCAATTCAGGGGACATGGGTTCGAGCTCTGGTCTGGGAAGATCCCACATGCCGCGGAGCAACTAGGCCCGTGAGCCACAACTACTGAGCCTGCGCGTCTGGAGCCTGTGCTCCGCAACAAGAGAGGCCACGATAGTGAGAGGCTCGCGCACCGCGATGAAGAGTGGCCCCTGCTCGCCGCAACTAGAGAAAGCCCTCGCATAGAAACGAAGACCCAACACAGCCAAAAATAAATAAATAAAATTAAATAAAATAAATAATAATAATCTCCAGTTCTCCAGACATCCCTGTGCCGCACCCTCAAAAGTCGGAGCCCCTGAGTGAGAATAACTGATTGGATGAGCCTGTGTCATACGTCAGTGCCCTGGCTGCCAAGGAAGAAGAAAGGGGACTATCTGGGCCTCCCACCATTCCGCCCACCAGCTCGCAGGGTAGAGCACCTCGCACTGTCCCACATTTCCTTAGGAAGCTGGAACCCATGCCAGGAGGGCCACCGCGCCGCGGGAAGGAATTAGCAAACAAGGAAACACTGAACTGTCTTCTCCTTCCTCTAGATTTGCTCTTTCTTACCTTTTTCCACCAACCTTTTCACGTAGATACAAACTATTCTGTGCGCTGTGGGAAGCAGGGAACGGAAAGTGTGGTGGGCTGAATAATGGCCCCCAAGATATCAGATCTTAACCCCCGACACATGTAAATGTTACTTTCTAAGGAAAGGGAGTCTTTGCAGATGTGATTAAGTTAATGTTCTTGCCATGGAAAAGTTATTCTGGGTTATCCAGGTGGGCCCTTAATGCCATCACAGGTGTCCTTACACAAGAGAGGCAAAGAGAGATGAGACTCATACAGAAGAGGAGCCAGCGATGTGACCACGGAGGCAGAGGCTGGAGTGATGTGGGCACAGACCAGGGAATGCCACTGGCCACCACGGGCTGGAGGAGACAAGGAACAGATTCTCTCCTAGAGCTTCCTCAGGGGGAACCATCCTGCCGACACCTTGATCTCCAGCAAGGGGTACTGATTTCAGGCTTCTGCCCTTCATAACTGTGAGAGAATGTATTTCTGTTGTTTTAAGCCTCCGAGTTTGTGGTAATTTGTTATAGCAGCCATAGGAAACTTATACAGAATTTGAAGAAGATATGAAAGTATTCGTATCTCTAAAACAAATATTCATATCTTTCAAAGAAAATGGAAGGAAAGGAGAGAGAAAAGAAAAGAAAAGGAGAGGAGAAGAAAAGGAAGGAAGGAAAGGAGAAAAGAAAGAAGGAAGGAAAGGAGGGAGGAAGGAAGGAAGGAAAACAGAAAAAAGAAAAGGAAAGAAAAAGGCAAAAACCAAGCCAGGCAGTTGGTGAGCTAATGAATGCAGCAGCATTAGTCATCTTTCACACAAAAGAGTGAAAGGCAAAGAAGTTAATCCTGAAAGCCATTTGTCTTTTGAAAATAAATTCAGGATTAGAATGGGACAGACTGAGTAACAGGCAAAAGTAATACCTCTGCTAATCCATCTGAACAGGGTATATAATCTCCTGACAAATACAGCAGGAGGTACTGCAGGAAGTTTGTATTTCTCTCCTGCTGAGATAATTTTTTTTTAAAAAGAGAGAGAGAGAGGGATGCAGGCTAAATAAACTGGATGACTCAGGAAATGAATTTGTTTTCAGATAATTGCTTCCTAACGTAGCGATGATGTGACTATTAGTCATTCCAATAGCAGTTCCATATAGACAGCAAATAAGGTAGAACACAAAGTCTGCTCCACCCACAGCGATAACTCTGGTGGGAAAAAGTTCCCCATGAAGCCCACGGAACTGATGTGGAGACGCTTTTTTGTCAGAGTGATGCTGTGAAAAACCCTGAAATTGGAGTGGACGGAACAGCTCTGGACATTTGCTTCCTGTTGTGTCTTGTTGCTGCTGTGAAATGGGGCACTAAGGTAAAGCTGACGTGCATCTGGGGAGAAAGGGTGCCAGGAGTGTGATGTCACTGGCAGCCAATCAGAACCCCTGCTTTCAGCCTCACAGGGACTTACAGGGCAACAGGAGCACTGAAAGGCCTTTGTCTCTAATCAAGGTCAGCCTGGGTTGAGCTCCCTCTGCGTGCTCAGGTGGTGCTGGCAGGCCACTGCAGGGGGCAAAGGAGTCGGAAAAGACTCAGAGCCTGTTCCCCATCCAGATGTACAGATAAAACATACCCAATTAAAGAGTGATGAGAATGAAACACATGAAAAAGTATTATACTGACCTGATACAGGGCTCAACCCCACGTGCTTAAAAATCTGCAGACAGGGGGGACTTGCGTGGTGGCGCAGTGGTTAAGAATCCACTTGCCAATGCAGGGGACACGGGTTCGAGCCCTGGTCTGGGAAGATCCCACATGCTGCGGAGCAACTAAGCCCGTGCGCCACAACTACTGAAGCCCATGCGCCTAGAGCCCAAGCTCCGCAACAAGAGAAACCACCACAGTGAGAAGCCCGCGCACTGCAATGAAGGGTAGCCCCCCTCACCACAACTAGGGAAAGCCCACGCGCAGCAACGAAGATCCAACACAGCCAAATAAATAAATAATTTTAAAAAAATCTGTGGATAGGAATAAATATATTCTTTTCATGAGTTAGCATGTGGTTCCCAGGCTTTGAGAAAGGTGCCTTTAGACATGGGCTTGTTCTGCTGTGGGACTTGGCTGTTTAATCAGTGAATAAATCACCTATGTGCACAGCTTTGTGCTGAAAGCCCAGAGGAAATCTATAGGATCCCCGATCCTAAAGGCCAGCTGGGAAAATTAGACAGCCAAGCGACATCAGTACACAATGCAATAGAAGCAAATTATGTCCTCCTGGCTGTTGCTGCTGTAGGAGTTCATTTATTTATTCAACTAATAGTCATTTTTATTTTTAAAAAGTGTTTATATAATTTTTAAAGGTTACTTTCCATTTACAGTTATTACAAAATACTGGCTATATTCCCTGTGTTGTACAATACATCTTTGAGCCTATCTTACACCCAATAGTTTCTACCTTCCACTCCCCCACCCCTGTATTGCCCCCTCCCCTTCCCTCACCCCACTGCTAACCACTAATTTTTTCTCTATATCTGAGTCTGCTGCTTTTTTTGTTAAATTCAATAGTTTGTTCTATTTTTTAGATTCCACATATAAGTGAAATCATACAGTATTTGTTTTTCTTTGTCTGACTTCTTTCTCTTAGCATAATGCCCTCCAAGTCCATCCATGCTGCAAATGGCAAAATTTTGTTCTTCTTTATGGCTGAGTCGTATTCCACTGTATACGTATATACCACATGTTCTTTACCCATTCATCTGTTGATGGACACTTAGGTTGCTTCCATATCTTGGCTATTGTAAATAATGCTGCTGTGAACACTGGGGTGCATTCAACTAACAGTTATTGAGTGCTGTTCAGTGCCAAGCACTCTTCTGGGCACTGGGATACAGCAATGAACAAACCAAACCCAATCTCTGCCTCGTAGAGCTTACATCCTAATGTAGGGTTTGGAAAAGTCAGACACATTTGAGATACTACTAGACACCAAGGGGGAGATCAGATTTATGAGGCTGGAGCTCAGGGGAGAGACCTGGGCCAGAGTTCAGAGAAGGGTGACCTCAGTGTGGGCTGGGAATGCTTCAAGGCTTGCATGGGGCCTTGAAGGATGGTCAGAATTTGGAAGGACCAAGAGGAACTGGAGAGAATTTTGGAAGCAGAACAAAGTGACTGAGAACACAGGAAGGCAGACACAGGGTGACTGAGTCGGGATGCGGGGGGCAGAGGTGGGAGAGGTGAGTTATTGGAGGAAAGAGGGGAGAGTCAGGCTGGGGAGGGCTGGAAGGTCAGGGAGAGTTTGGCTTTGTGGCACTGGCTTAGCGCAAATGTGGACAGTGAGTGCAGGTCTGGGCAGTGAGGAACCAGGCGACAGCAAGTTTCTGAAGCCACTTTGACTAGTTCTCCTCCAGCAGCCCCAGCCCCTCCCATTTCACCCACTGCCTTGTTTCCCCACTTCTCTGCTTTTCATCAGTTTCCTCTTTCTGATTCATTTTATTCATCCCCATCAGTCTTCTTCCTCTTTCCCCTCCATATGTTCTTTGAGGTTCCTTTCCTGCCCCTTTTTATTATTTTTATTTATTTATTTATTTATTTATTTGCGGTACGCGGGTCTCTCACTGCTGTGGCCTCTCCCACTGCGGAGCACAGGCTCCGGACGCGCAGGCTCAGTGGCCATGGCTCACGGGCCCAGCCGCTCTGCGGCATGTGGGACCCTCCCGGACCGGGGCACGAACCCGTGTCCCCTGCATCAGGCAGGCAGACTCTCAACCACTGCGCCACCAGGGAAGCCCCTGTTTATTAATTTTTAAACCACTTATAAAGCAATTCTTTTATTTTATTTTTTATTTTTGGCCACACCGTCCGGCATGCAGGATCTTAGTTACCCGACCAGGGATCGAACGCACACCCCCTGCAGTGGAAGTGCGGAGTCTTAACCACTGGACCATCAGGGAAGTCCCCTTGCCCCTTTTATTTTATTCTTGCCTCCCCACATCCCATAATGAATGAGAAGAATCAGTAAAGCAAAAAAATTATCCTGACCAAGCAATGATGGGAGAGACTTCCCTGGTGGTGCAGTGGTTAAGAATCCACCTGCCAATGCAGGGGACACGGGTTCGAGCCCTGGTCCAGGAAGATCCTGCATACCTCAGAGCAACTAAGCCTATGCACCACAACTACTGAGCCTGCGCTCTAGAGCCCGTGAGCCACAGCTACTGAGCCCGCGTGCCACAACTACTGAAGCCCACGCACGTAGAGCCTGTGCTCCGCAACAAGAGAATCCACCGCAGTGAGAAGCCTGTGCACCACAACGAAGAGTAGCCCCCGCTCACCGCAACTAGAGAAAGTCTGCCGGCAGCAGCGAAGCCCCAGTGCAGCCAAAACTTAAAGAAAAAAAAAAAAGAATGATGGGAGAGGAAGGGGTTGGTTCAACCCTTGACAGAGAATTAGCTTTGTGTTAATTCTCTCAAACTGAATAGGATCTCCCAGGCCCCTGAGCTTGCCTTTGTGTGTGATGTAATCAGATCCTAAAACACAACCTCGGAAACAGCTGCTCTTTTCAAAACACGAAGAATATATGTTAAGACAATAGACATGTGAACTTCATTGTTAACTGTGCAGAGAGAGGAATGTGAGAGAAAAATGCATATGAATCAGTATACTGGTGTTTTTGAAGTTGCCTTAACAGTCTTATAAATTATATTCTTTGTGTGTACAGTTCAGATAAGTTTGATCTTGTATTATAATAGTGAAGGACTTAGTAGGAAATGCATGTTTTCCTCATGCTTTATTTATTTTTTTCCTCTAAAAGTAAAGCAAGCTCATTCAAATATACTTGGAAAATACGGAAAATAATAAGGAAGAAAATAACCGTCAACTATTCCATCATTCAGAGGTGATCAGAATGAACCCGTTTTTGCCACACAACAGCCAACTTCACAATCTAAACAGTCGACAGCAACAAACATTAATTTTCTCTTTCCTGGGTCCAGTGAGGCTCTGGGTTCTCAGCTGAGCTGGGCTGGGCTTGGGTTCAGGCTGAGTTGGTTTAAGTCTGATCACCTGCATGTGTCTCCTCATTTTCCTCAGACCAGCACCCCATGGGAGATCACAAGAATGCAAGAGGGTAGGCAGAAAAACATGATGCCTCTTGAGGGCTTCACTTGAAACTAGTGTAGTGGAACTGCCACTCACACTCCATTGGCCAGAGCAAGCCATGTGGCCGAGCCGATGTGGATGGGGTAGAGAACGGCACCTTGCCTGCCCTAGAGCACTGTACGTTACACAGCAGGTAAGAGTGGAGACCTACGGTTATCATACTGGTGTATTTCCTTCCAGGCTTTTTTATGCATACTGTACATGGTTAAATAATTATATAAAAATAATCTTATACCTTTTGCATTCATCGCCTTTTCCCTGTATTCTCCTCAGCTTCCTCTTTCAGGTTCATCTTCTTCATTCCCACCTGTCTTCTTCCTCTTTCCCATCTGCTTCCTCCTTCCCTTGCCCTGAAGCTTCCCCTCCTGGAACCCCCATATTTTATTCTCCCCCTGGGTCCCCTAGTGACTGGAAAAACAAATGAAAAAATCAAGGAACTGATTTGTTTTTAATTTAGAAGGATAAGGTAAGAAGTCTGATAACTGAATTCAATAACATGCTGGCAAACTTGTAGAGATCTCGTAAATATCTGGTATATAACAGGCAAGTAGAAGAGCTACATTCTTCTGGTGCCACATTGCAAGGTTAAGTGGGCAGTGGGCTTACCAGTATTAGCACTGTTGGCTGTTGGGTTTTCCTTATTTTGTGAGTTAATAGGTGAATTAATACTGTTCTACAAAGGTAGACCTGAGGGTAAATGCATAATAGTAACGTAAAGGCAAATTAGGAGAAAGCAATGATAGCAACTTAGCAAAGCTGAGTCAATATCAATCAGATATTCTGCTGTTTTAGAAACGGTAATGATAGGGAATTCCCTGGTGGTCCAGCGGTTTAAGGCTCTGCGCTTCCACTGCTGGGGGCCCAGATTCAATCCCTGGTTAGGGAACTAAGATCCTGAAAGCTGTGTGGCTTGGCCAAAAAAAAAAAAAAAAAAAAAGAAATGATAGAAATGCTGTTGCACTAGACAGCAATATATACATATATATCTAGAATAAATACATATAAAATAAATAAGTAGGCAGCCCTAGTAAAATCCCTCCCTTAACCACAGAAAGCAACCCGTCTGTCAAGTGGATTAGTTCTAAATATGTTAGTTCTAAAAAAGAAGGCAGTCACTCCACCTCCAAGTCAGAAGGATAGTCATCTAGACAGCTGTTACATATGGGAGATGTTTAAAATAAAGATGTCACAGAGAAGACTGCACTTGCTAGTGCCCAGAGGTGGGGAACATACAGATATGGGTGCCCTCGGCAAGTTACTTAACCAGGACTTTGAGCATCAATTTCTTCATCTATAAAATGAGGAGGTTGGATAAGGCCATTGGCTTATTGTCACTGAGCATACAGTGTAAAGCAATGTGCCTGAATTGGGTGTGTCACAGAGAATGGGCAGGAGATAGTCCTGGACCTCATTCATTCATTCAGTTGGTCAGTCAGTCCCTTAATGCGTGGCTCTTACTCAGTGACAGACATTGAGTATACAGCAGTGAACATAATAAATACATTCTCTGATCTGACAATCCCCATTCTGACTTGAACTGGAAGCCTTTTTTTTTTTTTTTTTTTTTTTTTGCGGTACGCGGTCTTCTCACTGTTGTGGCCTCTCCCGTTGCGGAGCACAGGCTCCGGATACGCAGGCTCAGCGGCCATGGCTTATGGGCCATGAACCCGCGTCCCCTGCATCGGCAGGTGGACTCTCAACCACTGCACCACCAGGGAAGCCCTGACAATCCCCACTCTGATGAAGGAGACAGGTAAGCAGGCAATTATAAACCATTAAGATGCATGTTATAAAAGGGAAATTGAAGGAAGTTATGGATAAAAGAGAGACAGCTAATAATTCTAACAGGCACTGTGCTAAGGTATTCATTTCTCATTTAACTGTTCACCCAGTCTTATAGAAGAGAAGAGTGAGGGGTTAGATCACAGCTTTGCAAACCTTAAAGTTCTATGAACTGCCTTTGGGTCTTGCTAAAATTCAGGTCCTGATTCAGCAGGTCTGAGATTCTGCATGTCTAACAAGCTCCCACTCTGAACAGCAGGAGCCAGAGAGCTTGGGTCCTCACCCAAGGTCGCCCCCTGGGGACGGTCAGTGCCGGGCTTAGCTTCAGTCTGACCCCAATGCCTGTGCCTTTATCACCTCTCAGAGATCATGCCCCAAGAGCTCTTGCTGCTCTAAAAGTCTGATTCCTGGGACTTCCCTGGTGGCATAGTGGTTAAGAATCCGCCTGCCGATGCAGGGGACACAGGTTCGAGCCCTGGTCCAGGAAGATCCCACATGCCGTGGGGCAACTAAGCCCTTGTGCCACAACTACTGAGCCTGCGCTCTAGAGCCCGCAAGCCACAACTTCTAAGCCCGTGCGCCTACAGCCCGAGCTCTGCAACAAGAGAAGCCACTGCAATGAGAAGCCCGAGCACTGCAACAAAGAGTAGCCCCCGCTCACAGCAACTAGAGAAAGCCTGTGCACAGGAACCAAGACTCAACTCATCCAAAAATAAATAATTTTTTAAAAAATTCAAAACAAAAAAAGAAACTAATAATTTAAAATATTAAAAATAAAATTCTGATTCCCATGCAAGGTTAGTTTGAGAAATGCAAATAAAATAATAGCAATAGAAGTTTTTCTTGTGCCCCAGCTACCCCCTAACAGAGGAGTAGTTGGGAATGTCTGGGCATTCCCTCAGGTCAGGGGACGCTCCTGGCACAAGGCAAGCTTCTGTCACCTGTGTGACACTCAAACAGGTCCCTTCTGTGGCCTGGAAGTGTTAAAACACATCCACTGGTGGCCCGGCCCTAAGACCTGCCCCAGAACTGGAGCAAATGAACAAAGAAGTTGTCATAAAAATAGTCACATATTGAGCCCTTAACTGTGTGTCCGGCACTTAACATTTTATTCTTACCATAACCCTAGGAGGTGAGACTGTTATCATCATCTTCACTCCGCAAATGAGGAAGCAGAGGTTAAATAATTTACCCGAAGTAACACAGCTAGACAAAGGCAGAACCAGCATGGAGAACCAAGGCCGAGCCTTTTTGTAGGCTTATGCCTTATGTAGTATTGCTTCTAATTAATCATTCCAGCTGATTAGGAAAAGAAGGCAGCTCTGGGCCAAAGGGTTCCTTTACACTCTCCCACACAACACACTCCCATCAGCTATGATGACTTACAAATACCTAATTGTTTATGTAACCGTATATGAAATGCCTACCTCTCTTCCCTAACCCTAGTCTGAGAAAATGACCTGCCAAGTAGTAAAAAAGATACAGCTTTGGGAACCATGAATGAACTCGTAATTAGAACAACTTAATGCCTCTCTGTTCATTCTAGGCCTGTTTGTTTATGATCCGTGCCTTCCAGGAACTTGAACTGTCATTTAAGAGAGAATTTACAGGGCTTCCCTGGTGGCGCTAGTGGTTGAGAGTCCGCCTGCCGATGCAGGGGAGGCAGGTTCGTGCCCCGGTCCGGGAAGATCCCACATGCCGCGGAGCGGCTGGGCCCGTGAGCCATGGCCTCTGAGCCGGTGCGTCCGGAGCCTGTGCCGGGCTCCTCTGTTGCACAAGCACACTCAGGCCATGAACAGATGCTTTCAGACAAGATCCTTTTGTCAGATTAATAGGGCAGCTGTTTTCTGTGTTTTCAGGCGACTTCCAGGAAACACTTCTGTGTACGCTTTTCTTTTAACGCCCAGTGACCTAGTTGTAGAAAGAAATAGGAAAACTAGTCATGCTCCTAACATTCCTGCATAAAGAAAGTTTTCTTCAGCGCCAGAAGTCGCTCCGTAAATCTTCTTGGCGTGTCTCCACGTGCCACGTGGTGTCCGAGGTGCTGAGGATACAGCGGTGAACAAAATCCCTGACTTCATGGAGCTGACGTGCAAGTGGGGGCCACAGTCAGCCCCCAAACAACACATAGATGTACAATATGTGAGGGCGTGACATGTACAGGAAAAGAAAGCAGGGTAGGGGGCGGGGTGACATTGGGAAGGGCCATTGTGTGGAGGACATCAGGGGAGGCCACACTGACAAAGTGACAGTGGATCAAAGACCTGCAGCGGGTGAGGCGGTGAGTACATGGCTCAATCATGGTGGGGGAAGAAGAAACCCAAGTGGGAGAGTGCTCAGTGTATTCTAGAAATAGCAAGGAGGCCCGTGTGGCTGGAGCCCACCAAGAGAGGGGAGAGGCCAGGAGCTAGACCCTGCGGGAGGGGGCTTTCCTCTGCCTGAGATGGGAGCCTTGGAGAGTTTGAACAAAGACAGTTCAGGGTCTGGTGTCCCTTTTTTTTTTTTTTCCTGGTGTCCTTTTAAAGGATCACTCTGGCTTTTGAGTGGGAAATAGAATGCTGGAGACAGAGTGGCCAAAGGGAAACCAGTAGAAGACTATTGCCACAGCCCAGGTAAAGGAGGATGGGAACTTGGGCTAGGGTGGCAGCAAGCGGAAGTTGTGAGATGCGATCTTATTCCGGAGGTTTTGAAATCCAAAAGGATTTGTCGATGGATTGGATGAATAGTCAAGGATGATTTGAACTCTAAGGTTTTTGGCCAGAATAACTGGAAAGAGTTACTAATTAAGATGGAGAAGATTTCTTGAGGTTAGAATTAGAAAGTTTGGTTTTGGACATATTAGTTTGAGTTGCCTATCAGGAGATACAAGCCCTGAGTTCAGAAGAGAGGCCAGAGCTGGGGACCATAGTTATTAAAGTGAGGATGGTAATTAAAGCCACGGGACTGGGTGAGATCACCAGGGCATTGAGGGCAGGTAGAAAAGAGGTGTGGTCCTCAGGGAATGCCAGTGTATGGAGGACGACCAGGGAGGGGAGGAGGGGAACCAGGAGAGAGTAGCATCTTGGAAGCCAATTGCTGCTGAGAGAGGAGGAAGCTAAGGACTGGTGTCAACCCTTGGATTTGGCAATGGAAGGTCACTGGGTACCTAGACAGAAACCTGTTTAGATGGAGCAATGGGGATGGAAGGCTGGTGTTCCCATCAGAGTTCAAGGAAACATGTGGGAGGAGAGGACAAGGTAAGAGTGCACATCTCTTTTAAGGAATTTTGTGTAAAATGCAGCCAAGAATGGAATTGGAGAGACATCAAGAAGGAAGACATTATTTCATAGTTTTAGGCAGTGGAAACAAATGAGAGGAAAAGTTAACCATGCAGAGGAGAGGAGTGGGGATTGCTGGAGCGACGTGTCCTTAAGTTGTTGAGAGGGGATGGGACCTAGTTCATAGGTGCAGGGGTTGGTGTAGATGGGGGCGTGGGCAGTTCACCCATTGTCAGAAGAGGGAGGGCAGAGTACATGGCAGGTAGATGCATTGGTGGAACATGTGAACGTTCTCCTCTGATCGCTTCTCTTTTCTTCCTGCTGTTTGCATGTAGTAATGGTGCTCTGTTTTCATCAATTCTAAAATGCAGTTTTTTCATATTGTAGCTTCTATGAAGTATATCTTGGAGTATATCTTAAAATCAATGGCATGTTTCATTGTTGGTTTTTATTCCTTCTCGGCGCTACATACGATATAGATGACTTGGATTCAGTGAACATCACTATACTTTGGTCCCCACTAGAGTTCTGCATTGGGGAGGGCCAAGCAGGGTCCCGCAAATGCTGATTGCCTTGTGAGTTGAGGGGGAGATGTCGACATTTTCAGGAAGAAATTTGGGGCTGGAGCTAGCTCTCTGTTACACATGCGTCCAGCCCAAGCCTCTGCAGAAGGATCAGGTGCCTGGAGAGCAGAGGAAGGAGGCTGGCTCTCTGCCCACAAGCCACAGAGCTATCTGGGTTGCTGACTGTTTTCCCCAGGGGAGTGTGGAAGACCGAGGACACTTGGCCCACACCTGGACCTGGGCAGACACTCCCGACTCAGAGACCAAATGCTTCCTCCAAGTAAATAAGTTCGGGGCCCTACATCCTGTGCGGTGAACACAAGGAGAAGTCCGGGGGTCTGAGAACAGGGAACTGTGTCACGGCATAGCTCCAGGGGTCACTTTGGTTTCCTTGACTGCTAGCAGCTGTGCCTTTTATTGCTTGCGTGGGTGGAACCGGAGCTGCAGCCTTCCTTCTCTGTAGTGGGGAGTCTAGGAAGGGTTTGAGAGGGTCCCTTTATCCAGAGAGTTGACTGTTTACTATATGCTGCGCTAAGCACTGGATGTACAATAAGCAAATCCAGACAGGGCCTTGCTCTCAGAGCATATATCTAGTCAGGGAGGTGCATTAATAAAATAATATCTATTTTGGGGGGCTTCCCTGGTGGCGCAGTGGTTGAGAGTCCGCCTGCCGATGCAGGGGACACAGGTTCGTGCCCCGGTCCGGGAGGATCCCACATGCCGCGGAGCGGCTGGGCCCGTGAGCCATGGCCGCTGAGCCTGCGCATCCAGAGCCTGTGCTCCGCAACGGGAGAGGCCACAACAGTGGGAGGCCCGAGTACCGCCAAAAAAAAAAAAAAAAATCTATTTTGGGACTTGCCTGGTGGTCCAATGGTTAGGACTCCACGCTTCCACTGCGGGGGGGGCACGGGTTCAATTCTTGGTCAGGAAACTAATATCCTGCAAGCCACTAGGCATGGCCAAAATAATAATAATATAATAATAATAATATCTATTTTTAAAACGTTAAAGAAACTATGTGCCAGGACCTGTTCTAAGTATTCGATAAAGATTAACTCCCATAGTTTGTACAGTATGTAAGAACCCGGTGCTATTACTATTTGTCCTGCTTTACAGATAAGAAAAACTCAGGCACAGAGAGGTTAATTATCTTGCCCAAGGTCACACAGCTCATAAGAGGTGAAGTCAAGATTCAAACCCAAGCAATTTTGCCCAGAAGTCCTAGCTCTTAACCGGTGAGGCCCTGCTGCCTCTCAGTTATTTTATCTAGCTCAGTTATTCAGAAATAAAACTCCCTCTGGAAATGGAAATGAGGGATTTTAGCATCTGATAAACCAGGCTTGAGGCCTGTTTGGGGAGCCTGCTGGGCCTGGAGCAGTAAACAGTTTGCATCGGGCGCTTGTGGGATATCTTGAACTCTGGGCTTCTCTTCCCGTCTTCCTCTCCCAGCTCTCTCCTCTGTTGCCTTCTCCACCTCCTCCCCGCACAGCATCTCAGATGCTTTCACATGGCTTTACTGTTGGGGGCCCCGGGTATGTTTTTTCTTCGACCCGTGCAGCTGCAGTGTCATGGGCTAACTCAATGTGGCAGAGAACCCTGCCCAAGAGAGGCCCCAGTCTTTGTGGTGCTGTCGGGGAGGAGGGGCAGGGAGAAATGGGAAATCAGATTTTAAGAACAGAAGCAGTTCTAGGGGACTCCCCTGGCGGTCCAGTGGTTGAGACTTCGCCTTCCAATGCAGGGAGTGCGGGTTCGATCCCTGGTCAGGGAGCTAGGATCCCACATGCCTCGTGGCCAAAAAGCCAAAACATAAAACAGAAGCAATATTGTAACAAATTCAATAAAGACTTTAAAAATGGTCCACATCAAAAACATCTTAAAAAAAAAAAAAGAATAGAAGCAGCTCTAGACCAAGACTTTGTCTACCCAGGGCAGTGGCATAGAGTCCTTGCAAAATCTTGTCTCTTCCGTTGGCTAGTTCAAGGGGCTGCGAGATATTCAGGACTCGACATTATCACTATAAAATTGAAAGTTATCCTTCAGACTTTACCAAAAGCCCTTTCACTGTCCCGATCTCCTCTGTCTCCAGCAGCAACCCCGGGAGGGAGGTATCCCCGGGAGGAAGGTGTTCCCGGGCGAACACAGCCAGCTCCCAAAAGGTCTTCAAAGCCACAGTGAGCTTGGCGGACGCTGAAACCCCGACTCCAAATGATGAGTCATTTGCATGTCTAAAGTGAGTTTCATTTCAAAATAACTGGGGCCTGTAGAGCTGGCGGGACGGAGCTGGGATTCTTTGTGCTTTAAACTCCATATTCGTCCACTCCATCTTTTTCCCTCTCAGAAGAGCAGGACAAGACAGTTGCACATTCAGTGGCTGGTTGCAGTTCTTCGAGAACCAAAACCTGAATCCCTGGACACACCTACGTGCCATCCTTGGGCTCCAAAGCCAAAAATGGGCCTGATTTTTCCCCTAAGAAATAAACACCTAATTTCTAATTAGAGTGCCAAAAGTTCAGGGAAGCTTCTGGAAACTCAAGCATGTAGTATTACTAGGGATGCCTCTGCTATCAGATTATGAGTTTGGCCTCTGTTTCTGAAACTGCTTCTGAAACATGCTATTTCTGACAAGAAGACAATACTAGTCTCTATTTTGTAAGATGGAGTGAGGGTTAAGTGAGGTAATAATTGAACATGTCCTAGGACAGTAATTTTTTTCTTTCCCAAATTATTGTGCTTTCTATTGAGTTGGCCAAAATGTTCGTTCAGGGTTTCCGTAAGATGTTATGGAAACACCCAAACGAACTTTGGGGCCAACCCAGTATATTGGGCCAAAGATAGAAGTAGCTAAGAACATGGGAAGTTTTAGAAATAGAATGACTTTGGGCTTTCGCTGGGATAGCAACTGGATTCAGCCCCTTCTTAGGGTCCAGGAGATAACTGGATTCTTGAAGTCAGGCTGACGTCAGAGCAATTAGGCTCCCCGCCCCCGTCCGGCCCAGCAGGCTGAGCACAGCTCTAAAGGCTCTGTGGGTGTTCTGCCGGCACGTCCTTCACATGCTAATGAGAAGCTCACAAATGCTAAACAGCAGGACCAAACTAGTTTCTGCTGCCCCGAGCAGCTGAGAATTATGGCCTCACTCTTTCCCAGATTTCCCAGGCCGTCCTCCCTCTAGGTTCCCACCAGCTGCGCTTAAACTGCCAAGAAATAACTTTCTGGGCTCACAGGCTCTCTGGGCCTCTGTCCCCCCATTTGTCTTTCATAGCAAATCCAAACACCCCTGGCTTTCCAAACCCCTCCCTCTCCTCACCAGCTTCCCACAGGCCTTTGGGTCTCTGCAGTTTCGCCAGGGATCCCAGGCAAACAGCAGCTTCCCACCAGCCTCTACCAACCTCCAGTGTGGCCCTGCTTGAGGGCTACAACTTCTTCTTAGCTGGTGGGGCTTGGCCCCTGGTGCCACTACGAGTTTTCACCGCCCCGATTGAGGGCACATGCTGGTCTCAGCTCCTTCTCTAACCTCCCTGACTGGTTTTGTAGATGCATCTGTCTCATGCGCCTGGTTACTTTGTGAAACTGTGAGATCCTGGGCTGTTAGGAAGTGGCTCTGAGGTCTCTTCCTCTCACCGGTATAGTCTGCCCCATCTCCAGGACGAAGGTCTAATCCTGCTGGGCTGTAGAGGCAAGACCTTTAGTGGGCTAGGGATTATGGGATGATTTGTCTAAAAACAACATGATTTATTTAAGGTCAGGTATAATACGATCTTTCACTGTGGTTAGAGATAGCAACAGTAAGAACCCCCAGCCTAGGTTTACTGCTGTCATGGTTTCCAAAGGACTTTTATGCACATTTTCTTATTTCATTGTCACAAACACCCTGTGGGTTGAACGGCTATTTCATAGAAGAGAAACCTGAGACTGAGAGGCCTGACTGTTTGCTTACTTTCTGTCCTGTAGCCAGTAAGTACAAAGAACTTGGAGGCAAGTCTCCTGCTGCAGCCAATATACTCATTATACTAAAGTAACTCTGCTAAAAGAAAGATCTACATAGAATTTGTACAAATATTTACTGATTGTGCGCTTAGATTATGCTTTAGAATCACAGCTCCCCATCTCTTAGGTTCTTCTCACCTCCACGAAAAATCCTTTCCCCTGCTCTGCTCCTTGAGTAAATAAATATTAAAATCAGGGCAGGATGATCAGATTAGTAGAGATTTTTTAAAAAGTAACACTCACTGCCAGTGAAGGTGTGAAGAGATGGACACTGATACACTGCTGATGGGACTATAAATTGGTACATTGTTTCTGAAGGGTAATTTGATAATAATCATTAAAAGCTTTAAAAAAAAAGCTTTATTTTTGGCTGCATTGGGTCTCCGTTGCTGCATGCGGGCTTTCTCTAGTTGCGGCGAGCAGGGGCTACTCTTTGTTGCGATGCGCGGGGCTTCTCACTGCAGTGGCTTCTCTTGTTGTGGAGCACGGGCTCGAGGTGCGTGGGCTTCAGTAGTTGCAACATGCGGGCTCAGTGGTTGTGGCTCACAGGCTCTAGAGTGCAGGCTCAGTAGTTGTGGCTCACGGGCTTAGTTGCTCCGTGGCATGTGGGATCTTCCCGGACCAGGGTTCGAACCCGTGTCCCCTGCATTGGCAGGTGGATTCTTAACCACTGTGCCACCAGGGAAGTCCCAACAGAATTTTTTTGGTGTAGGAAATCCACCCATCTTTAAAAATATTTTGTCCTAAAAGAATAGTCTGAGACTGCAGGGAAAAAACGTATGTATCAGAATATGTTTATCTCTGTTATTTAAAATACAACAACAAAAACCTAAAAAAATATGGGTAGTCTATAACAGGTTAAATAAGGATCTACTGGGCTTCCCTGGTGGCGCAGTGGTTGAGGGTCCGCCTGCCGATGCAGGGAACACGGGTTCGTGCCCCGGTCTGGGAGGATCCCACGTGCTGCGGAGCGGCTGGGCCCGTGAGCCATGGCCGCTGAGCCTGCGCATCCGGAGCCTGTGCTCCGCAACGGGAGGGGCCACAACAGTGAGAGGCCCGCGTACCGCAAAAAAAAAAAAAAAAAAAAAAAAAAAAAAAAAAAAATAAGGATCTACTGAGAAGATGAAATATTCTACGGTAACCAAAAATGGTGCTATGGAAGAATATTTAAGACTTTGGGAAGATGTTCCTAGGTTGTCAAGTGGGGAAAACTAAAAAAACAGTTAGGCAATGTAATCTTAATCTGGTTTTTAAAAAGATAGCTCTAACTAGAAAGACGTAGGTCCAACTGTTAAGAGCAGTTATCTCTGGATCCTTCCTTCCTACTTCTTCCCCTCCCTTCCTCCCTCCCTCTCCTCCCTTCTTTTTGTATTTTCCAGTCTTTTTTACAATAAACTTAATAAGTATGTGTTGCATGTGTAATCAGGAAAGAGAAGCATTTCTTCTTTAGATGAGCCTCTAAGAATGAGCCCCTGCGAGTGGTGGGGAGCTTGTGGTAGAGACTGGAAACAAAGAAGAGGGAACAACTAACTAGTGTATGAGCAACCAAATTGGTAAACAACTGTATTCTGGGATTGAATGTCTTTTTTTTTCTTTTTTTGGCCACTTATCTAAAGAGGATAGTGTGAGAAGAAAATTTCTTTAAAATTGGGCTGGTGGTTTTCACTCCTCGTGATGAGACCAGGGGAGCTCTGGCTCCTTCCGACACTAAGAGCCTCTCTGGAGAGGAGCTGAGGTGGCAGGTGTGTCCTTGACACTGCCCTCTGGTCCCCCCAGTCAGCCTGGAGCCGCCCCACGCTGGACTCCCTCGCTCCCCACTCTCTCCACTCATCTCAGAAGCATTAGTTCACTTCAACTCATCAATTAGAGCTGGAGGGGCCCTTAGAAGCCCTGGGGCATGAGGAAGGGAGGCCCCCAGGGGTGCCCCACTCACCCAGCATCTCTCAGCTCAGCGGCAGTGAAATGGGGGTGTCTGGGGGGATGGGAGACAAAGACTGGAACCGTAATGCAGGTCTCTCGGCTTCCCAGATGCTTGCCAGACCCAAAGGAATAATTTCAAATGATAGTATTTTTAGGCGTTAGCCACCAACTACTGTTTAGGCTTATGATCTTGGGGTGTTTTTTTTTTTTTTTTTTTAATTTTTAGATTTTTTTGTTTCTGCCATTCAAACAATTGGGGGAAATAACTTTAAGGAAAAATGTTACAAGGCTTTCAAACAGGGCTGCAGGTGGGGTTAGGCCATGCATCGCTGGGAAGAGTGTAAACAGAGAAAGGCGGCCCTACCTCACCTTTCTGAAAAGGGGTTACACGAGGTGGGGCAGAACTGGCATCCACACCTCACGAAGAGCTCGGTGATGGTGTCTGTGCCAGTGATTACTTAATGAAACAAGCACATGACGGGGCTGAGGCATGAGAGCCATGATTATGCCACATGGTGATTAAAAAGATGGGGACAGGTCGACTGGTGGGCTGAGATGCTCATGTCGGCGGCATTTGTGATAGGAGTGACTCTCTCTTCTCCTCCCATTTTCTTCTTCCTGTTTCTTCCTCCTATGACTCCTACCTGATGTAGTCTTTTCTCTTGGCCCCAGCAAAGCCACCCTGTCAGTTTCAGTGATGTGAAGATAGGGCTGAGAAAGGATGGTTTAACCTTCAACGCCCTCAGGACCAAAGTCCAAGGGCTTTTTCATGGAAAACAGAAGCCCTTCCTAGGTGAGTCCTGCCTACTTTCTAGTTTTATCGTTGGCCACTTTCCTTCACACTCTCTTGGTTTCCGCCATAGTGTTCCCCAAACATATCACACGTTCATAACATGCTTTCTCTTGGGGGCCTGTCTCTACCCCATTATGCCTGGGATAACAGAAACTGTCTAGCTGTCCACTGAACTCTTTTTTTCCCCTTCCTTCTGGGCACGTAGTCTCCCTTGCAGTGAGCTGTGACCATGTGCCTGAGTTCTGGTCAATGGAATATAGAAATGATTGTGCGCCACTTTCAGGCCAGAGCTGTTCAAACTGTATATGCAGAATCCTTCCTGCTCTTTCCTTCTGTAGCGCCCTTGAAAGCCATGAGGTGAAGACGGCAGAGCCCCAAGTTGGGAGAAGCCTGGCTCATTTATCCCCACCTGGAGGAGAACCTTCCACCAAACTTAGACTTGGATTTGGCTTTGAGTAAGAAAGAAACATCTATTTCAGTGAAGCAACTAAGATTTAGAGATTTATCTGCAGATTTATTTATCACCTGGCAAACTATTCATCCTTCAAAGCCCTCTTCAGATGCCCCCTCCTTCAGGAAGCCTTTTCTGATTCCCCCAGGTAAGAGTCACCCTTTCTCCGTGTGTGCGTAGCCCTTCAAAGATGCTTCACTCACTGACCCCTCTCCCTCAATACTTGACTTACGCATCTCTCTTCACACTTGACCAATGACACAATGGAGGTAGAGATAGGGACCTTTGTAATCCTAGCTTCTAGCAGAGTGAGTGAAAGATAGTAGGTGTACAATATGTAAGAATTAATTCATTCACAAGTATTTGTTGAGCTCGTTTTATGTACTAGGCGTTGTTCTAGCACTGAGAACACAGCAGTGGACAAAACAGATAAAAATAACTGTCCTCTACATTTTATAGGTTGGCTTTTGCAGTGCTTTAGACATTTGCCTTTCTGCATTTTAAGAAAAATGATTTAGGGCTTCCGTGGTGGCGCAGTGGTTAAGAATCCACCTGCCAATGCAGGAGCCACAGGTTCCAGCCCTGGTCCAGGAAGATCCCACATGCCACGGAGCAACTAAGCCCGTGTGCCACAACTACTGGGCCTGCACTGTAGAGCCCGCGAGCCACAACTACTGAGACCGCATGCCACGACTACTGAAGCCTGTGCACCTACAGCCCGTGCTCTGCAACAAGAGAAGCCACTGCAATGAGAAGCCTGTGCACCGCAACAAAGAGTAGCCCCTGCTTGCTGCAACCAGAGGAAAGCCCACAGGCAGGAACAAAGACCCAGTGCAGCCAAAAATAAAATAAATAAAAGTTATAAGAAAAAAAAAACACAAGAAAACACACACACACACACACACATACACATAAAAAGAAAAGTGATTTAAACTGGGACTTAGATAATAAATAAAATGTATATTAAAAAACACACAAGAACACACACACACAAAAAGAAAAGTGATTTAAACTGGGACTTAAATAATAACATTTAAGACCTTATAGAGATAAGTATATCAGAGGCAGTTGCCAGTGCTAGATACTGTTACTCTCTAAATACTTTAAAAAATGCCACAAAGTAAAAAACCAAAAAACTCTGTACTCATAGAGCTTACTTTGCAGTGGAGGAACTAGATAATAAATAAATACATGTAGAATATCAATCTGGCAATCCATGCCATGGAGGAAAATAAAACATAGAGGGAGGATGGAGAGTATAGGATGGGAGTATAATTTCAAATAAGGTCTTCTTAGAAGGCCCCACTGGGAAGATAGCATTTTAGCAAAAACCTGAAGGAAGTGAAGACTGAAACTACATAGGTGTTCGAGGGAAAAGCATTCCAGGCAAAGGTACGGCAAGAGTGTGTGTGTGGCTGGAGCAGAATGAGTGAGGGGAACAGAAAAGATGAAGTTAAGGGAGTTGTGTATGGGAGGTGGGGGAGGGCAGCACGTGTAAGCCTTTGACAGGCTTTGGCTTCTATGCAGAGGGAAGTGGGGAGCTACTTCAGTATTTTAAGTGAGGAAGTTACCTGAACTGATGCACAGCTTAACAGGTTCAGTCTGACCACTATGTTGAGAGAAGACTGTGTAGAGGCTTATGGGTAAAAGGAGAGAGACAAGTCACAAGGCTATTGCAATAATCTAGGCAAAAGATAATGGTAACTTGAACCAGGGTGGTATTTGGGATATATTTTCAAGGGAGGATTTGCTGATGGATCAGATGTGGAATATAAGAGAAAGAAGTCACAGATGACTCCAAGATTTTTGATCTGAGCAACTGGAGGGATGGAATTGCAATTTAAGGAGATGGGAAAACTACGAGAGGGGCAGGGTGGGTCAGAAATGTAGTTTTGAACTCATGCTTGATATGCCTAAAGTCATGTCTAAGTGGAGATGTTGAGTAGCTGAATGGATATGTTGTGTCTGGAAAGGAGAAATCTGGGATAGAAGTACAAATTTGGAAGTTGTCAGCATAAGTACGGTATTTAAAACCACAGGATTAGGGCTTCCCTGGTGGCGCAGTGGTTGAGAGTCCGCCTGCTGATGCAGGGGACACGGGTTCGTGCCCCGGTCCGGGAAGATCCCACGTGCCGCGGAGCGGCTGGGCCCGTAAGCCACGGCCGCTGAACCTGCGCGTCCGGAGCCTGTGCTCCGCAACGGGAGAGGCCACAACGGTGAGAGGCCCGCGTACCGAAAAAAAACAAACACAGGATTGGATTAGATGACCAAAGGAAATGAGCGAGCGTATATTGAAAAGCAGTCCAAGGACAAACCCACAGGCACCCTAGAGTGTAGAATTGAGGACGGTAAATGAGAACCAGAAAAGAACCAACCCCTTCTGAGTTGCCAGGGAAACAGGAGGAGAATCAGGACAAGAGTGGTCCAGGAAGCCAGGTGAACATAGCATTCAAGGGAGAGAGGTCAATTATGCCAAATTCCACAGTCGGGTTGAGTAACATGAAGACTGAGAACTGATCAAAGGATTTACCATGTGAAGGTCATTCCTAACGTTGTCCAGAGTGAGTAAATGAATGTCACATTTCCTCCATCTATATTTGACTGGGACCCAAGAGTGCAGGGACTAAGTCTTTGTTTCTCCAGAAAGAGTTTGATGAGTTTGATAAATGACTGTAGGAATGATTGAATGAAATGGCTTTTCCCTCAGGGTCTGGCCTCCCCCAGTTCCTACTTTATTTTCCTTAGAGCTGTAGAGGGTGAGAAAGTGCACCAAGTTCCCTATCCCTGAAAGCCAGACTGTCTGGAATTGCCTGTGGTTATTTCTCTGTACTGTTCCACAGAGCCGTAAAACACCCCCACAGCCCTTCAGGGCAAAGCAGTCAAAATCTAAAAAGCAAATACTCTACTCCCAAAGTCAGGAGAAAACATTTGCAAACTGACTCAAATGAATGTAGTCAGGCCACTGGGAGAAACCGCATTCTTGAGATCATTAACTCATGGCATTGTTCAATAAAATATTTGCTTGGAAATTTTGATGATTCAAGGCATAGTTCCATAAAATACTAATAAAAATTTAAGTTGAAAACAGCTGGATGTTGATGCATTGTCCTCTGGAAAGTGGAAGATTGCCCCTTGGGGCAGTCATTCTATAGCTGCTACCATTCTTATTTACTATATGTGAGGAACTGTGCTAAGAAGTGCTTTATGGGCATTCAGCAAACTGAATCTTCATAACCAGCCTATAAGAAAGGTACTATTATCATCCCCACATTATAGATGTAATAGTTACATATAACAGCTGATGAAACGGAGGCTGGGAAAGATTGAAGGGATGTCTTGGGATTGAGTACCTTCCCTATTGAAGGACCCTCAGGAGTGACCTGATCCCCGTCAGGAGAACTGTCTCCTGGACAGGATGAGGAAGGCCCTGGTGCTGCTTCTAGAAGGCAACTTTTCCAGGGAGGAAAAGAAGGCCCAGGGGTGTGATTCTGGGATACAGCATCCTGAGAGCTGAGGTGCAGGTAGGGGGTGTAAAGAAGACTCCTGAGAGAAAGGAAGGAAACAAAAACACAATCACAATTTGTTTTATCCTCAGGCACATCTCAACTAAAAGAAATCAACTCCGTTTTTTTTCTTTTTCACACCAGGAGGCTTGTGGGATCTTAGTTCCCTGACCAGGGATTGAACCTGGGCCCTCGGCAGTGAGAGCGCGGAGTCCTGACCACTGGACCACCAGGAAATTCCCTTGACCCCATTTTATAGGTAAGGAACTTAAAGCTTCGAGAGGGTAAGTAGTGATTTCTCCCAAGTCACACGGATGTTAGGAATGGGGAAGGCCAGAATTTGCCCACAGGCTTATACAATTTAAAAGGCTACGCTCTTACATTTCCAAAAGAACACCAGACATAGCAATGAGAGATTCTTAAGAGATGGGGCTACTGAAAGGCACCCATTAAAAAGAATGGTCTCATTCACTGGACAGCTTTCCCTGGCCCCTCTTGTCTGTGTGTGTTGGGAAGCAGTCCACTCCTGTTATTCAGGGAGCAATTATTCCACTCTCATGGCACGTTCAGAGCCATTTGCTTCTCTTCCTTTTCAACCATTTATTTTCCTGCTCCTGTGAGCTCTGTCAGGGCAGAGGGAAGAGGCAGAATGCTAACCCTCCACTTATGTAAATTTGGGGAAGTGTCTTATTGGGGATAGGGTTGAAACAACCGGCTAACATGACATTTTATACAATTTTGTCTGCCTGAATTATCTGGAACCCCCATTAGTTCGTTAATTGGTCCCATGGTAGGTTCAGCAAGAGGCCACACACGTGACACGGGGCCTTTATCAGAGGTACGCTCCATCCTAGAAACTCACAGGGCCAAGATGGTGGCCATTCAGTTTATGGCTGTTCAATAAATGTTGATGGTCACTGGCAACTGACTCACCAAACTTTGGTCTTCAAGGAAGAATCATGGACTCCCAGGACTCAAGCCCCTCAAGAGGCTACCTGGACTCACCCAATCTGACCCCTGATCCTGGGAGGGAACTCTCTCTCCAACCTGCAGGATGGATGCTCTGGTCCTTTGCTGTAAGCCCTGCAGTGACGTGGCCCTTAACTTCACCAGGCAGCCCCCAGGGCTGGGACCAGGGGGCCCTGTTTTTATTTATTTATTTATTTATTTAAGGCAGGGGGCTGTTTGTTTGTTTATGGCCATGCCTGGCGGCTTTCGGGGATCTTAGTTTCCCCACCGGGGATTTTACCTGGGCCATGGAAGTGAAAGAGCCGAGTCCTAACCGTTGGACCACCAGGGAACTCCCCCAGCGGGCCCTGTTAAAATTCTCTTTCTACATTGAGCTGAAATCAGCCCCCCACTGTGGCTACTACCTAGTTCTGCTCTCTGGAGCTACTCAAAACATGTCTAATCCTCTTCTACATGCTAACTCTTCAAGTATCTCAGGACAGCACTCACGTTTCTCTTCTCTGCTCCTCCACTACCCAAGAGTTTAAATGAATTACAGTACACTTTCTTTTAAGCAAGTAAAAAGACATTACCAATATAATGAAGGACCTGTGCAGCGATCCCCAGTCTCCCACTTCTTCTCCCCACACCCCCGCTTATATATTTCTGCATGCATACATACATACAGGCGTACATACTGCTTATATATTTCTTTGGACTGTGGGATCCCAATGCAGAAAAGACGCTGGTGGGAGCATTTATAGTGCAGTGATTAATAGAAGAAAGCAGAAGTCACAGACTAAAGTTTTCTTGTGATGAACATTTACAGACTGTGTCTACCAACGGTGTGACTGTGGGCAATTTATCCAACCTTTCTCAGTTCTATTTCCTCATCTGTAAAATGGTAATAATAGTTATATTTATTGCGCGGGTTGTTTTGGGATTAGACTGTACTCCTAAATCATTTATACGCGGCACTTCAAGTAGCTGTTACAAATGTTTTCTCCCTCACCACCTCACAGACTGGGAAAGGGGCCTAGAAGGGGGTGAGAGTATTACTAGGGGTCACAGCTAGTTAACATCAGAGCGGAAACCTAAACCCAGATCGCTGATTACTCCGGTTGGCCGGGACCCCTTCCTGCTCCCCATCGCGTTCGCGGGTGTCCGCAGATGTCCATCCTGCCAATGCAGATTAGAAACTCATCCCTCATCCCACAGTGCCCACGACACTGGGAAGTCTCTACCAAGTACCGACGATAACTGCAGCGAGCTCGGGTCTTGGCTTTTTGCCGTTTAGGAAAGGGGAGGGATGGGGATGGACAACACTGGCTGACTCCCTAGGAGTAATTAAAGGTTAAAGGTAGTTTTCGGCCTTGCGATCTGAACGTTCCAGCCATTTGCATTCCGATACAGCTCCTTAGCGGCTGGCGCACCTGGGGCGGCGGAGGCGGGGCCACAGCGTGCGGTGCGGCGGCCGGGGGCGGGGCCGGGACGCCTGGTCTTCGAACCGCAGAGCCCAGCGTTGCGTTCCGGCCCCGGGGCGTGGCCTCGCGCAGGTACGTCGAGCTTCTCGAGTTTCACTGAAATTTGCCAGCTGCGGGGAAGGCGTGCGCAGAGGCTCCAATTAGGGGCAGGTGGGAGGGTGGCTTTTTCTCCTAGCTGCGAGTGGGACTCTGAGTTTCGAATCGTTGGCGGTGAATTCCCCGCCCGCCGGGTGTCGGAGCTGCTGGAAGGATGCGAAGCCTGAGCGCGGCGTGGCTGCTGGGGGGCGTCATCCTGCTCGGGACCTCTGCCTCCTGCAATCGCACCGTCCTAGGTGAGAAACTTGGCCAAGGAGGGCTCGTGCGGCTAAGGAGCGGGGGTCCTGGGCACCATGGGCAGGTGGGGGAAGAGGGTCAGGTGCGCGAAGGGTGTTCTGCCGCCGCCGCCGCCAACTCCTCCCGACATCCCGCAGCCTCCTCTCGGCGGCTTTGAAGGGGGATCCCTGCGCCCTGGGAGCAACCAGCTGGAACTAGCGTGAGAGGGTGAAGTCTACGGAGGGGAAAGGGAGGGAGCGGAGTGCTCGCTTCTACGGAGTACCCAGAGGGCTTAGCCTCTCTGGCCCCGGTGGGTTTCTTCGCAAACACGAAAATCCTTAAGGAACATTTCGCACACCCTTGAGACTCTTCCGGGCTGGTCCTGCAGGACCCGCGGAGTTAGCGAGTTGATGGCTCAGGGCGGGGTGGCGTGGATGGGAGCCCGCGGCCTGGGAACTTTCTGCTTCGGTTTTTGCAACCTCCTTCAACTTTTGGAGGCCACTCTTTGGGGTCGGCCCACGGCGTTCAAGACGCCCCCGGGGCCTGCAGCTCCTCTGGCACAGGGCACAGCGGGGGTGTGGAAGTCAGGGCCGGACCCTGCTGGGTTCTTGGGGTGACAAGCGCTCACCCCGAGGTTTAGGCCAGTTGGGCGGATTAAATAAATGGAACTTCTTCGACCCTGCTTTACATTCGACCAAGTGAACTTACGGCCCTGGGTTTCCCCGGCCTTCGCTGGCTGCGGCTCAGGTCTGTAGGCCGGAGACTGCCCGCCCCAGGAAGGGAACAGCACGGGAACCGTCCCTGGCGGCGCTCAGGTGCCAGCTTGTGCGCCGCAGCCGGGTTCCACGGATGTGCTGCCCCGGGTGTGCTCGAACTTGTTCGGCTGCTGGTGGAGCCTCCCGGGCGGAGCAGGCCTCCGAGGGCGTAGGCGCTGTTAAGCCTAGTATGGCACTGCTGTGATGCTAAAGGACGTCCCGCTGTTTGGGGCAGCCAGGGTAACCTTAAAAGGGAAGTTTTAATTTCCCTGCTAAATGTGCAGACCTGTTGTAAAAGGCAGGTTCTCACTTTTATCCTCTTCATAAAGATATTGTAAAAGAGCAAGTCACTGTGAATTTGAATTAGACGGAAGAATGTGATACCTTTCCCTTTGGAGTTACAGCAAAGGGTATTTTGGTGGATACTTGGAAACTGCACCCCTGGTACACATTTTATTGACAGCACTACCGAATGTAAAATAGTTGTCTGGTGGGAAGCAGCCGCATAGCACAGGGAGATCGGCTAGGTGCTTTGCGATGACCTAGAGGGGTGGGATAGCGAGGGTGGGGGGGAGGGGATATGGGGACATGTGTAAGCATTTGGCCGATTCTCTTTGTTGTGCAATAGAAACTAACACAGTATTGTGAAGCAATTATATTCCAATAAAGATGTATTAAAAATTAAAAAAAAACAAGAATAAAGGCATTTATTTATTTACAGGAAGTACTGAAACTGTGATGCACGCATGTCCGTTTACCCTTATGTTTTAAACTTATAAACTTAAAATTTAGGAGCAAAGCTTAGTCTGTGCAAACAATTTTTTTTTTTTTTTTTTTGCGGTATGCGGGCCTCTTACTGCTGTGGCCTCTCCCGTTGCGGAGCACAGGCTCCGGACGCGCAGGCTCAGCGGCCATGGCTCACGGGCCCAGCCGCTCCGCGGCATACGGGATCTTCCCGGACCGGGGCACGAACCCTCGTCCCCTGCATCGGCAGGCGGACTCTCAATCACTGCGCCACCAGGGAAGCCCTGTGCAAACTTTTTTTTTTTTTTTTTTTCCGGTACGCGGGCCTCTCACTGTTGTGGCCTCTCCCGTTGCGGAGCACAGGCTCCGGACGCGCAGGCTCAGCGGCCATGGCTCACGGGCCCAGCCGCTCCGCGGCATGTGGGATTTTCCCGGACCGGGGCACGAACCCGTGTCCCCTGCATTTAAAAAAAAAAATATGTGGATGTTGATGATTCATCTGTTTTATGATTCAAACGGTTCCTATAGGAAGCTTGCCCGAGTGTCTGGCTTGTTCTTGTTTACAAAGTGAGGGGCTGGGGGGGATTCCTGAAGTACAAGGGGGACTTACTTTAACAGCAACAACAAAAATCAAGTTACTTGTTAACCACAAGTATTGCACTTTTTTTTTCCTCCACATATTTTTACTCCTTTGCAGGGTAACTGTCCTAAAGGGTCAGTTAAGTAACAGCGAGACTTTAGGTAGATGGAGCTTTCCTCACAACTTGAAGCTAGATTGATTTTGATTAAGAAACAGGCCATCACCAGTGTTTCTGCCCTTTAGCACCTGTCTTTGCTTACCCTCTTTGGTTCGACCCTAAGGTGTGCCCCTCAGTTTGCAGCAGGACACATCCTAGGTTTGATTTTTCTTCTCCAAGGTTTTTCCCCAAATGACTGCCTTATGGAAGGGAACTCAGCCTAGAGTGTAACCTTCTCATTTTACAGATACGGGCCACTGAATTGAGGAGTAAGGGCCAAGGAAAACTGTCCATCAGGCCTCTGCTTTCTTTCTGCTCACAACAGTAATCGATAGTTATTTCTGTAAATATGTTTCATCTGTCTCCCCACCAGATCACGTACTCCAGGAGGCCAGGGACCCCTAGCGGCACCTCCATCACCACGGTCCAGCACAGTCTCATTCCCTAAAGGACCTCAGTAAATAGCAAATGAAGAATGAAGTGAAGGGACTTACCCAGAGTGACCTGGTGGTTGATGGCAGTTCAGCATTTAAGTCGGCTTCCTTCAGGCACTTACTTCGTTCCACCGTGTCACGAACCTGAGAAGTCCCCTGTAATGCAGTCATTCCATGTTTCTTTTGGAGACTGAAACTTGTGTTCTTTTTGTAATTGGTTTTTAATTATACAAGCTGTATGTGATCACTGTAAAGGAAAAATGAGTCCAAAAGAAGGGTTGCATTAATTAAATCACCCTCAGTATCCAAAGCACTGCTAACATTTTGGTTTCCAGCCTTTCTCATGCTTTCATACATCCGTGCATAAAATACATATTCACAGAGAAATTTTTTTGTACAAGTATGTGTTTATATAAACATCAGTAGCATATCAGTAAATATAAAACATTTTTAATGACTCTAAAATGTTGTCAATGGATGTATTATAATTTTTAATTGGTCCTCTGTTCATAGACACATGGGCACATGGTTTTGTAATAGTAATAGTAAACACTGGCTGACTTCCAGTGTTTTGTAATAAGAGAGAACACATAGAACATGAAGATGGGACTGTTTGGTCGTCTTCCTGGCCTTGTAGTTACTAATTAACCTTGATAGGCAATGTTTTAGTGAAGTCTGTGTTTGTCTTTCTTATGGTTTTATTAGCTGGACAAGTGTTGAGAGGAAAACAGTTCATCCTGAAAGAACACGAGAAAGTTGACTAAAGTGTACCTAGAGAAGGGGTACCGAGCAACTGAAGCTTTTATTTTTTTTGATCTGTGCTCCCAAAGGTCGGAGCAAAAGAAGATTTGGGGTGAGGAGGATAGTAGGGGAAAGAACACAAGAGGAGAGTTTAAACAAATAAAGTAGCTGCTCTGTACTTGCTTTGGTTGGGAGGGTGCGCAACAGGAAGATGCTTAATATAACAAAGAACAGGTAGCGTTTTTAAAGTTAAAAGTTTTCCATGCATTTTTACCCCAAAATTGTACAAATCAGAAGAGTTAAAAAGAAAACGAAACATCCCCTCTTCTCTGCCCTCTTCACTCTCAACAGACTTTTCTATGCAGAAATATATGTATTTTGTAACAATAGAAGGATCATACTGTACATTCTGTCCTACAGTTATTTTTTTTTAACCTAGTAGATCTATTCATGGTCAGTATAAAAAAAAATCTGTCCATACTTGTGTAGAGGGAATATTATTCATTGTATAAATGCCATAAATTATTGAACTAGCCTTTTTTGTTTTTCGATGGTCGTTGAAACTAACATTTTTGTTTTACCATGGTAAACAATATTCTAGTAAATATTCTTGTACATAGTGTTTTTGTGCACTTTAGCTAGTATACATGCAGGACTAATTCCTAGCAATAAATTGATGAGTCATAGGGCAAGCACACTGAAAATTTTGATGTTTTTGCCAAATTGCCCTCCAAATAGATTGTACCAATTTATACTCCTTTGAAAAAGTAATCCAAACAACATAGAAGGGTGTGAAGTAAAAAAAAGTAAGTTTCCCCTCCCCATCCATTTTACTCTATAGAGATGGCCGTTGTTTATAGTTTAGTGGGTATTTTTCTAGACTTCAGATTTGCAAACAAATTATAATTTTGTTATATAGATGGAAGCATATTATTCTGCCAGTTGCTTTTTTTCAATGGACATATTGTGACTCTCTTTCCATTTCAATGCTTATTAAGTAGTGTAGTGTCTGCTATTAATGCTGGGGACTATGCTGAGGATATGGTAAGTTAGGAATGGTGGTTGATGAACGTTGCTTATTTCCTGTTTGTTTGTAATTGGGGTGGGGGGATGATGCCTTGAGCACCAGTGGGTGCGTATTCTTGTGTACTTGGGCAAGTATTGTTGATTACAGGTCCCAAATGGAGAATGCTTTTGTGTGTTTAAACTTTACGTGTGTTTAAACTTCATATGTACATTTAATTTCATCTTCGCTCTCGAAAATAGAAATGATTTTGTCTGGTGTACGGATGGGTTATAGAGTTGGAAGCTGGAATAGCATCAGTTCTAGACAAGTTCTGTGAGTTGGGGTGACTGGGATAGGATGCTGTACGAGGTAAAAGTCTGTGCACTGTGCTGAAAGGGCTTCAGGGAACTTTTTTTTTTTTTTTTTTTTTGCTTCAGGGAACTTTGAGCAGCATCTTGACATTTACCAGTGTTAGAACTGACCAGTGTTATACCAAGCGGCATGCTGTTGTGTGCTCTGCCACTGGTACAATGAACATAGCTAATATGACTGGTATTTCAGATTGAGATCATTCAAGGTCGTATGTTGGAATATTCTCAGGAATTTTTCTTTCTCTCTCTCTCTCTCTCTTTGAATCCTTCCCTAACTTTTTGTAGTATTTCTTGCTCTTCCCCCCTCCCCTTTATTTTAGTACTCTTATTTAAAATAGATTTTTATCTCTCTTTACATGAACCTTCCTGACCTGGCGTGTGTTTACTTTTATGGGAAACTTTAGACATGTGAAAGTAGAATATTACAGTGAATCCCAGGTACCTCTCCCTCAGCCTTAACAATGATGCCCCAGCCTCCTTCCTGCCCTCCTTCCTGTGTTATTCTTTAACAGCTTTCAGATACAATTTGCAGACCATACAATTCACCTATTCCAAGTCTACAATTCAGTGCATTTTAGAATATTCACAGTTGTCTATCCATTACCACAATCAACTTTAGAATATTTTTATTGCCCCATAAGAACATCCCACTCCCCACCCCACCCCCGCTCTTAGCCATCACCCCCCAATTTGCCCCATTCCCCAGCTCCTGGCAACCACTAATCTACTTTTTGTCTGTGGATTTGCCCATTCAGGACATTTATTATAAATGGAATCATACAATACACATTCCTTTGTGACTGACTTCTTTCAAAAGCATAATCTTCTCAAGGTTCATCTGTATTGTAGCACGTATCAGTTCTTCATTTCCTTTTATTGCTAAATAATGTTCCATTGTATGCGTATACCATATTTTGTCTACCCATTCATCAGTTGATGGACATTTTGTTATTTCTGCTTTGGGGCTTTTATGAATAATGCTGTTATGAACATTCCTGTATAAGTTTCTGTTTGAACACGTGTTTTAATTTGTCCTGGATGTGTACTTAGGAGTAGGAATGGATGGGTCACATGGCAACTCTATGGTGAGCCGTTTCAGGAACTGTCAACTTATTTGCACAGTGACTGCATCACTTTACATTCCCACCAGCAGCACCTGAGGGTTCCCCTCCTTGCGTTATTTTGAAATAAATCCAGATATAATTTCATCTTAAAATATTTCAGTATGTATTCATAAAAGATGGCCATTTCCTTTTCAAACATCACCACATAATAACCACTGACAAAAATTGTGTAATATAATCAAATACTCAGTGTTCATATTTCTAATTGTTTCATAAGTGTCATAAATACTATATTAATAGTTTGTTTGAATCAGGATCCAAACAGGGTCCACACATTACATAAGGTTAATATTTTGTCTTTTAATTTATGGGCCCTACCTCCACACCTCTTTCTGGGTTTTTGCCTTGTAATTTATATTTTGAAGAAATGAGGTCCTTATCCTGCAGCAGTTTCCACAGCCTGGATTTTGCTAATGACATTCTTACGTTATTGAACATGTCCTATTGTCCCCTTTATTTCTATTAATTTGGCTGTTGGATCCAGGGGCTTGTTCAGATGAGGGTTCGTTCGATCGGTCGTTTGTTGCAAGATCACTTCATAGGTACTTCTTCCCTTCGGAGGCAGATAACGTCTGGTTATCATGTTTGTGATGTGGATAACTCCGGACAATCAATGCTTAGATTTTCTTCCCTTTTATAAAGCAAGTTATGTAATTTTGTTTGTTTGTCTTGGTACCAAGGGAAAAAATTGAGTCTTTTTGTGGTAATTAGAAAATCTTGGTGGCTCCATTCTGTAGAAACGCAGTCTGACTCATTGACTTGGTCTCTGGTGGGCTGTTTCTGGGCTGGGTGTCCCAGCTCTCTGAATGGAAGAGTCCTCAGAACAGGGGTCCGCTGTCCAGTCACCAGCTTTGCCACACCTGCCTCTCCGGAGAGCCGGTAACCGCTTTTCAAACCAATGGAGAATTTATAGGATTCTCTTACACCTCTGAAAGTCTTCCAGAACATGTTAATATTAATACAAATAAATATATAAATTATTAGAGGAGGGGCTAGTTCAAAGCGGGGGTGTTAAAATGGTAAAACTTTACATTTAAAATTTTCTGTTTGAGAACAGACGTGTGGAATCCGCACAGGTTAGGTTGGTCTCAATAGACTCCAGCGTGTGACCTCACGTCGGTCTCCGAGGCTATGTGATATAGGGGTTAGAACCAGGGAGTCTAGAAACGGACTGCCTTGGGTTGAATCCTGACTCTCCAACCTAACAACTGTTCAGCCTTGGAAAATTTACTCAGTTTTTTCAAGCTTCAGTTTATGCATCTAGAAAATGTAGCTCTAATAATAGTACCTCCTCATAAGGTGTTGTGAACGTGAAGTAAGCTAATACACGTGAAGTGTTGAAAGCAACGCTGGACACACGATATTAAGCGTGTGTGTCCTGGAATCCCCTGCCGGCGTCTGTGTGGTTTGGGTACTAACTGGGTCAGGCTAGAGCTCTAAAGACATGAGCTGCGCTCTTGATTCTCCTTCCTTTTTTTCATCGGTAGGGCTAGCTGAGCTTTTCAATCCACCCCATGTGCGAGGTCCAGGGCTCTGCCAGGGACCATGGGGATAAGGAAGTTAGGAATTAAGGATAAAGAAATTAGGACAGTCCTGGAATTAAACCTGTAATCTCACACAGCGACTCTTGCCATTTTGACTCCTGGAGCAAGTTCCAGACATTACCAGTCTATAAATATGTCGTTACTATTCTCTTGTGGTGTGTAAAATCGGTCACTCTGCTAAACTGGTTGTGAAAAACATGTAAGTGGGTCATGAAATCAATGTAGAAGGTGGTGACTGGATTTCACAAGAATGGAACAGAATACAATAGAAAGTATTAGAGTGTACCCTGCGCAATAAGGCTAATTATTATTTTGTGAAACTTTTTTTCCATTATGGTTATATGTATCAGAACTGGGTTACCATATAGAATATATTTCTTACTGTGGGTTATGGTCAAGCTTTGAAGATCACTGTAATATGTAGGGATATTATTTTTTTTTATTATTTTTTTTTATTATTATTTTTTTGCGGTACGTGGGCCTCTCACTGTTGTGGCCTCTCCCGTTGCGGAGCACAGGCTCCGGACGCGCAGCCTCAGCGGCCATGGCTCACGGGCCCAGCCGCTCCGCGGCATGTGGGATCTTCCCGGACCGGGGCACGAACCCGTGTCCCCTGCATTGACAGGCAGACTCTCAACCACTGCGCCACCAGGGAGGCCCTACTTTATTTTTTAAATTTAGAAATAATTCATGCTCTTTTGAAAAAATTATAAAAGAAATCGGAAGAAGAGATGAGTCTGTCCTAAGTGTACGAACTTCCTGTGTCTGCCGTAACAAATTGCCGCAAGCTGTTGGTTTCAGTTCGTAAGAACTTTTTTTCTCACAGTTCTGGACGTCAAGAGTCGGAAATCAAGGTGTGGGCGCCTCTCGAGGCTCTAGGGGAGACTCCGTTCCATGCCTCCTCCAGCTACTGGGGGCTGTTAGTATTCCTTGGCATTCCTTAGCTTGTTCCTTGGCTTTACTCCAGTCTCCGCCTCCATTTTCACATTGCTTTCTCCTTTCTGTCTTCCTTCTCTCTCAAATCTCCTTCTGCCTTTCTCTTATAAAGACAATTGTCATTGGACTTAGGGCCCACCTGGATAATCCAGGGTGATCTTCCCATCTCAAGATCCTAATTGCATCTACAAAGACCTTTTTTCTAAATAAGGTAAGGATCACAGATTCTAGGGGTTAGGACATGGACATCTTTTTTGGGGGGCCACCCACTCTGCTAAATGAGAAGTGAAGTATTGATCTCTACACCCTCTCATCCTCCACCCACCGTAATCACTGTCACTTCTTAGTAGGGAAGCCTTAAGAGAAGTGAATAACCCTGCTGAACATGGGTACAAAGGTAGGAGAGGAAAAAATGATGACTAAACATACAAATTATCAGATAAACTTGTGAGTAGGTTGCATATCCTCCCTGGCATACTGTGGTGCCATGGTGAAGGACTGCTCTTCCCCAGAATTAAAGTCAGATCCTTCCATGTCCTCACATTGTCCCTCACGTTCATCCGCAGGTCCATGAGCGCTTCATTGGCATAGGCTGTCTATGCCATTGGTTTGTGATTTGTAAAGTTGAATTCATAATATGGGGATGAGAGTGGAAATTGTTAAAGCTTGCCAGGTTACCTGCTTAAAAGTCAGAATACAAATTTGTCTGAACAGAAATCATGCACCTATCCGTCCAGTGACCTTGAGGCCGGAAGGCTTGCCTGTCTTCTGGCTTCCATGGGAAGGTCTCCAGGAAGCCCACACAGAAGTGGGGGATCCCTGCCCACGGCTGAGGCTGTCCTTGTGGCTGGAGAGGGACTATCTCTGTGCTCCTGAGAATCTTGCCGTTTTGGACTTTGGGCTAGGGAGTGACAGGCAAGGCTGGATCCTGCCTGTCTTATAGCCCCAAGTGAGATAGATGGCCATGATGAGAATGGGTGTGGACAGTTTGTAAAAATAAATTGAAATACCGTCACCTTTTTCGAGATTCATAGAAATCAATGTTATCTTCTACACATACTTCACAACCCTCCCATAAAAAATACTTAATGTAAAAAAAAAAAAAGCAAGCAAACCAGTCCAGACCATAGAAATCCCAGTAATTCCGTCACCCAAAGAAAGCACCCATAAGTGTTTTGTGTACTACTCCTCCTGTCTTTTTCATTTCTCTTCTTTCACACGGCACAGGAAGCTTTCTTCAGCACAGGAAGCTTTCTTCAGCTACGCTGCTCTGGAGAAAGGCAGGGCTGCCGTAACATGCTGTCCGTGCCAGTTGTCTCTCAATCCCTTTCAGTTCATTCTGCTTCTTTTTCTCCTCAGCTGCTCTCCTCCTTTCCTCTTCTGCCCAAATTTTCAGGTGGCTGTAACGCTTAGCAGCACCATCTTGTCCGTGACCTTCCCACCGGCCCTCCTGTCTTTCCTTGAAGTGATTTTATTTGGACAAACCAGCATTTCTGTGGAAACGTTGATTTCTGTAATGACCCTTGTCTGCCTTGCCTTTCTTGCGCAGGAACCAGTAGACCCTCTAAAGGAAGAAGTCTTATTGGTTACGTTGATAACTCACCTCAGATCACGGGGAGAGGAGCAACAGTGGAACCAGTCTTCTCTGTGGATGAGTCTTCTGCCTCTGTCCTCACTGGAAAACTGACTACTGTCTTTCTTCCAATTGTCTACACAATCGTATTTGCGGTTGGTTTGCCAAGTAATGGCATGGCCCTGTGGGTCTTTCTTTTCCGAACGAAGAAGAAGCACCCTGCTGTGATTTACATGGCCAACCTGGCCTTGGCGGACCTCCTCTCTGTTATCTGGTTCCCTTTGAAGATTGCCTATCACATCCATGGCAACAACTGGATTTATGGGGAATCTCTCTGCAAGGTACTTATTGGCTTTTTCTACGGCAACATGTACTGCTCCATCCTCTTCCTGACCTGTCTCAGTGTGCAGAGATACTGGGTCATCGTGAACCCCATGCTGTACCCCATGAAGAAGGCGAGCATTGCCATCAGTGTCTCCCTGGGAATATGGCTGCTGATTCTGCTGGTTACTATCCCCTTATACACTGTGAAGCAGACCCTCTACATTCCAGCCCTTAACATCACGACCTGTCATGATGTTTTGCCAGAGGCGGTGTTGGTGGGGGACATGTTCAATTATTTCCTCTCTCTGGCCATCGGAGTCTTTCTGTTCCCAGCCTTCCTTACGGCCTTTGCCTATGTGCTGATGATCCGGACCCTCCAATCTTCTGCCTTGGATAAAAACTCGGAAAAGAAGAGGCAGAGAGCCATCAAGCTCATCGTCACTGTCCTGGCCATGTACCTGATCTGCTTCACTCCTAGTAACCTTCTGCTCGTGGTGCATTACTTCCTGATTAAAAACTGGGGCCAGAGCCACGTCTATGCTCTGTACCTCATAGCCCTCTGCCTCTCCACCCTCAACAGCTGCATTGACCCCTTTGTCTATTACTTCATTTCACAAGACATCAGGGATCATGCAAAGAATGCTCTGCTTTGTCGGAGTGTCCGTACTGTAAAGCAGATGCAAATATCCCACACATCAGTCAAATTCTCTAGGAAATCCAGCTCTTACTCTTCAAGTTCAACCAGTGTTAAAACCTCCTATTGAGTTTTCCAGCTCCTCGGATGGAAGTTAGGGGGATTTGGAACCTGATTAACATTATGGGGATGCTTCTGTTGTTTCCCAACCATGTGGGTTTCGCCACATACCCTGTATATGCAACAGCTCTCAGGATTGCTGGGAGCTTCCCTGTTTTCATAAGGAAAGTCCCCCAAATTAACATAGATGTCAGTTTCAGAATTCCTCTACTCAGGTGCTCCTGGAAACGGAACTGATGGAAGCAGACTTTTCAGAAGGTGGAGAAAAGACAAAAACCCAGTGACTTGCAAAGACTAGTATTGGCGTGAAGACCAAGTTCTTAGCTACAACTACATTTTACATCTGGGGTCAGTCACAACCATGTTAGGGCTTCAGGGCCCTCAGAGATGATTGGTCCAATTGACCGGCTTTAAGGATAAGGAAACTAAAGAGGTGAGGGAGCTGCCCAGAATTAGGTTTCCAACCAATGGCAATAAGTTAGGACTGGACAGTTTTGAATGGTCAGTGGGGTTCTTGTACCACCTCATCAAAATCCTTGTGGATCAGGCTTCCCTGGTGGCACAGTGGTTGAGAGTCCGCCTGCCGATGCAGGGGACATGGGTTCGTGCCCCAGTCCGGGAAGATCCCACATGCCGCGGAGTGGCTGGGTCCGTGAGCCATGGCCGCTGAGCCTGCGCGTCCGGAGCCTGTGCGCCGCAATGGGAGAGGCCACAACAGTGAGAGGCCTGCGTACCGAAAAAAAAAAAAAATCCTTGTGGATCTTGTTGAAAAATGCAGATTCATTATACTCAGGAATCAGAGCTCAGAGTCTGGGGACAGGGCCCAGGAACCTTCATTTTAACAAGATTTTCGTGCACTCCAAACTTTGGGAACTATTGGTCTGGGTACTGCTTCGACTTGACAAGGGGCCGTGGCAGTTTCTGAAAAGAGAAGCAAACAGGATGTTGTGTGTCTCTTTTATGTTCAACTTATAATGAATTCTGTTTGTTGACTTATTGGGACTTTCAATTATTTATCAATCCTTTGAGCTTTTGTGTATATCATTATCACTTCGAGGAAAATACATCAAGGATTTTAAATGTAGAAAAATAAATTTTGTGTAACTCTTTACTGACTTCAGTGAAATCTTCAGGTTGTCTGAATAATAGATTGTTTCACAACTAGGAATAGTGTTTACCACTTAGTATTTTAAAAAATTGTTGGGGCTTCCCTGGTGGCGCAGTGGTTGAGAATCCGCCTGCTAATGCAGGGGACACGGGTTCGAGCCCTGGTCTGGGAAGATCCCATATGCCACGGAGCAACTAAGCCCGTGCGCCACAACTACTGAGCCTGCGCATCTGGAGCCTGTGCTCCGCAACAAGAGAGGCCACGATAGTGAGAGAGAGGCCCGCGCACCGCGATGAAGAGTGGCCCCCGCTCGCCGCAAATGGAGAAAGCCCTCGCACAGAAACGAAGACCCAACACAGCCAAAAATAAATATAAAATAAATAAATAAATTTTAAAAAATTATTGTTGGACTATTTATTGCCAGTTTTGTTGACTTTTTATCAAATATGAAATTATAAAGCCGTCACTGGGTTTGAACCACATCCGTTTGGAAAAGAACTTCTGAAATAGAAGTGATTTGCAATGTATTTAAAGAGGTACTTGACTCCAAGCTGACTTTATACAACTGGTGTATTTGTGACCTTTTAAAATAATTGTTCTATTGTATGATTGATTTATAAATAACACATGACTTATTTTTTACAACTTATGTCTGAATTATGTGGCTTTTGCTTTCATTTTTGTTTTCAAGGGAGGGAGTGAGAGAAGGGAAGCAAAGGCATCACTCTTCTAAGAAGAAATGTAAGTGATTCTCACATCTTATTTTTTACGTAAATAGGGCCATATTATACACATTGCTCTGTGATAATTGTTTTTCTTTTAACCACATTTTAGAATTCTTTCCATGTCTGCATCTATGAATTGACCTCCATTTTTAAAGGATACAGACTACTTAATATCTTGGATATATTGTGACGTTTTAGTCATTTAGTTATTTCCTACCTATGGCTCCTGAAATTGTTTCTTTCTCTCCCTCTTTTTTTTTTTCTTCCTCTTTTAAAACAGTGCTGGGCTTCCCTGGTGACGCAGTGGTTAAGAATCTGCCAGCCAGTGCAGGGGACACAGGTTCGAGCCCTGGTCTGGGAAGATCCCACATGCCACGGAACAACTGAGCCCACGTGCCACAACTACTGAGCCTGTGCTTTAGAACCCATGAGCCACAACTGCTGAGCCCACGTGCCATAACTACTGAAGCCCTCACACCTAGAGCGTGTGCTCCCCAACAAGAGAAGCCACCACAATGAGAAGCCTGTGCGCCACAGTGAAGAGTAGCCCCCACTCACCACAACTAGAGAAAGCCTGCGCACGGCAACAAAGACCCAACGCAACCAAAAATAAAATTAATTAATTAATTAAAAAAAAAACAGTGCCTCATTGAACATCTGTGTGTAGACATCTTTGTGAGTATTTCTGTAGGATGAGGTCCTGAAAATAGAATGGCCAGGTCAAAAGTTATCGATGCCCATTTAAAATTTTGGTAACACTTGCCAAATGGCCTTCAGTAATTTATACTTCTACCAAAACGTATGTTTGCACCTACTTCCTGAAATGCTCATCCATCAATCTTCTTTTTTTTTTTTTTCTTTTTTTGCGATACGCGGGCCTCTCACTGTTGTGGCCTCTCCCATTGCGGAGCACAGGCTCCGGACGTGCAGGCTCAGCGGCCATAGCTCACGGGCCCAGCCACTCCGCGGCATGTGGGATCCTCCCGGACCAGGGCACAAACCCGTGTCCCCTGCATCGGCAGGCGGGCTCTCAACCACTGCGCCACCAGGGAAGCCCCGTCAATCTTTTGAAATGTTACCAATCTAATAGGAAAAAATCTCATTGTTATTTTACTTTGTATTGAAGCAGCACAGCTTAGTGGCTGCCAGGCAGGGCTGAATTCTGACTCCATTATTTCTTTGTTTTATTTAACTTAGGGAAGATGCTTCTCTGTGCTTCAGTTTCCTCATTTGTAAAATGAGGATAATAGTATCTTATAGAGTTATTAGGATTAAGTGTTTGGCACGTATATGCTCATAAATTTTATGTAGCATTATTACTGTTACTCCCTAACTACTGATGTGATCTCATTTCTGATTTGCCCCCTTTCACTTCAGTGCCGGATACACCCTGCCTTCCTCGCTGGCTCTGCTTTCAGTCTCATAGCAGGCTGTCTCATAGTGGGGTTCCCATTTTATAGGTGGGAAAGCAAAAGATGGTGGACACAGGATAAAAGGGAGAGGAAACAAATGGCTCTCAGGGGCCCTGCAGATGGTCTGTGGGCTCATCCAATGGAAAACATTTTTTTGGTATTTGCTATTTTTTAAGTGATTTTTTAAAATTAATTAATTATTTTTGGCTGTGTTGGGTCTTTGTTGCTGTGCGCAGGCTTTCTCTGGTTACGGTGAGTGGAGGCTACTCTTCGTTGCAGTACGCAGGCTTTCCATTGCGGTGGCTTCTCTTGTTGCGGAGCACGGGCTCTAGGCACGCGGGCTTCAGTAGTTGTGGCACGTAGGCTCAGTAGTTGTGGCACGTAGGCTCAGTAGTTGTGGCTCACGGGCTCTAGAGCGCAGGCTCAGTAGTTGTGACGCATGGGCTTAGTTGCTCTGCAGCATGTGGGATCTTCCCAGACTAGGGATCGAACCCGTGTCCCCTGCACTGGCAGGCGGATCCTTAACCACTGCGCCACCAGGGAAGTCCCTACTATTTCTTTTTTTTGCGGTACGGGGGCCTCTCACTGTTGCGGCCTCTCCCGTTGCGGAGCACAGGCTCCAGACGCGCAGGCTCAGCGGCCATGGCTCACGGGCCCAGCCGCTCCGCGGCATGTGGGATCTTCCCGGACCGGGGCACGAACCCATGTCCCCTGCATTGGCACGCGGACTCTCAACCACTGCGCCACCAGGGAAGCCCCCTGCTATTTGCTGATGGTTAAAAAAATCAAACTGAATAAAAATATATAAAATAAAAAAATTTTACTTCTTTGCTACTCATGCTCATTCTTATTTCTCAGAGGGAACTAATTTTTATAATTTATAGAAAGTATATGTATTTTATATGTATGTTATACTCTTAAAATAAGAATGAATATGTATGTGTATGTAAATACATATGTGCATGTATATGTCAACTTCTAAATCAGTTCATGTGGATCTTCCTCATTATTTTCAGTGACTAGGTAGTATTCCGTGCACGGGTGATCATAATTTAATCACTACCTATCGAAGAAATATTTTTCTTGGTTCATTTTCACCAAGTCTGTGAATCTACATTAAAAAGTGTAAAAAAAAAAGATTTGGGAAATAGAATCGTGGGTGTTTGTTTGCTAAAGCAAATTCTTTTCCAATCATGTTTGTTTCTTTTGCCTTTGAGGAGTGACTCACAAAGGTCTTGTTCTACCTGAATCAGGCCCCTGACGGGAGGGAGGAGGAACTCTGAACCTGAGCTTGGAAATGCCCTGCATGTTCTTGTCTTTGCTCTGTGCCCCCAGTCTTAGTGCATTCTGATTTTTCTAAACTATCTGAATACTTGAATGTTGCACTCTTTTGGCTCCATTGAGTAAAGGAGAGCTCTCTTAATTTGAAAGTGAATGTGGATTGTCCCACTGTGCGGGACACATGTTAAACTGGCTTGATTGGAGTTGTTTGGGCATTTCTCTGTATGTCATTTCAGTCGTTTGTAGCAGGAGTTTCAGAGGTAATTAATTTCCCGGTTATCAAGATTTCATAGATCCTAGGGCTATAATCTCATCAGTATGCACAGTTTACTGATTACAACTTTGTTCCTGTAGCTTTAACACTCTGGAGGCCCTTGGAGGACTGGAATGTATTACCAAATCAGAGGTACAGTTCATCATACTGTTCCCAGGTCTCATCGATTAAAACCATGGGTCTGCTTCAGAGCTTGGATGTTGTCTTAAAAAGCGAAGTTTCTGATTTCGCAGTAGTCAAAGGATGTGTCTAGTCCATCCCCACTCCTCATTCTGAAGGGGAAAAAACCAGACCCTGAGGGACCTGGTCCTCCATTTTATCCAAAGCCTTGGAATGTCACTGAGATGGTTGTTTAAATGTAAATAATTGGAGTCACTCAGGTCACACTTTGGAAATGCCTTTTTTTGAAAGAGAGCGTGACGAATTCTGTGGTTTGGGTATGAGCTGCCTTTGCCTCTACCTGTTGGTCAATCTGTGGAATATTTCCCAGTGTCTGTCTTTATTGGTGAGAAATTAGGCACAACCAGTTCTGCACCGCCTCCTGCAGAAAACACAGCCTTCGCCTGTGGGCTCCACGAACTCTGGTTAAGCCATCAGCACCCAGCAAGTGTGAGTGGTTCATTCACTCATCCCGCAATGATTGCAACATTGTTGCCTTATTAACTGCAAAGAATTAAATCAGGATTCCCACATTAGCAACATTCTAACTGTGGGATTAATGTTCTCAGTGAAATTAATCAATATTAAAAAAAAAATCCTCCAGTATTTGGGTTAATGGAAGGCCTTTAAAGAAGAGCCTATTCTGAAGCCAGGTCTTGAGAGTGGGAGAAAGTCAAGAAAAACAAAAGGACAAGAGGCTTAGGAAGGGCCATTATTGTGGCTTCTCTCAATATTGTGATGCTTAAACCTTTCAAAAAATAAACCTAAAAATTATAAAAGTAATAAGTGGTTCTTGTAAATAAATCTGAGAATATAAGAGCATATACTGAAAAGTGGACCCATCCACGTCAGAACCTAGTTACTCCCTTTGTGCATCCTTTGAAGTATTTTTTATGCATGAATAAGTATAAGTACCTATATGCTTCTTTTGAAAAGTAAAAGAGTTATACTATGTATGTTATTTATGCATAATCATTTTCCTCAAAACTTAGTGGCTTAAAGTAACAATAAACCTTTGCTAACTGGTGGCTTAAAGTAACTTTAGTGGCTTAAAGTAACAATAAACCTTTGCTAACTGGTGTAGTTTCTGTGGGTCAAGAACTGAGGAGCAGTTTAGCCACGTGGTTCTTGTTTGGGATCTCGTGAGGTGGCAGTCATCTGAAGGCTTGACTGGGGCTGAGGACCCACTTCCAGTGTGGCTTCCTCACAGGGCTGGCACGTTGATGCTGGCTGGTGGCAGGAAGCCTCGGTTCCTCTCCATGAGGGCTTCTCCACAGGCCTGCTCAAGTGATCTCATAACACGAAGGTTGGCCTCCCCGAAAATGAGTGATCCAGAGAACAAGGAGGACCTGCAATGACCTTTAGAACCCAGCCTCAGAAGTCACCCCATCATCTCCACCTTACTCTACTGGTCACACAGACTAAATGCAGTTCACTTCGGGAGGGGACTACATAAGAGCATAAAAGCAGGAGTCAAGGATCACTGAGGGCCATATTGGACGCTGGCTACCACACTGTATATGAACACATCTTGGACATTATTTCCATATCAGCATTTAGAGATTGACCTCATTATTTTAAATGGTTGTATCCATTGTATGGATATACTATATAAGGAATCCTCCAGCTTTTAGGTTGTTTCCAGATTTTTGCTCTACATATATTGCTATTCAGGCAATCTTTGGGTGAATATCTTTTTATATCTTTACATACTTGTTCATTCAATATTCTTCCACTATGTACTATACGCCAAGTCATGCTCAAGGCAGTGAGGGACATTGTGGAGAACAAAATAGACAAGATCCGTGTTCTCACTGAGTTGACTTTCTGATTGGGCAGAGACCAGAAATAAGAAAAATATCTACTAGTAGTAAATTTTCAGACAGGGCAAATGCTAAGAATACTAGGGTTTCAGGGAAGGTTTCAAAGAAGGTGAAATTTAAGTTGCAATGTAAAGGACAAGAAAGCCAGCCCTGGGAGGATCCCAAGCAAGGGCTTCATGGGAATGGGTGAGGGGAATAAGTATGAGCAAATAGGTTGGAGAGATAGGCAGGTGCTGGGTAACTGAAGAGATTTGTAAGGGAGTAAGGAGCTTGACTTTCCTTCTAGGTGGGATTCCATAGGATTGTCTTACTGATAGTCACAGGATACGGATTATAGAAGGGCAAGAGGGAAGCAAGAACAATTAGGGAATTCCAGCAACGCAAGCAAGAGATGATGTCGGCTTGAATTCGGGTGATGATAGAAGGGAACTAATTTGGGCTGCGTTTTGAAGGTAGAGTCAAAACATGTGAGGAAAAGAGAAATCTAGGAATCGAAGATCATAGATTTTTTTCTCAGTGGATAATGATGAAATAATTAGGCATGAGCAAGTTTGGAGTTTGAAAGTCAAGAGTTCTGTTTTGGCCAAGACATCTTGAGTTTGAGATGCCTGTCAGACATCCAAGTAGAACCGCTGAGTGGGACATTTGGATATCTGAGTCTGGAATTTTCAGTGATCAGGGTGAGAGATCCAGAGTTGAGTCTTTGCCGTATCACTAGCACTTTTAAAGTAAAGGACTTAGCTATTCTAGGCAAGAGAATAGACGAAGAGAAGGGGGCCTGGGACAAAGGCCTTTGACACTTAAAACTTTTCAAGCAGAGAAGGAGCCAGTAAAAGAGACTGAGAAGGACTGGCCACTGGAGCAGAAAGAAAGTCCAGAGAATCTGTTTTGGGGGAAGCCAAGGGCATGAAGGAGAGAGGGGTCAATCACAGGAAATATTACTAGAGGTCAAGTGAGATAAGAACAGAGAAGTGACTATTGGATCTTATCACATGGAGAACGTTGGTGACCTTGACAAGACCATCAATCTCTATGTTGTGGTGGGGAGAGGAAGCCAGAAGGTTCAAGAAGGAATGAGAAGTAAGGAAGTGAATGCAGTGATGATAGACAATCCTGACAATCCCGTACAGCAAGTTTAATTGCAAAAGGGAGCAGAGGACTGTGGGGCAAGAGAGAGTGATTCTGTTATCTTTTTTTTTTTTTTTTAAAAAAACACTTTTTGGCCACGCCACGTGGTGTGCAGGATCTTAGTTCCCCGACCAGGGGTCGAATCTGCACCCCCCTGAAGTGGAAGTGGGGGGTTTTAACCACTGGACCACCAGGGAACTCCCTCTGTTATCTTTAGAATGTGGTGATGGGAGTGATCCAGTAGAGAGCGGAGAGATACTGATGGTGGGAGAGACTTTGGATATACTGTATTCTAGAAGTAGAATTCCTGGGTCAAAGAGTCTGTATCATTTTGATCAGGATTAATTGCCCTATTGAGATGGCATACCAGTCAGTTTACACACTTGTCAACAGTGTGTGAATGTCTTTGCCTCACACTGTTGTAAACACAGGGATTTCACAGTCTTAAATATTTGCTTATCTAAACTTCACAAATTTTGAGTGTAATCGTCATGCAGAGCTATGAGCACCTTGGGAGAAATGAAACTGTGTCTTTCCTCCTTTATTTACTTTGGGCATATTCTTTTCCTGCCAATCTTCACCACTAAAGCAGGGCCACTTGAAAGGTGCTAGCTTTGGGGAAATTTGGTCCCATTTCTCTTTGTACTGTCTCTGAGAGGAAACCTAAAGTATTCTTTTGGGTGGGTTGCAGAAAACTCCTGTTCCATTTGGGACCTCCTTTGTTCTAGAAAGTCCTCTATCATTCTTTCACAGAGAATAGGAGGGCATGGCTGCAGCCCATCCACCTGATACCTAATAGCTTGGAGTCTGAGCCCTGGGCCCTGGCCAGCTCACCTGCAGATGAGGGATTAATCCTCAGCATCACCAGGTCTTGGCTGTCATCTGAGTACCTTACTCCAGCTTCAGCATGTAGCCTGGGGTGCGTGACTTCAGTGCATAAAAGAGTTTAATTAGAGCTTCTGTGTAGCACTGGCTAGACTTAATTACCTAATCCCCCGACAGAGTAGTTTAGCCAAGATCTTGTGTTCAGAGCTCTTTCAGAAGCTACCTGGGCACTTGGAGGGGACTGTATCTAGTTCTTATTGGTGACAAATTTTCCCTCCAACTAAAGATTTTTGTAGATGGGAGGTTTTGTTTAAAATATAGCTGATTTATCAGAATTTATGGTTTAAAAAGAATTGCAGGGCAAGGAGGGAAATGATAATATTTATTCCAATGATAGTTTCTGTTAATTAAAACTAGAATCCTTTTTTTTTCTTTACTTCTTAAAAATTTAATAATTATGGAGAATTTTGTACCCACACAGAAGATGACTGAATTGTATAAGGAAGCTCTAGGTCCACGTACCCATCGCTCAGTCCCAACAACCATCAATCCTTCAATTCTGCCCCTTCCAGCACCACCCCGTTTATTCTGAAGCAAGTCTCAGAAATCATATTATTTCACTTGTAAATGTTTCAGTGATTCTAAAAGAAAAGGAGTTTAAAAATCATACCTCAAAAATAAGCAATTCTTTAGTATCAAATATCCTGTCAGTGTTCAAATTTCTACTTGTCTCAAATGTCATACTGGGTTTTTTTGTTTTTTTGTTTTTTAAAGAGCATATGCGTTTTTGTTTTTTTTTTAAAGAAGATGTTGGGAGTAGGGGTTTATTAATTAATTAATTAATTTTTGCTGTGTTGCGTCTTCATTTCTGTGCGAGGGCTTTCTCTAGTTGTGGCAAGCGGGGGGCCACTCTTCATCGCGGTGTGCGGGCCTCTCACTATCGCGGTCTCTCTTGTTGTGGAGCACAGGCTCCAGACGCGCAGGCTCAGTAGTTGTGGCTCACGGGCTTAGTTGCTCTGCAGCATGTGGGATCCTCCCAGACCAGGGCTCGAACCTGTGTCCCCTGCATTGGCAGGCTGATTCTCAACCACTGCGCCACCAGGGAATCCCGTTTTTTTTTTTTTTTAGTTAAAAAAAAACCCCTAGAATCCAAATAAAGGTCACACGTTGCAATTGATTAATGTCTTTTAAGCCTCTTAATTTATCTTTTTTCTTTTTCCTTCTTGCAATTTATTTGTTGAAGAAAAAACAGGTTATTTGTTGGGAGATTTTCCCACAGTCTGGATTATGCTAACTGCACTCCATTGGCAATTTAAAAAGCCTACCGTGGGAGAGAAAAGGCTCTTTTGACCCAAGAACTCTGATTATATATCCGTTCATTTTGCACTTTATGGGAAGCAACTAGGAATACTAAAATCCTTATCACTTTGCTCTTCTATGTAAGGATCTTTTTTTTTTTTTTTTTGATGTACGCGGGCCTCTCACTGTTGTGGCCTCTCCCGTTGCGGAGCACAGGCTCCGGACGCTCAGGCTCAGCGGCCATGGCTCACCGGCCCAGCCTCTCTGCGGCACGTGGGATCTTCCCGGACCAGGGCATGAACCCGTGTCCCCTGCATCGGCAGGCGGACTCCCAACCACTGTGCCACCAGGGAAGCCCCTATGTAGGGATCTTAATGTGCTCCTAAGGACAGGGAAGAGCAGGCCCCAGGCCACTGTCCACACCTGGCTGGCTGTGCCTGGGAATTCCACTCTGACAGGACCCATCCTTAACTGACAGTGTGGACGTTCCACATGTGCCTTCTGCTCCCACACATTCATTCTGGCCTCCCCAGAATGTCCATCATTCTTTATATCTACAGTTTGGAGCTTTTAATTTTCTTTTTTCAGGTGGGCTGGAATAGTTATTTTAGAAAGAGAGATGTTTCAGTCTCCAGAGCCTATCCTGGAGTTTTTTCTTTCAAGATACTCTTGTGTGTGTTGGACCCTTTCTGACCTGTGTCTGCCCCTCTCTTTTCTTTCAAGTGGTGATTCTCTAGGCCAAGAGCGATCTTAGGCCCAGGGCTGATGGTCCAGGATGCCCTGCGCTGGCTGGTCTGAGGAGAAGCATGAATGGCTTCTGCGTCTTTTGAGGAGTGGTATTCAACTGGCATCTGGGAAGGCATGAGCAAAATTAAATAAAATCTCCTGAGCAGATCTAGGGAGGCCAAGCCACAACTTGAAGGTTCTTCTGGATCTTTCAGCTTGGACAGGAATATGACACCTGAGTGTCTCGAGGTGAGGTGGGAGTGAAGCAGGAGGCCAGGATGGTCACAGGAGCCAGAAGGAAACTAACTGTGCAGGGCAAGGGGCCCATCAGAAGCCCAGGGCTCTGAGCCACTGTCAGCCCCTCCCTCGTGTTTCTCTCTCTCTCTCTTTCTTTCTCCTTGTGGCCAAGGTAACCAGGACACCTTTTACACAGGAAGCCCTATGGTAACCACCCTCTGACCTTTTTTTTGTCCTACCCAACCCCTGCCTTATGGCCCAGAGCTCTCCTTCCTCGAACTTCAACCTTTAGAGTTAGAAACCAGAATCTTCCACTTTTTTCTTTCTTTTTTTTAACCTTAAAGCTGCCTTCTGGGGAGATGAGGTAAGGAGAATGCTCTTATCTTGATTTCAGGGGGTGGAGATGACAGGCTTCCTCCAGAGAGCTAACTCTGGAGCCCTGACTGGGAATCACCCAGGTCTCAGGAAGTCTTTGTGGCTGTGGAGTCCAGATTCAGGGTGTGGCGGGTATGTTGTTTGTTATCAGGAGAGAAAGCAGGCAGAGCTGTAATTTATGACTTAGAGCCCGTAAATCTCTGAGTAAAAAGAATGCAAGGCTCTGAGTTTCCCACGAAACTGCTTGAGATAGACCCCCCTACCAGCGCCCCCCAGTGGTGAAGAGCAAGTACTCTGGAGCCAGATGAACTGGGTTCAAATCCTCACTTCACCAACAGTGACTTTGGGAAAATTACTGATTTCTCAGTGCTTCAGCTGTAAGACAGGGCTAGTGATTCTTCATATGATTTCTGAGGATGAAATGAATGAATACATTTAAACTGTCTAGAATGGTACTTGGCCAGAGTATGTGCTGACTAATATTAGTTACTATTATTTTCCTTTAATCCAGTTCCTGTGCAGGGACAGTGGAAAGCATGGGGTGATATGGGAACACTAGGAGGGCTTGAACATTCAAGGGAGCTGAGGGGTGTCAGGGAGGCTTCCTTGGAGGACTAATGCCTGAGCTGGGTAACTGAGCATCCCAGGAGCAGCGTGTTATGTGTGGGGCAGATGGGCAGCTGAGATGGGTAGGAGTACCTCACAGAGCTTAGGCTTAACCTGGAAATTGTGGGGACCCTCCATGAGGTTAAGGTAGGGAGACGGTCAGGTGTGCCTCCCAGCAGCTGGTGGAGGCTGAGTTTGAAGAAAGGCAAAGTGGGTGCAGGAGGTGAGTCTGGTCTCTTACAGTAATTCAGGCCAGAAATGGCAAGGGCCTGAATCTCCGTGCTAGGGTTGGAGAGGAGGGGATGGGGGACTCAGGAGGTAAAGCCTAACAATGAATGAATGAGAGGAGGAGGGACCAGAAACAGCATGACACTCAGGTTTCCGGCTCATGCTATCAGGTGAATGGGGGTGTTGCTGCTGATTGAGACAGTAAACAAAGGAGGGGCCGTCTGGATCCTCCAGAGGAGGAATGAGGGGGTAAGGGAGTGAAAATGTTCAATTCGATCTGGTGTGACTAAGGCATTTGAGATGCCTATGTGCTGTCTAAGGGGAGATGTCCTGTAGTCAGTTTATTTATACTCTGCTCTGTCCCAGGTAGAATTTAAAGTGATACATAAGGATACATAAAGTAGAGGCATATATGATAAATTAAGTAGAAGTGAAAGAAGAAAAACAAGAGTAGAATGTAAAACTGAGGAAGGAGGGAGGTTGATACAGAACACGCAGCAGAAAGCAGAAGTCACAAGCTGACTGGATTCAGCTGACCTCTACTGTTTGTGCTGGCCTGCAGTCTAATGTTTCTCTGTTTATTTTTGGTTGGGCTTTTTGCTTTTTGCTTTTTTGGAGTGTAGTCTTAAAATCCAGGAGTTCCCCAAAATTAGGATTTCTGGCTTTGTCTAAACATATGGGAAGTTCTGGGAGCTCTGAGCCATATTCTGATGTGGCAACAATTATTTAGATCTAAGGAGCAGTCACCGTTCTTTTTTTTTTTTAATTTTTTAATTAGTTTTTGGTTTTTTTGTCTTTTTGTTTTTTATACAGCAGGTTCTTATTAGTCATCAATTTTATACACATCAGTGTAGACATGTCAATTCCAGTCGCCCAATTCAGCACACCACCATCCCCATCCCCCCGCGGTTTTCCCCCCTTGGTGTCCATATGTTTGTTCTCTACATCTGTGTCTCAACTTCTGCCCTGCAAACCGGCTCATCTGTACCATTTTTCTAGGTTCCACATACATGCGTTAATATGTGATATTTGTTTTTCTCTCTCTGACTTACTGCACTCTGTATGACAGTCTCTAGATCCATCCACGTCTCAACAAATGACTCAATGTCTTTCCTTTTTATGGCTGAGTAATATTCCATTGTATATATGTACCATGACTTCTTTATCCATTCATCTGTCGATGGGCATTTAGGTTGCTTCCATGACCTGGCTATGGTAAATAGTGCTGCAATGAACATTGGGGTGCATGACTCTTTTTGAATTATGGTTTTCTCAAGGTATATGCCCAGTAGTAGGATTGCTGGGTTGTATGGTAGTCCTGTTTTTAGTTTTTTAGGGAACCTCCATACTGTTCTCCATAGTGGCTGTATCAATTTACATTCCCACCAACAGTGCAAGAGGGTTCCCTTTTCTCCACACCCTCTCCAGCATTTATTGTTTCTAGATTTTTTGATGATGGCCATTCTGACTGGTGTGAGGTGATACCTCATTGTACTTTTGATTTGCATTTCTCTAATAATTAGTGATGTTGAGCATTCTTTCATGTATTTGTTGGCAATCTGTATGTCTTCTTTGGTGAAATGTCTATTTAGGTCTTCTGCCCATTTTTGGATTGGGTTGTTTGTTTCTTTAATATTGAGCTGCATGAGCTGTTTATATATTTTGGAGATTAATCCTTTGTCCATTGATTCATTTGCAAATATTTTCTCCCATTCTGAGGGTTGTCTTTTCTTGTTGTGTATGGTTTCCTTCGCTGTGCAAAAGCTTTGAAGTTTCATTAGGTCCCATTTGTTTATTTTTGTTTTTATTTCCATTACTCCAGGAGGTGGGTCAAAAAAGATCTTGCTGTGATTTAGTGTTCTTCCTATGTTCTCCTCTAAGAGTTTTTTAGTGCCCAGTCTTACATTTAGGTCTCGAATCCATTTTGAGTTTCTTTTTGTGTATGGTGTTAGGGAGTGTTCTAATTTCATTCTTTTACATGTAGCTGTCCAGTTTTCCCAGCACCACTCATTGAATAGACTGTCTTTTCTCCATTGTATATCTTTGCCTCTTTTGTCATAGATTAGTTGACCATAGGTGCATGGGTTTATCTCTGGGCTTTCTATCTTGTTCCATTGACCTATGTTTCTGTTTTTGTGCTAGTACCATATTGTCTTGATTACTGTAACTTTGTAGTATAGCATGAAGTCAGGGAGTCTGATTCCTCCAGCTCCTTTTTTTTCCAAGACTGCTTTGGATATTCGGGGTCTTTTGTGTCTCCATACAAATTTTAAGATTTTTTTGTTCTACTTCCATAAAAATGCCATTGGTAATTTGATAGGGATTGCACTGAATCTGTAGATTACTTTGGGTAGTAGAGTCATTTTCACAATATTCATTCTTCCAATCCAAGAACATGGTGTATCTCTCCATCTGTTGGTATCATCTTTAATTTCTTTCATCAGTGTCTTATAGTTTTCTGCATATAGGTCTTTTAACTCCCTAGGTAGGTTTATTTCTAGGTATTTTATTCTTTTTGTTGCAATGGTAAATGGGAGTGTTTCCATAATTTCTCTTTCAGATTTTTCAGCATTAGTGTATAGGAATGCAAGAGATTTCTGTGCATTAATTTTGTATCCTGCAACTTTACCAGATTCATTGATTAGCTCTAGTAGTTTTCTGGTAGCATCTTTAGGATTCTCTATGTATAGTATCATGTCATCTGCAAACAGTGACAGTTTTACTTCTTCTTTTCCAAATTGTATTCCTTTTATTTCTTTTTCTTATCTGATTGCCATGGCTAGGACTTCCAAAACTATGTTGAATAATAGTGGTGAGAGTGGACATCCTTGTCTTGTTCCTGATCTTAGAGGAAATGCTTTCAGTTTTTCGCCATTGAGAATGATGTTTGCTGTTGGTTTGTCATATATGGCCTTTATTATATTGAGGTAGGTTCCCTCTATGCCCACTTCCTGGAGAGTTTTTATCATAAATGGGTGTTGAATTTTGTCAAAAGCTTTTTCTGCATCTGTCGAGATGATCATATGTTTTTTACTCTTCAATTTGTTAATATGATTTATCACATAGATTGATTTGCGTATATTGAAAAATCCTTGTATCCCTGGGAAAAATCCCACTTGATCATGGTGTATGATCCTTTTAATATGTTGCTGGATTCTGTTTGCCAGTATTTTGTTGAGGATTTTTGCATCTATATTCATCAGTGACATTGGTCTGTAGTTTTCTTTTTTTGTAGTATCTTTGTCTGGTTATGGTATCACAGTGTTGGTGGCCTCATAGAATGGGTTTGGGAGTGTTCCTCCCTCTGCAATTTTTTGGAAGAGTTTGAGAAGGACGGGTGTTAGCTCTTCTCTGAATGTTTGATAGAATTCACCTGTGAAGCCATCTGGTCCTGGACTTTTGTTTGTTGGAAGATTTTTAATCACAGTTTCAATTTCATTACCTGTGATTGGTCTGTTCATATTTTCTATTTCTTCCTGGTTCAGTCTTGGAAGGTTATACCTTTCTAGGAATTTGTCCATTTCTTCCACGTTGTCCCTTTTATTGGCATAGAGTTGCTTGTAGTAGTCTCTTGGGTTGCTTTGTATTTCTGTGGTGTCTCTTGTAACTTCTCCTTTTTCATTTCTAAATTTATTGATTTGAGTCCTCTCTCTCTTTTTCTTGATGAGCCTGGCTAATGGTTTATCAATTTTGTTTATCTTCTCAAAGAACCAGCTTTTAGTTTTATTGATGTTTGCTATTGTTTTCTTTGTTTCTATTTCATTTATTTCTGCTCTGATCTTTATGATTTCTGTCCTTCTACTAACTTTGGGTTTTGTTTGTTCTTCTTTCTCTGGTTCCTTTAGGTGTAAAGTTAGATTGTTTATTTGAGATTTTTCTTGTTTCTTGAGGTAGGCTTGTATAGCTATAAACTTCCCTCTTAGAACAGCTTTTGCTGCATCCCATAGGTTTTAGATCCTCGTGCTTTCATTGTCACTTGTCTCTAGGTATTTTTTGATTTCCTCTTTGCTTTCTTCAGTGATCTCTTGGTTATTTAGTAACATATTGTTTAGCCTCCATATGTTTGTGTTTGTTACATGTTTTTCCCTGAAATTAATTTCTAACCTCATAGCGTTGTGGTCAGAAAAGATGCTTGATATGATTTCAAGTTTCTTAAATTTACTGAGGCTTGACTTGTGATCCAAGATGTGATCTATCCTGGAGAATATTCTGTGTGCACTAGAGAAGAAAGTGTAATCTGCTGTTTTTGGATGGAATGTCCTATAAATATCAATTAAATCTATCTGGTCTATTGTGTCATTTAAAGCTTCTGTTTCCTTATTTATTTACATTTTGGATGATCTGTCCATTGGTGTAAGTGAGGTGTTAAAGTCCCCCACTATTATTGTGTTACTGTCCATTTCCTCCTTTATAGCTGTTAGCAGTTGCCTTATGTATTGCGGTGCTCCTATGTTGGGTGCATATATACTTATAATTGTTATGTCTTCTACTTGGATTGATCCCGTGATCATTATGTAGTGTCCTTCCTTGTCTCTTGTAAAATTCTTTATTTTAAAGTCTATTTTATCTGATATGAGTATAGCTACTCCAGCTTTCTTTTGATTTCCATTTGCATGGAATATCTTTTTCCATCCCCTCACTTTCAGTCTGTATGTGTGCTAGGTCTGAAGTTGGTCTCTTGTAGACAGCATATAGATGGGTCTTGTTTTTGTATCCAATCAGCAAGCCTATGTCTTTTGCTTGGAGCATGTAATCCATTCATGTTGAAGGTAATTATCGATATGTATGTTCCTATGACCATTTTCTTAATTGTTTTGGGTTTGTTTTTGTATGCCCTTTTCTTCTCTAGTGTTTCCCACTTAGAGAATTTCCTTTAGCATTTGTTGTAGAGCTGCTTTGGTGGTGCTGAATTCTCTTAGCTTTTGCTTGTCTGTAAAGCTTTTGATTTCTCCATAGAATCTGAATGAGCTCCTTTCCGGGTAGAGTAATCTTGGTTGTACGTTCTTCCCTTTCATCACTTTAAGTATATCATGCCACTCCCTGCTGGCTTGTAGACTTTCTGCTGAGAAATCAGGTGTTAACCTTATGGGAGTTCCCTTGTATGTTACTTGTCGTTTTTTCCTTGCTGCTTTCAATAATTTTTCTTTGTCTTTAATTTTTGCCAGTTTGATTACTCCTTGGGTTTATCCTGTATGGGACTCACTGTGCTTCCTGGACTATGGTTGCTATTTCCTTTCCCATGTTAGGGAAGTTTTCGACTATAATGTCTTCAAATATTTTCTCAGGTCCTTTCTCTCTCTCTTCTCCTTCTGGGACCCGTATAATGCAAATGTTGTTGCGTTTAATGTTGTCCCAGAGGTCTCTTAGGCTGTCTTCATTCTTTTTCATTCTTTTTTCTTTATTCTGTTCCGCAGCAGTGAATTCCACCATTCTGTCTTCCAGGTCAGTTATCCATTCTTCTGCCTCAGTTATTCTGCTATTGATTCCTTCTAATGTATTTTTCATTTCAGTTATTGTACTGTTCATCTCTGTTTGTTTGTTCTTTAATTCTTCTAGGTCTTTGTTTAACATTTCTTGCATCTTCTTGACCTTTGCCTCTATTCTTTTTCTGAGGTACTGGATCATCTTCACTATCATTATTCTGAATTTTTTTTCTGGTTGGTTGCCTATATCCACTTCATTTAGTTGTTTTTCTGGGGTTTTATCTTGTTCCTTCCTCTGGTACATAGCCCTCTGCCTTTTCATCTTGTCTATCTTTCTGTGAATGTGGTTTTTGTTCCATAGGCTGCAGGATTGTAGTTCTTCTTGCTTTTGCTGCAGTCACCATTCTTAAGAGGGCATGGATTCTCCAGTTTACCACAGTCTCCACCACTCCCTATTGTCTCCCCAACACTGAGGTGGAGTGTCAGTCCCATTTATCATCATGGACTATCTCTATCAAATGTGAAAAAAAAACCCAAAATAGGTTGAGTTTTCTTTTAAAATTCTCACTCTATTTTGCCTGTCTACACTAGCTGCCTGGCTGGTGATGCAGGCTGATGGTCATGGTTTACAACTGTTGCCCATTCTGATTGGGGCCTTTGTTGTACCTGCTGTCAAATATTTGAGCGTGGCTTCTGCTGTAGGAATTTGGGTTTATAACAGGTGGTAAAATCGTGTATTTGGCCTAGGTGGCCCCCAGACTTGGCGCTAGGCCTTTGAGCAGCCTAAGAAAAAGAGGATATCTTATCAGCCAGGCAATTCATCTTGTCCATAAAATGATTGCTTAAGCAAATCAGGACTCTGCTCCGCACAAAAACCACACAGAAACTTCTCTGAGAGTCTTCATAGAGAGGGAATGATATGTTCACACAACATCCGTCCCCATGGTGGATACTAACCTGGGGGAACTTCAGGTTGGCGGAAGAGTAAGATGCAGAGATCACCTTTCTCCCACGAATACATCAGAAATACATCTACACGTGGAACAGCTCATACAGAACACCTACTGAACTCTGGCAGAAGACCTCAGACTTCCCAAAAGGCAAGAAACTCCCCATGTACCTAGGTAGGGCAAGAGAGAAAAGGAAAAACAGACAAAAGAATAGGGACGGGACCTGCCCCTTGGGGAGGGAGCTGTGAGGGAGAAAATGTTTCCACACACTAGGAAGCCCTTTCGCGGGCGGAGACTGGGGTGGCAGAGGGGGGAAGCTTGAGAGCCACGGAGGAGAGCACAGCAACAGGGGTGCGGAGGGCAAATCAGAGAGATTCCCGCACAGAGGATCGGTGCCGACCAGCACTCACCAGCCCAAGAGGCTTGTCTGCTCACCCGCCGGGGCGGGCGGGGCTTGGAGCTGAGGCTCGGAGGTCGGATCCCAGGGAGAGGACTGGGGTTGGCTGCGTGAACACAGCCTGAAGGGGGCTAGTGCACCACAGCTAGCCGGGAGGGAGTCTGGGAAAAAGTTTGGACCTGCCAAAGGGGCAAGAGACCATTGTTTCAGGGTGCCTGAGGAGAGGGGCTTCAGAGCACCGCCTAAATGAGCTCCAGAGACAGGCGCGAGGTGGATGGACCTAGAGACTGTCATACAGAGTGAATGAAGTAAGTCAGAAAGATAAAAATGCCATATGCTAACCCATATATATGGAATCAAATCTAGGGGCAGGACAGGAATAAAGACAGACATAGAGAATGGACTTGAGGACACGGGGAGGGAGAAGGGGAAGCTGGGACGAAGTGAGAGAGTGGCATGGACTTATATACACTACCAAATGTAAAATAGATAGGTAGTGGGAAGCAGCTGCATAGCACAGGGAGATCAGCTCGGTGCTTTGTGACCACCTAGAAGGGTGGGATAGGGAGGGTGGGAGGGAGATGCAAGAGCGAGGAGATATGGGGATATATGTATGCATATAGCTGATTCACTTTATTATACAGCAGAAACTAACACACGATTGTAAGGCATTTATACTCCAATAAAGATGTTAAAAAAAAAAAATCTAGGGGCTTCCCTGGTGGGGCAGTGGTTGAGAGTCCGCCTGCCAATGCAAGGGATACGGGTTTGTGCCCAGGTCCGGGAAGTTCCCACATGCCGCGGAGCCTGCACGTCCGGAGCCTGTGCTCCGCAACGGGAGAGGCCACAACAGTGAGAGGCCCGCGTACCGAAAAAAAAAAAAAAATTCTAAGGCTGATTCTAGAAGCTTTGTTCAACATAGTCTAGTGGCATCTCCCCAGGCACAACTACTTAAGCAATTCTAGTGGAGGTCAATCTGCTACAGTTCGGGAACCTCATTCTCTACCAAACTGACCTAATACTGGGGTAATTTTAGAAAATATAGAAAATCTGGAGAAATGGATGGACTCCAAGTAATCTGCCGTAGATGATCCGAGGATTTGATACCTGAACTTGCAGCCGTCACCTTTTAACTATCAGGGAGGGACTAGAGCCAGCATACAGAAGATGGTAAGGAGGAAAGACAAAAGGTCTTGGGTCTTTGATAACATGGTTTAAACACTGAAACAACCAACCTCTGTCGTGTGAGTTAACAAATGTCCTTATTAAGTTTAAATTACTTTTATTGGGTTACTTGAATACTTGCTGACAAATGCATCAAAACTAGTAAAACCAATAACCAATTGAAGTCCCAAGAAAGAACAATGACAGCCATAAACAATCTAATTTCTCCTCCTGGGAGTGTAAGTATAGAAGAGGCAAATGGATGGGCTATGAAAAACGTTGGCATGTCACAAGAAGTTGTAGCTCTAGATTCTAGAGGAGTGGAAATAAAACCATACTAGTATGATTCTCAGGGGGTTCAGATCTCATGTCAGAGTTGGGGAAACAGACTTGGGAATTTGAATCACATAGTTTGTAGGTAAAACCCTCACAGGAGATGAAAATGCTCTAGGTTGACCACATACAGCAATGGAGAATACCTACATTCAAAGGGTAGGATTCAAGTTTCCCGCTAAGGAAAGAACACAGAGAAAGAACAGTTAGAAAGTTTGGAAGAAAATCAGCATAGCAAGAGGTGATGGAAACCAAGAGAGTAGAAACTTTAAAAAGGCAGGAATTGGAAACAATGTCAAGTACAGCCCACTAATATAAGGACTTGTGTGTGAAACTCATGTGAAATCCAGGCTTCCATACATACTCCCTCTGAGATGTCATTCTGCAGACACAAATGTCCCTGATCTATCCCATTCTTGTTTTTCCTAAAGTCTTCCACAGAAACTTTCATGTCTCAGATTTTTAGGAATGATAAAAAACAATTGACAATAAAGTTTAACTCCATGAGCTCCTAGGAACTTCTTCCTTATTTAATTTGTGCCTGCCATGTCCTTAGCCAATTTTAAAAATGGCTTCCTGGAAGTTGTGGTCTAACCAGAAATTGAAGCAATAAAATCTTTGTTTGCTAAAAGATAGAGCTGCCAGACCAGTTTCAATTTCTCAGTTATCTTTTGATAGGTCCAAGGGATGGAGCCTCTCTGGAGGCAATGAAAATGGAGTTCTAGAAGTATGTGAAATGCAAGGGATTTCGGACAGAGTCATTCATTCCTTCTCAGTCTTCTGCCATCTACGTCCAGGCTTGCCTCAGGGAGAACCATGTCAAGAGTAAGGTGAGGGCATGTGGCTTATCCAACTGAGATCCAATGTGTCCATCATCCAAAGTCTAAAGCACAAATTCTTCAGAAGTAGCCTCTGAACATTTATTTCACATTTATAAATTATGTTTATGAACTGTGTCAAGACTGGAGTTTTTCAACTCACATTCCTTTAGAGAGATTTTACATAAGAAATAATCCTTACTGTTAAGGTTGTAACCTCTAAAGAGAAATGTTTCAGCTTGGTGGATACATAGAATTTAAAAAAAAATCTAAAAGAGGGCTTCCCTGGTGGCGCAGTGGTTGAGAGTCCGCCTGCCGATGCAGGGGACACGGGTTCGTGCCCCGGTCTGGGAGGATCCCACATGCCGCGGAGCAGCTGGGCCCGTGAGCCATGGCTGCTGAGCCTGCGTGTCCGGAGCCTGTGCTCCGCAACGGGAGAGGCCACAACAGTGAGAGGCCCGCGCACAGCAAAAAAATTTAAAAGATTATTCAATTATAACCAAGTAGTTTGGCTGGAGAAAGATGTCCACATAATTAGAAGTCAAATCAAGTTAGGACTATATACCATTATTATATAAACTTGGGAACTCAGAGTTGACTAAGATTAGGGTATTTGAGTCACTTTCACTACCAACAACCCATTTCTGAACTGCTGGAAAAAGGAGATAGCATGCTAAAAATGAGCAAATGCCTTTCCTGGAATCCAGGTCTTTTGCAGACATAGTATTAAAGCCTGAAAGAAAAGCAAACAATGCAGGATCTTCACACCCAGGACCCCACCCAGCTCTGCTTGAAAGTGAGGTGCCTTAGTCACGTTGAGGCAAATGCCCAACTTCAGGGAATCTAGTGGTCTAGAAAGATGCACCCATAATTAACCTTTGGAGCTTTGGGAAAGTGTGTAACGTAACTCGAAACTGGCAAATCCAGTCTATCAAGGTCAGTTCTTTGTGGAGAGAGAGTCTCTGGACCAAGAGAGAGCTTTCTGGACCTAGGGCAGGGCTCCCTAGAGATTTGACCAACTTAGCAGAGTTGGTCTTGAATGAGGCACATCAGTCAGGGTTCTTTTTTTTTTTTTAACATCTTTATTGGGGTATAATTGCTTTACAATGGTGTGTTAGTTTCTGCTTTATAACAAAGTGAATCAGTTCTACATATACATATGTTCCCATATCTCTTCCCTCTTGCATCTCCCTCCCTCCCACCCTCCCTATCCCACCCCTCCAGGCGGTCACAAAGCGCACTGAGCTGATATCCCTGTGCTATGCGGCTGCTTCCCACTAGCTATCTACCTTACGTTTGTTAGTGCATATATGCCCATGCCTCTCTTGCTTTTCTTAACAGCAGGCAGTGGAAGCTGACTGTAGCTGCTGAAGAAAAATTCATTGAAATGAACATGAGTGGCTCAAAAAACTCTTGTGAGAGCTGTGAAGAAACAATGCTTGCGGTGCATCTTCCAGAAATGATTTCCAAACCACACTGCAGAGTTGGCGGATGAGAAAACCCTCCCGCCGTGGCCGCCATCAGGCACCGGAGACCTTTTTTGCACTGCTTGACTTCACAGCTATTACTATTGCAGCCAGTGTAGACGCTGGGTCTATACCAGGAACTCTAACCTAATTTGTGGCAGAAAATAGAGGGAAAATGAGCTACACTGCAGATCACATTTCAGAGCCAGAAAACTTTTAGGGTTGCTGTTCATTGAAGGAGGCTAGAATGGAGGGAGGAGAAATCCTTCTCCCTGAAGACACTGAGGTGGGCACTGGCCTCTCAGCGGCTCACTGTGGGAAGCTGGGAAGGGCTAGAAGAAGACTGTTGCAGTTCCAGGTTGCGTATCACAGACTTATGACAAATAAGTACTGGTGCTCTTCTGTGAACTTTGGAAATTATCAGAGAAGCTTTAATAAAAGAGATACTGCTCCAGTGACGCTGAGGAGTGATAAAGCAATGCAACTTTGTCATCTGAGGGGATACTTCCAGAATCAGAAACAGTGATTTTTGGTTAAACTGTGATTTTTTTTTTAAAGACCTATATTAATTCTGTTAAGATAGTCAAGGAGGTCACTTGCAGTGAAGCCCTTGTTACTTCCCCTAAATTGTCATTCCTGCTGTGGAGAAAGGTGCTGTAGAAAATAGGGAACAGTGCCCTCTCCTGTATGAACTCGGTGTGTGTGTCCTTTCTGAGACCACATATGAGGACTTAATCATTCACATTTTTATTTCTGAGAAATTCTAATAGAAGGAACGGATTAATTTACATTGTGCCATTTTTCTGAAGTCATACAAAAAATATTAAACTTTAAAAAAAATTTATTTATTTTATTTTTTATTTTTGGCTGTGTTGGGTCTTCATTGCTGCACACAGGCATTTTTTCTCTAGTTGTGGCAAGTGGGGGCTACCCTTTGTTGTGGTGCATGGGCTTCTGATTGCAGTGGCATTCTTGTTGCGGAGCATGAGCTCTAGGCATGTGGGCTTCAGTAGTTTTGGCACACGGGCTTCAGTAGTTGTGGCATGCAGGCTCTAGAGTGCAGGCTCAGTAGTTGTGGCTCATGGGCTTAGTTGCTCCGTGGCATGTGGGATCTTCCCGGACCAGGGCTTGAACCCATGTCCCCTGCATTGGAAGGCAGATTCTTAACCACTGCGCCACCAGGGAAGCCCAAATATTAAACTTTTAACTAACAAACTATATTAGATATCTGTTGTTGCATAACAATTTATCCCAAATTTAGCTTAAAATAACACTTATCTTGCACAGTTTCTGTAGGGCAGGAATTTGGGAGCTGTGTAGCTGTGGTTGTAGCTTAGTATTACCCAAAAGATCATGCTGCAGTCATCTGAAGGCTTGCGAGCAGCTGGATGGCCCGCTTCTTTTTTTTTTTTCTTTGTCAATTTGCTTTACTGTTTTTTTCATATAAAATTTATTTTTTTAAAATGTAGTTCAGTTTTTCAGTTTGTTTTTAGACATCTTTATTAGAGTATAATTGCTTTACAATGGTGTGTTAGTTACTGCTGTATAAGAAAATGAATCAGCTATACATATACATATATCCCCATATCTCCTCCCTCTTGCGTCTCCCTCCCACCCTCCCTATCCCATCCCTCTAGGTGGTCACGAAGCACCGAGCTGATCTCCCTGTGCTCTGCGGCTGCTTCCCACTAGCTATCTATTTTACGTTTGGTAGTGTATATATGTCCATGCCACTCTCTCACTTCATCCCAGCTTACCCTTCCCCCTCCCTGTGTTCTCAAGTCCATTCTCTATGTCTGCGTCTTTATTCCTGTCCTGCCCCTAGGTTCTTCAGAACCTTTTTTTTTTTTAGGTTCCATATATATGTGTTAGCATATGGTATTTGTTTTCTCTTTCTGACTTACTTCACTCTGTATGACAGACTCTAGGTCCATCCAACTCACTGCAAATAACTCAATTTCGTTTCTTTTTATGGCTGCGTAATATATGTGTCACATCTTCTTTATCCATTCATCTGTTGATGGACACTTAGGTTGCTTCCATGTCCTGGCTACTATAAATAGAGCTGCAATGAACACTGTGGTGCATGATTCTTTTTGAATTATGGTTTTCTCAGGGTATATGCCCAGTAGTGGGATTGCTGGGTCATATGGGAGTTCTATTTTAAGTTTTTTAAGGAACCTCCATACTGTTCTCCATAGTGGCTGTATCAATTTACATTCCCACCAACAGTGCAAGAGGGTTCCTTTTTCTCCACACCCTCTCCAGCATTTATTGTTTGTAGATTTTTTGATGATGGCCATTCTGACTGGTGTGAGGTGATACCTCATTGCAGTTTTTTTTTTTTTTTTTTTTTTTTTGCGGTACGCGGGCCTCTCACTGTTGTGGCCTCTCCCGTTGTGGAGCACAGGCTCCAGACGCGCAGGCTCGGCGGCCATGGCTCACGGGCCCAGCCGCTCCGCAGCATGTGGCATCCTCCCGGACCGGGGCATGAACCCGTGTCCCCTGCATCAGCAGGCGGACTCTCAACCACTGCGCCACCAGGGAAGTCCTCATTGCAGTTTTGATTTGCATTTCTCTAATGATTAGTGATGTTGAGCATCCTTACATGTGTTTGTTGGCAATCTGTATGTCTTCTTTGGAGAAATGTCTATTTAAGTCTTCTGCCCATTTTTGGATTGGGTTGTCTTTTTGTCTTTTTGTTTGTCTTTTTGATATTGAGCTGCATGAGCTGCTTGTATATTTTGGAGATTAATCCTTTGTCCGTTGCTTCATTGGCAAATATTTTCTCCCATTCTGAGGGTTGTCTTTTTGTGTTGTGTATGGTTTCCTTTGCTGTGCAAAAGCTTTGAAGTTTCATTAGGTCCCATTTGTTTATTTTTGTTTTTATTTCCATTTCTCTAGGAGGTGGGTCAAAAAGGTTCTTGCTGTGATTTATGTCATAGATTGTTCTGCCTATGTTTTCTACTAAGAGTTTTATAGTGTCTGGCCTTACATTTAGGTCCTTAATACATTTTGAGTTTATTTTTGTGTATGGTGTTAGGGAGTGTTCTAATTTCATTCTTTTACATGTAGCTGTCCAGTTTTCCCAGCACCACTTATTGAAGAGGCTGTCTTCTCCATTGTATATTCTTTCCTCCTTTATCAAAAATAAGGTGACCTTATGTGCATGAGTTTATCTCTGGGCTTTTTATCCTGTTCCATTGTTCTGTCTTTCTGTTTTTGTGCCAGTACTGTCTTGATTACTGTAGCTATGTAGTGTAGTCTGAAGTCAGGAAGCCTGATTCCTCCAGCTCAGTTTTTCTTTCTCACGATTGCTTTGGCTATTCGGGGTCTTTTGTGTTTCCATACAAATTGTGAAATTTTTTGTTCTAGTTCTGTGAAAAATGCCATTGGTAGTTTGATAGGCATTGCATTGAATCTGTAGATTGCTTTGGGTAGTATAGTCATTTTCACAATGTTGATTCTTCCAATCCAAGAACATGGTATGTCTCTCCATCTGTTTGTATCATCTTTAATTTCTTTCATCAGTGTCTTATAGTTTTCTGCATACAGGTCTTTTGTCTCCTTAGGTGGGTTTATTCCTAGGTATTTTATTCTTTTTGTTGCAATGGTAAATGGGAGTGTTTCCTTAGTTTCTCTTTCAGATTTTTATCATTAGTGTATAGGGATGCAAGAGATTTCTGTGCATTAATTTTGTATCCTGCTATTCTACCAAATTCATTGATTAGCTCTAGTAGTTTTTTGGTAGCATCTTCAGGATTCTCTATGTATAGTATCATGTCATCTGCAAACAGTGACAGCTTTACTTCTTCTTTTCTGACTTGGATTCCATTTTTTTCTTTTTCTTCTCTGATTGCTGTGGCTAAAACTTCCAAAACTATGTTGAATAATAGTGGTGAGAGTGGGCAACCTTGTCTTGTTCCTGATCTTAATGGAAATGGTTTCAGCTTTATACCATTGAGAACAGTGTTGGCTGTGGGTTTGTCATATATGGCCTTTATTATGTTGAGGTAGGTTCCCTCTATACCTACTTTCTGGAGGTTTTTTTTTTTTTTTTTTATCATAAATCGGTGTTGAAGTTTTTGAAAGCTTTTTCTGCATCTATTGAGATGATCATATGGTTTTTCTCCTTCAGTTTGTTAATATGGTGTATCACATTGATTGATTTGTGTATATTGAAGAATCTTTGCATTCCTGGGATAAACCCCACTTGATCATGGTATGTGATCCTTTTAATGTGCTGTTGGATTCCGTTTGCTAGTATTTTGTTGAGGATTTTTGCATCTATGTTCATCAGTGATATTGGCCTGTAGTATTCTTTCTTTGTGACATCTTTGTCTGGTTTTGGTAATAGAGTGATGGTGTGGATGGCCCACTTCTAAGGGGGCTCATCACATGTCTGACAGGTTGGTCCTGGCTCTTGGTCAGTTCTTTGCCACATGAGTCTCTCTATAGGGCTTCTTGAGTATCCTCACAACATGGCAGCTGACTTCCCCCAGAGCCCATGATCCAAGAGCAAGTAAAGTGGAAGCCATGTTGTCTTTTATGCCTTAGCCTTGTCAGTCACACACAATATCCTACTGGTAACACAGGTCTGCTCCATTCAGTGCGGGGAGAGTCTACACAAAGGTGTGTACCAGGAGACAAGGATCCTTGAAGGCTGGCTACCCCTGAAACTTTGCAGAGAATGGATATGGTTTTATCTGACAAGGGAAGTGTAGTTGTTGGACTTGTTAGTAGCTAGTCCTGACAACAAACATGAGCTAAGGTTCAGGCCTGTGGCATGGATGCATGCCACTTGCCCAGACACATTCTACCTGCTTGCTTTCAGTATAGTCACCATGCCTGCGTAAGGTTCAGACTGCCTTGTTTGGCCCAAGAATAAATTTGGGCAACTAACAAGCATTCATGTTCTTCTTCTTCACCATCAGTATAAGTAACTCAGTTTCACTTTCTATTTTCAGTGGAAGAATTTCCTTAGCTATCTTCTCCTGTAATTTATCTCAGTGTTTATCAGCCTTCATGTTAGGGTTTTTTTTTTTTATATTCTTTTAGTATCGTTTAAGTTACTCTTCTTCAGTTGATTGCATCAGTGACAAAAAGCAAGTGGCAGCTTCTTCTCTAACAAAATTCCTCCATATACTCAATGCCATTAAGTTACTTCTTTTCCTCTGGTGAGATAATTCCAGTTTGGTTAAACTTTTTCTCATGCTGACAGGGATGGGGATTGTGTGTGTGTGTGTGTGTGTGTGTGTGTGTGTGTGTGTGTGTGCCCTTTTTATTAAGGAAAATTTCAAGCGTGTTAAAAATAGGAAAGTAGAATACTCTAAAGAACTTCCATGTACCCAGCACTCACCTTCAACAGTTCCCTGACTCATGGCCAATCTGGTTTAATGTCTTTTCTACCCACTTCACCATATCACCTACCTCCCACCCACTGGATTCTTTTGAGCAAATAGCAGAAATCTTCTCGTTTCAACCGGGAAAATAGATGTTTGACTTGTGAAAAGGAAATGAACATTCAAACTCTTGCCTTTAGAATTCCTCTTCTTTTTGATGCTCAGCTTTAGTCTGTGGGTAAAAGGCAAGATAAATGCCTTTAATTCAGCGGAGAACTCAGGGGTGTAAGGACATCATTAAAGGGAGAGAGAACGGAAATTCTCCTTTCTGTAATTGTTGGGGCAGAGACATCTGACTTTCCTGGTGGGAATGTGTGTCCTGAAGGATGGGAATCCCACACCAGCCCACTCACACTCACTGTTGAACCTTAAACTAATTTTGGAATAAAAATTGTTTTAAAAGGAAAAAGAGCTTCAGAGCCATTTTGCCCAAGGTTGTCATATCCCTCCAGTGCAGAAGGAGGCCCAGTTAGGTCATGTTTAGGTTTGGTTTAGTATTTAATAATCTGTAATGTATTTTTCAGTAATATTTTGAGTATTTGTCTTGAATTATATAATCTCTTACAGACTCTATCTGGCACTGGGTAAATACTTGCTACCTAATTGTGTGTGTGAAAAGGGCTTTATAAGCTGGAAAGTGCCTTAGGAAAGTCTGTGACTATTATAGCCAAGTCAGTATTTGGGTGGTTCAAATGCTTTGTCAACTCTATGATTTTTAAAACACTTCATTTTTTTGTTATGAAAGTAAAGTATGGCTACTACTAAAGATTTTAAATGACCAAAACCAAGAATAACACAAGCAGAAAGAAAAAAAAAAACCTGTTAACATTTTTGCATATTTCCTTTATCTTTTCTTATGCATGTATAAAAACATAACATGATAATTTTGAATCTAGAATTTTATATGCTAATTTTACAATTCAACACTTTAAAGACTTGCCTAGGGACTTCCCTGGTGGTCAAGTGGGTAAGACTCCATGCTCCCAATGCAGGGGGCCCAAGTTTGATCCCTGGTGGGGAAACTAGATCCTGCATGCATGCTGCAACTACGAGTTCTCATGCCACAGCTAAAAAAAGATACCCTGAATGCTGCAACTAACACCTGGAGTAGCCAAAATAAATAAATAAAAAATATTAAAATAAAATGAAATAAAATAAAGACTTGCCTAATATGAAGATAGATTATAATTTAAAACAATGTATAATTACAATTGATGTTTTAATTGAAAAAGCAATTTAACAGCAACATTAAAAGTTTTTAAAAATTTGTTTTATTGAAGTATAGTTGATTTATAATGCTGTGTTAGTTTCTGCTGTACAGCAAAGTGATTCAGTTATACACATATATATATATTTTCATATTCTTTTCTATTATGGTTTATTACAGAATATTGAATATATTTCCCTGTGCTATATAGGAGGACCTTATTGTTTATCCATCCTATATATAATAGTTTGTATCTGCTAGTCCCAAACTCCCAGTCCATCCCTCCCCCAGCCCCCCTCTCCTTTGGCAACCACAAGTCTGTTCTCCATGTCTGTGAGTCTGTTTCTGTTTTGTAGATAAGTTCATTTGTGTCATATTTTAGATTCTACATATAAGTGATATCATATCGTATTTGTCTTTCTCTTTCTGACTTACTTCACTTAACATGATAATCTCTAGGTCCATCCATGTTGCTGCAAATGGCATTATTTCATTCTTTTTATGGCTGAGTAGTATTCCATTGTGTATATATACCACATCTTTTTGTTTTTTGCTGTATGCGGGCCTCTCACTGCTGTGGCCTCTCCTGTTGCAGAGCACAGGCTCCGGACGCGCAGGCTCAGCGGCCATGGCTCACGGGCCCAGCCGCTCCGCGGTATGTGGGATCTTCCTGGACCGGGGCACGAACCCGTGTCCCCTGCATCGGCAGGCAGACTCTCAACCACTGTACCACCAGGGAAGCCCTATACCACATCTTTAAAAAATTTTTTTATTTTATATTGGAGCATAGTTGATTAACAATGTTGTGTTAGTTTCAGGTGTACAGCAAAGTGATTCAGTTATGCATATGCATGTATCTATTCTTTTTCAAATTCTTTTCCCATTTAGGTTATTACAGAATATTGAGCAGCATTCCCTGTGCTATACAGTAGGTCCTTGTTGGTTATCTATTTTAAATATAGCAGTGTGTACATGTCAATCCCAAATTCCCAGTCTATCCGTCCTCCCCACCCTTCCCCCTGCCAATCATAAGTTCATTCTCTAAGTCTGTGAGTCTGTTTCTGTTTTGTAAATAAGTTCATTTGTATCATTTTTTTTTTTAGATTCCATGTATAAGCAATACCATATAATATTTGTCTTTCTTTGTCTGACTTACTTCCCTTAGTATGATAATCTCCAGGTCCATCCATGTTGCTGCAAATGGCATTATTTCAGTCTTTTTAATGGCTGAGTAATATTCCATTTTATATATGTACCTTATCTTCTTTATCCATTCATCTGTTGATGGACATTTAGGTTGTTTCCATGTCTTGGCTATTGTAAATAGTGCTGATATGAACATAGGGGTGCATGTATCTCTTTGAATTGTAGTTTTGTCCGTATATATGCCCAAGAGTGGGATTGCTGTGTCATATGGCAACTTTATTTTTAGTTTTTGAGAAACCTCCATATTGTTCTCTATAGTGGCTGCGCCAATTTACATTCACACCAACAGTGTAGAAGGGTTCCCTTTTCTCCATATCCTCTCCAGTATTTATTGTTTGTGGACTTTTTAATGAATGGCCATTCTGACTGGTGTGAAATGGTACGTCATTGCAGTTTTGATTTGCATTTCTCTAATAATTGGCGATGTTGAGCATCTTTTCATGTGCCTATTGGCCATCTGGAGAAATGTCTGTTTAGGTCTTCTGCCTATTTTTTGATTGGGTTGTTTGTGTTTTTTTGTTATTGAGTTGTATGAGCTGCTTGTATACAGTAAGACCCCTACACACAAATGAGTTCTGTTTTGAGAGCACATTTGTAAGTCCAATTTGTTCATTAAGTCCAACAAAGTTAGTCTAGGTACCCAACTAACACAATCAGCTATATAATACTGTATGGTAATAAGTTTATAATACTTTTCACACAAATAGCACATAAAAAACAAACAAAAAATAAAGGAAACATTTATATATATATATATATAATTTTTTTTTTTGCGGTACACGGGCCTCTCACTGTTGTGGTCTCTCCCGTTGCGGAGCACAGGCTCCAGATGCGCAGGCTCAGTGGCCATGGCTCACGGGCCTAGCCGCTCCGTGGCATGTGGGATCTTCCTGGACCAGGGCACAAACCCGTGTCCCCTGCATCGGCAGGTGGACTCTCAACCACTGCGCCACCAGGGAAGCCCAAGAAAACATTTTTAATCTTACAGTACAGTACCTTGAAAAGTACAGTAGTACAGTATAACAGCTGGCATACAGGGGCTGGCATCAAGTGAACAGGCAAGATGAGTTACTGACTGGAGGAGGGAGAGGAGGTGGGAGATGGTAGAGCCAAAGTATGGTAAGCAATAGGAGAAGGAGGGCAAGCTGCAATTTCATTCACGCCTGAGGTTGATGGCACAGGTTCTGGTTCCTTGCTGGATTCAATTCTATCTACCCTCTTGAAAAAAACGATGCAGTGATGTCTGGGCAGTAGCTCTTTTTTTCTCAACATAGATGACATGATAGCACTGGATTGAATTCTGAATGGCTGCTGCAGTCTTCATATACATTCTGCGTTCGGGTTCTGTGCCTCAGAAACTAACAGTGCCTCCTCAAGTAAAGGAAATCCCTTGCCATTTCCTGCATCGTGAATCTCTTCCGTTCTTCAGTTACTTCTTCTTCCTCTTGTCACTCTATTCTCTCAATTATTTTCACTTTTGTTTCCATCATTATCACTTGGTGCTTCTTAGCAGTACCAGCTACATCACTGCTGCTTTTACACTTGCTCCAGACATCTGGGGCTTGAAATAAAGATACTGTACTACTGTACTCTATACAATACTATACAGTAAAGTACACAAAAGCACAATCACTTGTAGAGGATGCACGCACATGCCTATGTACGCCAGACACGTGAACTAACTTACGTGATTGGACATGTGAACGCATGTTCACATCTTTGAAAGTTCGCAACTTGAAGGTTTGTATGTAGGGGACTTACTGTATTTTGCAGATAAAGCCCTTGTCAGTCACATCATTTGCAAACACTTTCTCCAGTCCGTAGGTTGTCTTCTCGTTTTGTTTATGGCTTCCTTTGCTGTGCAATAGCTTATAGGTTTGATTAGGTCCCATTTGTTTGTTTTTGCTCTTATTTCTATTGCCTTGGGAGACTGACCTAGGAAAACATTGGTATGATTTATGTCAGAGAATATTTTGCCTAAGATCTCTTCTAGGAGTTTTATGGTTGTATGGTGTCATGTCTTATATTTTAAGCCATTTTGAGTTTATTTTGTGTATGAAGTGAAGGTGTGTTCTAACTTCATTGATTTATATGCAGCTGTCCAGCTTTCCCAACACCACTTGCTGAGACTGTTTGTCTCCATTGTATATTCTTGCCTCTTTTGTCAAAGATTAATTGACCATAGGTGTGTGGGTTTATTTCTGGGCTCTCTGTTCTGTTTTTGTGCCAATACCATGCTGTTTTTGGGGGTTTTTTTGGTTTTTCTTTTGCAGTACGTGGGCCTGTCACTGCTGTGGCCTCTCTCATTGCGGAGCACAGGCTCCGGACGTGCAAGCTCAGCGGCCATGGCTCACGGGTCCAACCACTCCGCGGCATGTGGGATCCTCCCGGACTGGGGCACGAACCTGTGTCCCCTGCATCGGCAGGCGGACTCTCAACCACTGCGCCACCAGGGAAGCCATACCATGCTGTTTTGATTACTGTAGCTTTGTAGTATTGTCTGAAGTCTGGGAGGGTTATGCTTCCTGCTTTGTTCTTTTCCTCAGGATTGCTTTGGCAATTCTGGGTCTTTTATGGTTCCATATAAATCATTTTAGGATTATTTGTTCTAGTTCTATGAAAAATGCCGTGGTAATTTGATAGGGATTGCATTGAATCTGTAGGTTGCTCTGGGTAGTATGGCCATTTTAACAATAATCTTCCAACCCAGGAGCATGGGATATCTTTCCATTTCTTTGAATCATATTCAATTTCCTATATTAATGTTTTATAATTCTCAGCATGTGTCTTTCACCTCCTTGTTCATGTTTATTCCTAAGTATTTTATTTAATTATTTTTTGATGTGATTTTTAAAGGGATTGTTTTTTTACTTTCCCTTTCTGATATTTCATTATTAGTGTAAAGAAATGCAACTGATTTCTATATATACTCTTATATCCTGCTACCCTGCTTAATTCATTTATCAGTTCTAGTAGTTTTTGTGTGGAGTCTTTAGGGTTTTCTATATATAGTATCATGTCACCTGTATATAATGACAGTTTTACCTCTTCCCTTCCAATTCAGATACGTTTTATTTCTTTTTCTTGTCTGATTGTTGTGGCTAGCACTTCCAATACTATGCTGAATAGAAGTGGTGAGAGTGGGCATCCTTGGCTTTTTCCATATTTTAGGGGGGAGGCTTTCAGCTTTTCATCATTGAGTATTATGTTGGCTGTGGGTTTGTCATAAATAGTTTTTATTATGTTGAGGTATGGTCCCTTTATACCCACTTTGGTAACAGTTTTTATCATGAATGGATGTTGAATTTCAAATGCTTTTCCTGCATCTACTGAGAAAGAATTTAAAAATCATCCATAATTCTATTAAATAACTATTAAAACTATTTTCATTTTCCTTCTTTCTATATGGACACAAATTTTCCATTGTAGCATACATATGATTTTTATTTTACTATTTTCACTTGTTTTGCTAAAAAATTTTTTTTGCATCCCTGTAGTCTTTTTTTTTCTTTTGCATTTCTGTAGTCTTTATAATTCTACTTTTAAATGGCTGCATGGTTTAATCTTTTTGTCAGACAAACATGGATTTGAATCTCAGTTTGCTATAATCTACTTATGTGATTCTGGGAAAGTTTTTTCTTTCTTTTTTTGAAGTGCTTTATTGAGTTATAATTGACATACAATAAACTGCATGTATTTGAAATGCAAACTTTAAGTTCTGACGTGTATATACCTGTAAAAACATCACCGCAATCAAGATAATGAACATATTCATCATGCCCAAAAGATTCTTCCTGCCCTTTTGTAATCTCTCCCTCTTACCCCATATGATTATTTTAGACTCACCCATGTCATTGTTATGAAAGTGACAGAACATTTGAACCAGGTTACTTAAAAAGACAAAACTGGAAACTTTGGAAGGAGACAGTTTAGCCTCCTGTATGACTCTGGCCTGGCCTCAGAGGCAGACCCTCCTAGGAATCTGTGGCAGGCTCAAGCACCTTTAGGGTGTCAGTTGTATCCCAGGTAATACTGATGGCTTATTTTTCACATATTTCCTTTTTTTCAGGCTCCATGGCCAAAGCCCCACTTTCCAGCAGCTCTGCTCTTTTTGCCTCCCACTTGTGGATTTTCAATAGCTTTTTTTTCTCTACAATAGTCCTTACTTTTAAACTCTCCCATATCTGATATTTCCATTTCTCTCATTCTTTGCATGCTATCTTGGATGTGAAGTTATAGCTTTTAGTCCTAAGGGTTATGACACACACCAGAAACTGAAAAGTAAAACTGTAATTAATGACTCATAGAGCAAGTAAGGTGCTACTGGAGGACCCCTCTGGGCTATGAACAGGTATGTCTCCCCTGCCCACCTGGGATTTCCTGTCACCTGTAAATTTGTGTCACTGGCCCGACAGGGTCCTGTTGAGACTTCTGACATTATCTTTATTTCTGAAAGTCTCCTGGAGGGCAGAGGCTGGGGCTGGCTTACAACACAGACAAGTTCCTGAAGAAGGGCCATGCTCGATTTACAGTATCAAGCACACTCTGGGAATTAGAGGGCTTCCAGATGCAGTCCTGCAACCTGACACCAAGGGGCAGCATATACCAAAGGAAACATCTAGCTCTGCTAAAGCCGAGCAGAAACGAAGCAGAAACCACCTTGCTTTTAAACCCCCAGAGCAAAGCACACAGAGGCCATATTCTCATCTCTCGAATCAGATTACAGCATTACAGCTTTTAAATATCTATTAAGAGTTTTGCCTGCCAACTGAATTTTCCAAGAAGTCAATTTGTCGTTGAACATGATTTAAATATAATACTGCTGAGACCCACATACTCTGTAAGACTTACCCATTTTAGTGCATTTATAACTTCAGCAGCTTAATCTGAAAATAGTTCCAAATTCACACTCTTTCTATTCGTTTAAATGACTGTTGTCTGTCTGTCTCCTTTTCTTTCATGAAGCAAATTTTGTGTGTGGAATAACGGCAATCGAATAATTCTTTGGACAGTTAAACCAGACAAGGCTCAACTCTTTGGAGAGCTTAGTTTCCCTCTCTGAGGCATTTGTTCATTAATCCATCCATCAGCAAAGATTTCTGAGCATTTCCATCATATGCTTGACCCTGTGCTAAATGCTGTGGAGTGCAAGGATGAACGAGATATCAATTCTGCCATCAGGGGACCCATTCAACGTCTAGAGAGTGGGGAGTATGTGGGCAGACAAAAAAAAAAGTGATTATAGGAATGTGTGATAAGTGCAATGATAAAAAAGAAAAAGAGATGCTCTGGGGGACAAGTGAGAACAGAGGTGGGCACCTATCAGGGTGAAGGTTGGGGAGTGGGGAAGCTTGCAGGAAAACTTCCAAGAGGAGATATTTGAACTGAGCCTTAAGTAATAGACAGAATTAGCATTCCAGGCAGTGGGCCCAGAAGAGCCAAGGCAGGGAAGAATGAGAGAGTACAACATTTTGGTCAGTTTGTAGGCAGGTCAGACCGTTGAATGCCCAGGAGTGTGGGTATTGATTTGTGTTTTAGATAAACTACTCTGACAGCAAAATGGAGGAGAATAGTGAGTAGAGAGAGCAGTAAGGAAGCTACCACAGTAATAGAGACCAAAAATTACCAAGTCCTGAAGGTGGTGAAGAATGGAGAGAAATGGATAAGTTCAACTGATATTTAAAAATAGTGCCAGATGCCGGGTGATGGGAGCAGCTGGATGACAGAGCTGGTCAATACAGCAGGAGGAGCAGGTGTGGGTGTGGAGAGGGCATGGGTTTTGCTTTGGTCCTAACCAAGTTTGAGAAGCTTGTGGGACACTCTGGTAGGAATGGGGTCCAGCAGGTGGTTGGATAGTGGTTTTGGAGCTTAATAGAGAACTCTGGGCCAAAAGATATGGTCTGGGGAGTGATTGAAATCATAGGAGTAGCTGAAATCACCAGAGTGTAGGAGTTGAAGAAAGTTGAAAGAAAACATTCAGAAATGGGAGACTCAGGAAAGTGTGGTCACAAAGCTATAGGGGTGTTCTTGGAGGGAAGACCCAACATAAAAAAGACGTCAGCATTCCCTGCATTCTCTATACTTAACACAGCCCCAGTACAAATAGCAATGAGATTTGCTAAGGCAAAGTTCTTCTCCTGTATTTACACAGGACCTGGCATAACATCAGTGCCTGACAAATATTTCGTGACTATACGTAGGGACATGCATCCAGTGGAATAATATGCAACTTCAGTGAAGAATGGGGTAGATCTATATGCTGATATAGTAAGATTCATATGAAGTTAAAAAAACTAGGTGCACACACGTTGATGCTGTTATGGATATATATATTTAAGGATATATATATATGTAATGTTGTATATAATTATATAAATGATAAACATATCTTTTTTTTTCTGTAAGGATAATAATAGCTGATACATACAAAGCACTCAGTGTGTTCCTGGCACATATTTTTTTTTTTTGGCGGTACGCGGGCCTCTCACTGCTGTGGCCTCTCCCGTTGTGGAGCACAGGCTCTGGACGCGCAGGCTCAGCGGCCATGGCTCACGGGCCCAGCCGCTCCGCGGCATATGGGATCTTCCGGGACCGGGGCACGAACCCATGACCCCTGCATCGACAGGGGGACTCTCAACCACTGCGCCACCAGGGAAGCCCCCTGGCACATATTTTAACTCATTTAATCTTTTCTGTTGGGTAAGCTACTACTGTGATCCCTTTGCTACAGATTGGGAAACGAAGACACAGAATGTGAGTGACTAGCCCAGGATCACACGGGGGCAGAGGTGAGAGCTGGAGCCAGGCAGTCCGTACTTTCTACCACCGTGACCGGCTTCTCACACAGGAAAATGTTAACCTAGAAGGACGAGGGTGGGGAATGGTGGAGAGAGAATTTTACTTTTATTTCATACTCTTGAGTATTTAAAATATTATTTTACCATGCACATTATACTCCTTTAATCATTAAAAAAACCAATTTAAAAATATTTTTGAGAATTGGGCTTTAGGTATAAGCTGAGAACATCCCTGGGGACCTCTCCGGAGGGTCCAGTAGGCTGCCTCGTGGTAAGATGGAGGAGGCGGGCTGGTCGAGGACACATCCCAACAGGCTTGTGGAAAGGAAATACAAAGGAGATACTGGTTTGCTTTCCATATAATTAAAGTGCAGCCCTGAGAGCACAGCCAGCATTTAAAGCACAGCGGCCAGTTTCCGGCTTTGGTTTTTCCAGTGACTTATTTTTTGTTAAGTTTCTCTCACTTAGAAATCCTCCCGCTGTGGATTCCTACATGCATGGCTTCTAGGACTTCATTCCATGGATTTCAATTTTTTTAGTTTTTGACTAGGCAATACAGTCCTATAACTGAATAAGTTAACATCAGTTTAAAAGGGGTAAATGAGAAATCTTACTCCCAACCGCTGTTTCCACCTTGGCCCTTATAGCTACTACTTTTTTTTTTTTTTTTTTTACTTTCTTTGGTAACCTTTCAGTGATTCCTTAGACAAAATTAAAGTATATATACACATATATATTCTTAGCTTTATTTCTTTCCTACACCCCCAGGGTCGCTGCTTTGTTCCTTTTTAAATTGGCACGTGGAGAGCTTCCTCTTTTTTTTTTTTTTTTTTTAACAGCTAGACGACTCACCACTGTCCATTGGGTTAGTTTAACGAGTCTGCTCTGAGCATATTCCCTTGACCTTGCTGTTGGCTTTGCTGAGGGGTCTCCAAGTTTGAACTAGTGTTTCTTCTCTGCTCCTCTATTTTTAGAGTTCTTCCCAGTCATCAGCTTCCTAGCAACTGACTGCATTTGTACCCACGCTCTCCGTAATGAGGGGTAACTGAAGGCTTCTCTTTCCCTCTTTGTCTTCTCTTCCAGGGCACACAGTGGGGGCCTGCCCTTCCCTGATGGCCCATGGGGCAGCAGCTCACACCTGTTCCTTCTCGTGATTAAAAACAGACTCAGAGTTACTTCCACTTGAATCTCTTGTCACTGCCAATTTTCATCTTCTTGGGAACAAATGTGCTGGAGTGAAACCCCCGGGTATATAGGCTTATAGTTTAATTGTAAACACCTGTTGACAGAGCCCTGCACTGGCTGAACAGTTATGAAGTTACGCATTTCCTTCCTCTTTTTGTTTATTTTTAATCTGTGTTTATCATGACTCTGTATTTGTTGTCTGATTACTAACTTCCAATCACTTTGAACCGGCTCCATCGTTGGGGAGTGGGGATTAGGGAGGAGAAAAACTCACCCACAAAGATCTCTGCGGCTTGCTCTGGGGGCAGAATGTTTGGTTAATTGATTATCATGGTTTAACAACCATCACCTGGGGCGTGGGCTGACCGGGGGGATGGCAATATTCCATTTTAATGAAGGCGTTGATGTTTCCCCACCCACTTATCCGTCACAAATGTTCTTTCCCTGGCTTTGGTGGCCTGCCCTGGGGTGGTCCCTTCTGCTGCCAACACGCCCGCCCAGCTGGAGATTGCCATGGACACCATGATTGGAATCTTCCACGCTACTCCTGCAAGGAGGGGGACAGGTTCAAGATCAACAAGGAGGGGCTGAAAATACTCCTGCAGCGACACCTCACAGAATTCCTCTCGGTGAGTCTGGCTTTTCTCCCCATCCAGTCGAGGGTGGATGCGGTGCACATTCAGGGATAGCCTCCATGTACACCACCAACTCCTGTGTCCTGCCACACGTTGTATAATGCCTATCGAGATTCTACATACAGGGAAGCAAACACGAGAGACCTTTGTTTTCTGTGTCTGTAGGCATGTGCGCTTTTCTGTAGTGCCTAGGGTTAGGGTTTCCAGTGTTGGAAATTAAATTTGAGGCTTTTCTCAATTATTCAGTGTCGTAGTACAGCAAAGGTATAGCTAATTATACTAGGAGTTATAGTTATAACTAGTGTCACAAGTTATACCCGGACCTCTGTCCGGCTGTCTATAAATGAATAAATATTATGTTTGGGGCCAGAAATGAAGCCTGGGGTATTTTATGATATGATGTCAAATTAGTGAATAACAAATACCAGGTGAGTTTGTCAGCCAAGAACAAGCTGATTGGGATTGACCGAAAGGGTGTGTCTGGCCAGTGACCAGTTGGGTAACAAATAGATTTACATCTCAAAACAGCCAAAAGTTCAATAAAACCACACGTGAAACCTTAGACTGGAGTGTTTGGAGCCTGCTCTCAAGAAAATGCTCACTCTTGTGTTTTTGGAGTTGCCTCGAATTGGTTTTAGCACGTGTAACAGCCTGGCATGATGTTATTCTGTCCAAACCCTGTGTTAAGACGATAGTAATTATAATTATGACACTCTTTTATCCCCACCCTCTATGGGAAAAGCTTAAAGTAAGAATTTTTAACATACAATACCTTTTCAGTAATTTTAAGAGCCCCTGAGAACATTTTTCTTTTTCAAATTCAGTTTGGCTACTGTATTACATAACATTTAGGATAAAAAACTCGGTAGGCCACACTTGGCACATTGATTTATTCAAGTGAAATTTATAGTTGTTTTTGATTGAGTTGATTTTGATCAATTCAGTTTAAATTTCCAACCATTTAATGGTTGGCAGCTAATGAGAGGACAATGGGGAGTTCTTGGAGGAAGTGAATTATACTTCTGGAAACATTTCTCATCAGCCTCTTATCATAGGAAAGGTAGGTGCTTCACCGCCCCACCCTTTCTGAACCCTGATCTCCTCAATGGGCTCCTTGCTTTCCTTTCCACCTATAAAATGGAGTCATCCTTATAAGATCTACCCTTTATTGGGTGCCTCTGTTTTGTTTTGCGACACACAAAACAGGCTGCCAGCTAAAATATTATATGACCCATGCAATTATTTGGGACATACTTATACTAAAAAAGTATTCATTGCTCATCTGAAATCCACATTTAATTGGGCATCCTGAATTTTTACTTGCTAAATCTAACAACGTGGTGCTAAGCACTTATAAAAGCGTGTTGAAGTAGCCCCCAAATTTGTGGGAGATATTTTTTTCCTCATTTGATAAATTAGGACATTTTAAAATGTTAAGTGATTTGCTCCAAGTCCCATTGTTGGTAAATGGCAGAGCCACTCACGATCCCCCTTTGGCTTCAAGGCTTCCTTCTTTTCATGTCCCCCTGATTTCCTCCCCAGGTCCTGGCCCTCAGCCTGTCCAGCTCACTTGGATATGCTGCTGTTTGCTCCTCTTGGTGTTTAGGTCTGAGGATTATATGGTGGGGGTGGGGCAGAAGCCCAGACTCGTTTAGAATGTGTGCCTGGTTCAAACCTCCCGGCAAATAGGCTCTTGGAAATTGCTTTAGATGCTAAAAATGGAAATGCAAACTTTAATGTAGATAAAAGGAAAATACGATTTCAGTTGTCATCATGAACCTCAGAGCCTGGGAGTTAGAAATTTTCTTTTTCCTTTTAGTGTCAAAAGGATCCTGAGTTGGTTGATAAGATAATGTAGGACCTGGATGCCAGTAAGGACAACAAAGTGGATTTTAATGAATTCGTGGTCACTGTGGCAGCTCTGACCGTTGCTTGTAATGATTACTTTGTAGAACAATTGAAGAAGAAAGGAAAGACAAGTAGTAATTTAATCTAAAGGCAGAAATATATCCACAGTTACTTACCGACTGTTCATCTATACCCTCCAGATCCATAGTAATGCCATTTATAGCTATAATATACATATAATTAGTTGCTAGTATTAGTAAATGATGCATACCTTAATATATTGACTTTAAATAAATATTCCAAATTTTATATGCCCCTCTTGAAATTTTCCTATATATATTTTTTAAATTGAAGACTAGTTGGTTTACAATGTTGGGTTAGCTTGAGGTGTATATCAAAGTGATTCAGTATCTAGTCTTTTTCAGATTTTTTTCCATTATAATTTATTACATTATATTGAATACATTGGGTTGGCCAAAAAGTTCGTTCAGGTTTTTCTGTATCATCCTACAGAAAAACCTGAACGAACGTTCTGCCCAACCCAATAGTTCCCTGCGCTATACAGTAGGTCATTGTTATTTATCTTTTTTTTTTTTTTTTTTTTTTTTTTGCGGTACGCAGGCCTCTCACTGTTGCGGCCTCTCCCGTTTAGGAGCACAGGCTCCGGACGCGCAGGCTCAGCGGCCATGGCTCACGGGCCTAGCCGCTCCGCGGCATGTGGGATCTTCCCGGACTGGGGCACGAACCCGTGTCACCTGCATCGGCAGGCGGACTCCCAACCACTGCGCCACCAGGGAAGCCCTGTTTATCTATTTTATATATAGTAGTGTGTATCTATTCATCTCAAGTAAAGATGTTATATACTTTTTTTGTCAAAGAGAGAGCATCACAAAAATTTAGCTCTTTCAAATGAGACTAGAACTCAGCAAATTTCTCAGACATTCATCATCCTTAAATTGTACTTTGAAATTATCCTATTAAAGAAATAAAGTGGTTCTTGCACCCTCTTGTGATTCTGCTTCGAGAAGACGAAGCTGTGATGGTCTGTAAACAGAAAGGCTGATAAGTGGAAGGAAGTGCTGGCTTTTGCAGTGAGTTAGCTCAGGGAAGGGGTAAGTCCAGGATGCTCAAGCCAAGAGAGTGCGGCCAGCAACCCTTGGGGGCTGGTGTAGAAACACCTCCTTGTCCCTGGGGTCAGGTGATTCTGAGGCAAGTGTCTTAATGCCATTTCCCAGGGCTTCCCCTGGGCTGAGCTTCTGTGGCCCCCGGGGAAGGAGGCCTTGGTCTCGCACCTGCTCTGGGCTGCCTTCCCTTCCTGGTCTCGCTGTGAAGCCCCACCCATGTGTCCTGCATCTCTCAAACTACTTGTGTCAGGGTCTGCTTGGAGGAAACCCAAACTGTGACAGATCCTTTGCAGCGGTCCCCAACCTTTTTGGCACCAGGGACCGGTTTCGTTGGAAGACAGGTTTTCCACGGACAGACGGGATGCGGGTGGGGGCGGGTGGGGGATGGTTCAGGCGGAAATGCGAGCGATGGGGAGAGGCAGATGAAGCTTCCCTCGCTTGCCCGCTGCCCACCTCCTGCTGTGCAGACCAGTTCCTAGCAGGCCACGAACTGGTACCCGTCCACGGCCCGCGGGTTGGGGAACCCTGCTTTGGAGAATTTAAGAAAGGGAATGGTGAGATTACATTTATAATTTTAAGTGCTCATCCCAGCCACCGTGTGAACAAAGGTCTAGAGAGAGGGCAAGTGTGGAAGAGGGTGACCTGCTAGGAGGCCGAATGCTGTGGTCTGAGGGAGAGACGATGGTATCTCCTGCCGGGGTCTGAGCAATGGAGATGAAGAGAAGCAGTTGAATTTGCTGTCTTTTGCAGGTAGGAGTGATAGGACTTGCTGAGGGATTGGTAACCAAGTGTAGGAAAAGAGAGCAGTCCAGGACGATAGAACGGGTACTGCTATTGCCTATCTGAGTCCATTCTACCTTTCTTCCATATATCAGAGCCCTGATTTATGCAGGGTGGCAATGTGCTTAGCTAAAAAGCCATATTTCCCAGCTTCTCTTGTATCTGAGGTAGAGCTTGTAACAGTTCCGGGCAATGAGAGATAAGCAGAAATCTACTAGGGATTTCTGGGAGTGTTTTGCTCTTTCCATATAGGCTCTGTGCCTTCCACCTTGTTAATTCCTTCCTTTTCTTTCCATTGGCATGTGAATGTGAGGCTGGAGGTGGGGCTGTCATCTTGCGACCATGAGGACGGTGAAGAAAAAAGATAGAAGGAGCCGGGACATTGTTAGCTTAGGGGGACCAATGCACAGCTCTGGTCTGCCTGCCTCTGGTCCTCTTATTATATGAAAATAAACAAATAAAAAACCCCTGCTCTCTGGTTAAGGTGGATTCTGTTAACATGCAGCTGAATGCAATCCCTAACGTTTAGATTTTTGGTCAAGCAAATGATGCAATTTACTAAATGGGAAAGACTGGGGTAGGAGGGGCTTTATGTGGGGACATTGAGGGGAATAGCTCTGTGTGAAATCTCTATTGAACATCTAAGTGGAGATATCATATGTGCAGTTGGATATATGATCTAGTCCAGAGCGCAGGGTAAACAGGGAACTGGTGATACAGATTTGGGAGTCATTAGCATCTAGATGGTATTAAGCCACAGGACTAGAGGAGCTCACTTAGGATGAGAATGTGGATAGAGAAGAAGAAAGGTCCAACAGTTAGCTTTCAGCAGAAAGAGGAGCCAACAAATGGTACACCAAAGGCATAGTCAGGGAGTAGAAGGAAAACCAGGTAAGCGCAGTACTTCAGAAGCCTACGGGAGAACGTCTCTGGAGAAGGAAAGAGGGTGAAATCCACTGAGAGGAGGAGTAAGTTGAGAACAGAGACCTGACCTTTAGATTTGCCAAGGTAGAGATCATCAGTAACATCAAGGACCCTGACCAAAGTGATTCTGCTTACAGAGGTGCCTATCTCCCTATCTGGCTGATAGTAGGTGCTCAATAAATATTTAATAAACAAATAAAAGAATCAGCCAATTGTTGACTTTCTAGTGCTAAGACCTGTCATTTTGTTCTTTAAATAGGATTTTTGTTTGTTTGTTTCCCTTAAGCCCATTCTGAGCAGATAGGACAGAGAGAATTTAGAGGTCAGAACATTCTAGAGAAGTGTATACCATTGGTATTTATTTACTCCTATCTGTGAAAATGTTGGAAGAAAAAATGAGAAGAAAAAATTGAACACTTTTCAGAGATGTTTAGACTCTTTTCTTATAAGCAGGCATATTAATTATGCAAGAGAAGGTCTGACTATTTCTCAGGGACCTTTAAACTTTTCATTTAATTTGGTCCAAAGTTTACATATTGAAAAATGGGCCACTAAATCATGAGAAGTAAATCCGAAAATTTCCTCATGTTCTATTAAAGGAAGGACATTCTCAACAGAGAGGAATAAATGGAAAAGCAATGTTCATTTCATGGTGTTTCTAAAAATTGATGAAAAGTTAGGAAAAGCAATTTATGTGTCAAATTAGATTTCAAATGAGTAAGAATTACGTGATGTACCAAAAGCTCTTTTCTAGTAAAGGAAAGGCTTTCTTTTGTGTGTACGTGTTAGGTACTTACAATAAGTTTGTAGGAGGCAAAATTGATTATTTCTTCCGCCCAGAGGCACTGGCCTTGCATTTGCTGGAGCTTAAATCAGCTTTAAACAATATTCAAGGGTCATCTCTAAATTAGCACATTCTGATGTTTAACATTTTCTCAGTGTGGTTATTGGAAGACTAGGCTTATGGAAGACAATAGCCTACGTCTGCTTGGGGCCCTGGGCTTGAGATATGGCTGACAATACAAATAGCTAGAAAGCATTAAAGAAAAACAAAAACCTTAAGTTTTAATTTTAAAACCAGATTTTGTTTTTCCTTAAGAATCATGGGGTTAAGGAAGGCTTTACAGAGGCAAAGAAATGGGGCAAGGATATTAAAGAGAGAACTTGGGCAAAGTCACACAGGTATGAAAGAACAGGACATGTTGGGGAGAATGCTGTTGTTTGGGGCACCCTAGGGTATGGGGTGTAGGAGAGCAGGAAATGGGGCTGGAGTGGTAGACAGGGCTCAGAATCAGAAAGGGCCTTGGGTGTTAATGTGAGAAATTTGAAATTTATCCTGAATGTTATGAGAAACCACTGTAGGATTTTATGTATTTTTTTCTTATTACTTAGAGCAGTTTTTATGTTTCTAAATGTCCCCCTAAAATATTTAAATCTTTAAAGCAGTGGTTTTGAACTCTAACTTCACATTACACTCACCCAAGCTATTGCATAAAAATATAGATGAATATAAGCTCCACCCCCACTAAGATTCTGATTCAATTGGTCTGGGAACAGGACCCAGGAATCAGAATTTTAAAAAGAGCACCAGGTGATTCTAAATGCAAACAGGGTTGAAAAACCCTCCTTTTTATGGTGACTTGCTTAATCAAGTAATCAGATCAACTTCTGGCTGCTCCAACTTTAATGTGTGTGAACCATCTGGTGATCCGATTCTGCATCAGTAGGTCTGGGCTGGGGCCTGAGGTTCTGCATTTCTAAGAAACTCCTAGACGTTGACAGTGCTGATAGAAATGCTCTAGGCTCTAGGATGAAGAGGAAAGGGTCGGAACAAAAGTATGGAGGTGCTGTTTTGGAAGCAAGCACCCGTAGAATAGTTCTTGCTGGGGAATACTCCTTTTGGAAGAATATAAGACAACACAAGGCATTAGGCACAGAGAGGGCTGGGGGAGAGGTGGAAGCAACCAGGAAGGAACATTCCCCAAGGCCGCAGGGGAGGGGGAGGAACAGTCTGCCACCGGACTGCCTTGTGTTGTTACTGAACACAAGTTCAGGTGCCCGAAGCACAGAGAGGCCAAACAGAAACGTCAGAATTTGGAGCAGAGAAAAGTCTATTGCAGGGCCAAGCAAGGAGAATGGGTGTCTGGTGCTCTAAAAAACCCCGACCTCCCCAATGGTTTCGAGGACAATCTTTTATATGCAAAATTTAGAGTGAGGGCTGCAGGGTGTGTGACTTTCTTCTGATTGGTTGGTGGTGAGGTAACAGGGTGTTGCTCCAGGAATCTTGTGCTCGGCCTGAAGTCACCATCCTCTACCTGGGTGGGGGCCTCAGTTCTGCAGAAGAACTCAAAGATATTGTGACATATATTCCTTGAGGAGGAACCAGGATCCTGCTCTGTAGTTTCTTGATTTTTGCTACTTTGTTTTTTCATTCCTTCACTTCCCTGATTAGCCACTGTTTGAATCTGCTCTCCTACACCTCATACTCTAGGGTGCCCCAAACCACTGGCATTCTCCCCAGCAGGTCCTGTTGCTTCATAACTTCTTATGCTGCAAATAAGAAATGGGGCAGGGGGGTGGACACAGAAAGGCTTTTGTATCCCGGAGGGCCTTCCTCAGATTCAAGGTCAAAGATCTTGGACAAGTTATTTAACTTTTTTAAGCCTCATTTTTCTGGCATGTCTCAACTCTAGTGGCTCACCTATATCAGTCGACAAGGAACACAATGATTGTTGGGATCCCTAGGCCCCACCCCTGTCCAAATGAACCAGAAAGGAGAAAAGGGGTAGGTGAGCATTTGCACTGATAGCAAGCTCTCTCGGTGGATATTATGTACCCTCAACTTGCAGAACTAGAACTCTGGTGGTTAAAATAAGATAGCAAGTGCCTGGAACATAATAAGTGCTCAGTAAGTGGTAACCATACGGGTGAAGATGGTGAGCACTTCTGGTCCAGCCTCGTTCTGCAGCTCATGGGTTTTATCCAACCTTCTCTCTCAAGTTGGTGCCTCCGGCTGCCTGCCACCAGAAGAGGCTACTGTTCCCCTTGAGTTCTCCCACTTTCTCAGAGTTTCTTTTCAAGAAATGGAACACTATGCAGTCATTACACACGTGTTTTCAAAGACCATTGACTATAATGGAAAGTGCCTAGTATATAATATTAACTTTAAATAACAGTGTGTCTGATATGGTCCCAATTTGGTTTCAAAAAAGTGCTATAGCGTGAGTTTTTAACATACTGCTTTGTTTCTACTTGCAATTTTTATTTTTCTTTATCCCAATCAAGAGGAGAAAGGCTTCCTTACAAAGGGAAGGCCTATGATGGCCTGGAAATCAAAAGTTGCCTGAAAACCACTTCCTTTTCTAATTTTTGTTTTCCAGAGCTTGAGCCATTAAGGTAATTATGTGAGAGGTCTCCAAGGAAAATGTCAGGAGAAGGAGAATTATCCCAGAGGAAAGGATTTCCCCTGAGCTCTGGAGGAAAGGAGGCGGTTTCTGGTCCCCAGAGTAGTGCAGGCCTCAGCAATTGAATGGCCTCTCCCCGGAATCCTCTTCTAGGATTCCCATCTCCTCATCTTTTTTTTTTTTTTTTTGCGGTACGCGGGCCTCTCACTGCTGTGGCCTCTCCCGTTGAGGAGCACAGGCTCCGGATGTGCGGGCTCAGTGGCCATGGCTCACGGGCCCAGCCGCTCCGCGGCATGTGGGATCTTCCCGGACCGGGGCACGAACCCGTGTCCCCTGCATCAGCAGGCGGACTCCCAACCACTGCGCCACCAGGGAAGCCCCTCTTCATCTTGTTTGTTATAGATCACCCACTGGAGGAGCATGATCACCTAAGGGTGCACTCAGGGTTTCTACCATCACCTTTTGCAAGTTTTACATAGGTTTCTCCAACTTTCCTTTGGAATGTAGTGTCTATTATCTTAAGGCTTCAGCCAATTTCTAACATCCGGGTATATGTACCTAGAAAAGAGCCTGGAAGGAAACCTACCGAAATGTTCACCATGGATGGTGGCGTTATAGGCGATTTTGATGTTTTCTTTATAATTTTATCTAATTTCTGATGTTTCAGCAATGAACAATAATCAGAAGAAAGTGATGTTATTTATTTTTATGAGAGGATTCCCACTACTCTGGCTTTACATGCTTTATTCCTCCCTTATGCGCCTCTTACCAACTAAAAAGTCTTTTTGTCTGAGACAGCTTCCTCAGCCCTGCTTGCCTTTTACAATGTCCTCTTTTGTATTGTCTTACTTGTCTTTCTAACCCTAGCACCTAGCATAGCACCAACATATCAGAGAGTGAAGCACATGATCTTTGACATGAACCTATCTTGAGAGTGCCAAGGATTTTCTTTGTTCACATCATCACCATTATAAAGATTTTCCACTGGACAGTTACAGCACTGACCAAATAACAAAGCCTCCTTGTTGACAGAGAGCAAATTATCATGTGCTGAACCCTGGAGTTCCACAGGGATAAGCAAGAAACAATCTTTTTTTTTTTTTTTTTTTGCGGTACGCGGGCCTTGCACTGCTGTGGCCTCTCCCGTTGCGGAGCACAGGCTCCGGACGCGCAGGCTGAGCGGCCACGGCTCATGGGTCCAGCCGCTCCACAGCACGTGGGATCTTCCCGGACCGGGCCATGAACCCGCGTCCCCTGCATCGGCAGGTGGACTCTCAACCACTGCACCACCAGGGAAGCCCCAAGAAACAATCTTTTTAAAGGGGTTATTGACAAGCATCCCTGCTAGCAATTCCCAAGTGACAGAAATTTGGTCATCAAATATCACCTAGTATGAGCAGAGAACAGTTGAAAGTTAATGCCCAAGAACATTTTAAAACCCCTGAAATCTACCTAAGCAGTTTCAATTTTAGAGGTGCTCTTTCCATACAACATTAACATATACTTATATAAGTGTACTGATATTGGCCACAGATGCATCTGACATTTCATTCATTAGGTTGTATTAAAGATTTTTTTTTTTTTGCAGGGGAAGATAAATTAAAAACACACAAGAAACATCCCTGGATTTTTCCTTAAAAAAGAACAAAAAGGCTGTTTTTTTCTCATACCGCCACCCCAACCACCACTACTTCCTCCCAGCTCCTGGATGCCACTGACTAGTTTTTTTGTTTCTATAGTATTGCATTTTCCAGCAGGTCATATAAATGGAATCATGTAGTATATAGCCTTTGAGTCTGGCTTTTTTCACTTAGTGTAATACGTTTGAGATTCATCCCTGATTTTGTGTGTTTCCAATAGTTTATTCCTTTTTATTGCTGAGCAGTATTTCATTGTATGAATCTACCATGATTTGTTTATTCATTCACCAACTGAAGGATGTTTGGATTGTTTCCAATTTTGAGTGACTGTGAATAAATCTGCTATAAATATTGGTGAACAGGTTTTTCTATGGGCATAAATTTTCATTTTGCTTGTACCTAAGCATGGGATTCCTGGGTAGTATGGTATTACGAGATTTAAATTTTGTTGTTGTTGTTGTTGTTGTTGCGGTACGCGGACCTCTCACTGTTGTGGCCTCTCCCGCTGCGGAGCACAGGCTCCGGACACACAGGTTCAGCGGCCATGGCTCACGGGCCCAACTGCTCCGCGGCATGTGGGACCTTCCCGGACCGGGGCACGAACCCACGTCCCCTGCATCGGCAGGCGGACTCTCAACCACTGCGCCACCAAGGAAGCCCGAGATTTAAATTTTTAACCTTTCTAATAGTGGTGAAGTGGTATCTCCTGTGGTTTTAATTTGCATTTCCTTAATAACTAATGATGTTGAACATTTTTTATATGTATATTTGCCATCTATATGTCTTCTTTGGTAAAGTATCTGTTCAAGTCTTTGGCCCATTAAAAAAGTTGGGTTGTTTATGTTTTTATTTATTTATTTTTAAGATTTATTTATTATTTATTTTATTTATTTTTGGCTGCGTTGGGTCTTAGTCGCGGCACACAGGATCTTCATTGAGGCGTGCGGGATCTTTTGTGGTGGCATGAGCGTTTTCTCTTCTCTAGTTGTGGCACGCAGGCTCCAGGGCGCGTGGGCTCTGTAGTTGTGGTGCGCGGGTTCCAGAGCACGTGGTCTCTGTAGTTTGCAGCACGCAGGCTCTAGTTTAGGTGCATGAGCTCTGTAGTTGTGGTACACGGGCTTAGTTGCCCCGCAACATGTGGGATCTTAGTTCCCTGACCAGGGATCGAGGCCACGTGCCCTGCATTGCAAGGTGGATTCTTTACCACTGGACCACCAGGGAAGTCCCCTATGTTTTTGAGTTTTAAAAGTTCTTTTTTGATTTAAAAGATTAAGGTATAATTTACATATGACATTATGTTAGTTTTAAGTGTATAGCATAATGATTTGGTATTTGTATGTACTGCAAAATGATCACCACAATAAGTCTAGTTAACATATATTACCATACATAGTTACACAAAATTCTTTTCTTGTGATGAGAACTTTTAAGATCTATTGTCTTAGCAATTTTCAAATATACAATACAATACAATATTATTAACTATAGTCACTATGGCTTATATATTTTATAACTGGAAGTTTTTACCTTTTAACCACCTTCACCCATTTTTATACTCCTAAATATAAGACCTTTGTCAAATATGTGTTATGCAAATATTTTCTCCCTTTTCATTCTCTTGACATTGTCTTTCACAGAGCACAAATTTTTAATTTTGAAGAAGTCAGATTTATCATTGTTTTTTGTTTTTATTTTTATTTTTGGCTGCATTAGGTCTTCGTTGCTGCATGAGGGCTTTCTCTAGTTGCGGCGAGCAGGGGCTACTCTTTCTTGCGGTGCATGGGCTTCTCATTGCGGTGGCTTCTCTTGTTGTGGAGCACAGGCTCTAGGTGCACAGGCTTCAGTAGTTGTGGCTCGCGGGTTCTAGAGCTCAGGCTCAGTAGTTGTGGCACGTGGGCTTAGTTGCTCCGCGGCCTGTGGGATCTTCCCAGACCAGGGCTCGAACCCATGTCCTCTGCATTGGCAGGCAGATTCTTAACCACTGCACCACCAAGGAAGCCCTATCATTGTTTTTTAATGGATCGTGCTTTTGATATTGTATCAAAGAAGACTTTGCATAAGCCAGTGGTTTTCAAATGGGAGACAACCCACCTATCCTGAATATTTGGCAATGTCTGAAGAAGTTTTTGATTGTTATGACTGGGGGTGGGGGTGCTACTGGTGACTAGTGGAACTAAGGATGCTGCTAAACATCCTACAGTGCACAGAACAGCCCCTCACACAAGAATTATCCAACCCAAAATGTAAATAGTGCTAAGGCTGAGAAACCCTGGCTTAACTCAAGGTCAAAAATATTTTGTTCTTTTACTTCTTTTTTATTTTAAGAAATTTTTGTAATGTTAGATTCTACATTTAGGTTTATGACAAATTTTGTGTTAAGTTTTGTACATGGTGGAAGATATCGATTGAAGTTCTTTTTCATTTTTTGGCATGGATGTTCAATTATTTCAGTAATATTTGTTGAAAAGACTATCTTTTCCCATTGAACTGCCTTTGATTACATATGCATGGTTCTATTTCTGGACTTTCTTCTGTTGCTCTATTGCTTATCTTTTCCCTAATACCATATGGTCTTGATAACTTGCTTTATAGTAAGTCTTAAAATGAGATGGTCTGAGTCTTATAATTTTATACTTCTTTTTCAAAATTGTTTTGCTATTCTATTTTATCTCATTCGTTTTGATAGCAGCTTTTAGAGGTGCGCTGAATACATATTTGAGTTGTCAATGGCCAACCATTAAATACAATATTTGGCCAAAGGTGAGACTAAAGTTAAATAATACCACCATAGAAAGAGAACTTCCAGTATAAAAGAAAAAATTCAAGGTTTTATTTTAAAATGTAATTATTATTATCACTTTATTATTAAAAGTTTTGATAGTCATATTTTACAAATTAGATATTATATTGTAGGGATAATAATTTCTGCACAGTTAGATTTGCTCTTGCAGTGAATAAACTACTGAGAGCAATCACTGAAAAAGCTATAAAAAAGATATACTCAAAAAACTGTAGGTTAATCAGGATGGAAATCTAAAAAATATTCAAGTAACTCACAAAAAATATAGGAAGAAAAAAAAACAGAGAAATTAAAAACACAGTGAACAAACAGAAAACAAAAAATAAAATGATAAACTTAAGCCCTAATATCAATAATTACATTAAATGTAAATGGTCTAAATATGACAAAAACATAGAGATTAGCAGAATGGATTAAAAACATAGCCCATGGGCTTCCCTGGTGGCACAGTGGTTGAGAGTCTGCCTGCTGATGCAGGGGACACGGGTTCGTGTCCCAGTCCGGGAAGATCCCACATGCTGCAGAGCGGCTGGGCCCGTGAGCCATGGCCGCTGAGCCTGCGCGTATGGAGCCTGTGCTCCACAATGGGAGAGGCCACAACAGTGAGAGGCCTGAGAACCACAAAAAAAAAAAAAAAACATAGCCCAACTATATTGTCTACAAGAAACTCATTTCAAATGTAATGTTATAGATAGATTGAAGTTAAAGGACAGAAATGTTATACCAAACAAACGTTAATAAAAGAAAGCAAGATTGGCTATGTTAATATCAGATAAAATAGACTTCAGAGCAAACAAAATTACCAGAGATGGAGAGAGAAATTACATCATGATAAAGAGTCAATCTATCATGAAGATGTAGCAATCCTAAATATACATGTACTAACAAGAATTACAAAATCTATGAAGTAAACACTCATAGAACTAAAAGGAGAAATAGACAAATTCACAGTTTTAGTCGAAGACTTCAACACACCTCTCTCAATAATTGATAGAAGAAGCAGACAGAAAATTAGCAAAGATACAGAAGAAATCAACACTACCATCAACCAACTGGATCTAATTGACATTTATAGAACACTCTGCTCATAAAGAGTAGACAATACATTCTTTTCAAGTGCCAATGGAACATATACGGAGGCAGACCATATCCTGGGCCATTAAAAAAAAATTAAACACATTGAAATCCTGAGAAGGGTTCCCTGAGCACAATGGAAACAAACTAGAAATCCATCGCATAAAGATAAGATGAAACTCTCCAAACACTGGGAAACGAATCAACATACTTCTAACTGATCTATGGGTCAAAGAGGAGATCTTCGTGAAAATTAAAAATATACACTCAACTGAATGAAAATGAAAGTACAATGTATCAAATTTATAGGACACAAAGAAGAAGTCCTGAAAGAGAAATTTGTAGCACCAAACCCTTACATCAGAAAAAAGAAGAATCCAATCAGTTTCTCACAATGTGTATAAATCTGTAATTATCTCAAAATAAAAAGTTTAATTATATATAAAATACACATATAAATATATATTTACATACATACCTTCTTTATTGCACTTTATTGTGCTTCACAGATATTGTGTTTTTTGACAAATCGAAGGTTTGTGGCAACTGCATGGAGCAAGTCTATCAGCAGGACCATTTTTCCAACAGCATTTGCTCATTTTGTGTCCCTTTGTCACATTTTGGTAATTCTCGTAATATTTCAAACTCTCTCATTATTATTATATTTGTTATGGTGATCTGTGATCAGTGATCTTTGATGTTACTATTGTAATTACTTTGAGGCACCACAAACTACGCCTATATAAGATGGTGAGCTTAATAAATGTTGTGTGTGTGCTGATTGCTCCACCAACTGGCCGTTCCCCTGTCTCTCTCCCTCTCCTTGGGCCTCCTTGTTCCCTGAGACACAACAATATTAAAATTAGACCAATTAATAACCCTACAATGGCCTTAAGTGCTCAAGTAAAAGGAAGAGTCATACATCTCTCACTCTAAATCAAAAGCTAGAAACGCTAAGCTTAGTGAGAAAAGCTTGTTGAAAGCTGAGATATGCCAAAAGTTAGGCCTCCTGCACCAAACAGTTAGCCAAGTTGTGAATGCAAAGGATAAATTCTTGATGGAAGTTAAAAATGCTACTCCAGTGAACACACAGATGATAAGAAAGTGAAACATCCTTATTGCTGATATGGAGAAAGTTTTAGTGGTCTGGGTAGAAGATCAAACCAGCCTTAAGGAAACAATATTTCCTAATAAAGCCTAATTCAGAGCAAGACCCTAAGGCCTCTGATTCTATGAAGGCTGAGAGAGGTGAGGAAGCTGCAGAAGAAAAGTTTGAAGCCAGCAGAGGTTGGTTCATGAGGTTTAAGGAAATAAGCTGTCTCTATAACACAGCTCAAGGTGAAGCAGCAAGTGTTGGAGAAGCTGCAGCATGTTATCCAAAAGATCTCGCTAACATCATTAATGAAGGTGACTATGCTACACAACAGATTTTCAATGTAGACGAAATAGCCTTCTACTGAAGAAGATGCCATTAGGACTTTTCATAGCTAGAGAGAAGTCAATGCCTAGCTTTAAAGCTTCAAAGGATAGGCTGACTTGTTTGGGGCTAAGATAGCTTGTGATGTTAAATTGAAGCCAATGCTCATTTACTATTTTGAAAATCCTAGGGCCCTTAAGAGTTAGGCTAAATCTATTTTGCCTGTTCTCTAGAAATGGAACTAAGCCTGAATGACTGCACATCTGCTTACAACGTGGTTTACTGATATTTTAAGCACATTGTTGAGATCTGCTGCTCAGAAAAAAAGATTACTTTCAAAATATTACTGTTAGTTATGAAGCAGAAACTAGCACACCATTGTAAAGCAATTATACTCCAATAAAGATGTAAAAAAAAAAAAGAAATACTGTTAGGGCTTCCCTGGTGGCTCAGTGGTTGAGAGTCGGCCTGCCGATGCAGGGGACACGGGTTCATGCCCCGGTCCGGGAGGATCCCACATGCCGTAGAGCGGCTGGGCCCGTGAGCCATGGCCGCTGAGCCTGCGCGTCCGGAGCCTGTGCTCCGCAATGGGAGAGGCCACAGCAGTGAGAGGCCGGCGTACCAGTAAAAAAAAATATATATATACCAAAAAAAATTACTGTTAATTGACAATGCACCTGGTCACCCAACAGCTCTGATGAAGATGTACAATGAGATTCATCTTGTTTTCATGCCTTCTAACACAAAAACCATTCCGCAGCCTATGGATCAAAGAGTAATTTTGACCTTTAAGTCTTATTATTTAAGAAATACATGTCATAAGGCTATAGCTGCCATAGACAGTGATTCCTCTGATGGATCTGGATAAAGTCAATTGAAAACCTTCTGGAAAGGATTCACTATTCTAGATGCTACTATGACCATTCATGATTCATGGAAAGAGGTCAAAATATAAACATTAACAGGAGTTGGAAGAAGTTGATTCAAACCCTCCTGGATGCCTTTTAGAGGTTCAAGGCTTCAGTAGAGGAAGTCACTGCAGATGTTGTGGAAATAGCAAGAGAACTAGAATTAGATGTGGAGCCTGAAGATGTGACTGAGTTGCTGCACTCTCATGAGAACATTTTAAGGGATGAGGAGTTGCTTCTTATGGATGAGCAAAGAAAGTGGTTTCTTGAGATGGAATCTACTCCTGGTGAAGATGCTGTGAAGATTGTTGAAATGACAACAAAGGATTTAGAATAAAGCATAAACTTAGTTGATAAAGCAGCTTCAGGGTTTGAGAGGACTGACTCCAGTTTTGAAAGAAGTTCTGCTGTGGGTAAAATGCTATCAAACAGCATCGCATGCTACAGAGAAATCGTTAGTGAAAGGAGGAGTCCATCAAGCTATGTGGCAAACTTCATGGCTATCTTATTTAAGAAATGGCCACAGCCACCCCAGCCTTCAGCAGTCACCACCCTGATCAGTCATCAGCCACCAACACTGAGGCAAGATCCTCCACCAGCAAAAAGGTTATGATTTGCTGAAGGCTGAGATGATGGTTAACATTTTTTAACAATAAGTAATTTTTGTCCAAGAATTTTATTTTATTTTATTTTATTAAATTTTTTTGACCATGCCGCATGGCCTGTGGGATCTCAGTTCCCCGAGCAGGGATCGAACCCTGCACTGGAAGTGCAGAGTCTTAACCACTGGACTGCCAGGTAAGTCCCTGAATTTATTTTTAACAGCTGCCTTTTACAGAATTGAATATCTTTTAAAAATTATTTTTTATTAAAGTATAGTTGATTTACAATGTTTCAAGTGTACAACAGTAGTTTTTTTTTTGTTTGTTTTTTTTTTACGGTACGCGGGCCTCTCACCGTTGTAGCCTCTCCCGCTGCGGAGCACAGGGTCCGGGCCCGCAGGCCCAGTGGCCATGGCCCACAGGCCCAGCTGCTCCGTGGCATGTGGGATCCTCCCGGACCAGGGCACGAACCCCTGTCCCCTGCATCGGCAAGCGGACTCTCAACCACTGCGCCACCAGGGAAGCCCAACAGTAGTTTTTAAATTTATTTTATGAAGTATAGTTGATTTACAATGTTGTATTAATTTCTACTGTACAGCAAAGTGATTCAGTTATATATATATATATATATATATATATATATACACATTCTTTTTCATATCCTTTTCCATTGTGGTTTAATCACAGGATATTCAATATAGTTCCCTGTGCTATACAGTAGGGCCTTGTTGTTTATCCATTCTATATATAATAGTTTGCATCTGCTAATCCCAAACTCCCAATCTATCCCTCCCACACTCCACCCACTCCTTGGCAGCCACAAGTCTGTTCTCTATGTCTGTGAGTCCGTTTCTGTTTCATAGATAAGTTCATTTGTATGATCTGGTCAGGGGCTCTGGAGCTGGGGAGAGAGATGCCAGAGAAAACTAAGCAGAAAGCTTAATACCCGAATTTGAGGAACAGGCTAAATGCCAGAGATGGAGAAAGGACAAAGTAGGTCCTAGGACAAGAGAAAGATGAGAAAGCAGAGAGGGGCTGGATGAGGGGAGCTGGAGAGAGAGCAGGCTGATGAAACCAGACTGACATTCTCTTCATATCAAGGCAGTAGAGACAGCTTTTCAAAATAGAAAGGAAAAGATTCCCCCTGAAGAGATGCAAAGCTATCTGGTTTGTGCTTTTCCTTATAAATTTTCATAGTAAATACAAAGATTAGGTTTTCTCTCTCCCATCTTCCTGTCTTTAATCTCCTGTTGTTGTTCCTCTAAATGTTTTATTATTGATTTCGTTGTGAGTTAAGACAGTATCTTTACCACTTAGTGGCTGGGACAAGCACCCCATTCAGTCTGTTTGTGATTCTCTTAGGAGTGTATGGCTTTAAGACTTCTGCCGCTTCCTTCTTACACTAATAGTAGTAAGAGCAAGATAATAGGACCCAAAGCAAAGATGCTGACCCACAAGAAATGAAATGTGCAATTACGTGTCCCTTTTTCAGTGGAGTTTGAATCCCTCAGGTCTTTTCTGAAGTTCTGGGTGAGATGTATTCTAAAGCCCAAGTTCCTCATCCTGGCCTACAAAGCACTTGGGATTTGGCATTCTACCTACCTCTCCACCCTCAACTCACACCGTGTTCTCCAAAGCTTCAGCCCACTGACCACTTTCTGGGGTTCAAGTGTGCAGTCAAGGGTGCCAAACTGTGCTCTCCCTCTGCCCCAGGTCCTCATGGAGATGGCTCCTTCTCATCTTTCTCATCTCTGTTCAGATGTTGCCTCCTCAGGAGGGCCGTTCTGATCTCTTATCTAAAGGACCCCTCCCCCAGTCATTCTTGGTTCTTTTTTCTTGTTTTATTTTCATAGAACTTCTAGTATTTGAAATTATCTGGTTTATGGGTTTGAACATTAAGTGTATGCTATGGATTAAATGTTTGTGTCCTCTCAAAATTCATATGTTGAAGCCCTACTCTCATACCATATGATGGTATTTGGAGATGGGGTCTTTGGGAGGTAATTAGGTCATGAGGGTGGAGCCCTTATGAATGGGATTAGTGCCCTTGTAAGAAGAAACAGGAGAGAGATGATCTCTCTTTCTCTGTGCTGTCTGAGGACACAGTAAGGTAGATGTCTGTAAACCAGAAAGAAGGCCCTCACCAGAACCCAACCATGCTGGCACCCTGACCTCAGACTTCTGGCCTCCAGAACTGTGAGAAATAAACATCGGCTGTGTAGGCCCCCAGTCTATGGTACTTGTTAGAGCCCAAATTGACTACAAGGGTCTCTCCTTACCGGCTCACGAGCCCCAGGAGAGCAGACCCAAGTAGGCCTTGTTTACTGTCTGGAATGTAGTAAATACTCAAAAATGATTTATTGAATGTACTGTGAATGGTGAAAAGTTCCAAGTCTTGAAAGATCAGCCTGCCCCATCATTCCCTTTACATTTTGATCCTTCCTGGCAACAAACTAGGCCTCCACAACCTCTCTCAGACACAACCGGGCTGCCTGCAAAATCATTCACCTCAAAGGCTTGGGAAGCTAATGACCATCCCAATGATAGCTTAGGTTCTTGAAGAAAACTGCTGGAAAACTATGAAAGAAAATCCAAAGAGCGTTTTGGAGAAAGAAGACATGAGACAAGGATTAGAGTTTCAACATGTGAAATGACACACATAGAAAGGGGCAAATTGGGAGTTGAGGACTAACCTTCATTCAGGTCAGACCTTGTCCCCTTGACTTACCCAAGCGGTGGTAAGCTTCTCAACAAGCTTATGAAGTAAGATTTAGTATCCCCACTTTACAGGTGAGGAAACTGAGACTCAAAATGGTAAAGCAAATTTCTCAGGATGAAATAGCTAATACATGACAAAGCCAGGGTTCAAGCTGAGGTCAGGCTGACTCCAAGCCTGTTTGTGTGTGTGTGTGTGTGTGTGTGTGTTTCCCATCCCACACCCCTGCCCTCTCTGCTCTGAGGACATGGGGGCCAGAGGGAGTGCTGACATTGCATAGATGTTCAAAGACCCATGGAAACTGGATTGAAGAACACCTCCCATGCTCTCACCATCTATACTGATTTCAAACATGCTTTAGAAGAACCTGAGTCAGAACTGCCTCCTCTGTTTTGAAACAAAGGGTCAAATCCACTGTCATTTTTACACAATAGGGACCTCTATAAATGATGACATTTTAGCCCTTCAATTGCAAAGGAAACAAGGACTATAACTGGGCCATCAATAATCTCCCTGTGCAGAGAAGGTGGACATATAAGCAGCAAAAAGATACCTGAAATTTTAGAACTTGATTGTTTCCCGAGTAATCTTTTACTTGGCAGAATAAATGTAAGTGTTGTGCTTGTGCCTTCTGAGCGCATTTTGAAAATGATAATGCATCTTCAGGGTGGGAGAGAGAATCCTTTGTCCCTCCTGACACATTTTACACAGTAATAACAGAGGCTTTATGGGGGAAGGGTGAGCCAGGAGGGGGAAGCTACTTAGAGCCTCTGCTTTCTTTCCAAATTATGCTGCAGAGAGCAGTGAGCTGTCAAAGCCACACACAGCTTCCACTTCCCCATCAAAATGATAGAAGATGATGTGCAGGTGGAAGCAGCTCGGGCTGCGTTGCAAACAAGGGCTCTTTTCATATCCAGATGGAGCTCTGTAACCCTCTGCAAACTCCCAGCATCACATACTGGGCTGGAAGTTGACTATTTGGCTGGCTCTTGTGTTTACTTCACTGTTAGAGTCTGAGCCACCGTAGGAGGAACTTACTATCCACCTTGTTGATGGATGTTGCAGAGAGAAAATTCCAGGGGGTCAGATGTGGAATGAAAGCTCCTGGCTGAGCAATGCTCCCAATACATAGAAAAAGGTTGGTCTTTGAATTATATATCCATCCCAGACTTTTACATGGCAGAGAGAAGAAAGGTGCATATTGTGCTTTTCTTTGCTGAAAAACATTCACAAGTGAGGCTTTGACATGTGTGTGGGGGGGCATGTGTGTGAGCCCACCTCACCTGGAAACCTCATCACTAATTCCCCACCCTGCTGAAGGAAGGACGTGCGATTAATGATTGATGAGAGCTCTCAGGAACAGATGAAAGGAAAGGAGACACGTGTCAACCTTTATGTGAAGAAGCAAATGGTAATAAAACCATCTTGGGTGTCAGCATCCTGAGATGCTCCTGGTACCCGCTGCTGGCCTACTTTTCCTATAACAGGGCAAGGCATTTGTGGTAAAGACATTGTTCTACTACCCAGAGTAGTTTTATGTTTTAAAATCAGAAATCTAAGAGCTGAGAAAAGACCCAGCGAGCTCCAAATCCAGTGTTTCCTAAACTCTGGGCAGAGTGGAGTCATCTGTGAGGCCCAGGCTGGACTCTTCCAGCACTGGCTGGGATCTCTCTGTTGAACAAACTCTCTGCTGGGTCTTGAGCTTGGGCACATCTGGGGACCTGACTAGTGCAAATCCGCATTTAACCGAGGAGGAAACTGAGGTCCACACAAGTGACACACCCGAGGGCCTCTGGGCACAGCAGAGCCAGGACTGAACTCAGCTGTGAAGCACATCGAAACCCAATCTAACTGAATTTCCATGGTGAGTAGGCACAAATCTTGCAGTGTGGGCCTCAGGGCCACAGAGTTGAAGATTTGGTTGTTTAGGGCAGGAGGCAATTTGGATCAACTGTCCTGTTCATTCTGCACCAGGAAGCTCTTTACTGAGCTCCTGACACCCTAGAAAAGACACCATCACCTGGTTCTGAAGGCTCTGAAAATGCCTGATTAGCATGTCCACTGGGGCTACTTAAACTTTACCTTTAGATCATCACTCTGTGTAATACCTCGGGCTCTGTTCTATTGATCTCTGTGTCTGACTCACCGCTGATAGTTTTGAGCAATTGACCATTACTTCAGGTGAACGGGGGATCCAGGGAGAAGAAGGGGTTTGTGGTCCTGCAATTTCCTGGCAAATATTACCCGTCTGAGAGATAGTTGAGGAGTCTACTGGGGAAGATATTTTTAAAATACAGCCTGGCAGACTTTTTGTGGAAATTGACACCTCAGTTAATTCGGGAGAAGTCCAGAAGAGTTAGGATGGGGTGAAGAACTTCCTTGCCTGAAGTTGGAGAGCCAGAGGAATGCTGAACAGGTCTGCACACTTTGCAAAAAAGCAAAGAAAGTCTGATCTAGCCTTGAAGGGACCCCTTTGGGTCCACTCAATGATTATTTGTAATCTGTGATAGAGAAATCTTGTAGACTGAGTTCTTTTTTTTTTTTTCTGAGTTCTATTAATGTGTTTTCTGCCTAAGATGTTAATTTAAGGTAGAGACATTCATTCCTTTTTGTTGTTGTTGTTTAAACCTATGGTTTCTGCATCTATCCTAAATAGAGTCATAAAACAATCCCCAAACTTATAAAACTCAATTGATGTTAATGTATTTTTGCACATAGATATATGGCATTTGTTTTGAGGTGGAGTCAAGAGACTGTTCTGAAGTCAGAGTTTTAAAACATGTGGATTTTAAACCTATGGGCTTGCTAATTGTAAATAAAGAGTAAGGTAATAGAGCCCGTCAAACCTCCAGTTTACGCAGTACTTTTGCTTCTTGCAGGGACAATGGCATTTCTTGAAGAGTGATTTGTGGGGAGCTTGAAAAGCCCTCCAAACACACATTGATACCTTAAAGTCAGACAAAGTGATTCATTCTCTTTATGGTTAAGTGCTGAGCCTCTCCTTGGCAATTCAATTAACTCCTGAGAGAGGGAACACACAGTCTGTAACTACACTGAGTCTATTTCTCCAGGCAGAAAAAAAGTAGAGGCAGCAAGTAAAGTTTGTTGAATTCTATTTTGTACCTGGTAGAGATATAAAGCTTCTGGCATATGATCTCAGTTAATCCTCTCAACAACTCAAAAATTAGGTAGGATTATCACTACTTCACAGATTATCCCCAGGCACAGGGATGTGAATAAATTTCCCTGAGTTGCACAGGTAGAATCTGAAGTTGTCTTAGTCAGCTCAGGCTGCTATGACAAAATACCACAGACTGGGTGGCTTAAACAACAGACTTTTATTTCTCACAGTTCTGGAGGATGGAAGTCCAAGATCAAGGTGACAGCAGATTGGGTTCCCCGTGTGGGCTTACTTCCTGGTTCCTAGACATCCGTCTTCTGACTGTGTCCTTACATGCCTGGAAGAGAGAGAGACAGTTCTGGTCTCTCTTCCTCTTCTTATAAGAACACTAATCCCATCATGGGGGCCCCATCCTCATGTCCTCATCTAAACCTAATTATCTCCCAAAGGCCCCACCTCCCAATACCAACCCAGTGGGGGTTAGGGCTTCAACATATAAATTTGGAAGGGACATATTCAGTCCATAATAGGAGATGTCCTCACTTCCTGCCTCCTAATGAGCCTTGGCAGGGATTGGAGAAGTGCTGTAAAAAGGACCAGATGGATAGGGAATCTGAGAATGCTGGGGTTGCAATTAAGAGGCCACTGATTGTGGGAGCCTAGTTCCCAGAGGCAAGTCTTGAGAATGAGATGAGATCACTTATAGGGAAGAAAGAAAATTTCTTTTCCTCCTTTTTCTTTTGTACACCTAACTTGTAGTGTAGGGTAAAATTTGATGCCAGTATGTACACACCCACATTCACACATATCTTGGAGCGAGATACAGAGGAATAGAATAGGATTAGAGTCTACAACAGTAGTTAATCCTGGAAGGCGAAATTGTAAGTTATTTGATCTTTTTTCATTTATCTGTACTGTTTACTTTTCTAAAATAACCTGTTTATTATTTGTGTATATATAAAATTTATACCCCAAATCCTCCCAATATATCTTTTCACAATTTCAGCTGTTTTTCAAAGGTCACTTGTATTGCATCTGTGTATTTCAAAACAATAGGTTGTAAATTCAAGCATTTAATGTTAACTTTTGTTTTTCTCCCCACCAAATTGATATGAGATCTGGCGTTGTTGGTGGTTTGGTTTTTGTGCAAGACTGACTAGTTGTTTTGATATCCTATAGGCACAACCTAAGTGCTATAATTTTTGTTCAGTTGGAAAATAAACGTTTTTCTGAACTTTCCCCTAGGCTTTCAACAACATGAGATTTTGTGCACTTATAGTGACAGGACAGAAGTGAAAACCACTTACAAAATGGAAAATGTAAAATTAGGAAAACTGAGCCCACTGGGCTGCCCACTCATCCACATCCCACAGAAAAATGACTTCATTACCTGTTTCAAAGAAAAGTTATTTATTTATTCTTCAACATTTTAAAAATAAAAATTAAATGAAACTAGACTTATTTTTTGCCAGTAGGGTTTGTGAAGAAAGATTAAAATAAAAAAACAGGAAAAGAAAAGCCTTTAATTAATTTTTGCAACATTTAAAACTTAAACAAAATGGCTTATTGTCAGGGAGAGCTAAAACTAATTAGAAATCAAAATTATATTTGCTTCATCAATGTTAAAATAAATCCAAGGGAAAACAAAGAGGCACTTCTGTCTTTAAATTTAATTTTGTGTAACAATCTTAGTTCTTGCTGTTTGCAACTGTGGGAGTTTACTTTAAAAGAAAGTCTAAGCATGTATTTTGTTAAAAAATCAACAATTTGCTAAGTTTTATAGAAGTGAGATGACTCAAAGGGGAGGGAGGGAAGAGAGGGCCTCAGAACAGACAGGTGAAGTGAGAGCAATCCCACTACTGGGCATATACCCTGAGAAAACCATAATTCCAAAAGAGTCATGTACCACAATGTTCATTGCAGCCCTATTTACAATAGCCAGGACATGGAAGCAACCTAAGTGTCCATCGACAGATGAATGGATAAAGATGTGGCACATACATACAATGGCATATTACTCAGCCATAAAAAGAAACAAAATTGAGTTATCTGTAGTGAGATGGATGGATCTAGAGACTGTCATACAGAGTGAAGTAAGTCAAAAAGAGAAAAACACATACCGTATGCTAACACATATATATGGAATCTAAAAGAAAAAAGAAAAAGGTCATGAAGAACCTAGAGGCAAGACGCGAATAAAGACGCAGACCTACTAGAAAATGGACTTGAGGACACGGGAAGAGGGAAGGGTAAGCTGGGACAAAGTGAGAGAGTGGCATGGACATATATACACTACCAAACGTAAAATAGCTAGCTAGTGGGAAGCAGTCGCATAGCACAGGGTGATCAACTCGGTGCTTTGTGACCAGCTAGAAGGGTGGGATAGGGAGGGTGGGAGGGAGACGAAAGGGGGAAGAGATTTGGGGATATATGTATATGTATAACTGACTCACTTTGTTATAAAGCAGAAACTAACACCATTGTAAAGCAATTATACTCCAATAAAAATGTTATTAAAAAAATAAAAAACAGCAGCTCAAGACCAGCACGGTTGTTGGGATGGCTCAGAGAAGCCAGACGAGGAGCCGGGTGGCAGTGGGGTCCCCAGAGCGAGGCTTCCCCTCTCCTATTCTCCGCTGCATTGCTGGGTAGCATTCTCACCTCCCCCAGGGACGGCTTGGAGAGGAGAATGTGGTTCTGGTGCTGTGTTTCCTTAGGCAAAGAGCAGGGAGACCCTACAGGGTGTGAGATAGCCTCTTCCAGAAGCAGTTGTAGAACTGGGGCAGGTGGGGGTGGCCCCTGGACGGTTTGAACGCACCCCAGAGAACAGAGACATCGCTGATCTGATCAAGCCTGGGCGGTACCTGATAAGCCTTGATATATAACGACCCCACCTCCCACCCCGCTCAGCCCACTGTGTGACCTGTTGCCGTGTATGGGAAGGAGCACTCAGTGGTACCGCCCTCTGCTGAGCTTTTGCTACATGCCAGGCCCTGTATTAAGTAAGCACTGTTCATAACATTATCTCACTCGAGATCCACGACAACCTTAGGGAGCAGGAACGATTCGCCCCATTTTTTTTTTTTTTTTTGCAGTACGTGGGTCTCTCACTGTTGTGGCCTCTTCCGTTGCGGAGCACAGGCTCCGGACGTGCAGGCTCAGCGGCCATGGCTCACGGGCCCAGCCACTCCGCGCCATGTGGGACCCTCCCAGACCGAGGCACGAACCCGTGTCCCCTGCATCGGCAGGCGGACTCTCAACCACTGCGCCACCAGGGAAGCCCCGCCCCATTTTTTAATAATACAACTTGTCAATTTATTTATTCTCATTCTCTTATGGCCACACCTTTCTTTTCATTGTGGTGAGCTATACATAATGTGAAGTTTTTCATTTTTAAGTGTACAATTTAGTATATTACATACATTCACATTGTTGTGCCACCATCCCCACCAACCATTGGCAGAACTTGTTCATCTTCCCAACCTGAAACTCTGAACTCATGAAACAAAAACTCCTCCCTCCCCCTACCCCCAGCCCCTGGCAACCACCATTCTACTTTCTGTCTCTATCATTTCCCTATTCTAGGAACCTCATATAAGTGGAATCATATAATACTTGTCTTTTTGTGTCTGGTTTATTTCACTTAGCATAGTGTTTTCAAGTTTCATCCATGTTGTAGTATTCCTATTTAATTTTTATTTTATTATTTATTATTATTTTTATTGAGATATCATCAACATAGCAGTGTAAATTTAAGGTGTACAACGTGTTGATCAGTATCCCCATTTTATAGACTGGGGAACAGACATATTAAATAACTTGCCCAGGGCCATAGGGGGAATAGGTGGCAGAGGAAGAATTCAAATCCGATGTCACACTCTGAGATCCACGCTCTTAACCATCCTTGACACAAGTGTTTCTCCAAATGCAGACCATAGACCACTACATCAGAATCACCTTGCACACTTAAAAAATGTAGCTTTCTGGCCACACCTCCACCCCGAGTCCTACAAAATGATAATCTTTGTATTTTTAATAAGCTCCTGAGTTGATTCTTATGTAAAACTAAAGTTTGAGAATTCCTTCATTCTTCCTTATTGAAAATAGAACTGAGAAACAATGGTGGCGGAGAAAAAGAAGCCATAATAATGAACTCAAGGCTAGGTCATCTCACTAAAAGGGAGAAATGAGTAAACAAGACTCTCAGAGTTCTCAAAGCCTACATATTCTGTGGGGTCTCCTGGAGTGATTTCCATTGTGTCCACCCATACCTGTTTCGTGACCTTATGACTTATCCTTTCAAGAAGGAAAAAGATAAATCTCTTGTAGTTATTCCATATTTTTCATTCCCATTTTTATGGATCATGTCAACATGTATTATGTATGAAAAACAAACCAGCTTATCATCAGTGCTGTGAAAATGTAGCATCCTAATGTGTGGCATAAGAAAAGGAAGATACCGATGATGAGTTGAGAGGCTAGCAAACCGAAGCATAATGTAGCCAAAAGAGACGTCCTGTTTAGTGTGGGACTGAAAACTCACCTTCAGAAAGACTTTCACCTTGAAATCTGGTGATGTGTGGAACAGATGTTTTAATTTACCTAAGAGAATTTGCATAATCAATTTAACATGAGGCTTATCAAACCTGCCCAAGAGCAGGTGACAATATGGAATTAATATGATTAGTAATTTGACACATCATTGAGATTAATGTGACCTTTCTTGCTCTCAGAATGCCCAGAGGTCTTTACAGACGGGAATAATGTGCTGTGAGCTGCCATGTGTAGCAACCTGAAATCCACCACCCCAGTCCCAGAAATAAAGCAACCACTTGGCTTAGTCTGGCCTCATGCTTCTACTCCTTTTCTTTCAAACTCTCTTCTAAGTTGAAAAGAAGGCACTGAGTGAGTATTGTAGAAGGCATCAGAGTGTTCATGAAAAGCAATTGATTTATCTTTCCTCCAGTACTATAAATGGTACTACCTTCTCCCTGGTCTGTTGCTTTATCCTTGATCCCAGACTTAAAGAGATGTCACCTTTGAGAATCCATGGTGAGGATCCATTTAAGTCTTTAAGTCTAGAGAATCAAAATAAGGGGTTAAGATTATGCATTGGTTTGATTGCAATAGTAAATTATTGGAAATAATAGAAATGTTCACCAATAGGGTATTGGTTAAGTAAAATATCATGCCAGTTGAATGTATACAACCATTCAAATGATATGGGAAAAGTATATGTAATAACATAAAAACATGTTTGTGATATGACATCAACAGATCATATCATAAAATAGTATATGTGCTATCATTTTATTTTATTTATTTTATTTTATTTTTTTGTTTTTTGTTTTTTGTTTTTTCGGTACGCGACCTCTCACTGTTGTGGCCTCTCCCGTTACGGAGCACAGGCTCAGCGGCCATGGCTCACAGGCCCAGCCGCTCCACGGCATGTGGGATCTTCCCGGACCAGGGCACGAACCCGTGTCCCCTGCATCGGCAGGTAGACTCTCAACCACTGTGCCACCTGGGAAGCCCTACTTTTATTTTTTATAAGGAAAATTATGTATACATCTCTCTGGAAATATAAATATCAAAATGTTAATCATAGTTATATCTACATGGTAGGATTCAGGGTGATTTATGGGTTTTCCTTTTTATTTATCTATATTAAAACATTTTTTTACCATGAACATATATTTTATGTGTAGTACAGAAAAAAATTAATATTTTTTTTATAATTGGGAGGTGAGGATGGAAGATTGAACTTAGCATCCAATTTCACTGTCTCCCAAAACTCCATTAAGTTTCCTATAAAACACACACACTTTGGAAGCTAGAAGGCAGATATAAGTACGGTAACTGCTTTGATTGGCTAGAGAAGGCCTAATCCCAAAGCAAGCAGTGGGGAAAGCTATGGACCAACCTGCTTTATGCCGCAAAATCCTCCCAGGGATTGCTGCTGGGACTGAGTGTAGAGGGCATGGGTGGTGAGAGCACCAAGTAAGGAGCACTGGGAAAAGCCATTTGAGAGGCTGCTGAATCTCCAAGTACAGTTTCTCATCATTTGTCATTCCTCAGCCCTAGAGCCTGTTATCCATCACCCTCACAGAAGCTTGGACATTTATTATCTGGAGAGGGTCTCTGTACTGCGGACACCAGGTGGAAGTCTGAGCACCATACCAAAAACAGAACAAGAAGAGATCTTATACTCACCAAATGCTGAATGCAGAGCCCTTCCAGGTCTTTTCATTTGACTCCAGAACACCAGCAACCAGATTCCTACCCTTCCAGGTAAGAGACTGGAAGAGGCTTCTTTACAGGCTACATTTATGCTTGCTCCTCAAAATTTCAAAATTAAACAGTGTATCACTCAGGCTTACATATGTAGGTGATATCACCAAAAGAGAAGTAAGGGAACGAATACCCTTGCTCCCTATGATTGGGAGGAAGGGGTGCATCTGGGGTAGAATCCTCGTAGTTTTAATTTCTTAAACAAAGTGGTAGAAATATGGATGGTAATACATTTTACTATGCTTATCTAGACTCTCTATGTACATTTTATACACTCTTCTCTATGTATTACATATTTTACAATTCAAAAAAGTTGGTGCTACCCCAGAAGATAGTTCTACCCCAGAAGATAGTTCTAGGATGAAGACTAAGGGGGAGCAAAGCATGACCTCTTCCCTCTTTCTTGTGTTTTTCCTCTTTCTTCTTTTCATTCCTATTTTGTTTCCCCTAATCTCCCATTCCCTCTTTCTAATTTTCTCTCATTCTACCTTAGATCTCATAGTCACACCACAACAGCCTTCCTCTGGGAACAAAAGTTTGTAGATATCTCTCAACAAAATTTAAAAGATATTACTCATTTTTTCTCCATGATTTTTATTCCCTAATACTTTAAAATTGAGGAACAATTTATATATGATAAAACATACAGATCTTAACTGTACAATTTGATGAGTTTTGAGAAAATATATACACCATGTAACCTCCATCCCAATCAAAATATGGAACATTTCCTTCCCTCCAAGATACTTCCTCATGCCTGGTCAATCCCCCACCCCTAGAGACAAAAACTACTCTGATTTCTATCACCATAAAATAGTTTTGCCTATATTAAACTTGATTGCATGTGCTCTTGTTGTGTCTGGCTTTTTTTCCTCTACATAATGTTTTTTAGATTCATCTATGTTGATACACGAATTAGCTTTTTAGCTTTACTTTTTATTGCTGAGAACTTTTCTATTATATAAATATGCTACAATTTGCCTTTACAATTTAAAAAAATGTTGTCAGGTTTAAAAAATTTTAGTCCTTCAATGGATGTGAAGTGGTACCTCATTGTAGTTTTATTTCACATTTCCTGATGAGTAATGATGTCGAGCATCTTCCCACTCACTGGTTGGTGACATAGATCTTCCTTTGTGAGGTGCCTATTCAAGTCATTTGACCATTTTATAAATAGAATTGTTTTCTTTGTATTATTGGTTTGTCAGATATCTGAGTTAATACTTTATCCCATTCTGTGGCTCGTCTTTGCGTTTTCTTAATGGTATCTTTTTTTATTTTTTTAAGATTTTTTTGATGTGTACCATTTTTAAAGTCTTTATTGAATTTGTTACAGTATTGCTTCTGTTTTATATTTTGGTTTTTTGGCCATGAGGCATGTGGAATCTTAGCTCCCAACCAGGGATCAAACCCGCACATCCTGCATTGGAAAGCAAAATCTTAACCACTGGACTGCCAGGGAAATCCCTTAATGGTATCTTTTTTGTTTTGTTTTTGCAGTACACGGGCCTCTCACTGTTGTGGCCTCTCCTGTTGTGGAGCACAGGCTCTGGACGCGCAGGCTCGGCGGCCATGGCTCATGGGCCTAGCCGCTCCGTGACATGTGGGATCTTCCCAGATCAGGGCACAAACCTGTGTCCTCTGCATCGGCAGGTGGACTTTCAACCACTGCGCCACCAGGGAAGCCCAATGGTATCTTTTGATGAGCAGAAATGTTTAATTTTAATGAAGTTTAATTTATCAGTTTTTCTCTTATGGTTAGTGCTTTCTATAACCTAAGAAATATTTGCCTATCCCAAGGTTGCAAGAATATTTTCCCATGTTTTCTTCTGTATGCTTTAGGGTTTTAGCTTTCATGTCTATGTCTGTGATCCATCTCAAATTAATTTTTGTGTGTGGTGTGAGGTGGGGATCAAGTTAGTTTTTTTTTTTTTTCCCATATAGATATCCAGTTGTTCCAGCATCTCATGTCCTTAAACTGACAGAATGTGCCTTTATACCTTTCTTTGCTTATCATGCAAAAAGAATTCTAAATCAAACCTGAAATCTTGTGATACATATCTTTGTCTCCCACATCCTGCTGCTGCCCTAAAACATAGCCAATAACTTTTTTTTTAAACATCTTTATTGGAGTATAATTACTTTACCTTGTTGGATTAGTTTCTGCTGTATAACAAAGTGAATCAGCCATATGCATACACATATCCCCATATCCCCTCCCTCCCACGTCTCCCCCCCACCCCCTCCATCCCACCCCTCTAGGTGGTCACAAAGCACTGAGCTGGTCTCCCTGTGCTATGTGCATAACCAATAACTTTAAGTGCAAATTATTATGTCCCCCAGACAATTACAAATTATTTCCTTCTTTAGAATCATATATTTCAGATTTAGGGAGAAAAAATTTTTATTTTAATTTTTTTGAGATTTATTTTTATTTATTTGTTTTTGGCTGCATTGGGTCTTCATTGCTCTGCATGGGCTTTCTCTAGTCGTGGTGAGCGGGGGCTGCTCTTCATTGTGGTGTGTGGGCTTCTCATTGCAGTGGCTTCTCTTGTTGCGGAGCAAGGGCTCTAGGTGAGTGGGCTTCAGTAGGTGTGGCTCGCAGACTCTAGAGCATAGGCTCAGTAGTTGTGGCACACAGGCTTAGTTGCTCCACGGCAACTAAGTTGCTCCTGGTCCAGGACCAGGGCTCGAACCTGTGTCCCCTGTATTGGCAGGCAGATTCTTAACCACTGCGCCACCAGGGAAGCCCCGAGAAAAAAGATTTTGTAAGGAAAAATCTTTTTAGTTTTTCTTTGACTCTGCCTTTCCAATGGTTAAGATATTGGGTTGGCCCAGAAGTTGGTTTGGGTTTTTCCATGAAATCTTATGGAAAAACCGAAACGAACTTTTGGGCCAACCCAATACAAAGAAAATCAACTGTTGAGTTTTGTGCTGCAAATTTACATCTATCATATAAAGGGTGAAATAATATGAAACAACATTGTGGTTTAACTCATTTTTTTCAATGTCTTCAAAATTGGTATCTGTCTCTTAAAAAATCAAGTTTACCTAAAACCAAAAGAATAAAGTTCCAAAAAGAAAAATAGGGGAAAACGTCAAATAATGCAGAGATGTCAAGGAACAATGGAAGTGACCTTTAGATGTAAAAATTAGGAGTGACCTAAATGAGGGGACTTTCTGCAGGATGGTGGAGGTGGAAACAAGAGGAGCAAGGGAAGCTGAGGGAAAAACAAGACTTAACAGGGATGAATAGAATTAAGAGGCAATTTTCTAAGAGACAGAAAGGAGGAACCAATAAATTTTGGAGATAAAATTCCTTTGGGTCTTGCCTGGCAAATATCAAATACATTCTGATGCTAGAAATCCCATATATGAATGCTTACTTTTTAAAAGAAATTTTATTTTATTATTAATAGATAATATTTTAAGAACATTTTTGGATTTACAGAAAAATTGAGCAGGTAATACAGTTCCCATATATCCCACGTACAGTTTCTTATATTATTTACATCTTACATTAGTATGGTACCTTTGTTACAATTAATGAACCAGTTTTGATACATTATTATTAACTGAAGTCCATAGTGTATTCATATTTCCTTGGTTTTTGCTTAACGTCCTTTTTGTGTTCCTGGATCCCATCCAAGATACCACATTACATTTAACTGTCATTTCTCCTTAGGTTCCTCTTGGCTGTGACAGTTTCTCAGACTTTCCTTGTTTTTGATGACCTTAACAGTTACAAGGAGTACTGATCACGTATATCAAAGGATGTTTGTCTATTGAAATTTGTCTAATGTTTTACTCATGATTAGACTGGGTTATGGGTTTATGAGAGGAAGATCACGGAGGTAAAGCGCCATTTTCATCACATCATATCAAGGGTACGTCCTAGCAATGTGATTTATGAAATGACACTTGATGTTGACCTTGAATTGGCTGAGGTAGTATTTATCAGGTTTCTCCGCTTTAAAGTTACTCTCCATCCATCTCCTTTCTACACTGTACTCTTTGGAAGGAAGTCACTATGCACCGCCCACACTTAATGAGTGGGGAGTTATGCTCCCCCTCCTTGATGGCAGCATATGGACATAAACTATTTGGAATGCTTTTGCATGGGAGAGTCGTCCCTTCTTCCCATTTATTAATTTTTCAATCATTTATTTCTATCAATATGGACTCAGGGAACTTTATTTTATACAGTGTTATAATCCAATAATACTTTATTTGTTTTGCTACTCAGATTGTTCCAGTTTTAGCCATTGAAAGCTCTTCCAGTTAACTCTGCATGTTTACTTTCTAACCCAAAGCTGTTTAGTGTTCACTTCGGTTTTTATACCATGAGATTTAAAAGCAGGAATGGGATCTACAGTATAATTATTATATTGGCAAAAACTGATTTCTTCAATGTTAGATGGCCTCCTTCCCTTTAAATGCCTTAGAGGAATCTTGTTCTCTTTGCACGTTAGTAATTATTAAAAATGGAAAATGTCACCATTTTAGAGGGAGCAGTGTTTATTGATCTTTCATACATGATTCCAACAGCCAGCTGATAAGAGCAAGCTGGTTTCAGGGCTGGGGCACAGGGTTCAGTCTCTCCAAGGCTGATTAGCATCTACTGTCCAGCCACTAACTGTGCCCCACAAGCTGAGCTTGGCACCAGCCAGCTTGGTTTTACAGATGTTGACTCAATCTAGAAGTAGCTGTCTGGGCACGAGGGCATGCCTTGAAGATAGTGATTCAGCTCAAGGGCTTCAAAGACAAAGGCTGTCACAGAGCTGGGACATTTGGAGATCCCAAGTCAAGGCCTCAAAAATGTATTGATAGATTATAAATGGAAAGGGCCTTGCTATAGACTGAATGTTAGTGTCCCTCCAAAATTCATATGTTGAAACCTAATCCCTAATGTGATGGTATTTGAAGATGCGGACTTTGGGAGGTAGTTAGGTCATGAGGATGGAACCCTCATAAGTGGGATTAGTGCCCTTACAAAAGAGACTGCAGAGAACTCCCTTGCCTCTTCCACCATGTGATGACAGAGGAAGAAGACAGCTGTCTATGAACCAGGAAGTAGGTTCCCACCAGACACTGAATCTGCCAGCACCTTGACCTTGGACTTCCAGCCTCCAGAACCATGAGAAATAAATTTCTGCTGTTTATAAGCCACCCAGTCTGTGGTATTCTATTATAGCAGCCAGAACAAGCTAAGACAGGCCAGTATTGGTTATTTTTCCTATATAACACATCACTCCCAAACTTAGTGACTGAAAACAACAGTCATTTATTATCTCTCATGGTTCCTATGTGTTGGGTATTTGGGAAATACTCAGTGGGGTGGTTCTGGCTTGGAGTCTCTCCTGATTTTCAGTCAAATGGTGGTTGAGAACTGGGGTTGCCTCGAGGGCTTCTTCAGCCACACGTCCACGACCTGGGCTGGGATGATCAAAACCTCTGCGGACTAAAACAGCTGGGGCTCCCAGGTGTCTCCCTCTATCTCTGTGTGGTCTCTCCACATGGTCAGTCCAGCATGGCAGCTTCATGGGAGCTGGACTTCTTACATGGTAGCTCAGGGCTACCCCAGGAGAGGGAGAGAACACACACTGAAGGCATGTTGCCTTCTTCTAATTTAGCCTCAGAAATTTCACGGTCACTTTGCCAATTTATTAGAAGCATGTCGCTAAGTTCGGGCCATATCCCCTCCCAGTCCTGTGGCCCAGGAAGCTGGGTGACAGCTCCTCCCTGCTATTAGTCCTGGGACGGTGCACCCTGGTGATTTCCCTGCACGCTGACCACACCTTTGTACCGTCCTTGTATTAAACGCCCCGCAAATGACCCCCTTGTGAGCCGCCATCTGTTTCCTGCTCTGACATTGACAGTTACACCCATCTCCCTCTTCGAGATGTGGTGAGGACTTGCCCAAGTTCCCAGTCAGTGATCTGGGGCTTGGGATACCTAATCCAGAGCCGTTTTGTTTCCACCCTATAGCTACTGCGCGTGGAAACCGGAATAAACCCCCTGAAATCCTTGATTACTCCCACGGGGTGTTGCTTATAAGGAGGTTCACAGCGCTGTGCTGAGCCTGAAGCAAAAGGAAGAACCACTAAGACCCCTGGTGTCTTTATCTAAGACTTCGATATTTTGTTTATCCTGGGGTTTTTTTTGGCATCGGTTTTCCTTTTACGTTTTACCGCATCATACTCTTTATCATGATGATGAGTTTTTGTGCCCCAGAGTGCCCTCGCTGCCCTGCCTGAGTCCCGGCCCTGTCCCCTTACCCCTCCCCACTTTTCTCACTGCCACTCCACACAGCTGGCCGTGGTCTTCAGAGCCGACTCCAGGAACTGTTTCAGCCCTTCCTCCCTTCCCTTTCCTCAGGTTTCACATTACCTGGTTGATGTCGCATCTTTGGATGTTGACAGCTAACATTTGAGTGGTGACAGTTCTTTAATTTGTAACTAAATGGGAAGAGCAGAAGCCCCTTTTGCCATTTGCTTTTAGGTACCAGCCAGGAGTGCCAGGAGTGCCAGGTGTGGGTGTGTGTGTGCTCTTGCTGAGGATAGAGATGGATGAGATGCAGAAGCAGGCTTTCAGGAGCGTACCTTTAGGGTTGGAGACAGACATACTAAAAGTCATGACAAAATATGGTAAGGGCTTTCAGGCATATATGTAAAACGTTATGAGTCTAGAGCAGCTAAATCTGTTACTCAGAGTGTGTGGAAGGAAGGACGCAGGGGAGGGAGGAAAAGAAGGGAGAGAGGGAGGGAGGAGGGAGGAAGGAAGGGTTGGCAGAGGGGAGGAGCAGGCTGGCCGCTGCCAGGGGTCCGATAAAAGTCAGCTAAGAAGGCACCGCAGATAGCTCACCGCTGCGTTGCTTGCTTGCATTTTCCTCTATTGCTTTCCTTATTTAGAACCTCTGGTGTCACTCCACGTAACTGGCAGACTTTTCTCCTTTAGATCTATTCTAAGGCACTAAGAAATGAGCCTCTTTACACTTCCTTTGTCTTCCATCAGAGCAGAGGCTGATGTTCTGTGCCCATGCGCGTCACCACTACCTAATGACAAACACACCAGTACTGGACCCGGCTGTACTTTTCCCTTTGATGCAGGCAGTGAGGGATTACTAAATGGCATTTCATTATGATCTACTGGCTAGATGTTAGTCATGGCATATTTTAGAGTAAGCCCGAAGGGAGCTGAGATAACAATGTCACTCCAAAGTCAAGGATGCCGTTGCAGAAACATGAGCAACCCCCAATCTCCTTCGCAGTTATTGATCTGCCAGCATCTTGCTTTGGCCTGTGCCATCTCACTTTCTGCTGCTAGTAATTTTAAAACCTAAAACATAATTTTGGGGGTGAATGTCCAGGGTTGCTGTCTTTGAAGGAGGATTGATTACCTGTCTGGATAGAGAGAGATCTTTTTAGCCTAGACTTCGTTTCTGACTCATTGTGATAATTGGGCACATCATTTAATCTCTCTTCTTTCCTCCCATCATCACTGTTTGTTTGGAAGTCTTGCCAAATCGTTGCTTTCTTATTCCCAGTATCCCTAAGGCTTAACAGAGGACGTCATTCAATAATCCCTGATATGGAATCAAATATTATTCTCTTTGGGTAGTTCCTAATTATCTTATCTTCTGTTTCCGCTTTATAACTTCAACCTTCCCCTTTCCTCAATCATATCAATTTCTCTACTCTCTACATTTCAATTTTTCTCTCTGTCACAGCTAAGCCACTATCCAGTATAATGCACCATCTTTAATGGGGCCCATTCCTAGCTAGTTTTTGAAATGCAGTTCTGTAGTGTATTTCAACTTATTTCTCTCTTTGTCTAACTATGGCTTTTAAAGTCTGTTAATGTTCTAATATGAAGTCATTCATTCTAATGTAATAATAATATAAAAAACATATCCTACACATGCACTCATAAAATTATCATTAGAAGGAAAGCCCTAGTGATAAAGACATATAATATCATTGGTATAATTTAATAATATCTACACTTAAGGTTATCCTTTCTGAAGGGCATATATTATAATATTTAATTCCTATACAGGCATACCTCGGAGATATTGGGGTTCAGTTCCAGACCACTGCAATAAAGTGAATATTGCAGTAAATTGAGTCATAAAAATTTTTTGGTTTCCCAGTGCATATAAAAGTTACGTTTATACTATACTGTAGTTTCTTAACTGTGCAGTGGCACTATGTCTGAAAAACAATGTACAGACCTTAGTTAAAAAATACTTTCTGGGCTTCCCTGGTGGCGCAGTGGTTGAGAGTCCGCCTGCCGATGCAGGGGACACAGGTTCGTGCCCCGGTCTGGGAAGATCCCACATGCCGCGGAGCGGCTGGGCCCGTGAGCCATGGCCGCTGAGCCTGCACGTCCGGAGCCTGTGCTCCGCAATGGGAGAGGTCACAACAGTGAGAGGCCCGCGTACCGCAGGAAAAAAAAACAAAAAAACTTTCTTTGGCTCCCCTGGTGGCGCAGTGGTTAAGAATCCACCTGCCAATGCAGGGGACAGGGGTTCGAGCCCTGGTCGGGGAAGATACCACATGCTGCGGAGGAACTAACCCGTGCGCCACAACTACTGAACCCGCATGCCTAGAGCCCATGCCCTGCAACAAGAGAAGCCATCGCAATGAGAAGCCCGCGCACCACAATGAAGAGTAGCCCCCACTCTTGCAACTAGAGAAAGTCCGTGTACAGCAACAAAGGCCCAACACAGCCAAAAAAAAACAAAAAACTTTCTTGCTGAAAAAGGCTAATTGTCTGACAATGCAGGGTTGCTACAAACCTTTGATCTGTAAAGAATGCAATATCTGTGAAGTGTAATAAAGTGAAGTGCAATTAAATGAGGTATGCCTATAATAATTCCCAGTGTAGATCACCATTTTACAGGTGAGAAAACTTATGATCAAAGAAGTCATTGAACCAGGGTTTTTGTTTTTATTTTGTTTCTCTATTTTGAAGACACCTATTATTTTGTGAATCCAGCATTCCTTTTTTTTCTGGAAACCGCTTCTCCCTTCCCCATTCATATGGCTGTCATGAGAACAGTCATGGAATGACTGGATCCTATCCTCTGGCCTCGGAGCCTTTTCCCACTAAGTTTGTGGACTGGGGATTATGAGTACATTGGATCAGAGTATTTTTATTTGTCTAAGGGTAACTTGTAAAGCTAAGGCATTACTGGTGGCTGGTTTACCACCACAAAAGCTACAGATGTTGGGAGAAGGCAGCCTGAGACAGAGAGACTGGGAAGTAGCTCCTGACTCCAGCATTCTGCAAGCCATCCTGATAATAACTTCCCCTTCAGTTCCAGTTCGCTATCAGTCACTTGCAACCCCCGAAAGTCCTAACCTCTATTGACTGCTGGTCGTCTTAACCACATCAAAGGGAGATAATGGATTTGAGTTGAAAGTCACTGACATGTGAGAGTTTCATTCAAAGGCCAAGTTATACTAGACCCCCCAAGGAACTAGTTTAGTTTCTTCCTTCCTGATCTCAAACACATCTGAAAAAGAAAACTTATGTATTAAAAATAACTACGTTAAGAGAATGGACTTAAGGACACTGGGAGGGGAAAGGGTAAGCTGGGACGAAGTGAGAGAGTGGCATGGACATATATATACTACCAAACGTAAAATAGATAGCTAGTGGGAAGCAGCTGCATAGCACAGGGAGATCAGCTCGGTGCTTTGTGACCACCTAGAGGGATGGGATAGGGAGGGTGGGAGGGAGGGAGTCGCAAGAGGGAGGAGATATGGGGATATATGTATATGTATGACTGATTCACTTTGTTACACAGCAGAAACTAACACACCATTGTAAAGCAATTATACTCCAATAAATATGTTAAAAAAATAAAAAGGATTTTGGGAGGCATACCTGATTAGGACATACTACAGAAATCATCTTCAGGAATATTTTACTGAAAGAAAAGTCCTTAAGGTTGTGAACATCTAGAAAGATGAGTTGTATTGATGCTGTCCTTCACTAGTTACCCAGGGAGCTTGTGAGTAACCATTTGTTCCATGGACAGTTGGGAGTAAAGATATTTTATTAATCTGATTTCCAGTGTTAGGATTTCACGTTACCACAAAATTCTATTGAGCTTAGGGAGCCTTTCTGCAGGTGTTATTAACCTCATTTCGGACTGAAGAAAATTTGGCAGGACATCCTGAAATAAATCAGCAGTGCTGCAAAGAAAAAGATCGGTAAGAATTTCTCTCGTAGGCTAACTCCCTCTTTTACCAGATACTGTGGGTTATCTAAATTAATCCAAATGATGACTCTCCCCCACAGAAGAAGGAAATTAAAACTTTAAATCAACCAAAAAAAAAATAACTACATTAAAAAAATAGTCAAATTCATTCAAACAGCAAGTCATCTTGAAAGAAATGGAAAACTAGTTGGTTTTTTTTTTTAGTTTTTTTTAGTGCCATTGTGGTGGGTCATGTGACCCTTTACTGAAAACTAGTTTTTGTTGGTGGTGGTTAATTACAATGGGCTATATTCAGTCATCTTTATTTCTTAAAGAACTCAATCATATGTCCCATTTCCAACATTTCAACATACCACTCGGGAAAGGGAAAAGGAAGATCTTCTAGAGCAGGTATTGCTAATGTTCTCTGTTCAAGTGATTAACAAAAGAAAAAGTGTACTATTATATGTAGGGAATACTTAAGGGAATCTTAAGACAGATCCTAGAGTAGAAAGAGATTTGGGATTACATTGTCCCCTTTCTGCTTCAGACACCGCAGTGTGTAAGCCTTGGCAGCCTCCACAAACTTGCACTTGGCTCTCATAATCACGTCATAGGCCCTGTGGGTGACAACAAAGTCCCTCTTTATGCTGCTTAGAAGTTGGCTATGTGCACCTCTTCAGTCTCAGCAAAATTTTAAAATCCCACCCCTGCCATGTTCATGGATTGAATATGGCTCTGTATCATGTGGCCACCTTGACCTTCAGGCTTAACACAGTGACAATTTGCTCTGGGGCTTTGTGAGAGGAAAAATGTCTTACCTAATGAAAAGGATGTCTTAACCCTTCCTAACAATAATTTAAGATCTAAAATATACTGAGCAGGGATTGTATTAACATCAGCATGGGAGAGGCTGTCTAGAAAAACATGGAGAAAAACTAAAATGTGTGCAGAGAATGGAGGTGAACATAGGAATAATTTCCAACCAGCATGCTTGGGGACTCTGAGTTAACTCAGAACGTATTTCAAAGTAATCAATTTGGTTAAACAAATATTAAGCTAATTGTCTCAATGACTAAATTGGCCCATGAAAATAATTTTTCTTCAGACATAGACCTAGTTACTGTCCAGAAACTTTTTCTTCTGTCTAATCCAAACGGCTCTTCCATTGCTCTCACCCACTTTTTTTTTTTTTTCCTGCAGTACGCGGGCCTCTCACTGTCGTGGCCTCTCCCATTGCGGAGCACAGGCTCCGGACGCGCAGGCTCAGTGGCCATGGCTCACGGGCCCAGCCACTCCGTGGCATATGGGATCTTCCTGGACCGGGGCACGAACCCGTGTCCCCTGCATCGTCAGGTGGACTCTCAACCACTGTGCCACCAGGGAAGCCCGCTCTCACCCATTTTTAATACTTCGGCTCACAGAGAATGGCTACCTTCTTCTCTTTGTCCTCCAACTCCATCTTCTTGTTATTCCCCTATAGGTTCTAATTTTCATCCTTTAGTTACTCTTATTTAAACAAAACAAAACAAAACAAAACACGGTTTCCACTGACTTAGTAGATATTTGCCAAACTGGTGAAAATAACACATGAATATCCCCACCTAGGATTTGGTAGGAATGAAATTCTTTTTCTACCATAGTTTGTGGATTGTTTCGTAAAACAGGATGTTACCCCTCTGTCATCGTGTTTCCCCAGCTCTTTCTGGAGACAGGCCAGGCATGTGTGCAGTTGAGGTTAAGCCATTTTTTTTTCTATTTTTTTTATTCCTCTCAGGTTTCTTTATACCCTCTCTAAGATTCAGACATCCAAAGAGTCCCAGGGTGGGGAGAAGGACATAGTGGCCAGTGTTTATGACATTTGGGTGCCCTCTCCTCTCATGCTGTCTGTGGTCTGAGGACTGTTTACAAAGTTGGACTATGGTAGGAAGGCCTCCAGGTTAAACAATTAAGAGGCAGCTCCTTCAGAGCTCAGAATTGTCTTAAATATGAAAATATCAAGTTCTGACACCACTAGACAAATGGCTGCTTCATTCTGAGTATTTATAAACTAAATATAGAACTATTTCCTTGAGTCAAAAAAAAATGATGGTCTTATTATTTGGATTAATTTTTTTTTTTTTTTTGGCGGCACGCGGGCCTCTCACTGCTGTGGCCTCTCCCGTTGCGGAGCACAGGCTCCAGACGCGCAGGCTCAGCAGCCGTGGCTCACAGGCCCAGCCGCTCCGCGGCATGTGGGATCTTCCCGGACCGGGGCACGAACCTGTGTCCCCTGCATCGGCAGGCGGACTCTCAACCACTGCGCCACCAGGGAAGCCCTGGAATAATTTTAATAGTAAAGAAAGCTATGGGTAGTAACCATGTTTTCTGTCAGGCAGAAGTAAAAACATGATTTTTTTTTAGGATTTGTAGTGGCCTTGCTCAGCACAGAGATTGGAGAGGGGTGGGAAAACTGAAAGTGGAGATCTTCATATTTCCCACAGTTTTGGACATAAAGGAGAAGCAATTCTCTTCTCATCTAATCAGCAAAGATAAGGTTAACTTATTCCTGCATCTCTAAGTCATTTGTTTAGCCCTGGAAATTTGATGATGAGCTGTTTTAATAGAGCTTTTCAGCAGGTCCTTCTACCAGAGTATGAAAGTAATCCAGGTGTTCGAAGGCGTGAAATGGAATGACGCCATCTTTCAGTGGTTCAGATGGATGTTAAGGTCATGGCCACGGTTAGCTGGCCCAGGAGTGTGTCCATCCTCTATACATTCAGGCTATGTGACAGAGCTCAGCTGAAATCCAGGAGTCCATGGACTCCACAGTTAGCTTTCTATTAAGGAAAAGCTTACAAGAAACTGGACCAGGATAAAGCAAAGACCAAGGGACAGAAAGAAAGCTTGAATTACATGATTGCAATAGTCTGCGAAATCAGCTTCTCTTTGGAGCTGAAAATGCCTCAAGTTTCTTCCTGAGAGGCATGAGCAATTGCATGAATACTATATTCTCTGACAATTTCCAACATGGCTCCATTTAAGGTTATGTGACAAGTCTGTATGATAAGGTTGTGTGTGTTTGGGTATTTTATGCCTGTGGGTAACACTGTCACTTGGCTTTGCAAAACCAAAAATTCCCTGCATGTCCATGGGAGAGGATAATTCAGCATGTGGCCGACCAAGTAAAATGCCGTCCCTTATTCTCTATCCTTGCTTCATTCTTTCTCTCACACTTTAATTCACTAAGTTGTAAGTGTCTGAAATCATTCTCGGTGAATAACGCTGGACCACTCGGAAAGTTTGCAGCTGAGAGCTGGACCCTCGTCATCACCAAGCACTTTGTCACTGAGACAGAGTAACCCATGGTTACTGAGCTCAGATCAGTTAAGGGGCAGAGAGCCTCCCCTCCTCACTGCTCTATAAAAGAGACCCGCAAAGGGACCCTACCAGCTTCTAGCTCTCAGCCTGGGGGAGCGCGTGGGAAGCAAAGCCCAGACCTGCGGAGCAGAAAGCACCAGCTGCAGAGGCAAGGCCGGCATGGCTCCCACTTTCAAACTTCAGTGTCACTTCATTCTGATCTGCCTGATGGCTCTAAGAGGGGAGAGCCGGTACCTGGAGGTGAGCGATTACCCGGTTGACCCATCACACCTTCCTGTGGTGAGTGTCCAGCCTTGGGGGTGGGCAGGCTGCCTCTGCTCTCAGACATGTTTTGGTTAGCTCTTTCTTCCCATTTACTGTGTCCCCTCTCCTCTGGTTTCCCCTGGGTCTTCCTCCCTGCCTCTTCCTCCTTCCCTCTGGTCCCTGGGCATACCCTGGTCTGATGGGAAAGGTCTAAACCTTCCCGTCTTCTCCGGACCCGGGAGACATTGACCCGGTCACTTTATTCTCTTTGCCGCGGGGCAGGGAGGGTGCCTTGCTTCTGGTCCCCCTTCCCCCTCCTTGAACTTTTGCGGACTGACTGATTTTCCTGGCCAGCTGCGGGAAGCTGTGGACTACGACCCTTTCCTACTCTTCAGCGCCAACCTGAAGCGGGAGCTGCCGGGGGAGCAGCTGTACCGCCGCGCTATGCGTGAGTCGGGGCTGCCTGGCTGGCGTCCGTCCGCGGGCAGCGGGGAGGTGGGGATTGTTGAGGACCGCGGGGGGCGCAATTCCCATGGCTAAGGGTCAGTCCGAGGAGTCGCACTGGGGCGAGATGGGGTGACGCACCCGGAGCGCGGGAGCGGGGCGCAGCCGAAGCTGGGAGTCAGGGCGCGAGCGGAGAGGGGCTGCCCGGGTGCCGCCGCAGTGGCTGCAACCCGGGACCCCCAATCCCGCTGCCCTCCCCCCCCGCCCCCCAGGGTGCCTGGACATGCTGAGCCTCCAGGGCCAGTTCACCTTCACCGCCGACCGGCCTCAGCTGCACTGCGCCGCCTTCTTCATCGCAGAGCCCGAGGAGTTTATCACCATCCACTACGAACTGGTCTCCATCGACTGTGAGAGCGGGGACTTCCTGAAGGTGAGGCGCCCCCGCCAGGCGCAGCCCCAGCCGCGGGGCAAGGGAGGGGTCATGGCCAGGACGCTGCGCCCTAGCGTGGAGAGCCGGCGACGCTCGTAATTAGATGCTCCGGTGGTGCAGGAGTGGGAGAGGCGCAGTCCGGGACCCCCGCGCAGCGTGTACCTCGCCCCACTCCCAGAAGGGCGAGTGCCTTGGTCTTGCAGTGGTTTAAATTCATCCCTGTGCGCTCTCGGTCCCGGGCGCTTCCAAAGACTAGAACTCGTGGCGCGAACCACTGTGTTGCAATGGGGAGCAGGTGAAAAGGGGTACAAACCAACTAGTACGAGCCCTCGGGTCCGCCGAACCCGAGGTCCTGATTAGAAGGCGACCTCACATGTCTGAGATCTGAGCCCGCCTTGCTCCTGCTGGTCCCTTTCTCTGTGGAGCTGTTTCAGGCTCCCAGACGCTGTCTTCAATGCCCGGGTGACCTGATTTTGGAGCAGAAGGGCACTGGCTGCAGGGAAGGTTGCTGAGAAGGAATCTAGTCTGAGGCAGGTGGGAGGCGCGGAAAAGTCCCCACTCCCCGTTCTCCATGAGTCTAACGGGTCAGCTTGGGATGGATGCTGGACTTCTCCAGTCCAGTTAAAATGAATATGATTAAAATCCCAAAGTGGAATTATTTTGGAACCTGTCAAACGCCGTAGAAGAGGACTGATCTGGTGAAATAATTTGTAGCTGGTAATTTTACTAACGTGAACTAGGTTGGACTCATTAAATTGGAGACCTGTGGTGATTTTAAGAGTAAAGTCAATAGACTCTGACCTTTTGTCCAGCCAACTACAAACTTCCACAAGTGAAGGAAAAAATTCCAAACTTGCATATCAGCCATTATCGTCTAAGTGTTAAAGTAGTTCTTGATATTTTAATATGTGATAAGAGTAAAAAAAATGAGGAAAATGGGTGTGTATAACCATCGGCAGGTAGGTAAAGTTGCTGCCCCAGTTTTTCCTCTTGCTATTTTTGAGAAATTTTGTTCATATTTTAATGAGGAAAGAGAAAAACTGAAAAACAAATTATGTTCCTGTGGAATTCTTCTGAAGGTAGGATGTGTGGAAAATATGACCAACACAAAAATGTATATTGTCTGTAGTTTCATTTACCAAGGTGGCTGAAATGATAAAGTATAAGAAAGTTTATTTACTTTGGAAATGTTAGAGTTTATAAAGGGGAAAAAAGCAATAATTAAATAATAATGCGACTTGCAAACAACCCTCACAGTCAAAATATATACAAATAGAAGGGGGGTGCAGGGGGGTGTGGGCTGTCTATTCCTCACTTATGACCGAAGGCCCGTGGCTGGATAACCTTTTCCCCCTTTTCAACACACCTGTGACTTCAGGAGTTGATGAAAGTGATCATCTTTGTCTGTATTTTTTGTTGGAAGGTATTTGATGGTTGGATTCTCAAGGGGGAGAAGTTCCCCAGTTCCCAGGATCACCCTCTCCCCATGACTGAGCGGTACATAGATTTCTGTGAGAGTGGTCTTAGCAGAAGGAGCATCAGATCCTCCCAGAACGTGGCCATGATCTTCTTCCGGGTCCATGAACCAGGAAATGGGTTCACATTAACCATAAAGACAGATCCTAACCTCTTTCGTAAGTGGACTAAATGTCTTCTTAGTTGGAAGGCAGGACTTGGGGGGAGAGAGTGTCAGTTATGCTTTTCAAAGGTAGCATCATTGCACAGACTTAAGAAATTTGAAGTGAGGAAGGATTTGAATGGAAATTCTTTTGTAATTAGAAATGACCTAAAGGATATTTCCAATTCATTATTATGAAAATCAAAGCAGTTTTTAATTTATTTACCAGGCTAGGTAAGATACTAATTTATGATGGCTGGAATTCTATTTTTTCTCCAGTCTTATTCTGATCTCCTGAGCTACTACAATGTATTCAGTGACAAACTTTAATCCCTCCAAGTCATTCCATTGATCTCGATAAGCTTGAGGGATCAGATATGAAATTGCAGTCCTACAGATATTTAGGTGAAGGCTGAAAGACTGCATATCTGGGATGTGTAGACAGATTTCATGCCCTGAGCAGAGGGTTGGACCAGAGGACCTCGACATTGCCTTCTGAGTCTGAACCCATTGCTCTAATTTAGTTCATTTCTGGTGGATACACAAATAGATGCTATAAAGCTGAATAGCCCAGGCCTAAAACACATGATCTTAATCAGAATGAGTTCATTCATCTGTTTATTATTTCTTCCCCATTAAGAGGAAAATGTTTATAAAAAAATCAGGAAAACATTCATTTTTGGTTGTATACAATAGTATTATTAACACTTCATGTGGTTGAAGAATGGGGCCTACCTAATCTGCCAAAAAATAATGTACGGACTGATCTCCCAAATTTTGTTTTTAAAAAACAAAAAAAAAGCTTTTTGAAAGAAGCCCCCCAAAATGGCTGTTTCTGAGGACTGGAGCAGAATAACACTAGAGGACAACATGAACTGTTTCTCCTATATCCTGTTTGCTTAGAGATCAGAAACCTTCTAGAATCATCAAGGAATTTCAGTTCTTTTTGAAATTAAGTGTAATTAAAGATATAAGATGGAAGCAAAAGGTAGTTCTGACATAGTCTGATCAATCAGAAACTTTTGTCCCATAACTGGCCAAAAAAAGTACAAACTCTGATGCTTCTAGTTTCATAGCTAGAAGAATAAATTTATTGTAAGTCTAGTCTTGAGATACAAAACAAAATTTCAGAAAGACTTGGGAGTAGATAAACATTTAAAATTTACCTATTAGTCAACTTATCACTTAACACCCAGGAAATATTTATCAGACATAAGCCTGCTTTGTATTTTTCTCAGCCTACTTTGTAACTAGTTTAATGTTTCTTCACTTTATTATCTCAAAAGTAACATGTAGCTCCAAGTTCAGTTAATAAAGGTTTCAGACAGACAGGGTTTGAGTTCTGGCCTTACCTTTAAGCCTTGATTCTTCCAGACTCCCAGCTTGAACTTGGACCCTAGTTAATGAAGTGTTCCTAGAACTTCTACCAGCTAGTGTTGTTTGGTTGGTTATTAATTTATGTCTTGTGAGTGTTATAAACAAGGTGACCCCCTGAGATTACGATCAGAAGTCCCCTTGCAGCCAGGGCCTCCTGACAATGTCCATACATCAGTGGTGCTTTTTATTCCCCAACTCCTTCCTTTCTCCAAATCACCTTTGTGATAAGTACTCTCTTCTGGGCCACAAGCCCCTAGACCATGAATAGGAGCTTAGAATAAGGATGAGATAAATTTCTATAAAAGCCCAGCATACCAAGCAGTGAAAATGTGATTTTGTTTTCCTACAAAGCCTGCAATGTCATCTCCCAGACCCCAAATGGAAGGTTTACTCTGGTCGTGCCACATAAGCATCGCAACTGCAGCTTCTCCATCATTTATCCTGTGGTGATCAAAATATCTGATCTCACCCTGGGACACTTAAATGGTCTGCAATTAAAGGTGAGTTGCTTATTTGCTTCCCAGTCACTTCCTAAGACCTCAGCTTTCTCAGAGCCAAAGTAACTATACAGGGCAGATGTGGAGGAACTGGTGTAGTATGTCCTTCTGTTTGGCGGTTAGAACTCACACGAGCCTGCCCCCGCTGCTTTAATAAACTCCTCTTCTATTTCCGTTATACTGCCAGTTGCATGCTCAGGTGCCTCTTCTGACTACTTGAATACTTTTCTTGTGATGTTAGAAATGCTTTCAGTTGGCAGAGTTGTGACATATAATTACAATTGAACTCTCTTGTACTTGCCTCTTTTAAACAAAAATTATCTCCTAGCAGAACCTAGTGTGAGTCATCTCCACAGCTGTTTTTCTGATTATTGGAATTTTCTTTTGACATGAAGGAAGTATCTCATTGACAGACTGTGTTATGAAGGAATGCTAAGCATAGCATAAAATACAAAACTGGATTTTTATATTGCAAAATACAGTAAAGTTTTGAAGCGTTTTTTTGCATTACATTTAATTCCATACATTTTGCAACAAAACATTAGTTGAGACTCCCCATCAACGTCTTCCCCCATGAACTTCTGTATGGATTTTACGATTAATGCTGAGCTTGACCACATTTATTTGCACTGGTAGCTTGTTTCCTTTGAGTCATCCTCATTTCCTTTTATGTTCTCATATGCCTAGGTTAAGACAGCTCATGCATTTGCTGGCATCCAAGATAGTCATACTTCCTAATCAGAAAGATTGCAGTGAAAACCAAATAAATAGGATTAGGGCTGAGAAAAGCAGTAAATCCAATTTCATTTAAGCCCCAAATTCATAGGCCAGTGCCTATTTTTTAAAGTTGAACCTTAGTGGAAGAATAATCCTTTGATAAAGGCCAGGATAAGTGGATGTCTTTGGTTTAGCCCTATAGGCTTGAGATTTGTTTGTATGTCATTCTTGATGTTTAATACAGAAGGTGGCAAGTGTGATAGATTGAGAGATCTGCACTTTAGTTATCTTTGGCTACGAGGAGTATACTTGGTGCTTACCACTTAAACAAATGTGAAGCCTGCAGTGTTCTAGGTATCTATTGCTTTACGAAATATTCTTTGAGTGCTTACCATGTGCAAGGCATTCTTCTAGATGCAGGAAATTAGCAACGAACAAAACAGGTCCTACTCACATAGAACCTGTATTCTAGTGGGATGAGACAGGCAAAAGTATAATGTATTTCAAATAGTGGTGAGTGCCCTACAGAAGATGAAGCAGAGTGGTGGCTGGGGACAAGGGGGTAGAGTGAGCGGCAGGCAGCTACTTGAGATGAGATGGTCAAGAAAGAAATCTTTTGAGAAGGAGACATTTAAAGTGAGGTTTCAGTGATAGGTAAGAAGGAGCCAGCAGCCACAGGAAGAGCTGGGAACAGAGCAACAGTAGTGCAGAGGCTCAGAGGCGGGAATGGGCTTGCTGAGTTCTAGAAATGGAAAGAAGGAAAAGTAGAGGGGGAGTGGTATCATACAGCATCAGGCAGACAGGCAGGGCCAGGGGGTGGAGAGCCCAGCGGGTAATATTACAGAGTTTGAGTTTATTTTCAGTGGGAAACCACCGAAGGGGTTCAGGCGGGAAAGTGACATAATCCATTTGATTATGCTCAGGTGGGGTGAGAGTGATTGGGAATTGCTGGCCTCATGACCAAAGTAATTGACAAAGTCCACGATGGGAAGGAGACGGTTACCTAAAGGTCATTCTGGCTTCCATGAATGATGATGAATGGGCTGTAGGGGCCAGAGTGGTGCAGCAGTGCCCCTAAAAGGCCATTGTCATAGTCTAGGCAAGAGATGAGAGTGACTTGGTCCAGGGAGATAGAACCTCAACAAAGAAATCTCGGGGGTTACTGTTGAGGAGCTGAACCCCAGAGGTCCCTACACAGCTCAGCTTCTGCCGTTGTTTATAAGAACAGCTGAGAGGTTTGGAAAGAGGAGAGGAAAGTCACTGAACGCCAAAAAGTACGTGCTCCCAACCTCCTTGTTTCTTGGTTTTGTTCCCTTCATTTTAGCTGCCATTTCTTCCCAACTTCTTATTTCCCATTTCTCTCTCCTGAGCCTGCCTTTTCCCCTTCACCTCCTCCTGTGAAATTTGGAACCTACAGAACCAGGTGGAATGTTTAGTCTAAGACGTGTTCCCCCTGGACACCCTCTGCTCAAGGGAAAGGCAATTACATTTTTTTCCCTTTACCTCTCAATGGCTTATTCAACTCTTCCTACAAGAAAATGAGCCCTGTACACAGTGGGGCTAACTAACCCTCTATTTCATCATTGATGAAATTACGTGTAAAATACCTAAGCGTAGAACCCAGGACAGAGTAGGTGCTTTAAATATATATACCCACACCTGCTTCCTTTCATTAGTCAAAGAGTTGCTGTTGTATGATTTTCTATCGGTTGTTTAGTTCCAGCTGCATTTCAATATCTTCCAAATGTGGGACTGTGTGCGCTGATGTATGTGTGTGTTTTACATTCTCTGTTTTAGATTTTGGTCCCTATGGAGCGTGGTCTATCTGTTTAGCTTCTAAGCACCTTGCCACATTCCGCTAGATCTCTTGATGGCTACGTCTCATGAAGAAGAGGATCACAGGCAAAACTGGCTGTATAGTTTGTAGGGGGACAGTAAAAAATGAAAATACAGGGGCCTTATTTTAAAATGATTAGGAATTTCAAAATGGTGACAGCAGAGCATTAAGCCGAGCACTAGGCCTTGTAAGTGTGAGCCCTGTGGGCACGGGTGGCACGATCACAAGGCCAGGCCTGATCGCGGGAAACAGGTGGCCCAAACGGTGACATTTGGGGCTGAGAGGGGGTCTGCTTTGTTTGCGTGGGAAAGTGAAGCACGGGAATTGCTGTGGATGACACAGTGTGGAAAAGATGAAGGGAAGCAGGAAAAGGTGGTTACAGTGCATCACACAAAGTCTTAAGGCTACACACTTATTTTGAGTAGCTTGAAATAAGTTTATTTTAGTTGGAAGGAGAAAGTTGATGGTAACTCTAGCTAATTTGAGCCCCAAATGAGGGGTCTCTTCTTTTTTTAATATTCTTATAACTAGTCTAAATCCTTATCAGTAGAAAGGATAAGAATTGTCTCAATAGCAGAAAAAGTCTTTTATAAAGAAGAGGAAAGGACTTCCCTGGTGGCACAGTGGTTGAGAGTCCGCCTGCCGATGCAGGGGATGCGGGTTCGTGCCCCGGTCCGGGAGGATCCCACGTGCCTCTCGGCTGGGCCCGTGAGCCATGGCCGCTGAGCCTGCGCGTCCGGAGCCTGTGCTCCGCAGCGGGAGAGGCCGCAGCAGTGAGAGGCCCGCGTTCTGCAAAAAAAAAAAAAAAAAAAAACTCTGACTGCATGCATGAAGAAATTCAAATAATTCATTGTGTATGTCCAAATGATTTAAAAAGCAAAGCATTTTCAGATTCAATTTTCATATATTGTATATGGAGTTTACAGATTCCAATTTCATCATTCTAGTCCTTGAGCTTATAAAAAAATGTTTTTTAAATGCACATACATTTTTTAAAATGATTACCCAACCGATTTAGAAAAGCAATTCCTATGATTTTTTTTTTTTCTTTAAAAAGTCTTACTTCCCAGAGTCCTGGATGTTAAATTAAATGGCGCTGCCAGGATGTCTACAGCTGACTGAATTCACCAACTTGCCATTGGTCCAATGGTTTGACTTCCTTAATTGGTTTAAATACATCTGCCTCTGCTGCTTTATTCTCTTAGAAGTCCTCAGCAGGTTGTGTGGGAATAGGAGATTTTGTGGAGCTGCTGGGAGGAACTGGACTCGACCCTTCCAAGATGATGCCTTTAGCTGATCTCTGCTATCCTTTTCACGGCCCTGGTAAGATATTTCTTTGATTATTATTTATGTGCCTATTAAGATTGTTTCCTTAAATAAAATGCCTCAAATTTTTTATACATGGGAGGGAAAGTTCCACCAAAAAAACTTCGATTTTGCACATTGAGCAACTGTGAGGATTTTGCATTTGAGCCTAGGCACAGTATCAAGAATGCATGACCACAATATCTGACACTGCGAGAAAAACTTATGAAGTAACAAGGTTGCGTGTTTAAGGTTTGCCCTAAGTACGACTATGAAAAAGACAAAGCTTTTTGGTTCTGTGCTCTGTCCACCTTCTTGAAGGTCCCTGCTTTCCTCCTCTCGAGACTAAAGATTTTACTGACTGAAAACCGTTGTTCAAATAGTGGATGTATCGTCAATTAGTAATAGTATAAAAATGAAGTAGTATCTAAATAACTTTACCATACATATGCATATGTGTGTGTATTACTCATAGTAAATATTGATACATTAGAAGGTGATACGCTTTATTAGAAATTCTCAGAACTGCTGAACGTCCCCAACTTCTAGCAGCAACACCAGCCTCTGAAAGACCACTGCAAAACAGAGGTAAATTCTGAGATCTAAAAGTGGTCACGGGTAATAAAAGACCTGGTTCTTGCCAAACAGAATCAGGTCTTCTTTGTTAAAGATCAGTGAAGCTTTTCCATTTGATTATGCTCGGGTGGGGTGAGGAGGGTGGGAATTGCTGACTAGTGACCAAATTAATTAACGAAATCCAAGTGTTGGGGGAGAGGGTTACATAAAACATTTCTGTAAAGGTCACTCCTGTATCTGTACTTCTGATGCAGGAACCAGTGATTATCTTTTAAGAGACAGAAGTCAAACAGAAGAACAGTCTTTCATCCCTTACCATAGCCCCCTTCCTCTTTTTAAGCACACATCACTAACCAACTAAGTAATGAAGCTGCAAGTCAGACAGCCTTTTGATCAGCTGTTACCTGTTTTAATTAAAGCCAGGTCTGCCAACCAGTATTTTCTCTCTCTGAGCTAATGCTGGGAACTTAATAAACAAAATCTCTCTGAAATAGAATTAATGTACACAGGTCAAGGGAAAAGATGTCTAAAAACCCACTTTGCTAAAAGCTTGAGGGTTAGTTTATACTAATTTACACCTGAGCCCTGGTTTAAACCAGTGCATCATGGCTTCTCTCCCTTTCTGTGTGCTCTCAGAGGCACTGGATCCTTCCAGGCTGACGGAGAGCACCTGTGAGGAGCTGCGTTTGAGCTGGGTAAAAAGATTAGATTAAGAACTGAAGCACACTCATGCCTTAAAATTTAGATAATTGAAGCCATAGTAATTCTGGTGCATGAATTATATGATTTGGTTTCAAAGGGTGTGGCTAAGGCCAAAAAACCACTTTTGCCTGTATTATTTAGATAATTGAAACCAGTCTTAAGGTAATGTGAAGGCTTGAATTATCTGACTCACTGGTTCATGTTAGACTTCACTTTTTTCTTGAATTCACCATGTTTTCATGAGCCCCTCTTAAGTCGTTCAGACAATGAAGAACTCTTAGGTATCCTGCCCTTTACAATGGATTGTATTAGGAATTACGTCAAATAATAAATGATATGCGCATTAACTAAAGGAAATAAGTCACGTTATGTCAATTAAAGTTAAGAGTAAGATCAGAAAAGAATGGCCTTGCAAACAATTTAAAGAAAATTAGGGACTTCCCTGGTGGCGCAGTGGTTAAGAATCCACCTGCCAATGCAGGGGACACGGGTTCGAGCCCTGGTCCGGGAAGATCCCACATGCCACGGAGCAACTAAGCCTGTGCGCCACAACCACTGAGCCTGTGCTCTAGAGCCAGCGAGCCACAACTTCTGAGCCCACGTGCCACAACTACGGAAGCCTGCATGCCTGGAGCTGTGCTCCACAACAAGAGACGCCACCGTAGTGAGAAGCCCGTGCACTGCAAGGAAGACCCAACACAGCCAAAAATAAATGAATTTATTTTAAAAACTTTAAAAAATTAACTTTGGACTTCCTCACAGAAGCTTAGCCTAGACTCCCTGGTGCTTATATTAAAATAATTATAGGGTTTATATTTATTATGTCTCCAAATTGACTTTTACCTAAATAACTCTATCTGGCTGTTTTACTTCATTTAAACCCAGGTGCATGTTTGTGAAGTACCTGTTATACAAGGTTAATAACATTTCTCAGAATTTAGGCCTTATAGAGACAACGTGGGGAAAAAAAGATTGAGAAAATTAAAACAGCAGAAAGGATTATTGTAGGGCAGATAAATCTTGCCTCAGGAACCAGATTGAGGCGGAAGAAATAAAACAGAAGTAATTTTTAATAAAAATGCTGAGTTTCACAAAACAGAAACAGGTACAGAGAACAAACAGATAGTTGCTAGAAGGGAGGGGAGTGGGGAATGAAAAGAAAAAAAAAAGGTAACTATGTGAGGTAATGAATGTTGATTGGCTTGATTATGGTGATCATTTCACAATGTATATTTATATAAAACCATCATGTTGTACACCTTAAATATATACAATTTCTGTCAACTATACCTCAATAAACCTGAAAAAAAATTTTTGAAGAATGCCTTAAACACACACACAGTTTCAGTATATAACTGCTCAGGCACATCTGTCCTAGAAGATACATAAATGTTGCCAGATGCTTATAAAAATAATGAATAAGATTGGATTTAAGAAAAGTAAGGATATCAAAAGCCATTCCATATAAGAAGTACAGAAAAAAATTAGAGCTAAAAAGTACAGGTGAACAATAGAACAAAAATGAGTATACTTAGTGTATGTCTAAACCACGCAAATGATATTTTTGTTTATATGTAAAACAGAATTATTACTGAGACTCAGAAAATAATAAATAGGTGATATTTTTAGTCTACATAAATGTCCCGCAATACACTCCATCCTTCAGCCCTGCCCACTAAATGCCACTCACACCCCCAGATATAACCAAAACCTGCCTCTGCAAATTCCCAACCTGTCCCTAGAGGGCGGCACTGCCCCCCTGAGGACACAACTAGAGCAAAGGTGCAGCAGGTCGGATGCTTGCCTTCCTCTGCCTTCACCGCCAAAGCTTTGCAGGTAAGAGAACATAAAAAGCACAAGGAGATATCTTCTTACATCTTTGCAGCCAGTTTTGCTTGACTAACAGTGTTCTTGCACATGAGGAGAAAGGCTGAGCTTAATTTCACTATTCTACAATTAATTATACAGTTGACCCTTGAACAACAGTGGTTTGAACTGCGGGGGCCCACTTATAGGTGGAGTTTTTTCAATAGTAGATACTACAGTACTACACGATCCTAGGTTGGTTGAACCCAAGAATGTGGAACCTCGGATCTGGAGGAACCGTGGCTCTGGAGGGAAGACTATAAATTATAGGCAGATTTTCGCCTGTGGGGAGGGTCCTCACCCCTAACGCCCCACGCACCCCCCACGTCATTCAAGGTCAGCTGTACATTATAAGAATGAGAACAAACACGTTTCACCTGATGGCAGATGCTTGGTTTGAGTACGTGAGAGGAAGCTACATCCCCTTGCTTTCTTCGTGTTTAAATGATCTCATGGACAGAAATGGTTTGACTGTGTCCTTTCTAACCTGCTGGGAAACTTTTACTTTTTCCGTGAATTATAGCCCAGATGAAAATTGGCTGTGACAACACGGTGTTGCGCATGGTCTCCAGTGGAAAACATGTAAATCGTGTGACTTTTGAATACCGCCAGCTGGAACCATACGAACTGGAAAACCCGAATGGAAACAGTATCCAGGAATTCTGTTTGTCTACTCTTTGAAGAACCAAGCCAATGATTTCCATGCTAAGGGAGTTTTTAATGGCCGTTATATATGATTTTGATGAGCAGCTAGTTAAGAACCTTTCATACAAATCAGTATTCCCAACCTTGAGCACATATCACACACACTAATTTTTGTACCTTGCTTCTTTTTCATTTGTAAGATATAAATGACCACGTGGCAGAAAATAAGCCCTCTCCCCGACCCCAGTAGAAAACCAGTTTCCAGTAATTCTTTGATATGCTACCAACCTGAACTGGTAAGACGAGTGCAATGAAAACTTGTATCTCAAGGGAAAATACTACAAAGAACTAAAAATGTTAGTGCTCTTATCAGTTTTATGACAGAAAACGCATGTCCGTGTGTACCAAAGTAGTTGCATCTATTTATTTTCTGCTTATTATTCTGTTTACAGTAGAGAATACTTGTAGCTAGTATTATTTATTGATTTGTAACAACTTGTTTTTAACAGACATTTGTAGCATGTAAAACACTTTGCATCCATAAATCCGAACATGAATAAACATATTCAGAATGTTGGCACCTCAACATCCTGCTTTGTTTTCCTGAGTAGTTCCTTCCCTTATTACCATCAGAAAATAATGTTCTCAGGTGGTACAGCATCAAATGCTGAACTAAATCATTTTAGACTTCTTAGAGCTCCAAGAACCCTGGGTCGTTAAGTAGGATTATTTAGGGCAGAAGGTAAAATTGCAGTGTTTGAACAAACAACACTAACCAGTTGGTGGTGATAGGGAAGCAGGATATGGGGATCCCTCTTCCACTGTCCTCCAAGAAAACTGAGAATACATGTCTTTGTCACAGTAAAGAGTGTACTTTTCAACAGGGACAACAAAGGCCTTAAACTCTCATAGACACAATTTGCAGAAACCTGAGTACTTTTTTGGTACTGAAGGTAGTTTACTGTTGACTGAACCTTGTCCACGTTTGGCTTTGAGACCAAGCATGTGGTCTGTAAAAGACACCTTGGGGTCAAAAATGAGGCCCTGAGGAACAAAGGAAATACTCCTAAGTGAATAGTCCTCTTTACTTTGAATTAATGGATGGAAGCTGCGAACTGTTCCATAATTAATGGCTTGATTCTGATTCCCCAAACATATTTAAGATAATTTTATAATGGAATGTACTGGAATCCCATACACTGGGCTTGTTAACAAAATCTGAAAACCAAGCAGAAAGAAAAATAGTTGACTGAAAGTGCTAAAAAAAACCCAGGATTGAGACAAATTTTGTCTCAGTAGGTATTTTGGAATGAGTGGATACTTTAGCAAATAAATGAATAAATGCCTGAATGGATAGATGGATAAATGCTGGGATAAAGGCTGGAATGAATGAATAAATGTCTGAACATATGGCTGTATAATTCCTGACTAGTTACATAAGATGCTGGATTTCTTATTTCATAGAAAATAAATTCTGTGTAGTTGAACCCTTTTATCTTTTTCATAGTCTTTCTAGCAACCAAAGAATTAATGCAGTCACATATCACAATCTGAAGTTTTTGGTTCTTAACCCTTATGATCCCCTTATGCTGAGTAGAGAAAATAAGTGGTCTTAAGTCAGGAGGCAAGTATTTTTACCATGGAAGTTAGGACAACTTGCTTTTGTTCCTAAGGGACATTTTGCAAGCTACTTAGCCTCTCTGCCCTAAAATGGGTGGGACTCTGGTCCCTAAGGTTTCTTCTTATTCTGCAGTCATTTATTTGTGACATACGAGACTTCAGAGCTTGTTATTGCATATTTGTGTATGTTCTTTGAGAGGAAGTGAACAGTCTGTGACTTATTCTTTGGAGATCCATGACTCAGTCTTCATTCCAAAAGGATAGGACAGCTTTCTGGAAACAAAATGGTAGATGAGATCTCTGGAGGGAAGTGCAAGAAAGTATCTTTGCTGACACCTCCTTTAAGCAAGCAAAATGTGATATGAAATTTTGGCCAGGGCTTCCCTGGTGGCGCAGTGGTTGAGAGTACTCCTGCCAATGCAGGGGACACGGGTTTGTGCCCCGGTCCGGGAAGATCCCACATGCCGCGGAGCAGCTGGGCCCGTGAGCCATGGCCGCTGAGCCTGCGCGTCCGGAGCCTGTGCTCCGCAACGAGAGAGGCCACAACAGTGAGAGGCCCGCGTACCGCAAAAAAAAAAAAATTTTGGCCAAATTTGACTTTCTAAAAAAGTCAGTATGCATAGTAACTAAGGTGATCGATTCTGTAGCCAGACCTCTTTGAATCCCAGCTCTGCCACTTACTTGAGCAAGTCATAAGTCTGTATTGCTCAGTTTTTAATCTGTAAAATTGGAGTAATAAAGATTTTTGGCAAGATTGAGTGTTTAAATGTATTTAAAGCCCCAGAACTGTGTCTTGTATATGTCAGCTGTCACTTTTATTATTATTTCTCACTTGTAAGCAAATATGCTGTCCCAGGTCCTCCCTACTCTGAGAGGGGCATTTGCTTTATGCTCTGAAGGGTTTGTACTGATTCAATTGTCCTGTTTCATCCCAGGACATTGTGAGGAAGATAGGGTTAGTTAGGGTTGTTTTCTGGGACCCAGAAGCAGAGTAAGGTTACTGGTAACATTTGAGGGTAGATCATGGCAGGGCTTAGCCGGTTCCCATGTGCATCTCCTCCCAGCTGACCCTATCTGTAGTCTCTGAACTGCTCCAGGACCAATGCTGACCTTGGACAGGAGGAATTTGAACAGCTCTTGTCCACCATGCTGGTTATGAAAGAGTCACTTCACAAATGATCTGCCTTGACTGTCTACCCTTGTGCCCAGGCCCCATCTCTATAATATTCCTAGCTCTTGGTTATTTCATCCTAGCTCTTATCTGACCCTAATCTTATCCTCCCTTCCAAACCCCACATTTTCTAAATACTAAATGAGTGACTTAGCTCTACTACTGATCACTGAATTCCCAAATTCCTGCCGCTTCCGTGTCTGAAATTCTGAGTATGTTTGCTCATAGGTTTTATGTCACTGTGCCCATCCCGTCCTCTGGACACTTTTCTATCTCCTCTAAGCCTGCCTCTACTGCCACTGTCTTCCAGCCTATGATGTGTGGAATACATTGGTCAGCCTGTGATATTGGACTTTCTCCCAGTATCTAAATCATCATGTCTTCAACTCTTCCTGGCACTGCTGCTTTCAGTTAAGAGAATAAGGTAGAAATGCATTTTGTTCACCACAAGTTATACTTCTACCTCCTAAGTATGCAGCTAGACTACATTTTCCAACCTCCCTTACAGTTAGGTTTGGTTCTGTGACTGAATTTTGACTGAAGGAATGTGGGTAGAAATGATGCCCAACCCTCATATGATCCTCTGTACTTTCTTTCTCTTCCCCCATGTATTGGTAAGATACTGAGGTTCTAACAGAGGATTCCAAGTTCATACAAGGAGACAGAGCCATAGGATGCAAGGAGCCTGGATCCTGCTTTGTAGTTTTTTTTTTCCTCAGGAAATATATTTGACATAGGATAAATTTTTGTGACAAAGATTCTTCCAGGGCTTCCCTGGTGGCACAGTGGTTAAGAATCCTCCTGCCAATGCAGGGGATACGGGTTCGAGCCCTGGTCTGGGAAGATCCCATATGCCACGGAGCAGCTGGGCCTGTGCGCCGCAACTACTGAGCCTGTGCTCTAGAGCCCATGAGCCACAACTACTGAGCCCATGTGCCACAACTACTGAGGCCTGCATACCCAGGGCCCGTGCTCCACAACAAGAGAAGCTGCCACAATGAGAAGCCCACGCACCACAATGAAGAGTAGCCCCTGCTCGCCACAACTAGAGAAAGCCCGCACGCAGCAACAAAGACCCAATGCAGCCAAAAATAAATAAATAAAATAAATAAATTTATTTAAAAAAAAAAAGATTCTTCCAGATCTCTCCCAACTTCAAACTTTCCTTTCTTGCTATTTTAATAGGGAGGCAACATTACCAGAGTTTGCCTGCAAGGTAGACTCTTCATGAAAGAAAAATAAAGATTTGATGGACAGGGTCTACTTGAAGGCAGTTCACTTATGTGCTTAACAAGACCTGATAGAGAGTTGTGAATATGAGCTCTTATTGTGGGGTAATCACATGAAATTATATCTGAATACACTCATCTCTGTGCTGTGGAGTATTTCAGAAGAGAGAAACAATTTTGTATGTTCAAAGAAGCAGACTGAATGGTCTCAGTTTTAAGAGGTCATTTGTAGTAGATTACCATCCATTTTTCTCTTTGCGTTTAAAAGTATTTTCTTCATGTGTTAAGACAAACTGTACAGAGAAAGAAAAAGCAGAGAGGCAAGAGAGAAAATATGGATAAGAGAAAGAAGGCTTGATTAGAGGGTTTGAAAATGTTGTGAAAATCGGGGTCTTCAAATTGGACTCTGGGTTTTGCTCTTGGTAACAACAGTGTACTCAATCCCTCTGTGCTGAAAAACAGAAAATGAGAAATGTTTTGTGCTTTAAGGAGAAGACTTAATATCAATACTAGGACATACAGCTGGTTAAGTTAGACAGAACTGTGATTTTTGTAACTAGATCAGTTATCAGGTATTGGGGTTTCCTAGTAAGAAGATGGACTCCCCCCTCCCAACTCCCCTCCTCTCTCCAGTTTTCTGAAGTATAAAAAAATGTGTCCTGTGCTATTAATGATTCAGAGGTGATCAAGCCAGCAAAGCCAAGCAAAGTAGATGGCTGCCTATGTGGTGTGATTTGAGGGACAGTGAAAGACCCACTTGACAGAAAATAGCACCAAAATTCACACCCTCATAATCCTTGTTCTTTTTTTCTTTAAGATGTATTTTAATTAAGCAAGTAATTCATGAGTACTTTATTGCATTAAAACCTTGAGACCGTACAGAGGTAACTAGTTAATGAAGTGACTTCAAGTCAGTAATTAATTTGACCATACAAGGTTTCGCTAATCATTATTACATGACATAGAATTGGTAGGTGAGCTTTGAATAAAGGAGACTGTGGTGGGTGAAATCAAGAGTATGAGGTACTGAGAAGAAGATAGACTCAGAGGAACGTACCATTGAGGCTACTGGGAAGGCCAGCCAGGAACTGATGAAACCACCACCTTGCTGAGAGTTTGCAGGGGAGGCAAAAAGAAAACTTGCAATGGAGTTGGCTGTTGTCAAAGATAAACTTTGTGGCACTTCCTCAGTTTTGCCTGCGACCAGCTCAGGAGACACTCTTGCCTGTGGAGCATGGGTGGGACCAGAGATACAGCTTTAGAGACAAGATCTATTCCTATGAATACAGGCGTCACACTGGAGGGGGAGGAAGCCAGACTTTGGAACCAGACACAGGGTTGAGTTCTGATTCAGCCACTAACCACCTGTGAGCCCTTGATTAGGTCCCATTGGTTTATTTATTTTTTTATTTCTATTTCCTTGAGAGACTGACCTAAGAAAACACTGGTATGATTTATGTCAGAGTATGGTTTGCCTATGATCTCTTCTAGGAGTTTTATGGTGTCATGTCTTATTAAGTCTTTAAGCCATTTTTAAATTTATTTTTGTGTATGATGTGAGGGAGTGTTCTAACTTCATTGATTTATGTGTGGCTGTCCAGCATTCTCAACCTACTTGCTGGCGAGACTGTCTTTTTCCCATTGTATAGTCTTGCCTCGTTTGTTGAAGATTAATTGACTGTAGGTGTGTGGGTTTATTTCTGGGCTCTCTATTCTGTTCCATTTATCCATATGTCTGTATGTCTGTTTTTGTGCCAATACCACACAGTTTTGATTACTGTAGCTTTGTAGTATTGTCTGAAATCTGGGAGGGTTATGCCTCCTGCTTTGTTCTTTTTCCTCAGGATTGCTTTGGCAGTTCTGGGTCTTTTATGGTTCCCTATAAATTTTAAGATGATTTGTTTTAGTTCTGTGAAAAATGTCATGGGTAATTTGATAGGGATCGCATTAAATCTGTAAGTTGCTTTGGGTAGTATGGCCATCTTAACAATATTACTATTTCCAATCCAAGAGCATGGAATATCTTTCCATTTCTTTGAATCATCTTTAATTTCCCTTTATTAATGTTTTATAGTTCTCAACATGTTAGTCTTTCACCTCTTTGGTCAGGTTTATTCCTAAGTTTTTATTTATTTATTTATTCTTTGGTACGATTTTAAAAGGTATCATTTTGTTTACATTTTACATTCCCTTTCTGATATTTCAATGTTGGTGTAAAGAAATGCAATCTATTTCTGTATCTTAATTTTGTATCCTGCTACCTTGCTGAATTTATTTATCAGCCACTAACCATCTGTGAGCCCTTGAGCAAGTCCCCACACTTCTGTGAGCATCACCTCTCTCACATGCAAAGTATAAGCAGGAGCACCTACCTTTTTTTTGTGTGTGTGGTATGTGGGCCTCTCACTGTTGTGGCCTCTCCCCTTGCAGAGCACAGGCTCCGGACGCACAGGCTCAGCGGCCATGGCTAATGGGCCCAGCCGCTCCACGGCATGCGGGACCCTCCCGGACCGGGGCACAAACCCATGTCCCCCGCATCAGCAGGCGGACTCTCAACCACTGTGCCACCAGGGAAGCCCTCACCTACCTTTTTAATGTGATAGTTTCCATGAAGTGTCAAACACTATTCTAGGTACATGGCAGATGCTATAAATATGCGTGTCCCTTTCCTGGAAAAGTTGTTTATTAGTCAAGGCTTTGGTAATATAATTTCATCTTAAATGCTGTAAAGAAGTACTACTTAAAGGAACTAAGAGATGGTTCTTTTAAGTGAAAAGAATTTATTTGTAAAAAGAAAATAGCTGGTTGTTATTGTAACATCAAATTGTTATTGATATATATTTTTTCCTTGAAATGGCCTTACTGCTACAGTATTTACTCATCAGTTCATTGAAATGTGGTGATCCATTTGCAAATTTCATAGTATCATAGCACCACCTTGCCATCTGCCCAGTGAAAGCCAGTCTTCTACCCATCGTGTCCAGGCTTATTAACAAGAGCCTCTACGATTCTTCCCGCTCCTGGACTTGCTGGTGAAAAGCAACTTGCTTACATTGAGTGCCCCTTAAGGGACACTGAAATGCCAACCTCTGGGTAAAGGTAGGAAGGGGTGAGGCTGGTATAACTTTCTGTAATGCTACACGTTTAAAAACAAAACAAATAAACCAAAACCAAAAAAAACCCTATCTCTAAGATGGGCAGACGTTAAGAAAATGTTTGGCTTTATTCTTAATTCAAGTAATAATAAAAGGTAATATTTATTGAACACTTAATATGTTCCTTGCACTGTTCTACACACTTCCCATGAGTTAGGACATTTAAACCTATCTCCGTTTTATAGATGGAGGGAAAAACTGAAGCCGAGAGAAGTAAAAGTGAGTCGTGTCAAATCTACTGAAAGCAGTAGAGCCAGGATGCAGACTCCAGTGATCTGACATTAGAGCGTGCCCACTTTACTATTGCACCACCCTGCTGGGGACCGTTACTAGAATAAAGTATGAAACACTGCTTTCACAGAGAGTTTCTGCCAGCATAGCAGTGACATTGAAAACTTTTTGGTCCTTATTCCTTTCGAACACACCATTCAAAGTGACTTTAGGGCATTTGAGGATATTATAACAAATCAATCCCAATCCCAATTTCAATTCTCAGAATGGCTAAATGTGATGACTAATTTTATGTGTCAACTTGGCTAGACCATGGTACCCTGTTACGTATTTGGTTAAATACGTATTTGGTTAAATGTTTGTCAGGATGTGGCTGTGAAGGTATTTTTTAGATGAGATTAACATTTAAATCAGTAAACTTTGAGTAAAGTAGATTCTCCTCTGTAATATGGATTACCTCATCCAGTCAGTTGAAGTTCTTAAGAGAAAAAAGATGGAGGTCCCCTGAGGGAGGGGGAACATCCTATTGGTTCTGTTTCTCTGGAGAGCCCTAACACACTAAATACTACTTTTTTTTCATTTATTTTATTTTTTAAAATTTTTATTTTATATTGGAGTATAGTTGATTTACAATGTTGTGTTAGTTTCAGGTGTACAGAAAAGTTATCCAGTTATACATATACATATATCTATTCTTTTTCAGATTCTTTTCCCATATAGGTTATTACAGAATATTGAGTAGAGTTCCCTGTGTTATACAGTAGGTCCTTGTTGATTATGTATTTTATATATAGTAGTGCGTATCTGTTAATCCCAGCCTCCTAATTTATCCCTCCCCCTCACCTTTCCCCTTTGGTAACCATAAGTTTGTTTTCTAAGTCTGTGAGTCTGTTTCTGTTTTGTAAATAAGTTCATTTGCATAATTTTTTTTAGATTCCACATATAAGTGATATCATATGATATTTGTCTGACTTACTTCACTTAGTATGATTATCTCTAGGTCCATCCATGTTGCTGCAAATGGCATTATTTCATTCCTTTTTTATGGCTGAGTAGTATTCCGTTGCATATATATATGTGTGTGTGTGTGTGTGTGTGTATATATATACCATATCTTCTTTATCCAGATGGCCACTTAGGTTACTTCCATGTCTTGGCTATTATAAATAGTGCTACAATGAACATTGGAGTGCATGTATGTTTTCGAATTATGGTTTTCTCTAAATAGTACTTTTTTTCCCCCTGAAAATCTTTCCCTTGTATCCAGCCATAATGACTGTAAGCAAAGCTATTGCTAAATCCCTGTTTACTAATGAAGGGTCTGAGGTGCTTATATCTTTTCTCTCTTACATTGTCCTCTCATAATCACACTGACTTCATATACAGGGGCACAAAAGGGCAAAGGAGTGGGTGCCAGCAGATTCATTAGCACCTTCCCCACATCACTTTGGTCTACTTACCTGAGAACCAGGTGTTGAAGGTGGCAAGGGCCAAAATAAAACCCAGCTCTCACCCAAATAAACTATGTCTGAAAAGGAAGTCCAAAATAAAAATGGCTCCTGGATTTCATTGTCCCATTTTTAGGAGGAACTGTAGAAAGAACAGCCAACAGTTACACAGAAACTTAAGATTTTGACTACATAAATTCCAAGCAATATTCTATTTATAACCAGCACTAATTAAATGTTATCGCTTAACCTTCATGATTAACAAAGGTTTTGCAGCTAATGTCAAATTTCAGGTGAAAGGATTTTAGCCTCCTTCGTTTTTTTCTCAATGAAACCAACTTGGAAAACTCTTTCAAAGTGACACCTTTAATTGGAAAGCACTCCCTTGTGCATGGATGAACAAGGTGTTTCCTCATGTCACTGATAAAATGTGCTCTACCCAGGGCTGCAGAAACATCTGGAATATAACTGTGTAAAGGGCAAGAGCAGAACATTATGGGGAGAAAAAGCTCAGAAGATTCATTTCTTAAAAATATAATAAATTTTAAAAATGAAGAGTCAGTAAAATATAAAGCTCAATGGATGGGTTCAAAAGATTGGGCAAGCTGAGAAAATCATCTCTGAAAGAAGTTAAGAAGTGTGAAGGACAGAACAGGAGACACTGGTGTACATCTGAGAGGGCCACTGGATGGTAGGTAGGCACTTTGTTTCTCCTCATTATAAATGATGAAGTTTCTCAGATACCTTGCAGATTTTTTTTGTTATTTACTATCATTTTTAATTGAAGTATAGTTAATTTACAATGTTGTATTAACTTCTGCTGTACAGCAAAGTGATTCAGTTATATATATGCACACATTCTTTTTTTATACTCTTTTCCATTATGGTTTATCATAGGGTATTGAAAATAGTTCTCTGTGCTATACAGTAGGACCTTGTTGTTTATCCATTCTATACATAAAAGCTTACATCTGCTAACCCCAACCTCCCACTCCACCCCTCCCCCAACTCCCTCCCCCTTGGCAGCCACAAGTATGTTCTCTATGTCCGTGAGTCTGTTTCTTTTGTAGATAGGTTCATTTGCATCATATTTTAGATTCCACATATAAATGATATCATATCATATTTGTCTTTCTCTTTCTGACTTACTTCACTTAGTATGATAATCTCTAATTGCATCCATGTTGCTGCAAGTGGCATTATTTTGTTCTTTTTTATGTCTGAGTAGTATTCCATTGTATATATGTACCACATCTTCTTTGTCCATTTATCTGTCGATAGACTTTAGGTTGTTTCCATGTCTTGGCTATTATGAATAGTGCTGCTCTGAACATAAGGCTGCATGTATCTTTTTTGAATTATAGTTTTTTTTGTTTTTTTTGTGGTACACGGGCCTCTCAGTGTTGTGGCCTTTCCCGTCGCAGAGCATAAGCTCTGGACGCACAGGCTCAGCAGCCATGGCTCACGGGCCCAGCCGCTCCGCGGCATGTGGGATCTTCCTGGACCAGAGCACGAACCCGTGTTCCCTGCATTGGCAGGTGGACTCTCAACCACTGCACCACCAGGGAAGCCCTGAATTATAGTTTTGTCTGGATATATGCCCAGGAGTGGGATTGATGAATCATATGGTAATTCTATTTCTACTTTTATAAGGAACCTCTACACCATTTCCCATAGTGACTGCACCAACTTACATTCCCACCAACAGTGTACAAGGGTTCCCTTTTCTCCACACCCTCTCCAGCATTTGTTATTTACAAATAACAGACTTTACTAACAGACTTTATTAATGATGGCTATCATTAAAATGTCTACAGACTTTTTAATGATGGCCATTCTGACCAGTGTGAGGTGGTACCTCATTGTAGTTTTAAGTTGCATTTCTCAAATAATTAGCAATGTTGTGCATCTTTTCATTTTCCTATTAGCCATCTATATGTCTTCTTTGGAGAAATGTCTGTTTAGGCCTTCTGCCCATTTTTTGACTGGATTGTTTGTTTTTTTCTTGTTGAGTTGTATGAGCTATTTGTAAATTTTGTAAATTAAGCCCTTGTTGGCCACATCATTTGCAGATATTTTTTCCTATTCCATAGGTTGTCTTTTCCTTTTGTTTATGGTTTCCTTTGCTGTGCAAAAACTTGTAAGTTTAATTAGGTCCCATTTGTTTGTTTTTATTTCTATTGCCTTGGGAGACTGACCTAAGAAAACATTGGTATGATTTATGTCAGAGAATGTTTTGCCTATGATCTCTTCTAGGAGATTAATGGTATCTTGTTTTATATTTAAGTCTTTAAGGCATTTTGAGTTTATTTTTGTGTATGGTGTGAGGGTGTGTTCTAACTTCATTGATTTACATGCAGCTGTCCAACTTTCTCAGCACCACTTGCTGAAGAGACTGTCTTTATCTCCATTGTATATTCTTGCCTCCTTTTTTGAAGATTAATTGACCATAGGTGTGTGGGTTTATTTCTGGGCTCTCTGTCCTGTTCCATTGATCCGTATGTCTGTTTTTGTGCCAATATCCTACTGTTTTGATTACTGTAGCTTTGTAGTATTGTCTGAAGTCTGGGAGGGTTATGCTTCCTGATTTGTTCTTTTTCCTCAGGATTGCTTTGGCAGTTCTGGGTCTTTTATGGTTCCCTATAAATTTTAAGATGATTTGTTTTAGTTCTATGAAAAATGTCATGGGTAATTTGAAAGAGATTGCATTAAATCTGTGGATTGCTTTGGGTACTATTGCCATTTTAACAATATTAATGTTTCCAATCCAAGAGCATGGGATATCTTTCCATTTCTTTGAATCATCTTTCATTTCCCTTATTAATGTTTTATAGTTCTCAGCATATAAGTCTTTCACCTCCTTGGTCAGGTTTATTCCTAAGTTTGTTTGTTTTTTTTGGTGTGATTTTAAAAGGTATTGCTTTTTTATGTTCCCTTTCTGCTACTTCACTGTTAGTGTAAAGAAATGCAACTGATTTCTCTATGTTAATCTTGTATCCTGCTACCTTGCTGAATTCATTTATCAGTTCTAGTAGTTTTTGTGTGGAGTCTTTAGAGTATTCTATATATAGTATCATGTCAACTTTGTAGATTTTTAAAATAGTTCTTGTGAAAATTACTATTTCAAAAAGTGATCTCATGAAGATGCTGTGAATAACTGATCACTTCTATTAATTAAATGAATGTAGGTGAACAAAGTAGTAATTTAGGGTAACCCCTCTGCTATAGACTGAATGTTTGTGATCTCCCCAAATTCATATGTTGAAATGAATCCCCAGTGTGATGGTACTTTGAGGTAAGGCCTTTGGGAGATGATTGGGATTAATGCCCTCATAAAAGAAGACCAAGAAAGCCCCTTACCCTTTCTGCCATGTGAGGTTACAGAGAAAAGATGGACATCTGGTAAGTGGGACCTCACCAGACACTGAGTCTGCCGGTGCCATGATCTTAGACTTCCCAGACTATAGAACTGTGAGAAATAAACGTTTGCTATTTCTAAGCCACCCACTCTATGGTACTTTTGTTATAGCACTGGTACTTTTGTTATAGCAGCCAAAACAGACTAAGTCACTCTCTCGGGCCTGATTCATCTGCTAATTCCTATTGTAGTCATTTTGTTTTGTTTTGTTTTTTCTTAAGTAATCTGGTGAAGTACTTCAATTCCTCATTTTATTTCTTTATTATGTAGATTTTAATTTAACTGATTCTCAAATTGTTGCACTAACACATTCTTTTAGTTCCAGAATTGCCGTCATCTTTCTACAATAGTAAATCTAATATTTATTCAGTGTTTATTACCTACTACTGGCCATCGTGAAATGGTTTACATCAATTATCTAATTTAACCTGACAACAATCCAAAGAGGTAGGCAGTATTATTATCTTTTTTTTTTTTTTTTTTACAAATTAAGGAACTGAGGAGGAAAGAGGTTAAGACACTTACCCAAGGTCATACAGCTACTCGTCCATAACAGAAAGAAATTCACATTCCTTGGTCAAGGTTAATTCTTGGTGGGACTTCCCTGGTGGTACAGTGGTTAAGAATCTGCCTGCCAATGCAGGGGACACAGGTTCAAGCGCTGGTCCGGGAAGATCCCACATGCTGCAGAGCAACTAAGCCCATGTGCCACAACTACTGAGCCTGCGCTCTAGAGCCCATAGGCCACAACTACTGAGCCCATATGCCACAACTACTGAAGCCGGTGTGCCACAACTACTGAAGCCTGCACACCTAGAATCCATGCTCCACAACAAGAGAAGCCACCGCAATGAGAAGCCCACATACCACAAGGAAGAATAGCCCATGCTCACCGCAACTAGAGAAAGCCCACGCACAGTAACGAAGACCCAATGCAACCAAAAATAAAATTAATTAATTAATTAACTTAAAAAATATTAATTCTTGGCAACGATGACTCATTCCTAATTATCAATCATTTTTTAAAATACTATCTGTTTTACGGTCCCATCTCACCTCTTCCATTACGACCCATCCTGTTCTATCCTCCCTCCTCCCAAATAAAAAAGTCCGAAGTCTGGGAAAAAATATATAGATAATTCAATGGGTTTGTTTTTATTATTTGCTTTTCAATGGAAGTACTGGGTCATTTCCTCATTTTCCATCTCATTACGTGTAAGATCTGGCTTGTTGTATTTCATATGTCAGGAATGAAGGAAAGTCCTTCAAACGTGGTGTTCTGGCTATCCAAACATTTTCGTAATGATACTTATGTCAAGGTTTAGACAACGAATTCATTGCTGTGATGAATAGGAAGAAGCGGCATGACCTTGTGTCCTGACTAAAAGAGACAAAGCTTGCTTTTGGCATTTTCTTTGGCAATGTTTCCAGGCGGTATTTCTAGGCCAAAAGCCTCCTCCATTTGGTGCTTCTGGAACATGGCTCCTGATTCACAGATTGCAGTCTCTGAGCTGACTGGGTGAGCTCAGAATCAGAGGGACAGGTCTCCTAATCTAGACAAGGTACCAGAGAAGCCTGGGGACAAAATACCTGGCACAGCCTGGAGACATTTTCTTATGATAAATTTAGCCTAAATTGCAAGGCTTATTCTTACTGCAGAAAACAGTGACTCTTTTCCACTTTTTTTGTGAAATCTTATCAGGCCACCAAGGCTAATAAAAACATGTTGTTTCAAAAGAGAAACGCCTTGTACACAGCTGCTGGCCGTGTTATTATTTGAAGGGAAGTTAAAGTTGGCAGTGCTTCTTAAACTATAACATGAATATGAATCTCCTGGGGATCAAAGGTCAAGTTCTGATTCTGGGGTGGGATCTGAGACTCTGAGTTTCTAACAGTCCCTGAGAGATGCTGATGTTACTGGTCCATGAATTATGAGGGTATAGGGACCTGTATGGGGGAAGGAGGTTACCTTTCAATATAGCTAACCAATGGTTGGTTTATTTGTTTTTGCTTTCCTTGAGGCCTGTGCTAAGTAATAAAATCTACCTCCCTTTTTTTCCACCTTGTCACTTGTGTTTGGAGAAACACAATGGAAGGAGCAAGCTGTAACTTGTGAACAGCAGACACATTAATAAAAGAAAGCGCCAGAGGGAGAACCCATGACCAGCTTGTTGCCATGACACCAGGTTAATGACACCGCAAGGGAAGAGTGATTCTCCCTGGAGCTGGTATCAAGTGACACCATCTTAATTACTCATGGAAAAGACTGCCCTGCTTCCAGCAAACAATTATTTCCTGATCGATACCCCTGTCTTGTTAAGGATGCTTTCTGACCATTTATAACCAAGCATCTGATATACTTTCCCTGAGAGGGAGGCCCACCCCCTCAGTTATCTCTACTCAGCTGCAGCCGCAACCCAAACCAGGCACAAAAGCTTCTACATTTAGCTGTTCTGAATTGTTTGAAACTACTCATTAGTTGTTCTGCTTCAGTGACTTTTGACTATAGATGGAAAAATAAGAAGGGCACACAACTTCCCTTTCAGCAACTTGTCTTATGCTTGTGGGTAAAGCCTTGCGTGGGGGAAGGGAGGAAGGTTGCCTTAGGGCTTCTCTGAGGCATCTTCCTGACGTCGGCTGCAGCCACTCTCCCCTCCTCTCATGCCTGTTCACTTCACTTTTGGTTGTGGCCCAGGGGCCTCATGGACTCCTGTCCCATCTGATACCTGGTGGGATATGGGTGAGGAGAGTGGTGCGGCTCTCACTTCCCCTCTTGCTTCTCTCTGTTACTTCCTTCCATAAACTTCCTTCCATAACATCACCACACTGAGCTGAACATTTTCCTGAGTGTAGCAGGTTGAATACTGTCTCCTCCCGAATTCATGTCTACCAGGAACCTCAGAATGGGATCTTATTTGGAAACAGAGTTTTGCAGATGTAATTAATTAAGACAAGTTCACATTAGGTTAGGATGAGCCCTAAATCCAATCCCTGGTGTCCTTATAAGAGCAAAGGACACACAGGGAGAAGGCCATGTGACGATGGAGACAGAGACTGGAGTGATGCAGCCACAAGTCGAGGAGTTCCAAAGATTGCTGGCAACCACCAGAAGCTAGGAAAGACAAGGAAGGATTCCCCTGCTAGAGCCTTCAGAGAGAGCACGGCCATATCCATACCTTGATTTCAGAGTTCTAGCCTCCAGAACTGTGAGAATGAATTTCTATTGTTTGAAGCCACCCAGTTTGTGGTACTTGTTATGGCTGCCCTAGGCAACTAACACAATGAGTGAGGGAGATTAAAGGAATTAGAAGGTATGCTGGAAAGAACTTAAAACTGTGGAAAATATGACTTCTCCTACACTCTAAAGAAAAAATCTCTGAGAATTAAGGCCTCCATAGGGCTCCACCATTTCCCCACTTTACTCAAGGTTCAGGTCAGGGCTTTGTACGGGAGCATCTTCTCCAAACCTCCACAGTTCAACTCTGCCATCCGGCTCTAGCGAAATCTCATGCACTACCATTAGGGACTGGTTTCACCCTAGGACTGATTTCCCTTCCCCCACAGTTTATGATAATAACCCCTAGCTGTGTTTTCTCCTAATTCTGAATTATCCAGCCCAGAAGCATACTATAGGGGAAGGACTTCCAGCAGGACCGTCTATAATGAGCAATGGTACATTAAACTTATTCAAGCGCTCCTTCCTGTGGAAGCTGTGGACCTGCCCCTGCTTTCTTTTGAGTGTTCATTGTGTAACTCTGGGACTGCAAATGTGTGTGCGTGTATGCGGGCACACACACATGCACACACACACCCCTCCCTAGGACACACACCCATTCTCAAATACAATACAATCCAGTGGAGGAAAGAAAGTTTTATAACTGCTTCATATTTAGCAAGGCCACCCGTCTGCGGTGGGGTTAGAACTTTATATGGTGGAACCATTACTATTACTGTGTAGATGGAGATAATGGGCGTATTTCACCTTCAAACAGAGGATAAAAACATAAGCCTCATCGGGCATTTTTGGCACTGAAAAAAGGGAAAGAAAATCCCTGTGGCTATTCTCTGTCTCTTAAAATCATAACATTTCCATTTTCTTTTAATTAAAACAACAACAACAGAAGAGAGTTCTGGCACAAAGAATGAAGCCAGCACCAACTATGGCTGATCATAAAATAAGAAAAAAAGAAAAAAAAGGAATTGAATGGAACAGAAAAGAAAGAAAACGTTGACATCTGAGCTCTGGGCTGCAGAAATTGCACCTAAACAATAAAGAATGCCTAGTTGCTCACTCTGTCTCTCTCCCTCTCTCTTTGGAATTCTGGATTTCCTTGCTTCCAAAACAATGAATGGCTTCTGACAAGAGTGGTTTTGGGAAGAAAGACCTGCTATTGGTGTTGAGGAAGATTGATTCTCCTAATTTATAATCAAGGTTTATTTTTGTGTTGTTTGAGCTCAAAATTCATTCAAATAGACTTTCAGAGTTTTCAATTGATTAAAGTGACACAGAAAAAACAATCCTGAGTGTATGTCTTCCTGCTGTGCTAATCTTAAACCACTTTAAGAACTTTTTTTATTAGCATAAATAATGCAGGTTGATTATCAGCAGATAAGAAAAATAGGTGTGCAAAATAAAGGAAAATAAAAGCATATGACAGCATTGATGCAGGAATAACTGAATATTATTACTAATATTGCTAATATTCTTCCAGGCTTTCTCTTTATTTACAAATATTATTAATATGTTAAAGATGGGATCACACTGTATTTTCTGTTTTCTAATCTGCTTTTGTTCCTAAACTATATTTTGTAAATATCTCCCTTGTCAGTAAGTGTGCTTCCATATTGATTTCGTCGACCCTGTAGTGCATTTGTACAGTGTCAGGTGAGCTGGTACTATATTTCCCAGAATTTCCTTCCCCATATGGCCCTGGTTAGAGTTGGTCACAGGAGAGATTTATGTGAGTGGAAACTGATGGATGGTGGAAAAGCAGCGACAGCTGTTTTGTTACATTGTGAGGTGATCTGGGACCAGGTGCTGCTACAGGTCCCGCAAACTGTCACCAGTCTTCTGGTTCACTTGTTAGGTTGGAGTGACACATGGCCTTCAGCAGCTCCTTTCCCGTCTGTGAATCCTGAGACAGTTGTACGTGCAGCTCCGTGTTGAAGGGCAGGAACTTACACTGCAGGTTATCTGCATCTTTAAGATTGAGAGATGGATGTGGTGTTCAGGTTGTCATCTTTGAACTTTGGGTTATTCTCACAGGTTCCAGTTTGTCCATCCTTCGTTCTCAGGTTCTGGGTCTGCCAATTTCAAGCCCGGCACCAGAAGCAGAAGCTGCAGCCTTATGTAGACTGCTTAGCCACCTCCCACGTTGCCTGATGTCTAATCCCTACTGTGGTTCTGTTTCTCCTATCGAACAGTAATCAGTCCAGAATTTGGTACCAGATGTGAGGTGTCCTTGTTACCTATTGCTGTGTAACAAAACATCCCAATGGTTACTGGCTTAAAACAATAATCATATTGTTAACTCTCCTGGCTGTGGGTTGGGCATTGGGGAAGCACCCGGTGGGGTGGGTCTGGTTTGGTTCTTGCTTTTAGATTTCCGCTAATAGTTTTCTCAAGGCCCTTCTGGTTCCACCCGCAGCCCAGTCCCAAAGCCAATGCCACTTGCTTTAGGGTTTGGTTATGGCAGCATTCAATTTCCAGCCACTGAATTCTCTGTTTGTCTATCACTGGCTTAAAAATCACCCCAAAACAAAAATAATCATTATATTATCTCCCACAGTTTCTGTGTGTAAAGGGTTTGGGAAGGACTCAACTGCCAGGCTGCAGCTCAGCGTCTTCCTATGGTGGCAGTCAGATGATAGGTGGAGCTAGAAGAGCAGGGGGTGGAGCAGCTGGGGACTGGCCAGGCATCTCTCTCTTCACTTGTAGTCCCAGGGCCTCTCCCCGTGGGCCCCCTCACAGCATGGCAGCCTCAGGGCATTCTATGGAGGCTGAAGACTTTAACAAGTAACCCCGTGAGTAAGGCATACCTTTAATTACTTATTTTATTATTATTATTATTTTTTTGCGGTACGCGGGCCTCTCACTGCTGTGGCCCCTCCCGTTGCGGAGCACAGGCTCCGGACGCGCAGGCTCAGCAGCCATGGCTCACGGGCCTAGCCACTCCGCGGCATGTGGGATCTTCCCAGACCGGGGCACGAACCCGTGTTCCCTGCATCGGCAGGCGGGCTCTCAACCACAGCGCCACCGGGGAAGCCCCTTATTTTATTTTTTATTTTTATTTTTTTTGGCCGCGTGGCATGTGGGATCTTAATTCCCTGACCAGGGATCAAACCTGTGCCCCCTGCATTGGAAGCACAGAGTCTTAACCACTGGACTGCCAGGGAAGCCCCATTACTTAGTTTATTTTTGTTTCAAGAGTGTAATATCTTTTCTTCCTTCTCTAAGGATATATTAATAATACTTTTTTTTTAGTTCTCAGCTCCTTCCATGGTTTGTTAACTCCAAATTTTTTGTTTCCTCTCTTTCATAAGTATCATTATTTTAATTTGCATCTCTTTAATTATTAATAAGGTTAAACCTTTAAAAGCTGCTTATTGGTCACATGCATTTTTTTTTCCTTTTTGAATTGCCTGTTCATTTCTTTTGCCCATTTTTCTATTGCAGTGATTGTCTTCTTCTTAAAGGTTTTATTTTATTTATTTCCTTTAATATTTATTTATTTATTTAGCTGTGCCAGGTCTTAGTTGCAGCATGTGAGATCTTTAGCTGGGCCATGTGGGATCTTTTTTTTTTTAATTGCTGCATGCGGGATCTAGTTCCCTGACCAGGGATTGAACTCAGGCCCCCTGCATTGGGAGTGTGGAGTCTTAACTGCTGGACCGCCAGGGAAGTCCCTTAAAGGTTTTAAAGAAAGCTTCATATGAAAATGACACTAAATGTTTGCATTCATATTGCAGATATTGTTCCTCCATATAGTCGTCATATTTTCCAAACTAAAAATTAGGATAAATGCTGTGTAAAAGAATGTTTAGGGCTTCCCTGGTGGCGCAGTGGTTGAGAGTCCGCCTGCCGATGCAGGGGACACGGGTTCGTGCCCCAGTCCGGGAAGATCCCACATGCCGGGGAGAGGCTGGGCCCGTGAGCCATGGCCACTGAGCCTGCGCGTCCGGAGCCTGTGCTCCGCAACGGGAGAGGCCACAACAGTGAGAGGCCCGCGTACCACAGGAAAAAAAAAAAAAAGAACGTTTACCTGATTTACAAATGTATGTATAGAAAAAGATTTACCAAAATCTATAAAAATAAGTTATAATAATTTGGCTTTAAAGAAAATAATAAAAATTCCTGAAATAACTGTTCTGAAAACCACTACCTATAAGATAATGGCTCTCAATCCTGGCTGCACATTAGAATCATTTGGGGAACTTTCAAAAGTACTGATGTCTGGTTCCTACCCACACCAAAGATTTCTCTGGAGATCTGCAACCAGGGTTGGAAACCTCTGATGTATATCATCAGTCCTGTTGATCAAGGTAGACTTCTTGTGGGTAAAGATTCCCTCATGGAAAACTTGGAGCAGAGCGCTACATGTGAGCTTGCCTTCCTGGGCTTCTTTTGAACCAGCCCTCTTATTGAGAGGTTACAAAAAGTCCATTTGTTCATACGTGTCTCCTCCTCCCCTGCCACCACCAGCTGCCTGATATTCTGAGAATTATTGTCAGTCCTTAAGGGCTCTTCTCTTAAGAAGTAGGGCATTTGCATTTAGCTAAGGCATCATGTTGCTTGGAAGAGTAATACATCACCTACCTAATTCCTTACAACCCAAAGTGGGGTTTGGGCCAGCAGGCCCTTAGGTCCCACCCCAGGCCCAGTGAATCAGAATCTGCCTTTAAATCAAATTTTCAGATGACTCATAGGCACATTCAAGCTTGAGAAGGATGAATATACAGGGAATTTTCCACCAGGGTGTAAGCTTCAGGAGGACAGGGACCTTGTCTATCTTGTCACAGGAAGCACTTGCAGTAATATAAGTTGAATTATGAATTTCATTATTAAAGGAAGTTAAACATGTTATATAATATGAGTCATATAATATGGGTCAACAGGACTTTCTTTGGGTGCCATAATGACAGGCAGAATCATATTCTGGATATATTTATTATTCAACGTAGCATGGTATTTATGTATGCTGTATTAGTATGATTTACGTTGCTTGGCACACATGCTGTACCTTAATAGGTATAGTAACTTATTACTGCTCTTTGTATTTATTTTAACATTCCATAAAAGACTCTCATGTAACTTATTTCATTTAATCTCTACGGTGTGTAAGGACTTGACTCTGAATCAGGAGAATATGGGTATCTCCACTTAGCCCATGAGCAAACACAAGATTGAGAGGTTTGTAGAAGGCTTGATAGTGAGTTAATACCAAACTAGAATTTGCACTCAAAACCCCAAAGTTCCTAGTCTACAGGCTAACCACTGAAGGCTTGTATTTAGAACTCAGCATTGCGTAATACTAATACTGCAGGGAGAACACGAAAAAAATTATAATAATGGGTAATGCAACTTTTTCATTTAAAGCCATTTCCCCTAGTTTTATACATTGCTACTTTTTGTTTTGAGTTAACTAATTAACGTTTACAGTAAAACTCCCAAGTGAATATTGACAATACAATCCTTTAAAGATTCCCTGAAACAAAATTTAAAATAAAATCTTACTGGGTATTCATCAGAGAGCTAACATGAATTGTTCTTCCTTTTACAGCTCTATATCTTTGTGAGCTTGGAAGGAGAACATATTCTATTTTATGGAACTGTCACTTTAGTTTGTGCATCAGAAAATAAACCTTCATTTCTTTTAGATGGCATTCAGAATAATCTCTGATCCTGCGATTTACTTCTTCGTTCACCAGAGGATATTTGCAGCAAAGCGAACCTCAGAGATGGTTGTTTAGGATAATGTTATGACGTTAGAGGTGAAGTAGATAAGAGGCATTTGGAGGGAGTAAATGACAATGTGATAAACTCTTATAAATGATCCCTTCCTCACCTATTTTTTACAGGAATGTCATTAGATGCATTCAGCTATCTTGCTCAATAGACTTTATTGTTTAAACCCAACAGTGAGAACTGTTTCATAGTTGTCTTTACGTCCCTCAGAATTTTGTACCTGATTGCTTTGCATTTGATATGAGTTCCACAAAGTTGTTTAATTGAATCACTCAAGTGTATTGTGACACCCCATGTTTATATCCTCTAGATGAAGACCCCCCAGAAAACCTAAAGCAATAATGATAAACACTATACTGAATCCAGATTCTTTAAACTATCCTCAAATAGATTAAAATGGGGCATTATCAAACTGTAGATTTCACTTCTGCAAAGTCTGCCCTTAGAGTGAACACCATACATAACATCCCAGCACCATTTTTTCCCCTGGAACTTTCCCCATCCCTCCCCTCTTGGTCTAAGTAGAAAGACAATAAATTTGGACATGGTGAATGGGTCATGCACCACAGATCTGGATGTGTTTTATTCTGGAAGTAAGTGACAAATGTAAGCAAAGTTTTACCTGAAGAGACCTGAAGAGAAAAAACAATCATTTCTGTATACTGAGAACTTGTAGGTATAAGGTGCTGCCCTGAATTCTTTATATATAACAGGCTCTACTATCACTGCCTTCCATTTACAGATAAAGGAAACTGTGACATGGAACTACTGAGTAGCCCTCCCAAGCTAGTGAGTGGCAGGGCTGGGATTGGAACTCAGGCTATCTGACTCCAAAGTCATTACTCTCTGTGCTATGCTGCCTCTTCAAAATGATGGTTAACCTTTCCTTTTCTTATTCAATGAATTAAGACCTCCCGCCCCCCATTAGAACTAATTTGTCCTGCATCCCATTCCCACTTCGCTGGATAAACTTATTAATAAAACCTATCATTAAAGCCCCACCCTAAAGTTATCATGGGAAGCAAAGAGTTTAAGGGATTCCAGTACCAATTAGCTTTCCCAAATAGCATATTTTGTTTAGCTGTGACTCTGGAAGGCCAAAGATTGATGCTAATCACCATGATCTCGGTGGGCCAAGATGTTTCTGAACAAGTGGGATGCTCCGTGGGTGCCCAGGCAGATGGTTTCCCTTTTCTGGATCTCAGTGTCCCTGTCTGTATAACAAGGATTTTGGATTATGTGATGGGCAATGTTCCTTCCAGGCCTACACCACCTACTTCAGCTTATTACTGTTTCCTGGGCATGTGAGTGGGCACCTGACTGCCCAGGGCTCCATGATATTCATCTGCAATTCTGGGCAGCTCTTGAAGCAAGTATGAAGGATAAAAATGCCAGTAAAACAAAACATATATGTAGTGACAAAGCCTGACACAACTGATGAAAAATAATGCAGAGAAACTTCATGAAACCCAAGCAAATAGATGAATGATGTAAGCATTTGTTGGTCCTCCTTAGTGGGACAAATGAAATGGGTATCAGTATGGTAGGACAAAGCCCATTGTAGCCCTTTGTCAATGACCTTGAGGAATGCTGGCTTCTACTCTTTACCAGGGTATCAATATTTTCTATACAATAAATACCTGTAGAGCATCTAATATGTGTCAGGGACTGTTCTAGACACTGAGGATCATGTATGTCTTAGTTCATTAGGGCTGCTAGAACAAAAATATCACAAACTTATATGTTTATAGCTTATAAATAATAGAAATCTATTTCTCACAGTTCTGGAGGCTGGAAGTCCAAGATCAAAACAGTGGCAGATTCCATGTCTGGTGAGGCCCCACTTCCTGGCTCTTAGATGGCCTTTTTTTCACTATAACCTCACATGGAAGAAGGAGTGAGCTAGGTCTCTGGGGTCTCTTTTCTAAGGGCACTCATCCCGGTCATGAGGACTTTGCCCTTATAAGCTACTTACCCCCCAAAGGCCTCACCTCCTACTACTATCACCTTGGGGGTTAGGATTTCAACATATGAATTGAGGGGTGGAGAACACAAACATTCAGTCCACAGCAGTCTAATAAAAAAAACTAAGATTATTATCCTCATGGAGTTTATGTTAATTTTAGAAGGAGCTACCCTTTGTCCTTTTTGTTCAGATGCTTTTTGTTTTTTCAGTCCTCTTAGGGGTAAAATGTGGGAAGCCACACAGAATGAGGCAACAAAAGTATTACCAAAAAGTGGCCCCAATTCCCTGACCATCTAACGGCACTGGAGAAACCCGAGGTGGGATGCGCCTGAGGTGAGGTCCTGAGACACATGTAACAGGTAAACTTCTGCAATGGTATGGCTCCGCGTTCAACTTGAAAGCCTTTTCCCCCCTACAATGAAGTGGCCTAGAAATATGAATTTTTAAAAAACAATGGTCTAAGATATCTTAAGTCCAAAACACACTCCCCTCAGAAGGTGCAGGCTGAGATTCCTCTTGGTTTTTCTCCTTCTGAAGTGATTGCACATCAGCTGCCTCCCTCCCCACCTGGGCTTCTAAGAGCCGTTACATTCTTGCCCTGTCTTCCCCATCATGTCTTTTTTCCTCTCTGCTATTAAATGGAGCTGACTGTACTAGAATGTGCAGAGAATAAATAGGCCTCCAGACTTCCCAACTGCAGAGTGGTGGTCAGCAGTGCAATGAAAAGGAAACACTGAATGACAATTGCTGTCCAGAAACACTGGCTGATTTTAACAGTTGTGGACCCTTCTCCTGCTACAGTGATATTTTTGTGCCTATGTTTGTCAAGGACTACAGTGTAGTCCTTGGACCCTCTCTGGTCACATGCTCCAGACCGGCACTCTGGGGTCTGACTTCTTAAGTGTAGTTGAACTCGGGAGAAAACTGCTGGAGACTTTGATTATTCCAATTGTTCTTTAAATAATTACTGTCCTCCATGTTTCTGAATATGCTGTCTTCCAGCCATCTGGACTGGGTCGCCCCTGCCTCTGAGTTTGTGGCTGAGCTAACTCACTGCAACCACCAACTGGGATGAGTTTGACTCCCTGGGGCTTCATTATCCTCTCCCAGCTGCTTTCCTACACAAGTGTGAGCCCTTTGGGCTTTGCCAGGGAAAGAGCTTCAAAGTGTGGTGCCTACCCAGTTCTAGGATCTAGAAAATATGCATCTAACAACACTTCCCCTTGCCTGTCCCCACACCCTAGGGCAGGGGACGAAGGAGTTTGGGATGGAGGATTGGGCATAAGAAAGTTGTCTTCCTTTTAAAGCAACTGAGTGATACAACCACTCAACCACCTGCAGGATATGACTCAATGCAGGAAATTGTGACACTTGCCTTCCATGCTTCTCTCCTCAGAGCTGTCTGCCGTTATCCAGGGCAATAAGCTGCACCTTATTTTCAAATCCCTCCTTTACCTTTACGTAAATTCATTGTCTCAGTTCTCATTCCTTAGGACTCCGTCTGTGTGACAGCAGTGGGGAGCGGGTCTTAGGTGACCACCTATGAGTTTATCATGGGAGTGGGTGTCAGCAAAACAAACAAAGGATCTGTACTTCCTTATTCTGATTACTGTCAAATTAGGATTCTGAGATGTAGACGACCACGCAGCTGGGGGTCAGAGATGCCAAACGTGTCCCTGAAGAGACTGCTATTTATTAGATAGTCAAAGAATCTTGTTTGAGCTGTAAGGCCAGCCTCGATGTTTGCTTTTGAGAAAAAGAAACATCTGATATATTCAGGGAGTAAGGCGGATTTGTTATCCTAACATCATGCAGCTGGTAATAGGAATCATTGAAGCCAGTATCTCAGTCATCACTGGAAGTAGGTTCTGAGGCTTCTCCATGGAATATTTTGAGTCAGTGAGTCTGAGGTGGGCCTGGGAGTACGCATTTTTCACAAGCTTCCCACCTCCCTTCCCCCGACTCCAGGGAAGTGGAGAAAAATTTTTTTTGTTGTTTGTGTGTTTGTTTGTTTATTGAAGTATAGTTGATTTACAATGTTTTATTAATTTCTGCTGTACAGCAAAGTGATTCAGTTATACATATATATTCTTTTTCATGTTCTTTTCCTTTATGGTTTATTACAGGCTATTGAATATAGTTCCCTGTGCTGTATAGTAGGACCTTGTTGTTTATCCATTCTATATATAATAGTTAGCATCTGCTAATCCCAAACTCCCAGTCCGCTCCTCCCCCAACCCTCTCCCCCTTGGCAACCACAAGTCTGTTCTGTATGTCTGTGAGTCTGTTTCTGTTTCATAGATAAGTTCATTTGTATCATATTTTAGATTCCACATATAAGTGATAGCATATGGTGTTTGTCTTTTTCTTTCTGACTTACTCAGCTTGGTATGATCATCTCTAAGTCCAAGAGAAAATGTTGATTTAAACCAGTGGTTATCAAACTGTAGCCTGCACCAGAATGATCCAAAAGGCTTGTTAGAACACACCTACCCCCAGAGTTTCTGATTTGGGAGGTCCTGGTGCGGCTTGAGAATCTGCACTTCCAACAAGTTCCCAGGTGACGTTGATGCTGCTGGTCCAGGGACCACATTTTGAGAAGCACTGATTTAAACAACCCAGTTTCTCTGTGCGGATCCTTTGCTTTGAAAACCCTTTTACTGCTCTGGTAGGTCGGTAGATCAGTGGGAAGAGGCTCGGGTTGTGGGGTTTGGGTGTGGGTGTTGAACTCTTTGTGGTCCTGGAGGAGAGGAGTTGTACTGTATCCCAAAGATGCACTCCGCAGCAACTTCTGGACTTCATGGCCCTCTCGCCACAGCTCCCTCCCCTGAAGGCTTTGAACCAAGCAAAGCCTGCTGAAGTAGGAGCATAGCTGTTATAGTTTGAGCATTTTCTGCCTATTTCCTTTATTCCACTGACCTCCATGGGGGTCACTCTTTGCCACCTGTTACCAACATCATCATATTTGTGTTGCCTACAGTTGTCAGGTGCTCTCAACGGTATCTGATTGGCAATACAAGAAAAGATGGTTTAATGAAAGAGTTTGCTTGAAATCATAGCAGCGAATACATTTAAAAATTCTAAATATCCCAAAACTCCCATTATATTCAAGAACCTTTTAAACATTGGTTGCCTGAGGGAAGGGGAACTCTGTAGCTAAGGTGGGGAGGAAAGTTTTCACCAAAAATTCTTTCACGGTTTGAATTCTGAACTTGAATGAACTCTTAAAAAGATAAATCTCAAAAAACAACAAAACCAAAAACCCCCTCTAACATTGCACCGTAGCACTGACTGGAATAAACAACAGTAATCCAGCTCCATGTGTTTCTTTAAGTTTTTCGTTTATTTTTTTATTTTTATTTTTTTTTTATTTTTTTTTTTGCAGTACGCGGGCCTCTCACTGTGGTGGCCTCTCCTGTCGCGGAGCACAGGCTCCGGACGCGCAGGCTCAGCGGCCGTGGCTCACGGGCCCAGCCGCTCCGTGGCATGTGGGATCTTCCCGAACCGGGGCACGAACCCGTGTCCCCTGCATCGGCAGGCGGACTCTCAACCACTGCGCCACCAGGGAAGCCCCTATTTTTGAATATGGAGTCCATTCACTTGGTTCAACATTTAAAAAATACATAAAAACAGATACAGTAAAAAAGTGTCCTCCCAATCTCACCACCCTTTTGACTGAATTCTTATCCTCCATCCTCATGGCTAACCACTTTTATTAGTTTCTAGTAGATTCCTTGTAAAATTGTTTTTTATGGAAATACAAATATGTTTTTGTTTTTCTCCTTTTCACATTTTAATAATATGTCCTCAGGCTCCTTCCATACCAGATTAGAAAACTTCCCATTATTTCTCTAGTCACAGAGCATCCGTATTTACTAGTATTCCATACTTTGTTTAGCCATAATAGTGGGCATTTGGGTTGTTTCCAAACTTTTGTAATTATCTGTTCCTTCTTGCAACATTAAAAAAAATTGTTTTAAGTTGTATCAGTCGTCTAATTCATTTGCTGATGAATGTGAATGAGGTCTTCCCATGCCAGCCACCGTCCTGGGTGTTCCTGGGGAGCCAGGTGAGAGAGGTCCCTGGAATACCCCACCCAACACACTGTACTCATTTATCTCCTTTAGTCCCCACAAACACCTTAGGTGGTAGGTACTTCTTGTGTCTCCATTTCACATGAGAAAACTGAGGCTTAGAAAAGTCAAATAACTTCTCTAAACTTCTCCATGCATCTGGAAGACGGCCAAATTTGTATTTAAATCTTGTTTATCTGACTCCAGAGTCAGATCCTGGGATTTAATTAATTTAATGTTAATTAAACTCTTACAGTACTTTTTTCCATTCGTATCTACACATTGTTTTTCCAGGAGAAAAGAAGCACTGATTCATTATGACTCTAATCTCTAAATGTTACTTAGGTTATAAATGTAACATTCTTCCCACGATCATTCAATTTTCTTAATTTCAAGAATAAGCAATGCGTTAATTCCATGGGGTAGGGACTGACTTACTCCTCTTTGCTTCTGCTTCTTCTCAGCCAGCACCTGGCAGGACAGGCACTTAGTGGGTTACATGGTCTCTTTCTCTTTGATTACCCAAAAGTATTCATCTTCCTGCTGCCCCACAGTGGGAACTGTTTGTCCAGCACTTGGAGCACCTTAGAGGACAATGTTATGGGTACATCTAACCATTTTTACTTTCAGAGACTTTTTTGGAGAGTGGCAGTGTGATTTTTGCTGTCATTAACATTCTACTCACTCTGAATAGTGGTTGTATTTGGGTGGAGGAACAATGGTAGTGAGGTTTTCTCTGCATACCTGTTTTCCTCAAAAATCTGTATCCTTTTAAATAAAAGTTATTTTGCTAGTTTTTTTAATTTTAAAAGAATTGCATCAATATGGTCAGAACTCAATGAATATTGAAAAGCATAAAATAGGAAAAATTGAAGTTTCCTTTCTACCCACCCATCTAGTCAATCTGTGCCCATCCCCACTGCTGCATTCCATTTCTCAGCCCATTGACAGTTTCTTGGGTATCCTTTCAGAAATGTTTTATGTGTATTCAGAATATATATGAAAAGCTGCAAAAATTCCAGCAATGGAATTTTAACCAATCAATCAGGAATTGCCTAATCAGCACTAGTTAGGTCCTCAGCTTGATAGACCCCTGCTAACCCCTAAGAGAGTACCCGTGCAACAACCAACCTGATTTTTTTGCCTAGTATAACTTCCTTGTTCCTGCTGCCTTCTGCCTGTAAAGGTCTTTCATTTTTATAGCTCCTGGGAGCTCCTTTCTAGCTGTTAGATTGGATACTGCCCAATTCATGAATCATTGAATAAAGCCAATAAGATCTTTAAGATGTACTCAGTTGAATTTTGTTTTTTAACGGTCCTTTAAGAGGATCTATATGAAATTGGCACATGGGATGGATTGAAGTGGAGGAGAAATTCCTCCAAGGAGAGCAGTTAGCACGTTATTGCTGTAAACCCAAGTCAAGGGATAGGATAAATCTATGGGAATGCAAAGAAAGGGATTAGAGAAAAAAAATGGTGCTTTACATGGAAAAACAGGCTTTGCAGATGTGATTAAGGTTAAGGACTTTGAGATGGGAGGGTATCTTGGGTCATCCAGGTGAGCCCAGTGTAATCAACGAGTCCTTAGAAACAGAGACGTTTTCCTGGCTGTGGAGCGAAGAAGATACAACTATGGCAGAATGGTCAGAGATGCAATCTTGCAATCTTGCAGGCTTTGAAGGTGGAGTAAGGGGGCTACAAGCCAAGGAATGTGGAACGCCTCTAGAAGCTGGAAAAGGCAAGGAAATAGATGACTTGTGGAGCTCTGGAAAGGAACAACCCTGTCGACACCTTTATTTTAGTCCAGTGAGACCCACGTTGGACTTCTAACCTACAGAACTGTAAGACAGTACAACTGTGTTTTTTTAATTGCGATATAATTGACAAACGACATTATATTCGTTTTAGGTGTACAACTTAATGACTCAATATTTGTATATACTGTGAAATGATCACCACAATAAGTCTAGTTAACATCCATCACCAAGTAAGTAGAATGGACAGGTTTATTGTTAGTGATTGAAAAGGACTCAGCGCTGTGGAATAAACCCTAGGTGTGCTGCATTCACAACTCTTAGCTGCTCTTTTGTTCATACATCCATTCCATTTAGTTTCATTCCTTGGAACAGGAAAATTCAACCTTTAATAAATTGCTACAATTGCCATCCTACTCAGTATTATGCATATCAGAAAATGATCCCAGTCTTGATGTTTTACCACAAAATATGTATACATTTAGCATTGGCAAAATGATAAAGGGGATTACTGAACCTCTTAACTGAGGAGAGCAGGATGAGCCATAAAGCAAGCATAGGGTGAGATGAGCATGTGGTTACTGGATGTTCTTATAACATTGTTGATACTCTGACACACTCATCTGGCTAATCCCTCTAGCTATTTATTTGTAAGAGAACATTCATTATCACAATCCTTTGGACTCTGACGATTTTGGTAATCATCTATTCCATTTGTATCTTCTTTTTCACCATGCAATTGAGCTCTAGGACAGAGGAAAATTTGCAGCAGAGTCTGAAATTGAGCAGAAAAGTTTTGTCTCCATATGAAGCAATTGGATAAGCAGGGGAAAGAAAGCAGCATGTGTGCCACTAAGTAACAACTAGTCCACTGATGGAATGTCAGTGGTGTGATTTGGTGGCGAGATCTGTGCCTCACGAGCAGTCACTGGTCTTTCGTTGTCACTTTCTGCCTCTTTCTCTCAGTCACTTCATCCCAGATGGAATCCCCAGAATGAAAAAGTTCATCTTCCTTCTTCCCCAGAGTTGGTGGCCATGCTCTCTTGTCCCTGAATTAGTCTTCCATGCATCTTTGCAGCTCGTTTGCTAGCCATCTCCCCACTGTTTATGATAAGATGGACATTTTGGCTCACGTGATGAGAAATATATTTCATCCATTAAATGACAATACATCCATATATTTCCTGATGAATGCGTAATGTCAGACATCTACAATACAAGAGCTCTTCTGTGATAAATTTACACCTAAAACTGTTGAGGAGTGAGAGCATAAAGTTTGTAGTTGATTTAAGTAGAAGACAGGATTTAGCTCTGCTATTGGAGATCCTCAGCTTGGCCTGGTGTGGTGCCGCGGCCACACTCCAAAGCATCTCCTGACAGAGGAACCGGTCACCTTCTCATTCTGATCCTTTGTTTTTTTTTTTTTTGTTATATCTTTATTGGAATATAATTGCTTTACAATGGTGTGTTAGTTTCTGCTTTATAACAAAGTGAATCAGTTATACATATACATATAACCCCATATCTCTTCCCTCTTGCATCTCCCTCCCTCCCACCCTCCCTATCCCACCCCTCCAGGTGGTCACAAAGCACCAAGCTGATCTCCCTGTGCTATGCGGCTGCTTCCCACTAGCTATCTACCTTACATTTGTTAGTGTGTTTATGTCCATGCCTCTCTCTCGCCCTGTCACAGCTCACCCTTCCCCCTCCCCATATCCTCAAGTCCATTCTCTAGTAGGTCTGTGTCTTTATTGCTGTCTTACCCCTAGATTCTTCGTGACATTTTTTTTTCTTAAATTCCATATATATGTGTTAGCATACGGTATTTGTCTTTCTCTTTCTGACTTACTTCACTCTGTATGACAGACTCTAGGTCCATACACCTCATTACAAATAGCTCAATTTCGTTTCTTTTTATGGCTGAGTAATATTCCATTGTATATATGTGCTACATCTTCTTTATCCACTTATCCGATGATGGACACTTACGTTGTTTCCATCTCCGGGCTATTTGATCCTCTGTTTTGTGGTTGTCAATGTCTCACCAGCAGTCACTGCCTCCTGCCCCTGTTTACCCACAGAACCTTGTTTGTTCTTTTCCTGCACCTTTCATTCTGCCTCTGAGTTAATTTTGGTTGCTTATATGTGTGCCCTACCACTACTAAAATTAAGTCTTTGACAGTAGAGAAGTAGCATACATATTTAAATCTCTCTCAGGTCATAGCAATGATCTGTGTGCCTAGTAGAAAGATAATAAACACTTGCTGAGTGTTTTTTGAGTGAGTAATGGTGACTGAATTAAGTGTTAGTTTTCAGATTCCTAGAGTGCCACCTACTTGTTCTTTTCATTTCTTTCTTTAAAGTTTTATTAACTAATATAAACTAATTTAAAAACCTAGTAACTATACTCAAGTGAAAATAAAAAAGAAAATTACCCATTATCTCTCAACCATGTATAACACCCATACATATGATGCTGTTTATCTATCCAGGCTATATTTTCTCTATATATGTAAACATATATAGAAATGGGATCCTGCTACATAATTCTTTTTAACTAAAAAACTAAAGAGTGGTATTTTAAACTAAAAATATGTAATCTAAATGCACTTAAATACAATCACTATATCCCTGTATTACCATTTGACAGCTGCAGAGCATTTCATGGTATGGATGTACTTTGTAGTTCTACATTTGTATTACTTCCCAATTTTTGTCTTCACAAAGCTGCTAAAATCTTGTTTCTTGGCTTCCACTGTCTTGTTAGCTTGGGGCCCACCCATCAAAGAGACCCATAATGTCTTTTTTTTTTTTTTTTGGCTGTGTTGGGTCTTCGCTGCTGCACGTGGGCTTTCTCTAGTTGCGGCGAGCGGGGGCTACTCTTCTTTGTGGTGTGTGGGCTTCTCACTGCAGTGGCTTCTCTTGTTGCGGAGCATGGGCTCTAGGCACGTGGGCTTCAGTAGTTGTGGCACGCAGGCTCTAGAGTGCAGGCTCAGTAGTTGTGGCGCACGGGCTTAGTTGTTCCGTGGCACGTGGGATGTTCCCGGATCAGAGAACAAACCTGTGTCCCCTGCATTGGCAGGCGGATTCTTATCCACTGCGCCACCAGGGAAGCCTCACAATGTCTTATGTGGTTGCAGCAACCCTTAACTCCATCATGACCTGGGAGTATTTCCTGGTGGCTGGCTGCACAGGACCTTTTTTGTATCCTTAACAAAATTGTGTGGGATACAATAAAGAAAACTGTACTTATTAAATCTGCTTCATTCTTTTGCTCTGTAGATGAAAATGTATCTGAGAATATATTTAAAACTTTAAAATGACCAAGCACTTCCTATATCATCTGGTATTTGACTAGAATTCATTGTCTATAGCAGTGTCTTCAAACTCCAGGTCAATTGTAAAGAAACACGAAGCAGTGAACACCAGTAAAGAAACACTGATGAAACTGAAATCAGTCCAAATGAGTAAGACAAAAAATGAAGATAACCTTGTTACATGGGAGTTCTGTAGAATGCTCAAAAATGTTAATGGCTCCATACTAGCTTTTCTTCCCCGCCCCCCAACTTTGAAAGAGACCATCAATTAGCCTGTGTAGCATTTTACATAGAAAACCATAAAGCACATTCTCAAAACCGTATTTTGAGTCATTGGTTGATGGAATCAAACTCCTCTGGTTTTCCTCACTGCAGGTCCGCAGCCAGGCCAGGGTGGAGCTGGTGATGGTTACCATCAATAAGCCCTTACACACATCCCCCTCCCTGTTACAGAAAAACCTGCCCTGTAGAGACAGTTAAGGTCAAGAGTTGAGGATTATGGCAGTCATGTACTTGAAACATGGCTTGCCCCAGGCCTTCTGGATTTTGATATCCAATTATCAAGAGTCAAATAAGATCAGGTCACACTAAACCAAATAAAAAAAATAGACAAAGGCAAAATGTAATTGAGAACATTTAGGAAATGACACAAAGTATTTAGTAAAACTGTAGAGGTCATCGACTCATACTTTATGAATTTAATTCTATAGGCATATAATATATTAAAGAAAAGTAGCAGGTCTATGATTACCTTGTGTTTCTGACATTTTACAGACCTTGAGATCAGATATGAGCACTCAATTTGATCCAGTGCTATGTGCTGCCACTGTAATTAAGACCTAACGAAGTGAAAAGGCTTCTAACAAGTGTGTCATAGGAAATGCTGTGATTCACCAACCAAGGATGAATTAGAATACTGGAAATATGTTGCCAATTCCTTTTCCATTAGAGCAGACTGAACTGTATAAAATAAATGCATTATCTGTTATTTATGACTCACGTGTAAGATTTCTCTTGGTAAGTGAAGAAAATCTTTATATAACTGTTAATCTAATATCTGGTGTTTTACAATAGTAAAAAAAAAAAAGTGTTGATATTTTATAATTTCTTGCTGAAAGAAGCCCATAAAATGGAATGGCATCATTTCATTGTTTCTCGGGGCAGACCCATCCCAATTCCTATACTAACTTATTTTTTTTTAACATCTTTATTGGAGTATAATTGCTTTACAATGTTGCGTTTGTTTCTGCTGTATAATAAAGTGAATCAGCTATATGTATACATATATCCCCATATCCCCTCCCTCTTGCGTTTCCCTCCCACCCTCCCTATCCCACCCATCTAGGTGGTCACAAAGCACTGAGCTGATCTCCCTGTGCTATCCAGCTGCTTCCCACTAGCTTTCTATTTTACATTTGGTAGTGCATATATGTCAGTGCTACTCTCTCACTTCATCCCAGTTTACCCTTCCCCCTCCCCGTGTCCTCAGGTCCATTCTCTATGTCTGTGTCTTTATTCCTGTCCTGCCCCTAGGTTCGTCGGAATCTTTTTTCTTTTTAGATTCAATATATATGTGTTAGCATACGGTATTTGCTTATCTTTTCCTGACTTACTTCACTCTGTATGAAAGACCCTAGGTCCATCCACCTCACTACAAATAACTCAATTTTGTTTCTTTTTATGGCTGAGTAATATGCCATTGTATATATGTGCCACATCTTCTTTATCCATTCATCTGTCGATGGACAATTAGGTTGCTTCCACGTCCTGGCTATTGTAAATAGAGCTGCAGTGAACATTGTGGTACATGACTCTTTTTGAATTATGGTTTTCTCAGGGTATATGTCCTGTAGTGGAATTTCTGGGTCATATGGTAGTTCTATTTTTAGTTTTTTAAGGAACCTCCATACTGTTCTCCATAGTGTCTGTATCAATTTACATTCCCACCAACAGTGCAAGAGGGTTCCCTTTTCTCCACACCCTCTCCAGCATTTATTGTTTGTAGATTTTTTGATGATGGCCATTCTTACCCATGTGAGGTGATACCACATGGCAGTTTTGACTTGCATTTCTCTAACGATTAGCGATGTTGAGCATCCTTTCATGTGTTTGTTGGCAATCTGTATGTCTTCTTTGGAGAAATGTCTGTTTAGGACTTCTGACCATTTTTGGATTGGGTTGTTTGTTTTTTTGATATTGAGCTGCATGAGCTGCTTGTATATTTGGGAGATCAATCCTTTGTCAGTTGCTTTGTTTCCAAATATTTTCTCCCATTCTGAGGGTTGTCTTTTTGTCTTGTTTATGGTTTCCTTTGCTGTGCAAAACCTTTTAAGTTTCATTAGGTCCATTTTTTAATTTTTGTTTTTATTTCCATTTCTCTAGGAGGTGGTTCAAAAAGGATCTTGCTGTGATTTATGTCAAAGAGTGTTCTGCCTATGTTTTCCTCTAAGAGTTTGATACTGTCTGGCCTTACATTTAGGTCTTTAATCCATTTTGAGTTTATTTTTGTGTATGGTGTTGGGAAGGATTCTAATTTCATTCTTTTACATGCAGTTGTCCAGTTTTCCCAGCACCACTTATTGAACAGGCTGTATTTTCTCTGTTGTATATTTGTGCCTCCTTTATCAAAGATAAGGTGACCATATGTGTGTGGGTTTATCTCTGGGCTTTCTATCCTGTTCCATTGATCTATATTTCTGTTTTTGTGCCACTACCATACTGTCTTGATTACTGTAGCTTTGTAGTATAGTCTGAAGTCAGGGAGCCTGATTCCTCCAGCTCCATTTTTCTTTCTCAAGATTGTTTTGGCTATTTGGGGTCCTTTGTGTTTCCATAAAAATTGTGAAATTTTTTGTTCTAATTCTGTGAAAAATACCATTGGTAGTTTGATAGGGATTGCATTGAATCTGTAGATTGATTTGGGTAGTATAGTCATTTTCAAAATATTGATTCTTCCAATCCAAGAACATGGTATATCTCTCCATCTGCTGGTATCATCTTTAATTTGTTTCATCAGTGTCTTATGGTTTTCTGCATATAGGTCTTTTATCTCCTTAGGTAGGTTTATTCCTAGGTATTTTATTCTTTTTGTTTCAATGGTAAATGAGAGTGTTTCCTTAATTTCTCTTTCAGATTTTTCATCATTAGTGCATAGGAATTCAGGAGATTTCTGTGCATTAATTTTGTATCCTGCTACTCTACCAAATTCATTGATTAGCTCTAGTCATTTTCTGGTAGCATCTTTAGGATTCTCTATGTATAGTATCATGTCATCTGCAAGCAGTGACAGTTTTACTTCTTCTTTTCCAATTTGGATTCCTTTTATTTCTTTTTCTTCTCTGATTGCTGTGGCTAAAACTATGTTGAATAATAGTGGTGAGAGTGGGCAACCTTGTCTTGTTTCTGATCTTAGTGGAAATGGTTTCAGTTTTTCACCATTGGGAATGATGTTGGCTGTGGGTTTGTCATATATGGGCTTTATTATGTTGAGATAAGTTCCCTCTATACCTACTTTCTGGAGGGTTTTTATCATAAATGCATGTTGAATTTTGTCAAAAGCTTTTTCTGCATCTATTGAGAATATCATATGGTTTTTATCCTTCAGTTTGTTAATATGGTGTATCACGTTAATTGATTTGCATATATTGAGGAATCCTTGCACTCCTGGGATAAACCCTACTTGATCACGGTGTATGATCCTTTTAATGTGCTGTTGGATTCTGTTTGCCAGTATTTTGTTGAGGCTTTTTGCCTCTATGTTCATCAGTGATATTGGCCTGTAGTTTTCCTTTTTTGTGACAAATTTGTCTTGTTTTGGTATCAGGGTGATGGTGGCCTTGTTGAAGGAGTTTGGGAGTATTCCTCCCTCTGCTGTATTTTGGAGGAGTTTGAGAAGGATGGGTGTTAGCTCTTCTCTAAATTTTGATAGAAATCACCTGTGAAGCCATCTGGTCCTGGACTTTTGTTTGCTGGAAGATTTTTAATCACAGTTTCAATTTCAGTGCTTGTGATTGGTCTGTTTATATTTTCTGTTTCTTCCTGGTTCAGTCTCAGAAGGTTGTGCTTTTCTAAGAATTTGTCCATTTCTTCCAGGTTGTCCATTTTATTGGCATATAGTTGCCTGTAGTAATCTCTCCTAATCCTTTGTATTTCTGCAGCGTCAGTTGTTACTTCTCCTTTTTCATTTCTAATTATGTTGATTTGAGTCTTCTCAAATCAGTGGTTTGAGAAGAGTCTTGATTTGAGTCTTCTCCCTTTTTTTCTTGATGAGTCTGGCTAATGGTTTATCAATTTTGTTTATCTTCTCAAAGAACCAGCTTTTAGTTTTTTTGATCTTGCTATTGTTTCCTTCATTTCTTTTTCACTTATTTCTTTTTTCTTTACAACTTAAAAATATTTATTGATTCATTTATAATAACAGTAATCAACCTATTACGTGTCAGCATAAATCACGTTTTTAACAGAAAATATCTATATTTTCCAAAACAAGAGAAAATATGTGAGAAGAGTGGCATTGTTTTACACTAAGTTCTTTTTAAATAAATTTACATCACATTTTTTTATTCAAACAGAAAGTCACAAGATTTATAATCATCCTCATCAGTTCACTCAGCCCCATATAATTAATTTTTTTTCATCTTGATCTATTGTTAGCACTTTTATAAATTCATCAGTTTTCCATTAGAGTTCTGAAAATGCTTATTCATTCAGTTCAGCAGTATAGTCAGTTACCAGAAACCTGTACTTGTCAGAGTCTTTTCCATGAATTCCTTGAAGATGAAACCCTTATATGGGAACATTTTTGCAAAAGCATCATAGTACACCCAGAACTGTCTGTAAATGACAAAAGACATAAAAATGACCACGGTTAAAGATTTGATGAAAGTCCATAATAATGCAATTGATAAGGAAATTTAGTTATTTCTGAGATATACATTTTAAAGTAATAACTAGAATTATGACTTATAACATTATACCAGAACATATAAGATTTTTAGGAATTTCATGTAATGTCTGAAACATTCATATTAACATATTTCCAACAAATAACCCAAAGAAAGTTTAGTTTTATTTTTAATTTTTGAATTTTATTTTTTATACAGCAGGTTCTTATTAGTCATCAACTTTATACACATCAGTGTATACATGTCAATCCCAATCACCCAATTCAACACACCACCATCCCCACCCCCCACAGCTTTCCCCCCTTGGTGTCCATACATTTGTTCTCTACATCTGTGTCTCAACTTCTGCCCTGCAAACCAGTTCATCTGTACCGTTTCTCTAGGTTCCACATACATGTGTTAATATACAACATTTGTTTTTCTCTTTCTGACTTACTTCACTCTGTATGACAGTCTCTAGATCCATCCACATCTCAAAAAATGACTCAGTTTCGTTCCTTTATATGGCTGAGTAATATTCCATTGTATATATGTACCACAACTTCTTTATCCATTCGTCTGTCAATGGGCATTTAGGTTGCTTCCATGACCTGACTATTGTAAATAATGCTGCAATGAACATTGGGGTGCATGTGTCTTCTGAGATATGGTTTTCTCTGGGTATATGCCCAGCAGTGGGATTGCTGGATCATATGGTAATTCTATTTTTAGTTTTTTAAGGAATGCCCATACTGTTCTCTATAGTGGCTGTATCAATTTACATTCCCACCAACAGTGCAAGAGGGTTCCCTTTTCCCCACACCCTCTCCAGCATTTGTTGTTTGTAGATTTTCTGATGAAGCCCATTCTAACTGGTGTGAGGTGATACCTCATTGTAGTTTTGATTTGCATTTCTCTCATAATTAGTGATGTTGAGCAGCTTTTCATGTCCTTCTTAGCCATCTGTATGTCTTCTTTGGAGAAGTGTCTATTTAGGTCTTCTGCCCATTGTTGGATTGGGTTGTTTGTTTCTTTAATATTGAGCTGCATATATATTTTGGAGATTAATCCTTTGTCTGTTGATTCATTTGCAAATATTTTCTCCCATTCTGAGGGTTGTCTTTTCGTCTTATTTATGGTTTTGTTTGCTGTGCCAAAGCTTTGAAGTTTCATTAGGTCCCATTTGTTTATTTTTGTTTTTACTTCCATTACTCTAGGAGGTGGATCAAAAAAGATCTTGCTGTGATTTATGTCAGAGAGTGTTCTTCCTATGTTTTCCTCTAAGAGTTTTATAGTGTCCGGTCTTACATTTAGGTCTCGAATCCATTTTGAGTTTCTTTTTGTGTATGGTGTTAGGGAGTGTTCTAATTTCATTCTTTTACATGTAGCTGTCCAGTTTTCCCAGCACCACTTATTGAATAGACTGTCTTTTCTCCATTGTATATCTTTGCCTCCTTTTTCATAGATTAGTTGACCATAGGTGTGTGGGTTTAGCTCTGGGCTTTCTATCTTGTTCCATTGACCTATGTTTCTGTTTCTGTGCCAGTACCATATTGTCTTGATTACTGTAGCTTTGTAGTATAGTCTGAAGTCAGGTAGTCTGATTCCTCCAGCTCCATTTTTTCCCCTCAAGACTACTTTGGCTATTCGGGGTCTTTTGTGTCTCCATACAAATTTTAAGATTTTTTGTTCTAGTTCCGTAAACAATGCCATTGGTAATTTGATAGGGATTGCACTGAATCTGTAGATTGCTTTGGGTAGTATAGTCATTTTCACAATATTGATTCTTCCAATCCAAGAACATGGTATATCTCTCCATCTGTTGGTATCATCTTTAATTTCTTTCATCAGTGTCTTATAGTTTTCTGCATACAGGTCTTTTGTCTCCTAAGGTAGGTTTATTTCTAGGTATTTAATTCTTTTTGTTGCAATGGTAAATGGGAGTGTTTCCTTAATTTCTCATTCAGATTTTTCATCATTAATGTATAGGAATGCAAGAGATTCCTGTGCATTAATTTTGTATCCTGCAACTTTACCAAATTCATTGATTAGCTCTAGTAGTTTTTTGGTGGCATCGATAGGTTTCTCTATGTATAGTTTCATGTCATCAGCAAACAGTGACAGTTTTACTTCTTCTTTTCCAATTTGTATTCCTTTTATTTCTTTTTCTTCTCTGATTGCCATGGCTGGGACTTCCAAAACTATGTTGAATAATAGTGGTGGGAATGGGCAACCTTGTGTTGTTCCTAATCTTACAGGAAATGCTTTCAGTTTTTCACCATTAAAATGATGTTTGCTGTGGGTTTGTCATATATGGCCTTTATTAAGTTGAGGTAGGTTCCCTGTATGCCCACTTTCTGGATAGTTTTTTATCATAAATGAGTGTTGAATTTTGTCAAAAGCTTTTTCTGCATCTATTGAGATTATCATATGGTTTTTATTCTTCAATTTGTCAATATGGTGTATCACATTGATTGATTTGCGTATATTGAAGAATCCTTGCATCCCTGGGATAAATCCCACTTGCTCATGGTGTATGATCCTTTTAATGTGCTGTTGGATTCTGTTTGCCAGTATTTTGTTGAGGACTTTTGCATCTATATTCATCAGTGATATTGGTCTGCAATTTTCTTTTTTTGTAGTATCTTTGTCTGGTTTGGGTATCATGGTGATGGTGGCCTCATAGAATGAGTTTGGGAATGTTTCGTCCTCTGCAGTTTTTTGGAAGAGTTTGAGAAGGATGGGTGTTACCTCTTCTCTACTTGTTTGATAGAATCCACCTGTGAAGCCATCTGGTCCTGGACTTTAGTTTGTTGGAAGATTTTTAATCACAGTTTCAATTTCATTACGTGTGATTGGTCTGTTCATATTTTCAATTTCTTCCTGCTTCAGTCTTTGAAGGTTATACCTTTCTAAGAATTTGTCCGTTTCTTCCAGGTTGTCCATTTTGTTGGCATAGAGTTGCTTGTACTAGTCTCTTAGGATGCTTTGTATTTCTTCAGTGTCTGTTGTAACTTCTCCTTTTTTATTTCTAATTTTATTGATTTGAGTCCTCTCCCTCTTTTTCTTGATGAGTCTGGCTAATGGTCTATCAATTTTTTTTATCTTCTCAAAGAACCAGCTTTTCGTTTTATTGATCTTTGCTATTGTTTTCTTTGTTTCTATTTCATTTATTTCTGCTCTGATCTTTATGATTTCTTTCCTTCTGGTAACTTTGGGTTTTGTTTGTTCTTCTTTCTCTAGTTCCTTTAGATGTAAGGTTAGATTCTTCATTTGAGATGTTTCTTGTTTCTTGAGGTGGGCTTGTATCGCTATAAACTTCCCCTTAGAACTGCTTTTGCTGCATCCCATAGGTTTTGGATCGTTGTATTTTCATTGTCATTCGTCTCTAGGTAATTTTTGGTTTCCTCTATGATTTCTTCAGTGATCTGTTGGTTATTTAGTAACGTATTGTTTAGCCTCCATGTGTTTCTGTTTTTTACGTATTTTCCCCTGTATTTAATTTCTAATCTCATAGCGTTGTGGTCAGAAAAGATGCTTGATATGATTTCAAGTTTCTTAAATTTACTGAGGCTTGATTTGTGACCCAAGATGTGATCTATCCTGGAGAATGTTCTGTGCGCACTTGAGAAGAAAGTGTAATCTGCTGTTTTTGGATGGAATGTCCTATAAATATCAATTAAATCTACCTGGTCTATTGTGTCATTTAAAGGTTGTGTTTTCTTCTTTATTTTCATTTTGGATGATCTGTCCATTGGTGTGAGGTGTTAAAGTCCCCCACTATTATCGTGTTGCTGTCGATTTCCTCCTTTATAGCTGTTAGCAGTTGCCTTATGTATTGAGGTGCTCCTATGTTGGGTGCATATATATTTATATTTGTTATATCTGCTTCTTGCATTGATCCCTTGATCATTATGTAGTGTCCTTCCTTGTCTCTTGTAACATTATTTATTTTAAAGTCTATTTCATCTGATATGAGTATAGCTACTCCAGCTTTCTTTTGATTTCCATTTGCATGAAATACCTTTTTCCATCCCCTCACTTTCAGTCTGTATGTGTCCTTAGGTCTGTAGTGGGTCTCTTGTAGACAGTATATAGGTGGGTCTTGTTTTTGTATCTATTAAGCAAGCCAGTGTCGTTTGGTTGGGGCATTTAATCCATTGATGTTTAAGGTAATTATCGATATGTATGTTCCTATGACCATTTTCCTATTTGTTTTGGGTTTGTTTTGTAGGTCCTTTTCTTCTCTAGTGTTTCCCACTTAGAGAATTTCCTTTAGCATTTGTTGTAGAGCTGGTTTGGTGGTGCTGAATTCTCTTAGCTTTTGCTTGTCTGGAAAGATTTTGATTTCTCCGTTGAATCTGAATGAGATCCTTGCTGGGTAGAGTAATCTTGATTGTAGGTTCTTCCCTTTCATCACTTTAAGTGCATCATGCCACTCCCTTCTGGCTTGTAGAGTTTCTGCTGAGAAATCAGCCGTTAACCTTATGGGAGCTCCCTTGTATATTATTTGTCATTTTTCCCTTGGTGCTTTCAATAATTTTTGTTTGTCTTTAATTTTTGCCAATTTGATTACTATGTGTCTTGGCGTGTTTCTCCTTGGGTTTATCATGTATGGGACTTGCTGCACTTCCTGAACTTGGATGGCTATTTCCATTCCCTTGTTAGGGAATTTTTCTACTATAATCTCTTCAAATATTTTCTTGGGTCCTTTCTCTCTCTCTTCCCCTTCTGGGACCAGTATAATGTGAATGTTGTTGCGTTTAATGTTGTCCCAGAAGTGTCTTAGGCTGTCTTCATTTCTTTTCATTCTTTTTTCTTTATTCTGTTTTGCAGCAGTGAATTCCACCATCTGTCTTCCAGGTCACTTATCCGTTCTTCTGCCTCAGTTATTCTGCTATTGATTCCTTCTAGTGTATTTTTCATTTTAGTTATTGTACTGTTCATCTCTGTTTGTTTGTTCTTTACTTCTTCTAGGTCTTTGTTAAACATTTCTTGCATCTTCTCGATCTTTGCCTCCATTCTTTTTCCGAGGTCCTGGATCATCTTCACTACCATTATTCTGAATTCTTTTTCTGGAATGTAGCCTATCTCCGCTTCATTTTGTTGTTTTTCTGGGGTTTTATCTTGTTCCTTCATCTGGTACATAGCCCTCTGCCTTTTCATCTTGTCTATCTTTCTGTGAATGTGGTTTTTGTTCCACAGGCTGTAGGACTGTAGTTCTTCTTGGTTGTGCCCTCTGCTGGATGAGGCTCTTTTAGAGGCTTGTGTAAGTTTCCTGATGGGAGGGACTGGTGGTGGGTAGAGCAGACTGTTGCTCTGGTGGGCAGAGCTCAGTAAAAGTTTAATCCATTGACTGCTGATGGGTGGGGCTGGGTTCGCTCCCTGTTGGTTGTTTGGCATGAGGCAACCCAACACTGGAGCCTACCCGGGCTCTTTGGTGGGGCTAATGACAGACTCTGGGAGGGCTCTCGCCAAGGAGTACTTCCCAGAACTTCTGCTGCCAGTGTCCTTGTCCCCATGGTGAGCCACAGCCACCCCCCGCCTCTGCAGGAGACCCTCGAACACCAACAGGTAGGTCTGGCTCAGTATCCCCCCAGGGTCACTGCTCCTTCCCCTGGGTCTTAATGCACGCACTACTTTGTGTGTGCCCTCCAAGAGTGGAGTCTCTTTTTCCCCCAGTCCTGTCGAAGTCCTGCAATCAAATCCCACTAGGGTTGAAAGTCTGATTCTCTATGAATTCCTCCTCCTGTTGCCAGACCCCCAGGTTGGGAAGCCTGACGTGGGGCTCAGAACCTTCACTCCAGTGGGTGGACTTCTGTGGTATAAGTGTTCTCCAATTTGTGAGTCACCCACCCAGCAGTTATGGGATTTGATTTTACTGTGATTGCGCCCCTCCTACCATCTCATTGTGGCTTCTCCTTTGTCTTTGGATGTAGGGTATCTTTTTTGGTGAGTTCCAGTGTCTTCCTATCGATGACTATCCAGCAGGTAGTTGTGATTCTGGTGTTCTCACGAGATGGAGTGAGAGCACGTCCTTCTACTCTGCCATCTTCTTTTTCATTTATTTCTGATTTGATCTTTATGATTTCTTTCTTCTGCTAACTTTGGGTTTTTTTCTTCCTCTTTCTCCAATTGCTTTAGGTGTAAGCTTAGGTTGTTTATTTGAGATGTTTCTGGTTTCTTGAGGTAGTATTATATTGCTATAAACTTCCCTCTTAGCACTGCTTTTGCTACATCCCATAGGTTTTGGGTCATCGTATTTTCATTGTCATTTGTTTCTAGGTATTTTTAAATTTCCTCTTTGATCTCTTCAATGATCTCTTGGTTATTTAATGTGTATCATTTAGCCTCCATATGTTTGTATTTTTTACAGTTTTTTTCCTGTAATTGATATCTAGTCTCATAGCACTGTTGTTGGAAAAGATACTTGATACAATTTCAATTTTCTTAAATTTACCAGGGCTTGATTTGTGACCCAAGATATAATCTGTCCTGGGGAATGTTACATGAGCTCTTGAGAAGAAAGTGTATTGTTGTTTTTGGATGGAATGTCCTATAAATATCAATTAAGTCCATCTTGTCTAATGTGTGCTTTAAAGCTTGTGTTTCCTTATTTATTTTCATTTTGGATGATCTGTCCATTGGTGAAAGTGGGGTGTTAAAATCCCCTAGTATGATTGTTTTACTGTCGATTTCCCCTTTTATGGCTGTTAACATTGGCATTATGTATTGAGGTGCTCCTAAGTTGGGTACATAAATATTTACAATTGATATATCTTCTTCTTAGATTGATCTCTTGATCATTATGTAGTGTCCTTCTTTGTCTCTTGTAGTAGACTTTAAAGTCTATTTTGTCTGATATGAGAATTGCTACTCCAGCTTTATTTTGATTTCCATTTGCATGGAATATCTTTTTCCATCCCCTTACTTTCAGTCTGTATGTGTCCCTAGGTCTGAAGTGGGTCTCTTGTAGACAGCATATATATGGGTCTTGCTTTTGTATCCATTCAGCCAGTCTGTGTCTTTTGGTTGGAGCATTTAATCCATTTATATTTAAGGTAATTATATGTGTGTTCCTATTACCATTTTCTCAATTGTTTTGGGTTTGTTTTTGTAAGTCTTTTCCTTCTGTTGTGTTTTCTGCCTAGAGAAGTTCCTTTAGCATTTGTTGTAAAGCTGGTTTGGTGTTGCTGAATTCTCTTAACTTTTTCTTGTCTGTAAAGGTTTTAATTTCTCCATCAAATCTGAATGAGATCCTTGCTGGGTAGAGTAATCTTGTTTGTAGATTTTCCCCTTTCATCAGTTTAAATATGTCCTGCCACGCCCATCTGGCTTGCAGAGTTTCTTCTGAAAGGTCAGCTGTTAACCTTATTGGGATTCCCTTGTATGTTATTTGTTGCTTTTCCCTTGCTGCTTTTAATATTTTTTCTTTGTATTTAATTTTTGATAGTTTGATTAATATGTGTTTTGCTGTGTTTCTCTTTGGGTTTATCCTGTGCTCTCTGTGCTTCCTGGACTTATTTCCTTTCCCATGTTAGGGAAGTTTTGACTATAATCTCTTCAAATATTTTCTCAGATCCTTTCTTTTTGTCTTCTTCTTTTGGGACCCCTATAGTTCGATTGTTCGTGTGCCTAATGTTGTCCCAGAGGTCTCTGAGACTGTCCTCAATTCTTTTCATTCTTTTTTCTTTATTATGCTCTGCGGTAGTTATTTCCACTATTTTATCTTCCAGGTCACTTATCCATTCTACTGCCTCAGTTATTCTGCTATTGATTCCTTCTAGAGAATTTTTAATTTCATTTATTGTGTTGTTCATCATTGTTTGTTTCCTCTTTAGTTCTTCTAGGTCCTTGTTAAACGTTTCTTGTACTTCCTCCATTCTATTTCCAAGATTCTGGATTATCTTTACTATCATTATCGGAATTCTTTTTCAGGTAGACTGACTGTTTCCTCTTCATTTGTTTGTTCTGGTGGGTTTTTACCTTGCTACTTCATCTGCTGCATATTTCTCTGTCTTCTCATTTTGTTTAGCTTACTGTGTTTGGGGTCTCCTTTTCACAGGCTGTAGGTTTGTAGTTCCCATTGTTTTTGGTGTCTGCCCCAGTGGGTGAGGTTTGTTCAGTGGCTTGTGTGGGCTTCCTTTTGGAGGGGACTGGTGCCTGTGTTCTGGTGGATGAGGCTGGATCTTTTCTTTCTGCTGGGCAGGACTGCACCCCGTGGTGTGTTTTGGGGTGTCTGTGAACTTAGTATGATATTAGGCAGCCTCTTTGCTAATGGGTGGGGTTGTGTTCCTGTCTTGCTAGTTGTTTGGCGTGGGGCATCCAGCACTGGAGCTCGCTGGCCTTTGGGTGGAGCTGGGTCTTAGCATTGAGACAGAGATCTCCAGGAGAGCTCTGGCCAATTGATATTACGTGGGGCCGGGAGGTCTCTGGTGGGCCATAGTCCTGAACTCGGCTCTCCCCTCTCAGAGGCTCAGGCCTGACACCAGACCAGAGCACCAAGACCCTGTCAGCCACCCAGCAGACATCTGCCCTGGAGGATGCCACACAAGCTGCTCACAGGAGGTATCTCACCACAGGCACCATCACCCCCGCCCCCCGCCAACAAAACTGCCTTTAAAAGGGTGCTGGGGGAGCTGCTGGGTGCTACTGACTACTGTTTACTGCAGGAGCCAGGCACTGGAAAGGCTGCATGTGCTGCAGGAGGCTGCCCGTGTCTCCTGTACTAACTTCTAAGTGTGCTGCCATTTAACTCTCAAGCACTGCAGCGTAATTGGATTTATTTACATTTTTTCAGACCATATTGGGACCTAGAAAATTCTATGGATAAGAGGAATCACCATTTTTTCTAAAGATTATCTCTGTTGAAGGGAGGTTGATAGTGCATTGGCTGTGGGTCAGAATCACACATTTACTAACTGAATGACCTTAGAAAGGTTAATTAACCTCTCCAAGTCTCTGTTTCCTCATGTATAAAATGGACGTAATAGTAGTATTGGCCTCACAGGACTTGTAACATTTTAATTGAAATAATTGTAGGTTCACAAAAAGTTGCAAGAATAGTACTGTGAGGTCTCTTGTATATATCACCTAGCTTACCCCAGTGTTGACATCTTATTTAAATAGTGCATTATCATAACCAGGAAATTGATTGGCACAATACAATTAACTAGCCTTTCTTACTCAGGTTTCACAAGTTTTCACATGCATTCTTTTTGTTGTTGTTGCTAGGGCTTTGTGTATAAATCTATGGTATTTTATCACATGTACAGATTTGTATAATTACCACTATAATCAATATACAAATGTGTGGATTAAATACAATTACACATTTAAAGTGCTTAGCACGAGACGTAGCATATAGAAGGAACTAATTAAATGTTACTATGATTATTAGAGGAAATCAGATGATCTTGCTGATCAATGCTTTCTCATTTGATGAGGTAATTGGGTGGTTGACATAAATGGTATTTTAGAAGCTAGAAGCAAGGCACTTTCCGTTAATCATGCTTTAAATTTTTTTCTGTATTTTATAATGCTTTGACATCTTAGGGCCTTGAGGACCTAGGGATGTGGTGCTTTTCCCAGGATTAGCTAATTCCTAGAGATAGCAAACAACTTGCCTGTGAGGTTGTCTTTGAATAAAAGCCATCCACCCATCTGCCTCTTTTCACCGGACTTCTGATGTAATTTTCCATCCATTCCCCCCGCCCCCAACTCCAACACCTATTCCCTGGCTATAAATCCCTCCTTGTTCTTGTATTTGGAGTTGACTCCCATTTCTTGCCCCTACTGCAATAGTCTTGGCAGCTACACCTATAGCAGTAGTCCTGAGTAAAGTCTTTCTTACAAGTGTCAGAATAATTTTTTCTTTAACAACCCCCAGGCTCAGACTATTCTAGACAATACTAATGTGCACTTTCCAGAATTAAGGGACCCTTGTCAGGGTCTACTTCATTGCCTGGGGTAAACAATGAGGGGACCAAATTAAAGGATATCCAATTTCTCCTAGTTTATCTTTGCTGTTCCTTAGCTGAAGAAGAGAAAAAAACACATTCTTAGAGGCAGTAATATTGGTACATGGAAAAACTTCATCAAAGAGTTAAAATAATGACCATAATACCCCAGTAATCATTTTCACTTATGCAATAAAGTTAACTTAAATGAGGATTCTAAGATGGGGTCATACTTTTCAGATAGATGACCTGCCCCCAGAGCCCTGTGCTTTTCCAATGGTAGCACTGAGCCTGGGATCCTCCAGGGCAGGGACGGGGTGGTGAGGAGTAGCCCATAGAATCTGGATGATCAGAACCTAAATATTTTGGCTCCTTGGATATACAACACCTACCAGAAGTTAGTTCTTGCTCCTGGAACCTTTTGAAAGTATCAATGCTTGATTGCCACCTTCTGGTCAAAATGTGTCTTATATTATTTCTGCAAGTTATTAGGTTTCAGTAAAAAGGATTTGACAGAAGTTAAGTCCCTGTCAGACCAGCAATCCCACGGTGGCAACCGATATGGACAGAATATCATATAACTGTTGAGAAACTTTCCAAGGATGTGCATGCATATATATGTTTATTTATATCACACACACAAATGAATACTATTCTGAATCTGTAAGGATATAAAGGCAAATAATTATAACTTAAATTTCTACAAGTGTTTTTTTGTTTGTTTGTTTGTTTAAGTTTACAAGGTGCTTTTGCATTTGGTCATTCTATTAACTTGAGAAGCAAGTAGGAATGGAATGATTTTTAAAGCAATCCCATAAGAAGATAGGGAATTATCAATGCGTCCTTAAATTTCCTTGCAAATGTTTGTCTTACTAATCTTTTTAACTTTTCTAGAATGATTCCATGTATACTTTTTTAATGTAATTTTTAAAAAATTAATTAATTAATTTTTGGCTGTGTTGGGTCTTCGTTGCTGCGCATGAGCTTTCTCTAGTTGCGGCAAGCGGGGGGCTACTCTTTGTTGCGGTGCGCGGGCTTCTCACTGTGGTGGCTCCTCTTGTTGCGGAGCACGGGGTCTAGGCTCGTGAGCTTCAGTAGCTGTGGCACACAGGCTCAGTAGTTGTCGCTTGCAGGCTCTAGAGCGCAGGTTCAGTAGTTGTGGCGCACGGGCTTAGTTGCTCCACGGCATGTGGGATCTTCCTGGACCAGGGCTTGAACCTGTGTTCCCTGCATTGTCAGGTGGATTCTTAACCACTGATACACCAGGGAAGTCCCTCCATGTGTACTTTTTCATTACCAAGCTCATTTTTGCACTTAAAATATAATTCTGTTTTTTAAAGTGACATGAATTTTATGAAAACATCTGTTGGATAGAAAAGAACTTTAATAATCAACTAACAAATGTATATATGTTAATGTCTTATGTGTCACCTTCAATTGACGATGATGCAAACATGTGGGGAACAGATGGCATACGGTTAAGAGCACTGCCTCTAAAAGCAGATGGTCTGAATTTGAATCCTGGCTCTGACTGTTACTGGCTGTTATCTTTAAACAAGTTACTTAATCTCTGGCCTTTGATTTCCTTATCTGTAAAATGGAGGTGATGTCATCCATAATAGTACCTATCCCACAGGACTGTGATGACAATTAAACTAGTTAGTATCTGCACAGTGCTTAAAATAGTGCCTAGTACATAAACGAATTATTTTTGTAAAGCAATTAGAACAGTGTCTGGTACATAGCAAGCACTATGTAAGTATTAACTAAATAAAACAATAATAGAAAATGATTAATATTCACTCCAAACTTACCATGTGCCAGGTTCTAAATTTAGCACTTGGCACACATTATTGTTTTTCATCCTCCTACCATCCTATGTGAAGGATTCTATTATTTAGTTTCCGTTCTACATGGAAACTGAAACACAGAGTGCTTAAGAAACTTGCCGAAAGTCACCCAGCAAGTATGTAGCAGAGCTGAGATTTAGTTAACCTGTTTCCATCTAAACATTGTTATTTTACTACCCCATTTATGTCTCCATTGCATTTAAACCTTTTCACTAATTTATCAAGTTAATTCTGTACTATTTGTCCTCTGGAACCCAAATGAGCTCCTTAAGCACCCAATTTTGTCTTTCTCTTCTAGGTTTTTGGCATATATTCAAATGAGCCTTAATTAGTTCATAACTGTTTTATATCTAGATATAATTAATGCCAAACAGAATACCGTGGCTATGTTTAATAAAATCTGATGATAGTAACAAGATTGTTAGGCTCACAAACATTCTGTCCTTTCTCTTCAGGAGACTGTTTCAACAAATTAATACAATTACTTTGGTGATTAAATATTCATTCATTGTGGTCTCACATTAAATCCTCATGAACTAAAGCAAGGTGAGAAGTAGATATATTTCAATAAAACGATAGGATCGTGGACAGGCCCTTCTTTGAAACAGCAAGAGGGCAAATATGTATTCCTGTCATTCTAATGTTTCCTTCGGTTAATTTTAATTTCCTTTTTTATACTCTTAAATAGTTTTAATTATTACAAGAGAATTGTCAATAACTATTACTGTATCTTGGGGAAAAAAACGCAGGGAGAGTAGGTGAAGGCTCCTCCAGCATCAAGATGGATTCATTCAAACCCCCACCCCAAGAATAAGTGTAAGATGTTCCCCATACTCACTCCACTGGGGGTCTAGTCCAGACCGCATCAGTCCTCTTCTTCTTCTTTGTGTTCATGAGTTCAATGGTGTCTCGGAGGTGTGGTATGCATTGGGCAGCAAATAGGGGAGAAGGGGTTGTTTGCAAGTCTTCCTAGGCAATCAGTAGGGGAGGTTGCTGGAGGAATGAAGTCCTCATGGACCCCAAAGGAGGACAGTTGTCAGAGTCCCCTAGTGCAAGTAGTAGAGACATTCCCTTGAATGAAAGCAAGGCAAACCACAGATGATGGCTCAGTTCCAAGCAGGTCCCGGGCTCTGAATCAACAGCCCTCACGGAAGACCTATCTCAGATGCATCGGCCCAGCTCTTCCAGGGTAATCCCCTCTCTTTCTCCTTGAGCAACTTCTCCTGGCTCCCAACCCAGCCCCCAGCCCCCCGGTTCCTCTTTCCTCCATCCTCTTGTTTCCTTCTGGTCTTAGGAAAAACCTGTCCTCTCGTTAGCTCCTTGCCTTCTCTAAGGACACTTCTTTCTTTCCTTCCCCCAGCTCCAGTCTTGTGCTCCTTTATGATGGACTGATGTGCAGTAGACTCAGAACCCACTCCTTTCCCTTATCCTGGACTGATCTTCAGACTTTTCTAAGAATCTAGGGGAAAAATCATACTATATTATTATATCACTTATAATTGTGACATTTTAACATTAAAAATATTAAAACATAAATTAATAAAAATAAGCAAATATAAACTATTAATTTTATATATTGCTATATAATGATGAGGATATTAAAATGGTCTGAACATTCCTATCTTTTCACACTTTTTATTCAATTTAATTTTTTTTAATGAAGTATAGTTGATTTACAATGCTGTGCCAATCTCGAGCGAACTTGCCTGCTCCAGGGAGAATGCCTGAGCGTGGAAGAATTGGGAGAAAGGTTTTGAGTATGTTTTGGTTCCCTAACAAGGAAAGAGTGTTTATTCTGTCCCAGTTGTCTGTTTTGATTCTCTAGAAGAGAATTTCCTTTGCTATTTTCTTAAATCTAATTAGTGGAACCAAAGACCTTGTTGCAAGACTTCCCTTACTCTACTTTCTTTGACAATCTTTAGTGCTTCTTTTAAATATAACTTCCATTACATTTTAAGACTTGTAGTTCTACAAAGTAATTTGCATTCAGTGGACGATATGGTTCTATGCTGGCCATCTCATGTTATGAGAAACGTGTTAAACAATGCCTTCTGAAAGTTTTCAAGTCCATTCGCCTTAAGCACATTTAGTTAACCTAAACATCACATAGGAATTTAGAAATGCTAGAATTGCAAGTGATTTCTTGACTACTGCCTGTCTCCCCTACTAGACTGTAAATGACAATGAACTGAATCTATTTTCACTCACCATCGTATGCCCAGAGCCCACCACCGTGCCTGGCACGTAGCTGGTGTTCCATACATTTTGGTCGAGCAAATAGATGTTACCCTATTTTGCCTTTAAAGCCTCTCTTGAAGATTTTAGGCACATTTTAGAAATAAGGATGAAGAAGAATATTGGCAGAACCATATTAAAGACTGGAACAGTTGTGTTGAGGATTATGAAGGATAGGGAGAATAAGAAGAAAGTGAAGAGTTGGGGATTATGAGGTCAAGCTTGGGCTCAGTGGAAAGGGCCAAGTGCAGAGTGCTGCATCCTTGTATGCTGCATCAGCACACAGAGTGGCTGTATGCTGATCACATCTCACGCTGGGAGGCAGTGGCACCATGGAAAAAATCACATATCGCCAATGTTTCAAATAACTTTCTTCAGTTCGTAAACTCTGTAAGTTCCACAGTTCTGCACGACTCCAGCCCTTGGTATATAAATTACTTGCATTTTCTCATGCACTTAATGCTCTTACTGTTCAATTCAGCAAGCATGTACTGAACACTTGCTATCTTGGGGGTGTACTGGTGGTGCTCAGTACACAGGTATTCTGCTTACTACTCACTTTTAATAGATTTTATTATTTTAGAGAGTTTTACGTTCACAGAAAAATCTGCTACTCATTTGTAAAAGCCTGAATCAAAGTTACCTACAAATGTAACAAATTCTAATTTCCAAATGAACCCAGGTAGCAAACAAATGCTACACACACACACACACACACACACACACGCACACACAACCAGTCAGCCTCCTCTTTCTACCATGGATACAACTTCTATACACCACTTCTCGGTTAATATTTACCAAAGTGAAAGGAGAAAAGTCAGAAACTTCAAAACACACGAACATTTTTCTGTCACACTGGTTGGAAAAGAATCCACAATTTCTTTGCCAAATTCCTAGTAAGTTTTAAGATATTAATTGCTGGACACTTGTCAATTAATTAATCCTTGACTTCTGGAGAAAAGGTTGGAGGGTATAAAACTTTCATCTCTGAGCCAATTGAACTGTTTTAACTGGAAATTTTCCCAGGCCAGTCACAGAGAGGAAAAACAAAAGGTGGTCAAGAAAAAAACTACATATCCTCAAATCTTCCATTGCTAACCAAAACAGCACCAAGAATTAATTTCTTAGCTTTAGTGTCATTTTATTAGCAATCATTTCTTGAGTTGAAACTCTTACAAAGTATGTCTAGAAACTAGTGTAGTAAGTGTTTTACTCATTAAAAGTTAGGTTATTAAAACTTATTAAGACATCTAGCAAAGTAGACGAACTACTCTACATAAAAATAACTGTCATTTAGAAATTACATTTGGCTCAATGAACTAGAAATCCAACCATGGTGACTTAATCAAAAGGGGTTTATTTTTCTCCCCAAAGAGGAAGTCCAGAGATAGGCAATTCACAGTGTCAGTCGTTAACATCCCAGGATCCTCCTATCCTTCTGGTTTGTTTTCCTTCGAATGTGGTGTTCATTTTCATGATTGCCTCATGGTTACAATATGGCTGCTCCACGTCCAGCATAATACCAACTTTCGGAGTAGGGAGAATAAGAATAAAGAGAAAGGCAAAGGCAAAAGCCTGAATTTGTCCTTGTCTATTGGAAAGCAATGGCTTTCCCAGGAGACTTGCCTCTCCTCTAGACTTCTTACACTTCTTTGGCCATAACTGTGTCACATGGTCACCCAGCTATAAGGAAGGGTAAGAAATACAGACTTTTAGTTAGGTGTATTGATACCCTGAACAAAATTTGGGTTCCCTTGTAAGGAAGAAGGGAGAATGGCTGTTGGATTGACAACCAGCAGTGTCTGCCACAAAAACATTTTTAAAAATTGAAGGCAGAAAGGGTTTGAGTCCCAGGAACTTTGGAGGCAGTGAGAAAATGAATGTATTTAACATTGTGAATAAAAGTTTCTTAAAAACTCAAGCTCAGGACAAGGATATTACCTATGTTTCCACCAATGGGCAGTTAGACATAGTTCAGCATAAGCTGGCTTGAGTGATGTTTTTAAAGAACTATCTACTCACCTTCCCACTTATGCTGTAGGATGCCTGAAAGGCACCAACTAGCAATGAACACCCTCAAAAGAATTTAGCAATGATGCATAATTGCAAATTTTTGTATTTGTATCCAATTTTAATGCCAACAACCTAATGATGGTCAGTTGCATTCAAAGTACAATTCAAATAGCCAAGTAATTTTTTACACATCCAAACTTTAACTTGTATCTCTGAAGCTATTGAAGGGTAATCATTTCCTACTACCCAGAAACTTCTTGCATCCCTTAATCTCTCCTCTTCCTATTCACCCACACACTTTGTTATATTTTACAAAAGTATCAATCCACAATAGCTTGGAACTTTTTTTAATGGTCCATCACCACTGAGTTTGATAAAGTACTGCCCTAGTCCAAAGGGTTGATTTTTGCATATTAAACGTCTAGAATGGGTCTAGTGGAGAGAGACTCTCCTTGGAGAGTCAGCATTCTCCACATTAGGCATGTGTGATGGGTGGGGGCAGCATGGGGAAATTTACAATATAGTAATCTTTTTACTCATTACACAATTGTACAATGAAGGTGCAAATTGTAAGTATTTCAGTTGGGGGTGGAGAAGATGGGCTGCCTAGTTTCCTTTGGCTTCCTTCCTTTAATATCACTCCAGGGTTTTAGTGTTACACCCACCCATTCTTTCCTTGGGTCTCCAGGGGGAGGAAACAGTTAATGGGCAATTGACCAGAAGTAATACAGAGCAATAAATCAGAACTACTGAAAAGCTATGGCTCCCCAGATATTCTTGTGTGATATCAAATAGCAGGATCAGACAGGAGAGTGTTAGCTACCAGATTCAACATAAATTATGACAGGTGAGTGTTCATTAAATGTAGAATTGATGATACGCTAAAAGAAATTGGATATAAATCAGGTTTTAGTTCATTGATAGTATTCTTCGGTTGTGGAATACAGGTTTCCCTCACTATCCGAAAGTAGAGCAAGCCTACGTAAACTTTCGTAAGCCAAGACTGCGCAAAGCAAAGAAGCAATTACCGTTAATTTAAATGGAAAAATGTGTGAGTGTTCCCAGACCCAAAAATAACCTACCAAATCATACCAAATAATATATAAAACCTAAAATAACACGAACATAGGGTAAAAGCAGGAGTGATATGATAAATGCATAGGCTGGATAAAGTAGAAATAATGTATGGTACAGTGTAGTTTCACTTATCAGAACCGGGAAGACAGTAAGCACACTGGAAGGCAGAGAGGTAGCGATGATGGTGTGTCAGGCTGAGGCATGGGAGGCTGGGGAGGTGGGAGGTAGAGGACAGGTAGGAGGGAGAGGAAGACAGTCACCTATTAAGATCTCATCACCATCTAAATCCATCAGGGCAGACAAGTCACTAACATCTACACCTTCTGTGTCTGCCTGCCGTGATGTCTGCTCTGGCTGATGTGGAAGACCTGAAATATGACAATGTGCTTGACTGCTCAGCCTCGTGCAATATGCTGTCACAGAATTCTTTGTAGGTACTCAAAACATCCTGCAAAACTGCCCTGAACCTACGTGCCCTTTCAAAATTAAAGTCATGCTTTTCTGCAATCACTGCAGCTCTGCCAGTCAGGGTGAAAGCTCACACAAGTGCTTCATGGTCGGTTCCTGGATGACCCTCTTCACCTGTCAGCTGTGGGTCATGGAATGCCAAAACCTCTTCAACATCATCTTTGCCAACTTCCACAAACACAGTCGCTTTTGCTGTATTTATTGTTGCTGGTTCAAAGTCTTAAAATACTTCACTGCTTCAGGATAGTGTCCTCCAAATGCCATTTCTCATCGAGACGGTTAGCCTATCAAGAGCATCTCCAAGGTTGTTGATTACCAGTTTTATATTGTAGCCTTTCCAAATCTCTCATAAAGATGCTTCAGAGTTGCCCTTTCTTTCAATGGCACTTACAATAAAACACATCACATTTTTTTTCTTTTTTATTTGCAGTACGCGGGCCTCTCACTGTTGTGGCCTCTCCCATTGCGGAGCACAGGCTCCGGACGCGCAGGCTCAGCGGCCATGGCTCACGGGCCCAGATGCTCCGCGGCACGCGGGACCCTCCTGGTCCTGGGCACAAACCCATGTCCCCTGCATCGGCAGGCGGACTCTCAACCACTGCGCCACCAGGGAAGCTCAACATTTTGTATAGAGTAAGCCTTAATTGTGGCTATCAGGCCTGGGTCACACGGTTGCAGCAATGACGTTGTATTCAGTGGTAAGAACACAACACAAATGTTACTGCCATACTGGGTAATGCCAGGTGGATAAGCAGCACAATTATTGACAATCAAAAGATACCTATTATCGTGGTTATTTTCTTTACAGTATTTTTCAACAAAAGGACTAACATATTCACTCATGTACTCAGAAAAAATCACTTGGGTATTCCAAACACTTGAATGTGAATGAAACACAACAGGAAGTGTATTCTTATCAATGCCTTTAAGTGCCCTCGGGTTTTCTGAATGGTACCCTAGTAGAGGCCTAAGGACAGCATCACCAGTGGTGTTAATAATAGGCATTAGCATTAACCTGTCCTTCAATGCTTTGTGTCCCTTAGCCTGCTTTTCTTGTATTGAAATTAATGATTTGCTTGGCAACTTTTTCCAATAAACTGCTGTTTCCTTGCAGTTAAACACTTGCTTACACAAATAACCACCTTCTGTAATTATTTCCTTCAGTTCTTCTGGGACCTTTTTAGGCAGCTTCAGTATCAGCTGAAGCACTCTCTCCAGTAAACTTTAAGCTATGAAACTCCCCTCGCCTCAAAAACTGATCAAATCACCCATGACTACCTTTAAATTCCACTTTTGCAACACTTTCACCACCATCAACCAGTGCTTTCTGTTTCAGCTTATTGAAAAGACTGACTGATTACTCCTTAGGTGTAGGATAACTTAACTGAACGCTGCACTTTGTATACTTTGTACACTTTGCTCCTAGCAGAACCAATAGTGACTTCAGCAGCTTTGAAGAATCTCTCTTTCTGGGTGCAATTAGTACAAGTGGTGGACGCAGTCAAGTTCGATGCATGCACAGTGTCTATTTTCTTCACCACGATCAAAATAATTACATCCAGTTTTATGCTAAGCACAATATCCTACGAGCTCTCTTAGGCTTTTCTGATACCTTAGGACACATCTTTCTAATGGGTGCACAAAATAAATGGAGATAAAGAACAGATGTTCACAGACACGGTTCAAATCTGCAGAGGTTGATGCTGAGATGCTGAGGGTAGTTCTCAGGAAGGAGCTTGGTGGTGCCAAGCTCACTGCTCTGAGTGCTGCAAAACAAATGCTGAACACTATTTTCAGCTTTTGCCTTTTTAAATCAAAGTGGAAATCCTCTCCAGATTTCTTTTGTTAGCAAAAACAGGTATCCGTAGAAGCAAAGTGGTAAAACTCAAACTGTAGAAAAACGGGGGATACCTGTATCCTAATAACTCAGTGCTTGGGCTCCAGCCTGCTGAAACTCACAGGCTCCTGGAATGGCTTTAGATCAGGTTAATATCTGTTATTGCTGCATGCAAAATGTCCCCAGCTCAGTGGCTTCAAACAACCACCATTTATTATTCCTCACAAATCTGGGGTGGTGTGGGGCTGGCTGATCTCTGCTGGGATTGCAAAGGGTCTGCAGTTTTCCTGGGGCCTCTGTCGGGCTTAGCTAGAGTATCTTAGCTGGAACAGATCTGTTCTATGTGTTATTTATCCTCCTTCTGAGACCAGCATATATGCCTAGGTGTGTCCTTCTCATGGCAAGGCCAGGAATCCAAGAAAGCAAGCAGAAATACTAAGGCCTTCTGAGACATGGGCTGGGAACTGGTCCACTGTTCTGGCACATCCCCTCATTCAACCTGCCAAAGCAAGTTACACAGCCAAACCCAGATTCAAAAAAGGAAGGGAGGGCCTCTATAGTGAAGGAAACCACAAAGTCACATGGCAAAGGATGTGACTCCAGGATAGATAAAGAAGTGGGGCCATTAATGTGATTTCCACAGCATCTACTACAAGTGATAATCAAAGGGCTGAAGATTAAATTAGACGTAGGGTTTACTTGAATCACTGCATAGATAAGAACAGCTCTATTATTGATTAGTGATACATATATATAGAGAGAGTTAAACTTTTTCAAACAGAATCGTAAAATCAAGGGGAAAGAGAAAGGAAAAGAAAGACAAATTAGAAAACAATGAAAGGGGAAGGAGAAGAGCAAAGATGGCAGTGGCAGTGATGGTAAAAATAGAACTCCAGAGCAGCACCTGAAGCACACATGTACAGTGAAGAGGATGTAATCATGAAACCATAGAAATGATTTTTCTAATCTGAACCATTGTTTTTAAACAGATGTCCCATAAGAATCCAAATTTCTGGCTTTCCTTGAAAAGTCAGAAGCTCTGTAACACTGGGTTCACATTCCCACGTGGGTTCACAGTTCTCCAGAACTGAGTAGTTGCTGCCCTATGCCCTGTGCATTTATTTGCTTTATCTCCTTAGCCCTTGGAGCCATCTGTGTTTGCTTTACACACTACTTCTACAGCCAGATCTGTTTCTTAAGCTTCAGACGGGCTTCTAGAATGCTCATTACTTACTGAGCATCTGTACTGGATGTCCTGAAGGAACCTCAAACTCCATATGGTCAACAAAATCAAAACTAAAGCAACCCTCCCCTGTGTAATATACTCTTCTCCAATGGTCCCTACCTTCTTTCTCCAAGCTAGAAAATTATCCATCACTTTGACTTTTCTTTCTCTAAAATACTAGAAAAAAAATTTTCATTCGCAATAAAACACCAGAGTGCCTAGGAAATACCTTAGAAAGAATGCCCAAGACCTTTTACAGAAAAAGTATTAAAACTCTATTAAAGGACAAAAGAGAATGAATAATTTGAACAACAACAACAAAAAGAATGTATGTGGATGGGATATCTTAACAATGTAAAGTTTTATGCTATTTCTTCCCGAATAAATCTATATATTCAATGCAATCTTAATAAAAATTCCTTTGTATTTTTTGAGGATCTCAACAAACTCATTCTAAAATTTACATGGAAAAATAGAGGTTCATGAGTAGGTCAATTTTGAAAAATAAAAGCAGAGTGGGAACTTGCCCTAGCAGATATTAAGATATACTACAAAATCAAAGTGTTGAATGTAGAATAGTTGTGGCTAACAGACAAACAGAAGAGAATAGAGAGCTCAGAAATGGACTCAGATATATATGGGAACTTGATAGATGATAAATGTGTGTGGAAAAAATACACCTGAATCCCTCCAGTTAAAGTAGAGAACTATAAGTGAAGGTTAAAATTATAAACTTACAGAAGAAAATATGACTCAGGGGTGGAGAAAGACTTCACGAATAAGATTCAAAAGCCCAAATCATAAAACATATGAAATAAAATGAAGTTGAATAAAGACTGATTTGACTCATAAAAGTTAAGGATTTCTGTCCAATAAAAGACACCATAGATGAATTTAACAGATATATGACAGACTGGGAAAAGATCTCTGCAATATCTAAAACTGTAAAGGATTAATATCTAGATTGTAGAAAGAACTGCAAAAGAACAGGAAAGAAATAGGCAAAAAAATTATGAATAGGCAGTTCACAGAGGGGAAAGTCCAAATAGCCATTTCAATAAATATACGAAATTCTCTGATAATCAGAGAATTGCAAATTAAAACAACAGTGAAATACCTCATTACACTCATAAAAATGGCAAAAAAATGTACAAGAGGGACTAATATTATGTATTGGAGAGAATGTGGAGGACAAAGAACTCCTTGTGCACTGTTGGTGCCATTCTGAAAAGCAATATAGTGGAACGTGGTGAAATTAAATGTTTGTCCTATGAGCCAGAGATCACACGCCTTGCTATATATCCCAAAGAAATGAATGCACAGGTCAATAAAGTGGCATGAACAAGGATTTTCATTGTGGCATCAATTGTATTAATAGAGAATTGGAAATAACTTAGATGTTGACAACTAGGGTAATAGGTAAATAAAATGTGGTATATGTAAACCTTGGAATGCTATGCAGCACTTAGATGTACGATAGCAATATATATGAATTTTAAAAACATCTTTAGTGTGGAAAAAATAAGAAACAGCATAAGATTTAAAACCAAATACTACTTATGTAAAAGAAATACACAGGAAACATAAGGATAGGATAGATTTATATTTAAGGTCATATATCAAACATGCGAGGCTGGGTGCCCATATTGGCAGAAAGGAGGTAATGGGACTGGGGACTGGGGTTACAGAGAAATTTTAAAACAAAAACAAAAACCAAAATAACAAAAAGAAGCCCAAAAACAGAAAAAGAGAAGAGCCATCCATGGGCTAATGTTGATAATGTGTTGTAAACTAAGGGTATCATTACAGTCTGAGGTACCAAATATCAATAATAACTTAGGAAAAACACTATAAAAACAAAGTCAAACTATGAAGGGTGCCGAGTAGTATGTTTCTCTAGGGCACTGGCCCTGTCCATTCTACTAAGTACCTTTTGATTTGAAAACTAGGTGTGGCAGACTGCTATTTACCTACTCAACAAGTATTTTCTCTTTCTTCCATATTTATAGAACGCTTTATTGTTAGAGGGAATAATGTGTCCAGCTCAGAAAGACACACGCACACACAATTCCCAGCCCCACTTGCAGCAAGGGGTGAGATATAAACAGAAATCACTGGGTGGGGCCTTGGGAAAGTCCTTTTGTCCCTTGCCATATTGTAAAATGAATTGACCTGGAGGCTGGGAATATGCTCTACGAATAGAAGAGCAGAAAGACAGACGGAGCCTGAGTCTCTAAAGAGCTGGTAGAGCCACCTTACCAGCTCTGGACAGTCCATCTCCAGACTTCTTTAATGTAATAGAGTAACCTCCTAATTTGTTTAATAAGCCACTATAAACTAAGTTCTTTTACTAGAACCTTAATGCAATTCCCACCTCATACACAAAGCTTTTATTTTTGCTCAAAAATATATTGTGACTCTTTTCTTCCAGACTGATGGTCAGAGGTAAGTTATAAACTAGTGGCATGATAGGTCAGAATTTAGGATTGAATGGATTACCTTTAAGACAAATCATTGCTTCAAGTAGCAGCTAATAAGCTTATTTATTCCTTCTATGACAAATGGTTAAAACTTGAAATTTCTCATCTATAAAATGAGAAAGTGGAAGTCCCTTTACCTTAAAGTTACCTTACAGGTGGTGTTTATGGAATTCCTTACCCTCCCCCCCCAAAGGTGAAGAAAGTGGGAAATATAGCTTTTATTTTAAAAGATTTGGGTAAATTCTTGATTAGAGTCATAATGCATTAAGGTAAGTCAGATTTCAGGGGGCAGTACATCTCTATTTTACATCGGGGAGTACATATTCTGTCTTCTCACTAAATATCCTTTGATGGCTAGAAGATCACTGTGGTGCCACTTTGGACTCTTAAAGCCTAAGGAATAATGTGTGCAGGACCTAGAGAGGGTAGGTCCCCGCTGGAGAACTCACCGCCTGTGACTTAACTAGTGGGCAGTGCACGGGACAAAAAGCACACAGAGCGGCCACTGAACTAGGACATCAAACAGGATTCTTATGTTCAGCAAATATTTAAGGATACCCGCTCTGTGACAGGCACTGAGCTGCGCCCTGGGAGACGACAGGCAAGACGTAGTCGCTGACCTCCATAGGTCTCAAGCCCGGCATTCCGAACTCAAGCTCTAATTCTAAACGACGCTGGTTAAGAAGGAAAAGTGTGTTCCAAGAAGCCCTCATCAGTTTAAAGGCTGCTGAACAAACGCCTGTTTCACATAGACGAAACACGAAATAGATGCACTGAAACAGAAAAAATTTCTCTCTTACTTCCGTAGAATCTTGCTGCTTACTTTCCCACTAGGGATGCTTCTCTCTGCAAGCCAGACCTATAGGAATTTGCTTTCTTTTCCTGGGGGGCCTAACCTCACGGAATCCGCAGAAGCACTAAGTAAGCAGAGCGTCAGAACACTACGTTCACAGTCCTGGTTTAGCATCAATTCTATGAACCCTGGCAAAACATTTCTTGGAGATTCACTGTTCTCATCTGTAAAACGAGGAGCTAGGAAGTGCACTCTGCGCAAAAAGTTTGAAAACGTTTTGAAAGTGTGCAAGGGTAAAATCCCGCGACCAGAGGTTGCGCGATCTTCTCTTTATCTCTCCCGGGCTACTGTAGTACCTTTTCCGCCAGCTCTCCACGCCCTCACGTCCCGCCCCGCCCCGCCCCGCCCAGTCCCGTCCCGCCCCGCCCCGTCCCGTCCCGTGCACCCCGCAGCCGGCGGAAAGTGCGCCTGTGCGCTGTGAGGCCCTTCTCGCCTTCCGTCGCTTCCTTTTCCGTCTCGGCCCCGCCCACCGCCGGCGCCGTCGTTTCCGGTTCAGCCCAGAAACGGCCCAATCGCTTCTGGTCCCTGCTTCGCCGGCCAGCCCATTTCTCCAACGTTTCGGTGGCTTACTCGGTCTCCGGGCAGGTGGTTACCAATAAAGTTTTACTATTTCAAAGCCGGGAGGACTGGGCCCATTCTCGGTCCCCTTGCTCGCTGCCCGCAGTTCGCCTCGGCTACAGGTAACCAGCTTTAGGGCCTCATGGCCGCGGGCCGCCGCGGCCGGGCGGGGATGAGGCCGCCCGCGCTCCCGTGGCTTCTGGGTCTGTCGGCGTCCGTCTCAGCTTGAGCGCAGTCCCTCCGCTCCCGCGGGCCGCTTCGCGCCGGACCCCATGGCCTCTGAGGCGCCGCCGCCTTCGTTGTCGCCGTCGCCACCTCCCTCCCCCGAGCCTGAGCTGGCCCAGCTGAGGCGGAAGGTAGAAAAGTTGGAACGCGAGCTGCGGAGCTGCAAGCGGCAAGTGCGGGAGATCGAGAAGCTGCTACATCACACAGAGCGGCTGTACCAGAGCGCCGAGAGCAACAACCAGGAGCTCCGCACCCAGGTGCGCGGTCCGCCTCCAGCCCCACGCCCCATCCAGCCCGAGATGAGGCCTTCGAAGTCTAAGATAGCCTCAGAAGGTCTCCTTGGTAGGGCCCAGGACTGCTTTATAGAGTACCTGAAAGAGTTAAAAGTTCAGTGCGATGATAATTCCAGGTACATTTGAAACAGACCTAAGCGTTGGGGTACTCGATTTAGATAAGTGCGTGAGCTGCAGTTGTGGCCAGCGTGGAGTGCACTTAAGTACTTCAGTCTTCATTCTCACTTGTGAAGTCCCATTGGCAGTAGGCACATTTTTAATATTTTGTTCTAGATCACTTTTGAGTTTGTTAAAGCGCCGGATTTCAATCAGAATCCCATTTATCATACCCTAGATGTGTGAACTGATATTGAGCCTCAGTGGCCCATAAAATGAGAATGCTAGGACCACACTGGTGGAGGTTAAATCAAAGTAAATGTCAACAGACTGTTTTACAGTTTTGTAAATTGCTGAACGCTAGCTATGTGTGAGGTTGTTCTGGGCATTCATCTTGAGTAGTCTGGTGGAAGTAGGGAAGATAGAACTGTCTTCGTTAGACACACTAAGCAGCTAACTTTGTTCTTATAACATGCAGTAAGGACAAATATTTAAACTCGCATTTTAAAAAAACTTAAACAGCATAATCTTTTCAGCTTGATTGTTTTGGGCAGTCGCGCTCTTTCCCAACAAGTTATTTCCGTGTAATTATTAATTTCAGTTAAACTGTTGTCTAGTCTTTTGGCATATATTGATACATTTCCTAAAACCACAAATGTAGGCTGAACGTTAAAGTATCATCAAACTTTGTTACTCTTTGCTATCAAATAATCTATGAAAATAACCGCTGAGTTGCAATGACTTTCTGTGCCCACTGTATAGAGTTGTTAACGTTATGACATTGCCGAAAATTTGTATTTTGTTACTCAACAACTATTTATTGGACAACTACAATGCACAGCGACTGTGCTAGGAGACTACAGATATTGTTAAAATATTGTGGGGAAAGGGGAGTAAAATATGATGAGCTGTGAAAAAAACCCTTTTATAATTCTAAATTGTAAAAGTACCGCTTGCTATAAAGAACCTAAAAGAAAACGTTTTTGCTAATCTTTGAAGAGCCAGCGTTTTGGTTATTAGTGTTAATTTGCTGGCAGTCTAATATGAAAAATTGAAAAGCATAGAAAGCTGTAACTTTACTAGTGACAGTAATTATTCTTCTTTATTATCTTTCTAGTCAGCCTCCCCTGGTGGTGGGTGGAGTTTGTTAACTGTCATTCCTAATTACTAGATAGTGTTTTATCTGGAGCAGTAAAAATTTGGCTTGAGAATGGAGGGTGAACTAGCAGGAAAGTACAATATGTACAGGCTTTGGAGTCAAAGAAACCTTGTGCAAATTACTTTCTTTAGATTTCTCACATGTAAAATGGGGATTAGGACAACTAATTTGTAAGGTGGTTGTAAGAATGAATGAGATGTTACCCACAGTACCAAGTGCAGTGCCTAGCATGTAGCAGATTCTATATGAATGGTCTTGTTCATAGTAATAGTGGTAGTAGCCAGAGCCAGGATTAGAGCAAGGCAATCAGTAGCCTAGGGCGAAAAATTCAAGGGGGCACTCATTCTCAGGTATGACTCTATACTTGCATGAAGCTGAGAGTGAATGTCTCCTTAAATTTTGAGCCTTAGGTGCCTTGCTCGCTTCACTCTAGTTCCTGCCCTGGTGGTAGCAGCAGATCTGATAATCTGTGAAGTGCACAGATAATCAGTATATAATCAGTCTTATCACCTTTTTCTTTTTAAGCTTTATGTATCATTAAAGAAGCTTGTTTTTTGGTTTTGTGCTTATAATGGGTGTAATCTCACACTGAGTTCCTGTCTGACTGAGCTGTATTGATGAGGCTGCTCTTCATCTGCTTATGGGTATTTTTCACACTCAGTTGTTATGGCCTTGGTATTCAGTGAGACACAGGGAGGCAAGATGCATCTCTGAGGCAGTCACCTCTCTTTCCTTCTGCTCCAGTTACTTAATTATAAGATTACTATTTCAAGGAAAAAGTATGTTAAAGTATATGAGTGGCATTATTTAAGTGAATGGTTAATTCCAGGTGGAGAACACTGAATGATACTAGATAATTTAATTCAATGATTTAATTCTACTTAGGGAGAACTGCTGACTGATTAAAACAGTAGTATAAAAACGTTCTTATTTGTTAGAAATAAAGGATCCTGTTCACTAAGTCTTATTAATTTAGTCAGTCTGATTTTTGGAGGTAATAATTTGAGGTTAGATAGAGAATATAAGAATAAAAACATTTCCTTCTGCAGATGTAAAAGGTGAAAGCCAATTATATTGTAGTATTTTCAGTTTTTCTGAAAAGGAAACTAGCTGATATTGGTACTTCTCCAAACTTTTACCAGGAAAAATAATTATTGTAATTTCAGGAGAATAGTGTGTATATTATTAGATTGCTGTATGGTTTATTTTTCCTAAAGCCTTGCTTTCTTTCAGGTAGAAGAGCTCAGTAAAATACTCCGTTGTGGGAGAAACGAAGATAATAAAAAGTCTGATGTAGAAGTACAAACAGAGAACCACCCTCCTTGGTCAATCTCAGGTATTCTGCTTATAGTGAAGATATCCTAATACTACCACATTCAGATCATGCTAACATGGAGTTTTCTTTAAATTTAGAATCCGTATACATCTAGATAAATAGGAGAGCTGTTACAAAGTTGACTTTTCTCCATATGATTTGGTATTTTCAGATAATCTATTTGCTCTTTTGGTGGGAAAGTAGTAATTTATTGTTATTCCTGTAAATACGTAATATTGCTAATATGCTTTCAGTGGCACATTCACTGAGTAATATGTGCTATGCTGTAAGCCATCTCCTCTCATTTGACCTTACTTGTGACCAGGGGCATGTGTTTTCTTGTTGATGTGTTCCACCTAGCATCAATTCAGTGTCAGTCTCTAGGCCCTCCTGGGAATGGGGTGAGCCTACAACCCAGGCCTTGTTAGTGGCATTATGTTGTGAGGCAAAATAACTGAGAAACCAAGTTTTAATAAATAGGGATAACAAGAAATGATCTTTCCCATTAAATTTTGCCCTGTTTTATTCAGATGCAACTTAGCAAATTGCTAAACACAGCAATGGTATGAACATTACATACCTGTATAATATTATGTTTTTTAAAAAGTCAGCACCATGAGCAAAATTTGACAGAAAAAGTCAGCCCTTGACATGTTGTCATTTGATGTTGAAGTATACTGTGGTATGTAGTTAGACGTTAAGAGTTGCTAATTTTTTTTTTTTTTTTGACAGAACACAACCTATCTACCTGTTTTCTCTTTTAACTCTTGCTATGAAAAATCCAAATCTGCTTACCTTTTTTTCCTTTTTAGCTTGACAGCTAGGGAACTGAAGGTGACATTAGAATCAAAGATATATATCTCTGCAGATTTATTTGGACCATTAATTTTAATCTGTTAAAATGTGTATAATTATAAAAATATGGTTTGTTTGCAACGTGTGCTCTTTTGTGTTCAGTGCCAGTGTTTTGGAATTAAGTCCTTTTTATATACACTATTCTAATATGATATCACTTAATTTGTTTTTGCAATAGATTATTATTATCAGACATACTATAATGATGTTAATCTTCCAAATAAAGCATCTGAACTCCCAGTTCAGGAAGATCAGGATATCAAAGCTTCTACTTTTAATTCTAAAGACCAGTCACACATAGAAAATGATGCTTATGCTGGTACTGATATAACAGAAAATGTTAATTGTGGACAAGAGGACCATTTTGCCTCAAATTCACAGGTAATAAAACGCTTCACTTGAAACTGTTGATACTCAAGAACTTGTTCTTTGTTGTTATTGCGTAGAAAAATAGACTTCTTTGGTTTATTACAACATATACAAGGGTTGTAAATGTTCTGCGTGTAATTATGCAGTGAATAATACAGTTTTTGAGAAACAAAAATTAGAACTTGTTCGTATGTGTAACTATTTTCCTACTCTGTTGTGTTGCAAAAATGTATGCTGTACATAAACTAAACAAAATTTGTCAGTACATTTGACTCAACCAAAAAATTTTGAGCAACCACAATACCATGTTCACACCAAATTTTTTTTAATACTTCCTTTATGTCACATATCTTGCCACTGTTCAAATATCCCAGAATGTTTTATAAATTTGTTTTTACCATTTGTTTGAATCAGGATCCCAGTAAGGTTCATACAGGGCAACTGCTTGATGTGTGATGTATAATTTATACCTTTCTTCTCTGTCTCTTTTCTAAAATTATTTTTCCCCTTGAGCCTGTAATTATTGAAGAAGCCAGATCATTTGTCTTAAAGAATATTTCAGTCTGGATTTTGTGGATTGCTTCCGTATGGTATTAGGCATTTATTTTTGAGTAATGGTCACTCACTTACTTCTAGTGTCTTCAAAACTGGGTCAGAATTGAATTAACTGATACACTAATTCATATTTTTTAAAGTGGGTCAAATTGTAATTGATAGCCATCCCTTTCCATTGCAGAAATTGAGGTCTTATTATTCAGAATAGTTTTTAGGTCTGTTTATTGTTTCAAGTTCTGCTAACTTTTATATTGATATGAGGATGTTTTTGTCCTGTTTGACATGATTGTATCATACATAGGAGCCAGCATCTGTGTTAGCAACAGAAGATACATCCTTAGAAGGTTCATCACTAGCTGAAAGTTTGAGAGCTGCAGCAGAAGCTGCTGTATCACAGACTGGATTTAGTTATGATGAGAATACTGGATTGTATTTTGATCACAGCACTGGATTCTATTACGATTCTGTAAGTATCTCAGACCTTTTAATACTGTATAGTTGTGTTCTTAGCTGCTTGAATACCAAATATTAAACCCTAGGTTGAATTAAGATAAGCAGGGAGCTGCATGTAAAAATTTATTTAAAGCTATTTGGCAAGAGTAAAGATTTATAAAGTAGCTTATGATACTATATTTCTATGTATATTTAATTAAATAAGTTAATTGTGTTATTATAGATTAATATTTTAGAGAGATCTAATAACCTTTTATATGTAAAGTAACATACAAAAATGTTAGCATATTTATTAATAAAAGGAGACAACAACATTTTGTAAAATGTTTAAGAACCTAAACTAAAAGGAAGTAATGTTGTTAATTCTAGGCTTGGGGTAAGATTTTCTAAAAATTGTTTCAAATACTTATATCTTTATGAATCCATTTTAGACCACAGAGGAGTCTTTTTCTTAAATTCTTTATAGCATGTTTATTATTAGTCATTGTTTTATATTTTGTGACTTTTAAGCATTTCACTTAAAAAAAATCAATTTGTTAACAGTGAGAACTAGGGAATTAGTATGGAATCAGAAATATAATGGACCATGGACTAGGACAAAACCAGAAAAGAAAGTTCTTGATTTATAATATAGTGTTATGACTGTTGAAGGTCTGGTATTTAATTGGATTTTTTCAGGTTTGGTGACAATGATCCTGGAAGTTATATACCCACATACCTCAACCTCAGTGGTCTACACATATGATCTGGTCCTCAGGAATTACAGAATGTCATGCCCCAAAGTGGAGCAGATATTCACCATTCCAGTTATTGGAACTATTATTAACTACTCTAGGGAACGTAATGATAATAGTAAATATTTTAGTTAGATAAGGGATTTCATTAGCTTGTCAGTTTGTACTTGGTATAGTACTTTGTAAATACTTTGTAAAAGAGGGTTTTATTTCACAGGAGTATGCTAATTGACAGTGCTAATTAATACCTAGAAAATTAATGTTTAAACTCTTATTACCAAAGAAAATAGCTATTAATTACTTGGTTTCTAGAAAAATACGGAATTTCCAAGTATATGATGTTAGTCTTTGTCATTCTTCTACCTTCTTTTCTGTAACTTTCTTCCTGACATCTGTTCTGTAAATGCTTAATTACATTCTGCAGGTTGTGTCTCAGTGGAGTAGGGACTTCAGTGCTTTGCCATTTTTAATGTGCTAGTTTTCATTTTAATTAATTTTCTTACATATTTGAAAATGTCTATATTTTGGACTGAAAGACATAGCAGATTAAAAAGATTTGAGTTGTAGAAGTTCTGTTATCACTGGAAATAAAGATCAGAAAGCTTCCATTCAGTTTTTAGCTGAAGGAAAGATAGTGAGAATTCTAAATATTTTTGTAAGAGATCTACAAAATGAATTAAAGACAATAAATTCAATAGTATCAACAGTTAGAAAAATAAATTATTCTTTTTCAGGAAGCTTTACTTGCTTAATCTCAGTATATATCTTTGCAAGATGTTTCCAAGTCTGATCTGCATGGATTTATGATGTAAATAAGATACAGATTGTTGAAGTAAATCTTGGTTATAGAGTACTGGCCAGTATCTAATAAATGCAGATGATTACATAATTTTATCTTTCTAGTTTTTATCCATAATTTATCAAAACTCTATATTGCATGGCTGCATTACTCTAAATCTTATGTAGTTACTTAGTGTAGAATTAATTGATTAGTGAAGACAATTGTTTATTGATTTCTTTGTACAGAATGTTATGTTGTAGTGTTCATGAGCTTAATTTTATTTTCAGGTTTTTCTCCAGGATTTTGAATCATGAACATTGAAAGGCAACTCATTGTTTTATGTCATTGAGAGGAGGGTTTAGGGGTTTATACTACCAAACCATTATCATGTAATTATATGGAGAATGAGTCTGCAATTGCTTTTATATGGTTGGCTTTTTCTGATGCATACCTTAGTTTTCATGACTTCTAAAAGGTTTCTGTTGAACCATATGAAGTTGCTGTTTCTATAAGTAAAAAAATGGTCAAATATTGGCAATTTCATGAGCTTTAATATAATATGTATTCATTTTCCACACCAGGAAAATTAGAGCAGATATTGAATGGTAAAGTACTTTGGAAAATTACAAGCATTTTTCATTCTGTTACCTTTATTCATTTTTTCCAAAGTTCTTAAAATTTACTGTATTTGAATATATTTGTCATTTCTATTGTCTATTTTTCTATTTTATTTCATCTTACTTGAATAGAACTTATTGTTTTCTTAACTTTGAAAGGAAAATCAACTATATTATGATCCTTCCACTGGAATTTATTACTACTGTGATGTGGAAAGTGGTCGATATCAATTTCATTCTCGAGTAGATTTGCAGCCTTATCAGACTTCTGGCACAAAACAAAGTAAAGATAAAAAATTGAAGAAGAAAAGAAAGGATCTTGATTCTTCTACAACAAATGAGGAAAAGGTAATGTCATAATTTTTAAAATTTACATAATGGTGATATCATAGTTAAGCCAAAATTTTTGATGCAACTGAAAATCATTTAGTAACTGTATTTTAAACATATTCATTACAATAACAAGATATCACAATCTATCAACCAAGAAGCTTTCACATGGAGCAAACATGGACTTTTCACAAATTCTCAATCACTAGAAGTAGAAAAAATTTCTTAAAGTTTGAAGCAGGTAGATTTAGGGCAGATAAAATACTCTTGTGTTACATAATTTGGAAGAAGAACATTCATACCAGCTATTGATAAGTTTATGTCAGTGCACAATTCACAATAAAAGAAAAACACAGTTTGTAAATAGGTGTAGGTAAAAGTTCAACATTCTTAGTTTTGTTGAGCAATTTCTTCTTATATTAGCAAACATTAAAAAAATCCATTGCTAGCAAATTTAGGATACGTATATATTCATTAGTTTCAATTGGTATCTTTTGGGAAAATGGATTATTTGTATCAATAACCATAAAAATGTTCATATGCTTTAACTGGAAAAGTCTCATTTCTAGTTTGTAATTTAAAAAAAATTCCAAAGAAAGAAACATTCCTTTGTATAGCTATACAGCAGTATTTATAAGAACAAAAAAATAGATTTAAACGGCTGACAGTTATTGGTTAAGAAGATGATGGTACATTTAAACTTCCAGTTACAAAGTAAATGAGTCACAGGGATGAAATGTACAGTGTGGGGAATATAGTCAATAATAATGTAATATCTTTGTGTGGAAACATGGTAACTAGACTTGACATTGTGATCATTTTGTAATGTATAGAAATATTGAATTACTATATTGTGCACCAAGAACTGAGGTAGTGTTATAAGTCAGTTACATTTGAAAAACAAATAAATGTTCTCATAGAAGATGATACCAGATTTGTGGTTACCAGAAGCAGGGGGTGGGGAGAGGGGGATAGTTAGATGAAGGTAGTCAAAAGGTACAAACTTCCAGTTATAGGGTTAATAAGTACTAGGGCTGTAATGTACAACATGATAAATACAATTAACACTGCTGTAAGGTATATGGAAGTTGTTAAGAGAGTAAATTCTGAGAGTTCTTATCATAAGGAAAAAAATTTTTTTATTTTGTATGAAAATGAGATGATGGATGTTCATTAAACTTAGCCATGGTAGTCATTTATGATGTATGTAAGTCAGATTATTATGCTGTAAACCTTATACTTCTGCAGTGCTATATGCCAATTATATCTTAATAAAAATGGAAGAAAAAAGGAAGAAAATGGTAGTACATTTAATTGAAAAAACATTATTTAGTCATTCAGATGGTAATTTATACAGACTGAGGGGAATTTTTAAAATACTTATGATACAATGTTAAATTGAAAGAAGGGAAGTAAAAAAATGTTATCAGTGCTCTTATTTCTATTCCCTAAATAGAATTAGGTTGGTGGTTTACAGGCAGGAAAGGAGGCTTATTTGTTATGTTGGTGTTTTGTAAATTGTGGCAACTATTCGATACTTTACTCTTGATTTCTTTTTTTTTTTTTTGAAATACAGTTGAAGTACAATATTATGTTAGGTTCAGGTATACTAAATAGTGATTTGACATTTGCATACGTTATGAAGTGATCACAACCTTAAGTCTAGTAACCATCATCTTCCACATAAAAAGTTATTATATTATTATTGACCATATTCCTTATGCTGTAAATTGTATTCCCGTGGCTTATTTATTTTATAACTGGAAAGTTATACCTCTTAATCCCCTTCACTTCGTTTGCCCCCACTCCCAACTCCCTCCCCTCTGGCAACCATCCAATTGTTCTCTGTATCTGTGAATCTGTTTTCCTTTTGTTTGTTTGTTTTGTTTTTTAGATTCCACATGTAAGTGAGATCATAAGGTATTTGCCTTTCTCTGTCTGACTTATTTCACTTAGCATAATACCCTCTAGAGTCATTAATGTCTTTGCAAATGACAAGATTTCGTTTTTTAAATAGCTGAGTAATATTCCTGTGTGTGTGTGTGCGCGCGCGCGCGCATGTGCACGCCACATCTTTGTCTATTTATCTACCAATGGACACTTCGGTTGCTTTCATGTTGGCTGTTGTAAATAATCCTGTGATGAACATTGGGGTGCATGTATATTTTTGAGTTCATGTTTTTGTTTTCTGGTAAATACGGAGAAGTGAAATTTCTGGATCATATGGCAGTTCTCTTTTGAATTTTTTGAGGAACCTTCATACTATTTTCCATAGCGACTGCACCAATTTACAATACCACAAACAGTGCAAAAGGGTTCTCTTTTCTCCACATCCTTGGCAACACTTGTTATTTGTTGTCTTTTTGATAATAGCCTCTAGAACAGGTGTGAGGTGATAATCTCATTGTGGTTTTGATTTGCATGTTCCTCATGATTAGCAGTGTTGAGCATCTTTTCGTGTGCCTGTTGGCCATCTACATTTCCTCTTTGCAAACATGTCTATTTGTTCTTCTGCGCATTTTTTAACCTGGTTTTTTTTTGATGCAAAGTTGTGTAAGCTGTTTATATATTTTGGATATTAACCCATTATTGGTCATATCATTTGCGAATACCTTCTCCCTTTCACTAGGCAGCCTTTTTGTTTTGTTTATAGTTTCCTTTGCTGTGCAAAAGCTTTTTAGTTTGATGTAGTCCCATTTGTTTATCTTTGCTTTTGTTTTCCTTGACTGAGGAGACATATCCAAAAAAATATTCCTAAGACTAATGTCAAAGAGCATACTGCCTATGTTTTCTTCTAGGAGGTTTGTGGTTTCAGGTCATACATGCCTTTTTTTTTTTTGCGGTACATGGGCCTCTCACTGTTGTGGCCTCTCCCGTTGCGGAGCACAGGCTCCGGATGCGCAGGCTCAGCGGCCATGGCTCACGGGCTGAGCCGCTCCATGGCATGTGGGATCCTCCCAGACCAGGGCACAAACCCGGTGTCCCCTGCATCAGCAGGCGGACTCTCAACCACTGCGCCACCAGGGAAGCCCCATACATGTCTTTTTATACGTATATATTCATATTTTTTATTGAAGTATAGTTGATTTATAATGCGTTAGTTTCTGGTGTACAGCAAAGTGATTCAGTAATATGTATATATATTCTTTTTCATATTTTCCATTATGGTTTATTACAAGATACTGAATATAGTTCCCGGTGCTATACAGTAGGGCCTTGTTGATCATCTGTTTTATATATAGTAGTTTGTATCTGCTAATCTCAAGCTCCTCATTTATTCCCTCACCCCCACCTCTTTGGTAACCATAAGTTTGTTTTCTATGTCTGTGAGTCTGTTTCTGTTTTGTAAATAAGTTTGGGTCATGTTTTAGATTCCACATGTAAGTGATATATGATATTTGTCTTTCTCTTTCTGACTTACTTAGGATGACAATCTCTAGGTGCATCCATGTGCTGCAAATGGCATGATTTCATTCTTTTTTTTATAGCTGAGTAGTATTCCACTGTGTATATATACCACATCGTCTTTATCCATTCATCTGTCAATGGACATTTAGGTTGCTTCCATGTCTTGGCTGTTGTAAATATCGCTGCAAAGAACATTGGGGTGCATGTATCTTTTTGAATTATAGTTTTCTCCAGGTATGTGCCCAGGTGTGGGATTGATGGATCATATGGTAACTCTATTTTTAGCTTTTTAAGGAACTTCCATACTGTTTTCCATAGTGGCTGCATCAACTTATACTTCCATCAACACTGTAGGAGGGTTCCCTTTTCTCCACACCCTCTGCAGCATTTATTATTTGTAGACTTTTTAATGATGGCCATTCTGACCAGTGTGAGGGGTTACCTCACTGTAGTTTTGATTTGCATTTCTGTAATAATTAATGAAGTTGAGTATTCTTTCATGTGCTTCTTGGCCATCTGTATGTCTTCTTTGGAGAAATGTCTCTTTAGGTCTTCTGCCCATTTTTTGTTTTGGGTTGGTTGTTTTCTTGTTATTGAGTTGTATGACCTGTTTGTATATTTTGGAAATTAAGCCCTTGTCAGTTACATTGTATGCAAAGGTTTTCTCCCAGTCTGTGGGTTGTCTTTTTGTTTGTTTATAGTTTCCTTTGCTGTGCAGAAACTTTTAAGTTTGATTAGATCTTGTTTATTAATATTTCTGTTGCCTTGGGAGACTGACCTAAGAAAACATTGCTACAATTTATGTCAGAGAATGTTTCTCCCATGTTCTTCTCCAGGAGTTTTATGGTGTCATGTCTTGTATTTAAGTCTTTAAACCGTTTTGAGTTTATTTTTGTGTAGGGTGTGAGAGAGTGTTCTGACTCCATTGATTTTATATGTGGCTGTCAGCTTCCCCAACACCACTTGCTGAAAAGACTGTTGTTTCTCCATTGTATATTCTTTCCTCCTTTGTTACATTTAAGTCTTTAATCTATTTTGAGTTTATTTTTTGTGTATGGTGTGAGAAAATGGTCCAGTTTCATTCTTTTGCACATAGCCATCCAATTTTCCCATCACCATTTAGAGGTGATGGGAAAAGGCAATCTTTTCTCATTGTGTATCCTTGCCTCCTTTGTCATAGATTAACTTCCCATATAAGTGTGGGTTTATTTCTGGGCTCTCTATTCTGTTCCATTGATCTATGTGTCTTTTTTTGTGCCGGTGCCATACTGTTTTGATTACTATAGCTTTGTAGTATATTTTGAAATCAGGGAGCATGGTACCTCCAGCTTTGTTCTTCTTTCTTAAGATTGTTTTGTCTATTTGGGGTCTTTTGTGTTTCCTTACAAATTATAGAATTATTCTAGTTCTGCGAAAAGCACCATTTGTATTTTAATAGGGATTGCATTGAGTCTTTAGATTGTCTTGGATATAGTATGGCCATTTTAACAATATTAATTCTCCCAATCCATGAGCACAGTATATCTTTCCATTTGTTCCTCTTCTTTCCTCAATATTTTATAGTTTTTAGAGTATGAGTCGTTTTCCTCTTTGGCTAGATTTTTTTTTTTTTTTAATTCATCAATCCCTGAGCCTTATTTATTTATTTATTTTATTTATTTATTTTTGGCTATGTTGGGTCTTTGTTACTGAGCGTGGGCAGTTGCGGCAAGCAGGGGCTACTCTTCGTTGCGGTGCATGGGCTTCTCGTTGCGGTGACTTCTCTTGTTGCAGAGCACATGCTCTAGGCACACAGTCTCAGTAGTTGTAGCACATGGGCTCAGTAGTTGTGGCGTGTAGGCTGTAGAGCGCAGGCTCAGTAGTTGTGGTGCCCAGGCTTAGTTGCTCTGCAGCATGTGGGATATTCCCGGACCAGGGCTCGAACCTGTGTCCCCTGCATTGGCCACTGAGCCACAAGGGGAGTCCCTCCTTGGTTAGATTTATTCCTAGGTATTTTATTCTTTTTGATGCAGTTGTAAATGGGATTGTTTTCTTTTTTTAAAAAAATATTTATTTGGTTGCACTGGGTCTTAGTTGTGACAGGCACGGTCCTTAGTTGCGGCTGGCAAGCTCCTTAGTTACGGCTCGCAGGCTTCTTCGTTACGGCTTGTGGGCTCCTTCGTTGTGGCACATGGGCTCCTTAGTTGTGGCAGGCGGGCTCCTTAGTTGCGGCTCAAGGGCTCCTTAGTCGTGGCATGCAGACTCTTAGCTGCGGCATGCATGTGGAATCTAGTTCCCTGACCAGGGATTGAACCTGGGCCCCCTGCATTGAAAGTGTGGAGTCTTAACGACTGTGCCACCAGGGAAGTCCCTGGGATTGTTCTCTTAATTTCTCATGTAGTTTGTTGTTAAATGTATAAAATACAACAGGTTTCTGTATATTAATTTTGTATCCTGCAGCTTTACTGAATTCATTTGTTAGTTCTCACAGTTTTTTTGGTGGTGTCTTTAGGATTTTCTATATGTTGTATAATGTCACCAGCAAACAGTGACAGTTTTACTTCTTCCTTTCTAGTTTGGATTCTTTTCTTTTTCTTGTCTGATTGCTGTGGTGAGGACTTCAATACTGAGTTGAATAAATGTGGCAAGAGTGAGCATCCTTGTCTTGTTCCTGATCTTAGAGGAAATGCTTTCAGCTTTTCACCATTGAGTATGATGTTGACTGTGGGTTTGTCATATATGGCCTTTATTATGTTGAAGTACATTTCCTTTGTACCCACTTTGTTTAGAGCTTATCATAAATGGATGTTGAATTTTGTCAAAAGCTTTTTCTGCATCTATTGAGATCATCATGGTTTTTACTCTTGAGTTTGTTAGTGTGGTGTATTGTATTGATTGATTTGTGGGTATTGAATCATCCTTGCATTCCTGGGATAAATCCCACTTGATCATGGTGTATGGTCCTTTTAATGTATTATTGAATTTGGTTTGCTAATATTTTCTTGAGGATTTTTGCATCTGTGTTCATCAGTGATATTGGCCTGAAATTTTCTTTTTTGTCGTGTCTGTCTGGTTTTGGTATCAGGCTGATGCTGACCTTGTAGAGAGTTTGGAAGTGTTCCTTCCTCTCCAACTTTTTGGAATAGTTTGAGAAAGATAGATGTTAACTGTTCTCTAAATGTTTGGTGGAAATCACCTGTGAGGCCATCTGATCCCGGACTTTTATTTCTTTTGAGTTTTTTTGATTACTGAATCAATTTCATTTGCAGTAAATGGTTTGTTCATATTTTCTATTTTTTCCTGATTCAGTCTTGGGAGACTGTGTTTCTCAGGGTTTATCCATTTTTTTCTAGGTTGTCTGTTTTACTGGCATATAATTGTTCATAGTAATCTCTTATTTTTTGTATTTCTGCAATATCAATTGTAACTTCTCTTTCTGATTTTATTTATTTGGGCCCTCTCTTTTGGTGATAAGTCTTGCTAAAGGTTTAGCAATTTTGTTTATTTTTTCAAAGAACCAGTTCTTAGTTTCATTGATCTTTTTTCTTTTTTTAGTCTCTACCATTTCTTTCTTTCTTTCTTTTTTTGCCACTCTGTGCAGCTTGCAGAATCTTAGTTTCCCGACCAGTGATCGAACCCATGCCCTCTGCGGTGGAAGTGCAGAGTCCTAACCACTGGACCACCAGGGAATTCCCTGTATCATTTATTTCTGTTCTGACCTTTATTATTTCTTCTCTTAACTTTGGTTTTTTCCCTTCTTTTTCTAGTTCCTTCAGCTGTAAGTTTAGATAGTTTATTTAAGATTTTTCTTGTTTTCTGAGGTAAGCTTGTATTTCTGTAAACTTCTTAGAACTGCTTTTGCTGCATCCTATGGATTTGGGATCATTGTTTTTCCATTTTCATTTGTCTGCAGGTATTTTTCAGATTTCTTTTTTGAGTTCATTAGTGACCCATTGCTTGTATAGTAGCATATTGTTTAGACTCCATGTGTCTGTGGTTTTTGCAGTTTTTTTCTTGTAGTGGATTTCTAGTTTCATACTGTTGTGGTTGAAAATGCTGCTTAATATTTCAGTCTTAAATTTTTTTTAATTTTAATTGAAGTATAGTTGATTTACAGTGTTGTACTAATTTCTGCTTAGTTACACACATCTATACATTCTTTTTTTTTTCTTTTCCATTATGGTTTATCCCAGGAGACTGGATATAATTCCCTGTGCTATACAGTAGGACCTTGTTATTTATCCATTCTAATAGGTTGCATCTACTAACCCCAGACTCCCAGTCCATCCCTCTCCCTCCCTTCCTCCCCCTTGGCAATCACAGGTTTTTCTCTATGTCTGTGAGTCTGTTTTGTAGATAGGTTCATTTGTGTCATTATTTAGATTATACATGTAAGTGATATTATATGGTGTTTGTTTTTCTGACTTACTTCATGTTGTATGATAATCTCTAGTTGCATCTCAGTCTTAAATTTCTTGAGACTTGTTTTGTGGCCTAGCATGTCATCATCATACAAAATGTTCCATGTTCACTTGAAACAAATGTGTATCCTGCTGCTTTTGGATGAAATGTTCTCTATGTATCTGTTAGGTTCATTTAGTCACGTGTCATTTAAGACCAGTGTTTCCTTACTGTTTTTCTGTCTAGATGATATCCATTGATGTAAGTGGAGTGTTAAATTCCCCTACTATTATTGTGTTACTGTCAATTTCTCCCTTTATGTTTGTTAGTATTTTCTTTATGTATTTAGGTGCTCCTGTGTTGGGTACGTAGATATTTACAATTGTTATATCTTCTTATTGGCTTGATCCCTTTAGCATATAACGTTCTTGTTTGTCTCTTTTGACAGTCTTTGTTTTACAGTCTGTTTTGTCTGATATAAGTGTTGCTACCCCAGTTTTCTTTTTATTTCATTTGCATGGAATACCTTTTTCTGTCCATCACTTTCAGTCTGTGTGTGTCTTTAGATCTGAAGTGAGTCTCTTGTAGGCAGCATATATGTTTTTTTTTCAATCCATTCAGCCACTTTGTGTCTTTTAATTGGAGCTTTTAATCCATTTACATTTGAAGTAATTACTGATAGGTATGTACTTACTGCCATTTTGTTCATTGTTTTTTTGGGGGGTTCTGTAGTACTTCTTTGTTCCTTTTTTCTTTTGCTCTCTTCCCTTGTGATTTGATGACTACCTTTAAGTGTTATGTTTGGATTCCTTTCTGTTTTCTGTGTATGTGTTGTTGGTTTTTGGTAACCATGAGGTTCATATTTGACAACCTATATATATGTGATTATTTTAAGACAGTTTCTTAAGTTTGAATGCATTCTAACTGCTTTACATTTTTACTTTTGTTTCCCCCCACATCTGATGTTTTTGAGGTCATATTTTACGTTTTCGTTTTGTTTATCCCTTAACTGCTTATGTAAATATACATGATTTTACTACTTTCATCTTTTAGCCTTTCTACTAGCTTTATCAGTGGTTGATTTGCTACCTTTACTGTATGTTTACCTCTACCAATGAGATTTTTCCTTTCATAAGTTCCATATTTCTAGTTGTGGCCCTTTCTTTTCTATTTAGAGATGTCCCTTTAACGTTTCTTGTAAAGCTGTTTTAATGGTGCTGAACTCTTTTAGCTTTTGCTTGTCTGTAAATCTCTTTATCTCTCCTTCCAATCTGAAGGATAGCCTTTCTGGGTAGAGTGTTCTTGGTTGTAGGTTTTTTCCTTTCATCACCTTGAATATATGGTGCCACTCCCTTCTGGCCTGCAAAGTTCTGCTGAAAAGTCAGTGATAGCCTTATGGTAGCTCCCTTGTGGATAACTAGTTGCCTGTCCCTTGTTGCTTTTAGAATTCTCTGTTTTTCTTTAATTTTTGCCATTTTAATTGTAATTAACCTCTTTAGATTCATCTTGTTTGGGACTCTGTGCTTCCTGGACCTGGATATCTGTTTCCTTCCCCAGGTTAGGGAAGTTTTCAGCTATGATTTCTTCAGATAAGCCTTCTGCCCCTTTCTCTTCTCCTCCTGGGACTCCTGTATTGTGACTGTTAATATGCTTGATAGTGTCCCAGAGGTCTCTTAAATTATACTCATTTTTTTAAATTCTGTTTTTTCTTCAGCTTGAGTGATTTCTGCTATTGTTTTCCAGGTTGCTGATGTATTCCTCCGTATCATCTAATTTGTTGTCCCTTCTATTTATATTTTTAATTTCAGTTATTGTATTCTTCAGCTCTGTTTGGTTCTTCTTCATATTTTCTAACTACTGAAATTTTATGTTCATTGATTCTTCTCCTGAGTTTGGTGAGCATCTTTATGATCATTATCTTGAACTCTTTATCTGTAGATTGCTTATCTCCACTTTGTTTGTTCTTTTTCTGAGGTTATGTCTTGTACCTTCATTTGGAACATATTCCTCTGTCTCCTCACTTTACCCAATTCTTTGTGTTTATTTCCATGTGTTAGGTAGGTTGTTTATGTTTCCCATCTTGGAGAAGTGGCCTTATTTAGGAGACCTCTTCTGGGGCCCCAGCAGCACACTCCTTTTTGGTCTCCAGAACCAGATGCTTTAGGGGTGTCCCCTATGTGGGCTGCATATACATCCTTCTGTTGTGGTGGGGCTGATTACTGTGGGAGCACTGGTAGGCAGGGCTGGCCCCTGGCCTGGTTGGCTGTGAGGCCATGCCTTGTATGGTGGCTGTAGGCCTACTAGAGGGTAGGGTAGTCTTCCTGTGAAGTTGGCTGCATGGTCTGGGGGCTCAGTGGTTCACTGGAGGGTGAAGCTGGGTCCCCACATCGCTGTCTTTCTGGCAGGCCAGGGGTGGGGTTTGGGGCTTGTGCCAGCCTGCTGGTGGGCAGGGCTGGGGCGCCAGCACTAACAGACTAGAGGAAAATTCCAAAGTGGTGTGTTCCAGTACCAGTGTTATTGGGGTAGAACAGACTCCCAAAAATAGCTGACCCAGGCTCCTTTCAAACTACTGCCTCAGTGTTGGGACTTAGAGCATGTGACATTTTGCATGTGCCCTTGAGAGCAGAATCTTATTCCTGTATCCCTCGAGTTCTCCTGAACATAAACTCTGCTGGTTTTTCAAAGCCAGACATTCTGGGGGCTCATCTTTCCAGTGCAGGACCCCTGGGCTGGTGACCCCATTTGGGGCTCAGACTCCTTGCTCCTTGTAGAGGACCTCTGTGCTTGTGATATTCCTTCCATTTGTGGGTTGCCAGCATGGGGTGTGGGTCACCACCTGTCCTACCCATCTCATGTGGTTATTTTTGTTTCTTTTAATTTTTTAAAAAAGTTTTTATTGGTGTATAGTTCCTTTACAATTTTGTGTTAGTTTCCACTGTACAGCGAAGTGAATCAGTAGTATGTATACATATATCCCCTCTTTTTTGGATTTCCTTCCCATTTAGGTCACCACAGAGCATTGAGTAGAGTTCCCCGTGCTATACAATAGGTTTTCATTAGTTATCTATTTTATACATAGTTTCAATAGTGTATGTATGTCAATCCCAATCTCCCAATTCATCCCACACCCCCCCGCTTTCTGCCTTGGTATCCATAGGTTTGTTTTCTACGTCTGTGTCTCTATTTCTGCTTTGTAAATAAGATCGCCTATACCAGTTTTTTCAGATTCCACATATATGCAATAATAAACGATATTTGTTTTTCTCTTTTTGACCTACTTCACTTTCTATGACAGTCTCTAGGTCCATCCATGTCTCTACAAATGACCCAATTTTCTTCCTTTTTATGGCTGAGTAATATTCCATTGTATATATGTATCGTGTGTTTACTTCTTTATGTCTTTAGTTGTGGAAAATCTTTTCTGCTAGTGTTCAGGTTATTTTCATAGATAGTTGCTCTGTAACTAGTTGTAATTTTGCTGTGTCTGTGGGAGGAGGTGAGTTCAGTGTCTTCCTACTTCACCACCTTGGCCACCTCCCCTACTCTTGAAATTTTATCTCAATTCTCTATTTGATTTGTCTTTATTTTTCTTTTATTTTCACTGGCAATACCTAGGAATTGAAGATTATGTAACTAAAATAGCAAAAATGATTTTTCTTTTTTTTTTAAGATCTATTTTTTAGTGACGTCTACCTATTACTAGTGGTTGAACTGTTTGAAAGGATGCATTATGAATACTTCTCCCTAGCAAAGCAAAGAACATGTAGGGGTCCTCAGATGACCTTTCCTGACAAACTAGAGAATGAAATTTGAAAGCATTCGGTGAGATTTTGGTCCAGCTTAGCTCCCATATCTGTTCATCTTTACCATCCTTCAAAAATATGTTAACTTCAGGACAGTGACTTAAGAAAAATCCTGATGAAATTCTGAGAATTCCCCAAGGATTCTAAAAGGTAATTGTGAAGCATGGGAGGAAAGCAGTTAGGACATCCTCATCTTTTTCTTGAGTTTTAAGATGTTCTTGAGCCTTACTTTTTGGAAGTGTAGAGTATACAGAAGGAAGGAAGTAGGGTGAAGAGATTGGAGTAATAACTTGAAATATGCATGTATGCTTAATGCCCACATGTAGGCACCGGGCCTTTCTTATATTTTAATGAATATTTATCTAACATTCTAGACTGACAAATAGTTTTTAAAAAGCAGTACCTCTTGCAATTTCACTCATTTTTCCTCTGCATGTATTGTCCTATAAGCAGTAGTAATAATAAAATATGTAAGATTGGAAACTTTTTTTTTAAAGCATATATAGATAGGGAAATTTTTTGGCCATAATTCACAGGGGCCTTTAAAGTTCCTCATAGTTTTTTTTTTTTTTTTTTTCTGATTTTTTTTTTTTTTTTTTTGCGGTACGTGGGCCTCTCACTGTTGTGACCTCTCCCGCTGCGGAGCACAGGCTCCGGACACGCAGGCTCAGCGGCCATGGCTCACGGGCCCAGCCGCTCCGCGGCATGTGGGATCCTCCCGGACCGGGGCACGAACCCGTGTCCCCTGCATCTGCAGGTGGACTCTCAACCACTGCGCCACCAGGGAAGCCCCCTCATAGTTTTTCAGCTCCTTGCCCTTGTTCTTGTTCTTGGTGAGTTTATGTTGCCGGAAATATGTATAGTTTATCTATCACACTGTGAGTGTTTAGCCAGTCTTCAAACTGAATTTATGCTGCTATTAAAAATGCGTGTTTAGGGACTTCCCTGGTGGTGCAGTGGTTAAGAGTCTGCCTGCCAGTGCAGGGGACACAGGTTCCATCCCTGGTCTGGGAAGATCCCAAATGCCACAGAGCAGCTAAGCTTGTGCATGACAACTACTGAGCCTGCGATCTAGAGCCCGTGAGCCACAAATACTGAGCCTACGTGCCACAGCTACTGAAGCCCGCACGCCTAGAGCCCATGCTCCGCAACAAGAGAAGCCACTGCAATGAGAAGCCCGCACACCACAACGAAGAGTAGCCCCCACCCACTGCAACTAGAGAAAGCTCACGCACAGCAACAAAGACCAACACAGCCAAAAATAAATAAATTAATTAATTTAAAAGACAAACAAAAGTGTGTTTAAGATGGTCTCATATTTTATAAAGTAACAGCGGACCATATGAATTCACTTCATCATGTTGCTCTAATATAGAAAGAAAATTCAGACTGTGTTACAAACCAAAGGAAAATAACTCTCTGTTTCTTCTAAAGTTAAAATAATAGATTTGTTCGTTTGTCCTAGGGTATGCCCAGTATGCATGTGTAATAAATAATAAAAGGCTTATGCCAGGTAAGTTGGAATTTTGGAACAAAAGAGATGCAGCTGATTCATCTGTACTTTTTTTGTATTATCAAACCAACTCTCTAATATATTAAATTTTAGCAAAACTTCAGTTCTGCTACATTAGGTATATTTGGACCTTTAAATCCCTGCTGTAATTAAAGCTAATTCTTTATGTTATGTATGTTGACTTGATAATTGGCTCAACGTTCAGAAAGAAAATTTAGGTTTAGTTGTATTCTCTAGGCCTGCACAGTTCAGCCAGCTCCATCTGGCTACTGAATACTTGAAATGTAGCTAATCCTAATTAAGATGCTTTGTAAGTGTAAACTACACTCAGTTTTGAAGACTTAGTACAGAAAGTCCATGTAAAATATTTTGGTAATTTTTATAGTGATTAAATGTTAATTTTATATATAATTAGTAATATTTTGTAAGTACTGGGTTAGATAAAATGAATTTCACTGGTTTCTTTTTACCTTTTTAATGGCCCTACTAGATAATTTTAAAGTATAAAATATAACTTGCATTTTATTTTTGACAGCATTGTTCTAGGCTGTCACATGTCCAAGCAGTATGTGATGAGGGCCTGGACTGGGACAGTTAAGACACTGAAAATAGATAAGGAGAGAAAATTGGGATAAATTTCAAACATAGTCTATAGCACTTGGTAATTGATTTCAAGTGGTGGTTAAGGAGATGTCAAAGACTTATGATTTGGATAAGTGGATGGTCATATCATTAACCAGGAAAAGGAACATGAGAGGAAGAGGCACTAGAGATAATAGCTATTTCACTGTGTGTATATATCTTCACTAATTCATTGAAACATTTAGCATTAAATACAAGATGGTCATGTTTAAGAGTCTTCTCTCCTGTTTCCACCTCTTTCCAGAATTTGAATTCAGAAGATCAAAAAACATCAAGTATTGAACATATAAGCTGCAGTGAGGGAGAAGATTTTGCAAGTGTGAAAAAGAAGGCCAAAATAGATATTCATTACAAAAAGAGTCCCCCCAAATATACTGTTCCAGTTAGCGCAAAGACTGTAGAATCTCCTCTTGATGAAAACATTTATAATTCGGCTTCGTTTAAAGATGAGAAAATCATAGACACTGATAGTGAGCCTGAAGAAGGTGAAATTACAGACTCTCAGACCGAGGACAGTTATGATGAAGACATTACCAGTGAAGACAATGTAACTGCAGAAGATTCTGAAGATGAAGGTGAGTAAATGGCCATTACTTAATTTTATATAAATAACCAAGTATGGTCATTGTAAAAGTGCAAAACGGTTAAAAGTGTTATTAACCCATATAATATATCTGCCGAAAAGTGAGCTGATTGTTTTAAAGAGATTAATGACATTATTAAAAATTATAACTGCTTGGTTATTTTTCAACAGTAGGATGTGAATAAATGACTAATACTTGGATCCTGAAGTTTCATTGCATTGAATGGCTTAGTCAGTAAAAACACAAAACCAAGTTACCTACTTTCTAATCCTAAAATAGGTACAAAGTCTATTTTAGTGGATTAGATATTTGTCCACTTTTGTAATTGGGAAAGCAGTTGCCTTTAGAAAGAGTAGTCCATGAATTCAGCTTACATAGGTATTATGGTAAATCTAATATTTATTTTACTTGAGGATATAAAGATATACTTTTAAAACTCAGGAATTCATATTGGTGTATATGAGCTTATTTTGTTCTTAATGGAATTTCCTCTCATTTTTTCTTAAAAAGGGCAGACTCAGTTTTTCTCACTTAATGTAAAAATGCTTTTTTGGGATACTTTCAAATTCCAAGACCTTAAAAAAGAGAGAGTTGATTATTTTATAATTGTGATAGGTGCTGAATATCTTTAGGTTGATCTTTTTATAAATTTATTTATTTTTGGCCGCATTGCACGGCATGTGGGATCTTAGTTCCCTGACTGGGGATCAAGCCTGTGCCCCCTGCAGTGGAAGTGTGGAGTCTTAACCACTGGACCTCCAGGGAAGTCCCACAGGTTGACCATTTTAAATTGGTAACATTGTTAAACCTTACTTACTGTGTATGTGATATAGCAGAATTTAAGAATGTTGTTTTAAACAGAATGAAGATTTTTATCAATATATTTGTACTTTATGTATGCCTCCTACTCATCCCTATGCATTTCTGATTTTTTCCCATAGCATTTGAATTAATATTTACACATTTCTTTCTTTGGCAGATGAAGAAAAAATTTGGCCCCCATGTATTAGAGTAATTGTAATTAGATCACCTGTGTTGCAGACAGGATCACTTTTTATCATTACAGCTGTAAATCCTGCTACAATTGGAAGGTAAAAATGTTTAGTGTTATTATATTTGTGTATTTGTCTTATTCCAGTGGACTGTACTTTTCCTGAGCAGTTAATCATTAAATATGCATGGTACTGGTTGAATAGGAAAAAAGTGACATCCATGTCCCTCCCTTTTCCACTCAAAAAATATTCTGACACCTACCTTTTGTCACCTGCTTTTGGAAGACAATTGGAGATATAACCTCATTATCCCTAAAGGGGACTGCCTATGTAAAGAGATAAAATCTTGGTGATATGATACCTTCCACAGAGGTTTTGTCATTTTCTTACCTTTTGTATTGCTTTTTTTAGGTTTAAATTACTTAAACCCACTGTTGACCTCCTCTGATTGTTTTCCTTTACTCCTTTATAATTCAACCAGCTTGGTAGAGAGGTAGGTTTTAATCATGAGTAGGATAATTTCCTTTCTTCCCAACTGGAAAGGTAATGTATGGAACAGGTTCCATACGATATCTTAATTTTAAATTCTTAGAAATATTATACTTTTTTTACATTTAGTAATAGAAGTGGAAACAGTCAACAGGTCTGGAAAAAGTGATTGACATGAGTACAAAGGACATTTTGTCTCACTGGATGTTTACTAGCCTGTGACAGATGTACCAAAGAGTAAAAGTAATTCTGGAACCTTCTTTCAAAAAGGAAATTAGAGTAGCATTATAGAAACCAGATTTAGTGTGATAGACTTGCATTTTAACATTATCTTTTAAAACAAAAAAACTTATCTTTAAAAAAATTCTTTAAGTGCTACATTTATGTATGCTTCAGAAATAATTAACGGCATTTTACTTAACTCTGCAGAGAAAAAGATATGGAGCATACTCTCCGAATCCCTGAAGTTGGTGTCAGTAAGGTAAGCTCTTTGATTTTTCGGTTACAACCCCCTAGATGTGATTTTGTAAATCATCCTTTTTTTTTAACATCTTTATTGGGGTATAATTGCTTTACAATGGTGTGTTAGTTTCTGCTTTATAACAAAGTGAATCAGTTATACATATACATATGTTCCCATATCTCTTCCCTCTTGCGTCTCCCTCCCTCCCACCCTCCCTATCCCACCCCTCCAGGCGGTCACAAAGCACTGAGTCGATATCCCTGTGCCATGCGGCTGCTTCCCACTAGCTATCTACCTTACGTTTGTTAGTGTATATATGTCCATGCCTCTCTCTCGCTTTGTCACAGCTTCCCCTTCCCCTTCCCCATATCCTCAAGTCCATTCTCTAGTAGGTCTGTGTCTTTATTCCTGTCTTACCCCTAGGTGCTTCATGACATTTTTTTTCTTAAGTTCCATATATATGTGTTAGCATACGGTATTTGTCTTTCTCTTTCTGATGTAATTCACTCTGTATGACAGATTCTAGGTCTATCCACCTCATTACAAATAGCTCAATTTTGTTTCTTTTTATGGCTGAGTAATATTCCATTGTATATATGTGCCACATCTTCTTTATCCATTCATCTGATGATGGACATTTAGGTTGTTTCCATCTCTGGGCTATTGTAAATAGAGCTGCAATGAACATTTTGGTACATGATTCTTTTTGAGTTATGGTTTTCTTAGGGTATATGCCTGGGAGTGGGATTGCTGGGTCATATGGTAGTTCTATTTGTAGTTTTTTAAGGAACCTCCATACTGTTCTCAATAGTGGCTGTACCAATTCACATTCCCACCAGCAGTGCAGAGTGTTCCCTTTTCTCCACACCCTCTCCAGCATTTATTGTTTCTAGATTTTTTGATGATGGCCATTCTGACTGGTGTGAGATGATATCTCATTGTAGTTTTGATTTGCATTTCTCTAATGATTAATAATGTTGAGCATTCTTTCATGTGTTTGTTGGCAGTCTGTATATCTTCTTTGGAGAAATGTCTATTTAGGTCTTCTGCCCATTTGTGACTTGGGTTGTTTGTTTTTTTGTTATTGAGCTGTATGAGCTGCTTGTAAATTTTGGAGATTAATCCTTTGTCAGTTGCTTCATTTGCAAATATTTTCTCCCATTCTGAGGGTTGTCTTTTGGTCTTTTTTATGGTTTCCTTTGCTGTGCAAAAGCTTTGAAGTTTCATTAGGTCCCATTTGTTTATTTTTGTTTTTATTTCCATTTCTCTAGGAGGTGGGTCAGAAAGGATCTTGCTGTGATTTATGTCATTGAGTGTTCTGCCTATGTTTTCCTCTAAGAGTTTGATAGTTTCTGGCCTTATATTTAGGTCTTTAATCCATTTTGAGCTTATTTCTGTGTATGGTGTTAGGGAGTGATCTAATCTCATACTTTTACATGTAGCTGTCCAGTTTTCCCAGCACCACTTATTGAAGAGGCTGTCCTTTCTCCACTGTACATTCCTGCCACCTTTATCAAAGATAAGGTGTCCATATGTGCGTGGGTATATCTCTGGGCTTTCTATCCTGTTCCATTGATCTATCTTTCTGTTTTTGTGCCAGTACCATACTGACTTGACTACTGTAGCTTTGTAGTATAGTCTGAAGTCAGGGAGCCTGATTCCTCCAGTTCCGTTTTCCGTTCTCAAGATTGCTTTGGCTATTCGGGTTCTTTTGTGTTTCCATACAAATTGTGAAAGTTTTTGTTCTAGTTCTGTGAAAAATGCCAGTGGTAGTTTGATAGGGATTGCATTGAATCTATAGATTGCTTTGGGTAGTAGAGTCATTTTCACAATGTTGATTCTTCCAATCCATGAACACGGTATATCTCTCCATCTGTTTGTATCATCTTTAGTTTCTTTTATCGGTGTCTTATAATTTTCTTCATACAGGTCTTTTGTCTCCTTAGGTAGGTTTATTCCTAGATATTTTATTCTTTTTGTTGCAATGGTAAATGGGAGTGTTTTCTTGATTTCACTTTCAGATTTTTCATCATTAGTACATAGTAATGCCAGAGATTTCTGTGCATTAATTTTGTATCCTGCTACTTTACCAAATTCATTGATTAGCTCTGGTAGTTTTCTGGTAGCATCTTTAGGATTCTCTATGTATAGTATCATGTCATCTGCAAACAGTGACAGCTTTACTTCTTCTTTTCTGATTTGGATTCCTTTTATTTCCTTTTCCTCTCTGATTGCTGTGGCTAAAACTTCCAAAACTATGTTGAATAAGAGTGGTGAGAGTGGGCAACCTTGTCTTGTTCCTGATATTTGTGGAAATGCTTTCAGTTTTTTACCATAGAGGATGATGTTGGTTGTGGGTTTGTTATATACGGCCTTTATTATGCTGAGGAAAGTTCCTTCTATGCCTACTTTCTGCAGGGTTTTTATCATAAATGGGTGTTGAATTTTGTCGAAAGCTTTTTCTGCATCTATTGAGATGATCATATGGTTTTTCTCCTTCAGTTTGTTAATATGGTGTATCACGTTCATTGATTTGCGTATATTGAAGAATCCTTGCATTCCTGGAATAAACCCCACTTGATCATGGTGTATGATCCGTTTAATGTGCTGTTAGATTCTTCTGCTAGTTTGAGGATTTTTGCATCTATGTTCATCAGTGATATTGGCATGTAGTTTTCTTTCTTTGTGACATCCTTGTCTGGTTTTGGTATCAGGGTGATGATGGCCTCGTAGAATGAGTTTGGGAGTGTTCCTCCCTCTGCTATATTTTGGAAGACTTTGAGAAGGATAGGTGTTAGCTCTTCTCTAAATGTTTGAAAGAATTCGCCTGTGAACCCATCTGGTCCTGGGCTTTTGTTTGTTGGAAGATTTTTAATCACAGTTTCAATTTCAGTGCTTGTGATTGGTCTGTTTATATTTTCTATTTCTTCCTGATTCAGTCTTGGCAGGTTGTGCATTTCTAAGAATTTGTCCATTTCTTCCAGGTTGTCCATTTTATTGGCATAGAGTTGCTTGTAGTAATCTCTCATGATCTTTTGTATTTCTGCAGTGTCAGTTGTTACTTCTCCTTTTTCATTTCTAATTCTATTGATTTGAGTCTTCTCCTTTTTTCTTGATGAGTCTGGCTAATGGTTTATCTATTTTATTTATCTTCTCAAAGAACCAGCTTTTAATTTTATTGATCTTTGCTATCGTTTCCTTCATTTATTTTTGATTTATTTCTGATCTGATTTTCATGATTTCTTTCCTTCTGCTAACTTTGGGGCTATTTGTTCTTCTTTCTCTAATTGCTCTAGGTGTAAGATTAGGTTGTTTATTCGAGATGTTTCCTGTTTCTTAAGGCAGGATTGTATTGCTGTAAACTTACCTCTTAGAACTGCTTTTGCTGCATCCCATAGATTTTCGGTCATCGTGTCTCCATTGTCATTTGTTTCTAGGTATTTTTTTATTTCCTCTTTGATTTTTTCAGTGATCACTTCGTTATTAAGTGTTGTATTGTTTAGCCTCCATGTGTTTTTATTTTTTACAGATCTTTTCCTGTAATTGATATCGAGTCTCATGGCGTTGTGGTCGGAAAAGATACTTGATACAATTTCAAATTTCTTAAATTTACCAAGGCTTGTTTTGTGACCCAAGATATGATCTATCCTGGGGAGTGTTCCATGAGCACTTGAGAAAAATGTGTTTTCTGTTGTTTTCGGATGGAGTGTCCTATAAATATCAATTAAGTCCATCTTGTTTAATGTATCATTTAAAGCTTGTGTTTCCTTATTTATTTTCATTTTGGATGATCTGTCCATTGGTGAAAGTGGGGTGTTAAAGTCCCCTACTATGAATGTGTTACTGTCGATTTCCCTTTTTATGGCTGTTAGTATTTGCCTTATGTATTGAGGTGCTTCTATGTTGGATGCATAATTATTTACAATTGTTATATCTTCTTCTTGGATCGATCCCTTGATCATTATGTAGTGTCCTTCTTTGTCTCTTCTAATAGTCTTTATTTTAAAGTCTATTTTGTCTGATATGAGAATTGCTACTCCAGCTTCCTTTTAGTTTCCATTTGCATGGAATATCTTTTTCCATCCGCTTACTTTCAGTCTGTATGTCTCTAGGTCTGAAGTGGGTCTCTTGTAGACATCATATATATGGGTCTTGTTTTTGTATCCATTCAGCCAATCTGTGTCTTTTGGTGGGAGCATTTAGTCCATTTACATTGAAGGTAATTATCGATATGTATGTTCCTATTCCCATTTTCTTAATTGTTTTGGGTTCGTTATTGTAGGTCTTTTCCTTCTCTTGTGTTTCTTGCCTAGAGAAGTTCCTTTAGCAGTTGTTGTAAAGCTGGTTTGCTGGTGCTGAACTCTCTCAGCTTTTGCTTGTCTGTAAAGGTTTTAATTTCTCCATCAAATCTGAGTGAGATCCTTGCTGGGTAGAGTAATCTTGGTTGCAGGTTTTTCATCTTCATCACTTTAAATATGTCCTGCCAGTCCCTTCTGGCTTGCAGAGTTTCTGCTGAAAGATCAGCTGTTAACCTTATTGGGATTCCCTTGTGTGTTATTTGTTGTTTTTCCCTTGCTGCTTTTAATATGTTTTCTTTGTATTTAATTTTTGACAGTTTGCTTAATATGTGTCTTGGTGTGTTTCTCCTTGGATTTATCCTGTATGGGACTCTCTGTGCTTCCTGGACTTGATTAACTATTTCCTTTCCTATTTTAGGGAAGTTTTCAACTATGGTCTCTTCAAATATTTTCTCAGTCCCTTTCTTTTTCTCTTCTTCTTTGGAAACCCCTATAATTCGAATGTTGGTGCATTTAATGTTGTCCCAGAGGTCTCTGAGACTGTCCTCAGTTCTTTTCATTCTTTTTTCTTTATTCTGCTCTGCAGTAGTTATTTCCACTATTTTATCTTCCAGGTCACTTATCCGTTTTTCTGCCTCAGTTATTCTGCTATTGATCCCATCTAGAGTATTTTTAATTTCTTTTATTGAATTGTTCATCGTTGCTTGTTTCATCTTTAGTTCTTCTAGGTCCTTGTTAAATGTTTTTTGCAGTTTGTGTATTTCCAAGATTTTGGATCAACTTTACTATCATTATTCTGAATTCTTTTTCAGGTAGACTGCGTATTTCGTCTTCATTTGTTAGGCCTGGTGGGTTTTTATCTTGCTCCTTCATCTGTGGTGTGTTTTTCTGTCTTCTCATTTTGCTTATCTTACTGTGTTTGGGGTCTCCTTTTTGCAGGCTGTAGGTTCGTAGTTCCCATTGTTTTTGGTGTCTGTCCCCAGTGGCTAAGGTTGGTTCAGTGGGTTGTGTAGGCTTCCTGGTGGAGGGGACTAGGACCTGTGTTCTGGTGGATGAGGCTGGATCTTGTCTCTCTGGTGGGCAGGTCCACGTATGTTGGTGTGTTTTGGGGTGTCTGTGGACCTATTATGATTTTAGGCAGCCTCTCTGCTAATAGGTGGGGTTGTGTTCCTGTCTTGCTAGTTGTTTGGCATAGGATGTCCAACACTGTAGCTTGCTGGTTGTTGAGTGAAGCTGGGTGCTGGTGTTGAGATTGTGATACCTGGGAGATTTTTACCATTTGATATTATGTGGAGCTGGGATGTCTCTTGTTGACCAGTGTCCTGAAGTTGGCTCTCTCACCTCAGAGGCACAGCACTGACGCCTGGCTGCAGCACCAAGAGCCTTTCATCCACACGGCTCAGAATAAAAGGGAGAAAAAGTAGAAAGAAAGAATTAGTAGAAGAAAGAAAGAAAGAAACAAAGAAAGAGAGAAAGAAAGAAAGAAACAAACAAAAACAAAGAAAGAACGAAAGGAGGGAGGGAAGGAGGGAGGAAAAACAGAAAGAAAGAAGATAAAGTAAAGTAAGATAAAATATAATAAAGTTATTAAAATAAAAAATAATTATTAAGCGAAAAATAAAAGAAAAAAATTAAAAACAGAAAACAGAAGGATAGAACCCTAGGACAAATGGTGGAAACAAAGCTATACAGAGAAAATCTCACACAGAAGCATACACATATACACTCACAAAAAGAGGAAAAGGGGAAAAAATCCTAAATCTTGCTCTCAAAGTCCATCTCCTTAATTTGGGATGATTCGTTGTCTATTCATGTATTCCACAGATGCAGGGTACATCCAGTTGATTGTGGAGCTTTAATCCGCTGCTTCTGAGGCTGCTGTGAGAGATTTCCCTTTTTCTTCTTTGTTCTCACAGCTCCTAGGGGCTCAGCTTTGGATTTGGCCCCTCCTCTGCGTGTAGGTCGCTGGAGGGCGTCTGTTCTTCGCTCAGACAGGACAGGGGTTAAAGGAGCCGCTGATTACGGGGCTCTGGCTCACTCATGCCGGGGGGAGGGAGGGGCACGGAGTGCGGGGCGAGCCTGCGGCGGCAGAGGCCAGCGTGACGTTGCAGCAACCTGAGGCGCTCCGTGCGTTCTTCCCAGGGGAGTTGTCCCTGGATCCCGGGAACCTGGCAGTGGCGGGCTGCACGGGCTCCGCGGAAGGGGGGTGTGGATAGTGACCTGTGCTTGCACATGGGCTTCTTGGTGGCAGCAGTAGCAGCCTTAGCATCTCATGCCTTTCTCTGTGGTCCGCGCTTGTAGCCACGTCTGGCGCCCGTCTCTGGAGTTCCTTTAAGCAGCGCTCTTAATTCCCTCTCCTCGCGCACCAGGAAACAGAGGGAAGGAAAAGTTTCTTGCCTCTTCGGCAGGTCCAGACTTTTCCCTGGACTCCCTCCTGGCTAGCCGTGGCGCACTAACCCCCTCCAGGCTGTGTTCACGCCGCCAACCCCAGCCCTCTCCTGGTGCTCCAACCGAAGCCCGAGCCTCAGCTCCCAGCCCTGCCCGCCCCGGCGGGTGTGCAGACAAGCCTCTTGGGCTGGTGAGTGCCAGTCGGCCCTGATTCTCTGTGCGGGAATCTCTCCGCTTTGCTTTCCACACCCCTGTTGCTGTGCTCTCCTCCGCGGCTCCGAAGCTTCCCCCTCCGCCACCCACAGTCTCCGCCCACGAAGAGGCTTCCTAGTGTGTGGAAACCTTTCCTCCTTCACAGCTCCCTCCCACTGGTGCAGGTCCCATCCCTATTCTTTGTCTCCGTTTTCTCTTTTTTCTTTTGCCCTACCCAGGTACGTGGGGAGTTTCTTGCCTTTTGGGAGGTCTGAGGTCTTCTGCCAGTGTTCAGTAGGTGTTCTGTAGGAGTTGTTCCCCGTGTAGATGTATTTCTGGTGTATCTGTGGGGAGGAAGGTGATCTCCGCGTCTTACTCTTCCACCATCTTCCCCCAATCTGTCATATGGTTTTTATCAGTTTGTTAATATGGTATATCAAACTGATTGATTTGCCTAAACTGAGGAATCCTTGCATTCCTGGAATAAACTCCACTTGATCATGGTCTATGATCCTTTTAATATGCTGTTGGATTCTGTTTGCTAGTATTTTGTTGAGTAATTTTTGCACCTATGTTCTTCAGTGATATTGGCCTGTAGTTTTCTTTTTTTGTGACATCTTTGGTTTTGGTATCAGGGTGATGGTGGCCTTGTCGAATGAGTTTGGGATTGTCCCTCCCTCTGCTATATTTTGGAAGAGTTTGAGAAGGATAGGTGTTAGCTGTTCTCTAAATGTTTGATAGAATTCGCCTGAGAAGCCGTCTAGTCCTGGGCTTTTGTTTGTTGATCACAGTTTCAATATCAGTGCTTGTGATTGATCTGTTTATATTTTATGTTTCTTCCGGTTCAGTCTCGGGAGATTGTGCTTTTCTAAGAATTTGGCCATTTCTTCCTTGTTGTCCACTTAATTGGCATATAGTTGTTTGTAGTAATCTCTCGTGATCCTTTGTATTTCTGCAGTGTCAGTTGTTACTTCTCCTTTTTCATTTCTAATTCTGTTGGTTTGAGTCTTCTCCCTTTTTTTCTTGATGAGTGTGGCTAATGGTTTATCAATTTTGCTTATCTTCTCAAAGAACCAACTTTTAGTTTTTTTGATCTCTGCTATCATTTCCTTCATTTCTTTTTCATTTATTTCTGATCTGATCTTTATGATTTCTTTCCTTCTGCTAACTTTGGGGATATTTTGTTCTTCTTTCTTTAATTGCTTTAGGTGTAAGGTTAGGTTGTTTATTTGAGATGTTTCTTGTTTCTTGAAGTAGGATTGTATTGCTATAAACTTCCCTCTTAGAACTGCTTTTGCTGCATCCTATAGGTTTTGGATCGTCATGTTTTCATTGTCATTTGTTTCTAGGTATTTTTCTATTTCCTCTTTGATTTCTTCAGTGATCTCTTGGTTATTTAGTAGCGTATTGTTTCGCCTCCATATGTCTGTATTTTTTACAGTATTTTTCCTGTTATTGATATCTAGTCTCATAGTGTTGTGGTCGGAACAGATACTTGATACGATTTCAATTTTCTTAAATTTACCAAGGGTTCATTTGTGACCCAAGATGTGGTCTGTCCTGGAGAATGTTCCATGAGCCCTTGAGAAGAAAGTGTATTCTGTTGTTTTTGGATGGAATGTCCTATAAATATCAATTAAGTCCATCTTGTCTAATGTGTCATTTAAAGCTTGTGTTTTATTATTTATTTTCATTTTGGATTATCTGTCCATTGGTGAAGGTGGGGTGTTAAAATCCCCTATTATTGTGTTACTCTCCATCTCCCCTTTTATGGCTGTTAGCATTTGCTTTATGGATTGAGGTGCTCTTGTGTTGGGGCATAAATATTTACAGTTGTTATATATTCTTGGATTGGTATTTTGATCATTATGTAGTGTCCTCTTGTGTCTTGTAATAGTCTTTATTTTAGAGTCTATTTTGTCTGATATGAGAATTGCTACTCCATCTTTCTTTTGATTTCCATTTGCATGGAATATCTTCTTCCATCCCCTCACTTTCAGTCTGTATGTGTCCCTAGGTCTGAATTGGGTCTCTTGTAGACTGCATATGTCCGAGTCTTGTTTTTGTATCCATTCAGCCAGTCTATGTCTTTTGGTTGAAGCATTTAATCCATTTACATTTAAGGTAATTATTGATATGTATGTTCCTATTACCATTTTCTTAATTGTTTTCAGTTTGTTTTTGTAGGTCTTTTCCTTCTCTTGTGTTTCCTTCCTAGAGAAGTTCCTTTAGCATTTGTTGTAAAGCTGGTTTGGTGGTGCTGAATGCTGTTATCTTTTCCTTGTCTGTAAACATTTTAATTTCTGCATCAAATCTGAATGAGGTCCTTGCTGGGTAGAGTAATCTTGTTTGTAGATTTTTTCTTTTCATCACTTTAAATATGTCCTGCCACTCCCTTCAGGCTTGCAGAGTTTCTGCTGAAAGATCACCTGTTAACCTTATGGTGATTCTCTTGTATGTTATTTGTTGCTCTTCCCTTGCTGCTTTTAATACTTTTTCTTTGTATTTATTTTTTAATAGTTTGATTAATATGCGTCTCTATGTGTTTCTCTTTGGGTTTATCCTGTATGGGGCTCTCTGTGCTTTCTGGACTTGATTGACTATTTCCTTTCCCATGTTAGGGAAGTTTTCAACTATAATCTCTTCCAATATTTTTTCAGACCCTTTCTTTTTCTCTTCTTCTTCTGGGACCCCTGTAATTCGGATGTTGGTGCGTTTAATGTTGTACCAGATGTCTCTGAGACTGTCCTCAATTCTTTTTTTTCTTTTTTCTGCTCCCTGGCAGTTTTTTCCACCATTTTATCTTCCAGCTCACATATCTGTAACTTTGTTATTGATTCCTTCTAGTGTATTTATAATTTCAGTAATTGTGTTCATCATTGTTTGTTTGCTCTTTAGTTTTTCTAGATCCGTGTTAAGTGTTTCTTGTCTTTTCTCCATTCTGTTTTTGAGATTTTGGATCATCTTTACTGTCATTACTCTGAATTCTTTTTCAGGTAGGTTAGCTATTTCGTCTTCATTTATTTGGTCTTGTAGGTTTTTACCTGCTTCTTCGTCTGTAACATATTTTTTTGTCGTTTCTTTCTTTTTTTTGGATGGGTGGTGCTGTATTCCTGTCTTACTGGTTGTTTGCCCTGAGATGTCCAGTACTGGAGTTTGCAGGCAGTTGGATAAAGCTGGGTCTTGGTGCTGAGATGAGGACCTCTGGGAGGCCTCACTCCGATTGATAGTCCCTGGGGTCTGAGCTTCTCTGTTAGTGCAGCGGTTTGGACTCGGAGCTCCTACCACAGGAGCTCGGACCTGATCTGCAGCCTAGGAATCAAGATCCTGCAAGCTTTGTGGCATGGTAAAAAAAAGAAAGAAAGAAAGAAGAAAAGGAGCAGTACAGTATCAAAGAATAAAAAACAAAATTGAATTAGAAAGATAAAAATTATATTAGGAAAAACAAAACTATAATTGAAACAACTGCAACAAGGTAAAATAACACAACAGAAAAAAAGAAAAAAAGCGGGGGGAGGGCAGGGAACAAGCCAAAAAGAACAATAACAAAGTATAAAGAATAAAATAAAATTAGAAAAATAAGAGGTTTATCAGGAAAAATAAAAATATAATAGAACAACAATGAATCAACAAGGTAAAACAGAACCCCAATCCAAAAGAGGAAAAAAGAAAAAAATGCACCTTGGCTATGGGGGCAGAGTGTAAGCTGGGGTGAAACAGGTAGGGGTGCGAGTTAGGGTGGGGTGGGACCTAGGCAGGTGGGGGGTGACATTTGAGCATGGGGTGGAGCGTAGGTGGTGATGTTCAGGCATTGGGCGGGGCCTCTGCTTAGGACCTGCGTGGAAGGGAAGAGGTAGCATGTCGAAAGAAGGGCCTCTGGAGTGTGGAGTTCTGGAGTTTGGAGGTAGGGCCCTGAGTGAGGGTGTGGGGGTGGGGTTTAGGCCAAGTGTTGGAGGGTGTCTCTGAGTGCAGAGCTGGGGCCCTGGGTGGGGGGGGGGGTGTGGGGACGGGGCTTGGTTTCTGCGAGGCAGGAGGGAGGCTCTGAGGGCAGAGGATTAAGCCTGGGAGCCCAACAAGCTCCCCGGTGCCTAAGTGGACAGGGAAAGCACTGGCCCCATTCCCTTCCATTCTTTTGTGCCTCTCCCCCACTGTCTCCCCCAGGGTCTCCCCCCGCCTGTGGACCCCTAACCGTGGGTGGGTCCACTGGGTGTAGGAACTCCTCCTCTCCCTAGCCACCCCTCAGGGGTGCTGTCCCTTAGGTCCGGCCTTTACTTTTGCTCCCCCTTCCCTCTCTCCCACTTCCTCAGGACCTGTGTGGCTGGAGGGGGCCTCGGTAGGTAGAGGATCAGGCCTGGGATCTGAACAGGTTCCTGGGGGCCCAAGTGGGCAGGGGAAACCTGGCCACGCTCCCTTTTGATCCTCTGCCCTCCCAGGTGTTCCCCAATTTCCCCCTTTGGACGTGGGATTCCTTCCCCTCCCCCACCTGCCCCTTAGGGGTACCAGTTCCGTCCCACCTCCGCTTCTACCCCCCCTTCACTCCCCCCACATCCCACATCCTACCCAGTTGCTGGGGGTTCCTGCCATCCCCTTAGGTGTCCGTTGTCCCCCACCGGTGCCTGCTAGGTGCCCTAGTTGTGCGGAGACGCGAATTCCCTGTCCTCCTAGTACGCTATCTTGACCCCACCCCTGTAACTAGCTTTTTTGCTTATTTAGCATGTCTTCAAGATTCATCCATGTTGTAGCATATATCAGTACTTCATTTCTTTTTATTGCCAAATACTACTTCAATGTTCAGATACAGTGTTTTTTATCTGTTCATCAGCTGATGGACATTTGAATTGTTTACACTTTTTGGTTATTAAGAATAATGCTGCTGTGAACATTTCACGTACAGGTTTTCGTTTGGAGGTATGTTTTCATTCCTCTTGATGCCTACCTCAGAGTAGAATTGTTGAATCGTATGGTAACTCCCTGTTTAACATTTTGAGGAACTGTCAGACCCCCCACAAAGCAGCTGCACCATTTTACATTCCCACCAGCAATGTATTGTTTATGAAATTTAAAGTTAAATATTTCTGCAGCTCTATATCCAGTTAAATAGGCATGTATTGAGTACATGCCCAATATATGTGAGGTACTGTATTATGTACTAAGTGGTAAGAAAATTGTAAACTAAATGTAAGCAATAGGGACTTCCTTGGTGGTCCAGTGGTAGAGAATCCACCTCCCAATGCATGGGATGTGGGTTCGATCCCTGGTCGGGGAACTAAGATCCCACGTGCTGTGGGGCAACTAAGCCCGAGCGCCTCAACGAGAGAGCGTGTGTGCTGCAAACTACGGAGCCCACAGTGCTCTGGAGCCCGTGCACCACAACTAGAGAGAAAACCCACACACCACAACTAGAGAGAAGCCCAAGCCCACACGCCACAACGCAAGATCCGCGTGCCTCAAGGAGGATCCTGCATGCTGCAGCTAAGACCTGACACAGCCAAATAAATAAATAAATGAATAAATAAGTAAATTAAATTAATTAAATAAAAATAAATGTAAGCGAAAATTGTAAGCAGTACAGTGACATTCACATATACGGAAACTTTGTATAATTTAATTGTTATATAAACAAAGTGCTGTGGAACAGAAGGGAGTGATTAGTTCTGAGTATTGAAAATTTGGAAAAAACTGAGAAGTCAGCCTTGAATGTTTCAAATCACCTTTTGTATTAAGAATTTTTAATAACATGAACAGACATATTAGGTGAAAAAATTATTTCAAATTATATATATAGTATAATCTCAACTATATTATAAAAGTAGAAAAGGTAGGACACATACTAAATTATTAATGGTAATTATAGGTGGAATTATAGATGAGTTTTTCTCCTGTAGCCTTCTCATTTCTACCAGAAGCATTATTATACTTTTGTATTCTGAAAAAAATGTATTAAAAATAATAAAAGCTAAATTATTAAGAGACTAAAGTTCATTGCATCTTATCATAGAGAAATTATCTATGGTTTAAAAAAAGGTATAATACTTTATAATTACCTGGTTTCTTTTTTTTTAAGTTTCATGCAGAAATTTATTTTGATCACGACTTACAAAGTTATGTCCTTGTGGATCAAGGCAGTCAAAATGGTACAATTGTAAATGGAAAACAGATTCTTCAAGTGAGTATATACTTATTAATTAAATACTTGCACATTATTTTAAAAAACTGAAATGAAACTTTTTATCCCTCAGGGCCATAGTTATTATACATATCATTTAGTTCAGATTGGTATTCATCCAAATGTGTTAACATGGAAGGGAATTCTTAGAAAGGGCTAAAAAATGTATACAGTAAGTGGATACTTAACTGTTGAGTTTTGACTTCTAATTATGTACCTGTGCCTTATTTTTGGAAATAAATGCATTTTAAAGCTATTCAGAGTAAATGTTCTTATAGCAACTTTAGGGGCCATCGTGTGTGTGTGTGTGTGTGTGTGTGTGTGTGTGTGTGTGTGTGTGTGTGTTTAAACTGTTAAAGGAAATGTTGTTAAACTGTAAACTCCTTGAAGGCAAGGGCTATGTCTATTTAGTTAACTCTCCTATCCCAACATGTAACAAAGTGCTTTAGCACATAATAAGATAATATATGGAAGGGAGGGAGGGAGGTCTTAGTCTATAAGAATCAAAAATGAGATAAAACTGAATTATCAAGAGAGGACAGAAAAAGGGAAATATGATGCACCTATCTCCTTAACACTTCATCTTTTTGATTGTGAGTTTTCATTTTGGTAGTAGACTGTTTGAAGTTTGAGTTGGGTATTTCTGTGATAGGATTGGGCATGGAGATGGGGAGATCAGTGGATTTTGATAATATAAAAATTAGAGGGCTTCCCCGGTGGCGCAGTGGTTAAGAATCTGCCTGCCAATGCACGGCACATGGCTTCGAGCCCTGGTCCTGGAAGATCCCACATGCCGCGGAGCAACTAAACCTGCGAGCCACAACTACTGAGCCCATGTGCCACAACTAGTGAAGCCCATGTGCTTGGAGCTTGTGCTCTGCAATAAGAGAAGCCACTGCAGTGAGAAGCCCGCGCACCACAACGAAGAGTAGCCCCTGCTTGCTGCAACTAGAGAAAGCCCACGCCTGGCAACAAAGACCCAATGCAGCCAAAAATAAATAATAATAAATAAAATAAATATTAAAAAAAAATTAGAAGTTGCTCGGTTCAGCTGTCATCTTCTCAACTAGTAGAATATTATGCATCACCTTCAAGTTTTGTGGAAATGTGTGTGCATATGTCTATCTCATTGAGAACAATCTCAATTTTTATTTTTATAATCAGACATTACAGTAGACATAAAATAAATAAAATAACCATGTGTAACTCTCTTGGGTTTGGCTTTGTAATTTTTTTCTCCTTTAGCCCAAAACTAAATGTGACCCTTACATACTTGAGCATGGAGATGAAGTGAAAATTGGAGAGACTGTGTTGTCCTTTCACATTCACCCTGGCAGTGATACCTGTGATGGCTGTGAACCAGGGCAGGTTAGAGCTCACCTTCGTCTTGATAAGAAAGATGAACCTTTTGGTATGTGAAACATACTGTTTATGGGCATGGTAGCTTTCTAATTCACTGCATGTTCTGAAAAAGTATCAGTACCAGCTTCATATCTAATTGATATAATACTCTATTGAGATACATTTGTATTTAAGTGAATATTATCAAATGAGCCTAAGAAATGACATGTATTTGAAATTTGAGACCTAGACTAGTAGATTATGATTGTAGTTGGTTTTTCTGTGTAGTAATTTGTACTATTACAGCATTAGGTTACTTTATGACCAGGAATGATAATCATTAGCTCTGTTTTTGCTAATCCAGTCTATAGGCTTTTGAAGCAGCACTGCAGTGGTAGCTAAATGTACTTCAAAGGAGTAATTGTGACATAAATAGAGATTGGTTTCCCTTTAACATCTGTTTACTGATATAAAAAGTCATCCACAGTTAAACTCTGATGTAAAATAGTAACATAGAAAATAATAGGCCAAGGTATTAAGATTTATTTGTTGATATATTTGCTTTCCTACTTACAGTTTGTTTGATATATTATCTGTGTATATACCATTACTTTGTATAATAAATAATATTGTAAAATGTTACTATCTTGTTTAAAACCCACTCATCTAAGGCTTTAAAAATTGAAAGATCCTTTTAACTAGTAAGTAATTTTTTTCACATCGTTTGTTTCCTTTAAATACCAACTATACACGTCATTATGTATTTTTTGTTTTCTCATACTACCTTATGAAAATGAGTATGGCACGTTACATAGTAACGTGAATCTTGGGTTCTGTTATTTTTCTTTTGCACAAGCTTATGTTCCTTTGGAAAACTCACAATATTTCTGCATTTGGATTTCTATTACAGTAACCATATTGAAAAATTAAGATGTGCAGTGTTTCTTTCAGTATCTAAAACATTCCTATACTCTTTCGAGTTTTGGTTTACTTTCCAAGTAGATTTAATTACCAAAATGCTGAAGGGACATCATCACAACCTAAGATCCTTTTATATTAATTTATTTGAACTTTTTATTAATCTGCAGATGGGATACTAGTACTATTAGTTTTTCATTATTAAATAAACAGTATTATATCATATTTAGTGTTTTTTTTTTTCTTTAAACCAAACTCAATTTTTCCTTTTAGTTGGTCCAACTCTAAGTAAGGAGGAAAAAGAGCTGGAAAGGAGAAAAGAATTAAAGAAAATACGAGTAAAATATGGTTTGCAGGTAAGGGAGTTAAATATTGTTACATGTGTTAAACTGTGCATCTGGTTTTGTATAAAACTGCCTGTAGATAAGCATAGTCCATTTTTATATATAAAAAGAGAGCTATTTAGAATGATTCTGAGATTTATGTAGTTCCTGTTAGTTTTTTACTGTTTACCTCAACAACTGTTGAGGTTGGAGTAGGAAAGTGATGATAATACCCTATATTGGAATAACCATTTCTGGTTTTTAAAAAACTTGCATTAAAATGATACCCTCGAAAAACACGGTTGGAGGACTAATACTGCCTGATTTCAAGACTTATTATAAACTACAGCAATAAAAACAGTATAGTACTGGCAAAAAGATAAATATGTTGATGGAACAGAATAATGAGTCCAGAAATAGACCCATATAGATACATAGATACATAGATAAATGTGTATATGTGTGTGCGTGTGTGTGTGTGTATGATTTTCAACAAAGGCATGAAGGCAGTTTGGTGGAAAGAGGATGGTCTTTTTTCAACAGTCAGTGCTGGAACAATTAGATAGCCATATACAACAACAATAACCTTGATCCCCACCTCATAACATATAAAAATGAACTCAAAATGGACTATACATATAAATTTAAACTTCTAGAAGCAAACCTTAAAAAAAAAGTCAAAGATTTTTTAAGGTATCTAACACTAAAAGCACTATCCATAAAAGCACAAATTGTACTTCCTCCAAAACTTCTGTTCTTCCAAAGACACGATTAAGAGAATGAAAAGGTAAGCCACAGACTGGGAAAAATATTCGCAAATCATATATCTGATAAAAGTCATGTATCTTATACCTAGAGTATATAAAGAACTCTGAAAACTCAATAAGGGAAAACAACTTAATTTAAAAATAAGCAAAAGATTTGAATAGACACTTCACCAAAGCAGGTGGCAAATACACACATGAAAAGATGTTCAGTATTATTAGTCATTGGGGAATTGCAATTTAAAACCAATTAAAAAGACTGACCATACTAAGTGTTGGTGGGCATGTGGAGGAACAGGAACTCGCATACACTGCTGGTGAAAATATAAATGGTGTGATTGCTTTGGAGAAGAGTTTAGTACTTTGTCAAAAAGTTAAATGTACACCTACTGTATTATTCACCATTCTACTTCAAAGTATTTCATTTCTATCCAAGAGAAATGAAAGCATATGTTCATACAAAAACTAGTGAGCAAATGGTCACAGCAGCTTTTTTTCTAAAAGCCAAAAACTGGAAAAAACTCATCTGTCCATCATTAATGGATAAACAAACTATGTTAAATCTATATGGTCAAACACTCTAGCAATAAAAAAACATAAGCTATTGATACAGATTACAACATGGATGAATCTCAAAATGATTGTGCTGAGTGAAAGAGCCAGACAAAAAGAGTACAGTTGACCGTTGAAAAACCCAGGGATTAAGTGTGCTGACTCTCACCTTGGTTGAAAAATCTGCATATAGCTGGTACTCAGCCCTCTATGTCCACAGTTCCTGTATACCTGGGCTTCTGCACCCACAGATTCAACCAATTGCAGATCGTGTAATACTGTAGTATTTAGTGCTGAAAAAAAATCTATGTATAAGTGGATCCACGAAGTTCAAACCCATGTTGTTCAAAGATCAACTCAACATGCTATATACTTCGTTTCTATAAAATTCTAGGAAAGCAAACCTAATGTATCATGGCAGAAAGATCAGTGGTTGCCTGGCTACAGGAGAAGATGCACAGGGAGAGGGGCTGGAGGGATAGATTACAAAGAAGGACGAGGATACTTTTGTGGGAGATGAATATGTTTATTATCTTAATTGTGATGGTTTCATAAGTGTATACAAATCTCAAAAGTAACTGTACACTTTATGTGTAATTTATTGTATGTTAATTATACCTCAGTAAGGCAGTTTAAAAAAATTACCATTTAATCCTATAAGTAGACTAGAAAACTAATTAATATTGCCATTTTACATTAGAGAAACTAGAGCTGGTCACCTACCTACTAAACAACAGAGCTAGATATAGGATCTAGGTCTTAAGTGTATTTGTCCAGTGTTTTTTACACTTTATGAACAAGTCAGAAAAGATGCTGCCAAAATAACATTTTTATGCAGAATTGTATTTTTTGTTACTGTTGTACTAAGGGAGAGAAATCATAATAGAAAAAAATGTTAAGAGGTTAATTTGGGAGGAAAATAGAAGATATATAAGGAGAGATTAAAATGTTTTTTCAAAAATTTTAGCTTAATTTCTACATCATTTTCTGGGGGGAATACCCATTAGGGTTGGTGGTCTGTATTTTTCTGTTTTGAAAGCAAAATTAAGTAACAACTTCTGTGGTACTTTCCTTGCATTGCTCTAGCAATCTGTAGCATCTTTTTGTATGAATGTTGTACTTTTTATGTAAAGATTAGCAAATAGTAACAAAGGGGAAGAGGAGCCTTTGAAACCCCAAGCTGAATTGCCTGTCTCTTCTGTGCCACTGCCATATCTTGTGTATACCTTAATTGTCGAACCAGTCGTACTGTAACATGCTGAAGACTGTGTGTGTCTGCACTTTAGGATTATAAATTTCTTTGCATTCTGTCACCTAGCATAGGGCATAACTTACTCTTTACTTAGAAAATATTTGTGGAGTGACTGATTAATCATGTAATGAAGCTGTATTGAAGCAAAAAGCTATTATTATTGCCAGGGTAAAAGAGCATTTATTTCCTTTTATCTATTTTTTAAACACTTTCTACATTTTTCCCTTCTAAGGAACAGTATCAAAATATTTTAGGTCCTTTGGAACTTTCAGTTCCTTAGAGAAAAGGAGAAGTAGATTTTTTTCCCCAGCCCCAGGGGTTCTCCATATTTTTTTGAATACTGGTAGTTCATATGAGAATATGAGTACACAGCATTGATTCAAAATATACTATATTTTCACTATATTAAAGGGGATAGAATAGATATATTCAATAATGTAATTGTCTTAATTTGTATATCTTAATTTATATCATGGCTTATTTAATGGAGACCACATTGAACCATATTTGCTAAGCAAGGCAAATATACAGACATTATATTTTTATTTATTAGTTTTGTTTTCCTCAATGAATATTTCATGTTTATGAAGAATACAGACTACGAAGATGAAAAGGCTTTGAAGAATCCAAAATATAAAGATAGAGCTGGAAAACGTAGGGAGCAGATTGGAAGTGAAGGAACTTTCCAAAGAGATGATGCTCCTGCATCTGTTCATTCGTAAGTATTAAATTTTAATTGCTTGAAACAATCTTTGTACCATAATCAGATTCATAGGGTGATGTGATTTATAGGGCTATATAATCTGATAGGTAGCCTTTTAAAGGAATAATATAGATCAAGATGGAAACTCTACATCTGTTTACATTTTCCTCTAATATTGGTATTGCGTTATTCCCTAGAAAATTACTGATCATATATGTAAGTATACATACAGATTTATCACATACAAACTTAAACACACATATATATGCATAGCTAACATTGTAGCCACACAATTGAGTGACCATACTTTTATATATTAGATATTTAGGAGGCTGGGCTAGTAAGAAATTGGTATGGACTGATACTTTTTTAATAGTTATTTCAGAACTCAACTGCTTCTGTTCTTGACCCTGAAATACTATTTTTCTTACTGTTTTTTTTTTGCGGGGGGTGCTGCGTCGCGTCTTAGCTGTGGCACGCGGGATCTTAGTTGTGACACGTGGGATCTTTCTTGCGGGGCGCGGGCTTCTTTCTAGTTGTGGCGCCTGGGCTTAGTTGCCCCGTAGCATGTGGGATCTTAGTTCCCCGACCAGGGATGGAACCCACATCCCCTGCATTGGAAGGCGGATTCTTAACCACTGGACCACCAGGGGAGTCCCTTACTTTTTTTTTTTTTTTTTTTTTTACGGTACGCGGGCCTCTCGTTGTGGCCTCTCCCTTTGCGGAGCACAGGCTCCGGACACGCAGGCTCAGTGGCCATGGCTCATGGGCCCAGCCGCTCCGCAGCATGTGGGATCTTCCTGGACCGGGGCACGAACCCGTGTCCCCTGCATCGGCAGGTGGACTCTCAACCACTGCGCCACCAGGGAAGCCCCCTTACTTATTTTTGATTCAGTTCGTTTCTCTTGGTAAACTAGCATTGATAAACATGAAAAATGTAATTTTGAAGCCTACAAAATGATTATATTTCTGCATTTAATCATATATTAGCTACATTTTGTTTCTCAGAATATAAATTCTAGGTTTAGTTAACATTTAAATCTTTCATGTAGAACTAACAATTAGTTACTAAATTTTGACTTATTATCATTTTATTGATTCTAAGATATACTACTTGGATAGAATTTTACAGTTACATGTGACAGCAGTTTTTTCTTAATGGTACATAGACTAACAGTGCATCTTAGAGTTTATGGAGTCACATTTTATGAGGTATAGCATTTTAAATTAGATATGCTAAGCAACATGACAAATATATTTTAAGGTTTAATATTTTTGAAATAATTGCTGGAGAATATGAAGATTGCATTACAGTTAAATTAGAAGATAGAAATGAAAAATGAAATCCATTGGTCTGACATTGCTTGGGTTATTGTTATTGAAGAGCTAATTTACATATTCTGTAGAACTGAAAAGACAATGTGATAGAACGTAAAATTAAAATACCCTTAAATTAGCAGACCATAAAATCATAAAACAAAATGCAAATAGTTAATGAGAGGTTTAGTTTCGTTTTAACTTTTTTTATTGATGTTAAATTCACAAATGTAAGTATCAATATCAGTGATACATCATAAGATTAACACATTGCAGAATACATGTCCTGGTCAAGAAATAGAAAATTATCAGTAACCGCAGAAACCTACCCTCCTAGTGTCCCCTCTTAATCCCTATTCCTCTCTCCTCCCCAAAGGTAACTATTCTACTGACTTCACCAGCATCAGATTAATTTCACGTATTTTTTAACTTTAAATAAATGGAATAATTTAGTATTTATTTTGTGTCTATATTCTTTTTGTTCAGCATTACTTTGTTATGTTCGGTACGTTTTATATTATATTGCCATATAATATTCTCTTGTATGAATATGCCACAGTTTACCCACTTTACCACTGATGGACATCTGGATTGTTTCTGATTTGTGGTTATTGTTAGATTTGACTGCAAAACATTCCCTTTTCTGTTAAATAGTATATGTAGGAGTAGAATTTGTGTATCTTCAACTTTATTAGGTAATGCCCAGTAGTTTCTAAAGGAGTCGTACCAGTTATTTTTAATTCATGAATTTATTATAAATGTGACTTAAATGGTCTTTTAGAAGTCAACTCTCATCTTACTTTTCTCTAAAGTGAAATTACTGATAGCAATAAAGGTCGGAAGATGTTGGAAAAGATGGGTTGGAAAAAAGGAGAGGGCCTAGGGAAGGACGGTGGAGGAATGAAAACTCCGGTAAGACTTGAGATTTCTTTCATTCTTTATTCTTGTAATGGATATATTTACTGTACTTACTATATGCCAGGTGTTGCCTTAAGTGCTAGGAGTATTGTAGCAAGCAAAAAGAGACATAATTACTACCTTTATGGCAATCACAGTTACCAAATATATGTGTTTATGATGTGTTTTGTTTTGTTTTTAAAGTTCTTAGGAAGGCTCTTAGAGTTTTTTCCTTCATCAGACTAGGATAGTGAATGTTATTTCCTGAGCCAGAAGTTCTTCTGTGTCTTTCAGTTATTTTTAATGACTTCTTCACTGTGCCTTGTCCTAACATGCAAGAGCAATCACAGTGTTACTTTACGAACAGGCAGACTCTGTACTAGCTGGAGAATCTGTTTTAGGTTCAAGATTCAGAGCATGTAACAAGCAATAGAAAGAATCATGTCTGGAAAACAATACAGTGGTTTAATTCTATAGTCCCATGGTTCATCAGAGGTTCAGATCCTCTTTCACAAAAACCTTACAAAGTAGTAATATGATCAAAGAACTTTCTTGATAATTAGTTGGTACCTGAAGAAATAATGGGTGCATCAGTGTGAGTTTAATGTAAATTTTCTCATTTCATTGAGGTACAGTGGGATGAACATGGGTTTAGTAGTCAGGTTAGAATATGTGTTCTATTACTAGCTGTGTGACTTAGGGCAAGTTTGGATTTCAGTTTTCATATGTAAAAATGGGGATAATGAGAACTCTTTCAGGGATGTCTGAACATAAAGCCCCTAGGATGGTGCCTGAAATATATTAGGCACTCAGTAACTGGTGGCTTGTAATGGTTCTCAAAATAATGCGAAGTCCTCCCCTCCTTTTATGAAAATAAACAAGTTCTCTTTTTATGACTCTTAATGTTTAACTTACCTGTTCACTTACTTAGGTGAGGCTTGGACTGTAGGTTTAAATACATCCATTGCTTTTACTTCTCATTAGAGTAGATGACAGGTTGATTCTGCAGCATCTCAGTGAAATTTGGTGATTGCTGTTTAAGGAGCATTCTGTTTTCTGTAGAGTCATCTGTACTTATTGACAAGCAAGACAATGTATAATCATGTATTTATTCCTGTATGTATTTGATGCATTTGACAGTTTTTTTTTATGCATCAATCTTCTCTAATTCAAAGAATTATAGTTAAAGTACCAAATTGGATATAGCAGATTTCAGTGTGTTTAGATACTACAGTAAGTTCTCTTCTTAACTTTTGGTAACAGATCCAGCTTCAACTTCGGCGAGCACATGCAGGCTTGGGGACAGGCAAGCCATCTTCAATTGAAGATGTCCACCTTCTCCAAAACAAGAGCAAAAAGAACTGGGAGAAAGCACGAGAGAGGTTTGCTGAAAACTTCCCGGAAACTAAATCTCAGAAAGATACACCAGGGACTGTGCCTTGGGTCAAAGGGACTGTAGAGTGAAGGTCAGTCATAGAACACAAAAGCTTTTTTATAGAATTTGGAAACTCTTGTTTAATTGCAGAAATTTTCTCTCCAAAAGAGTCAGTGGCATGAGGGAACCGTGTCACAATTTACCCGCTCTTGATTCAGAAATGTGTAATAAAGTGTGGTTTGCAGTTTTGGTTTTTTTCCTTTTTTTCGGTATGTGGTCCTCTCACTGTTGTGGCCTCTCCCGTTGCAGAGCACAGGCTCTGGATGTGCAGGCTCAGCGGCCATGGCTCACAGGCCCAGCCGCTCCGCCGCATGTGGGACCCTCCCAGACCGGGGCACGAACCCGTGTCCCCTGCATTGGCAGGCAGACTCTTAACCACTGCGCCACCAGGGAAGCCCTGGTTTGCAGTTTTTAAAAAACATTTTTAAAAACTAATAAATAGTGACTGAATCAAGTTATGCTATGAGTGGACTAAAGTTCACAGGGCACAGATGAGCTTATCAAGCTTTGTTACTTTATTTTGTCATTTGCAAGACCCATATAAGCAACTAGCCATATAAGCAAAATTCATGTAACCACTAACTTAAATGTACATTTGTCCTTGTCTCCTTATATTCTCCATTATTGTACGATGCATAACAAAAGAAACATCGAAAGTTTATAAAAACAATTCTGACTATATACATCCTTGTTTATGCCCTTTAGGACCTAGGTAGAAAATGTTGAGAACACATGGGTAGTGGTGTATAAATGTTATTATATTTGAAATAACCCAAGTAATATTATTGAAGAACTAATGAACTGCTGACATGTTGTAGAAAATCAGTCTCATTGTTTTCTTCTGTGAAGAATCTGTTGATTTGTACTATATATTAAGCATTTACCTTTGGTTTGTTTCATAGCTGAAATATTTAGATATGAACAGTTGAGTACAGTATTGAAATATTCAGTGTGCTGGCATTTGTAGTTTTGATAAGTCCCATTGCTGGCAATGGAGTTGTGCCAGAAAAATCTGATTTCTACTGCAGAAGGGTTACCTAGCCAAGGCCTCAAACTCAAGATACTTTTTGAAAACGTCTTCAAATGCAATAAAAAACATTATAACGTCAAAAAGAATGATTCATTGAACCAATAATTTAAACATACTGGTCTGCTTTGAACTCATGACCAGCCAGAATTTTCCTCTGTAAATTGGCAGCACAGTAATGAAAGGATGCCCTCAGATTTTCAGAGACTGCAGTGCAGCTTTCTGAGTGCAGGTGTCACCGCTCTGCCCGTTAACACTGTTCTTTTCCTTTCTGTTCAACTTTTCTCTCAGGTTTTTGCTGGGAAATCAATGCTGGAACTGATCTTTTCTCATAATGAATATAAGCTATATAGCTCCTTCATCTACTATAAAGAAATGTCTTCAAGATATAGAAATAGGAAAGGAAAATTCTGGAAAAAAGTATGCAGTGGGGAAGATAATTCAGAAAGAAAGCTACCTGTTGGAGTTTCTAGTCTTAATGTACAGGGTACTTAGGAAGAAAGGGCGGTGTGGAAAGAAAAATAAATATATTACTAAAGATGAGACATATGACCAAACAATTGTCAAGTTATTAAAGGCCTAAGATGGGAAAAACAGAGGTCCTATAATTCTAAAACTCTAGATTAAGTATTTTTCTGTATCCTTTTTGGCCACCTACATACCCTAACACATACACATATATGTACATTAGACTTGGAGGCACTAGGAGTGTCCTGCATTATTTTCTCTAAAGTAGAAAAATTACTCATCTAAATGTGGTTCTGGTGCCGGTGCCCTACATATAGGTAACAGTATAGGACCCTCAGAGTAAACTTGCTTCTGGTAGATCTCAACTCATTGGGTTAGTATACAACTGTCTATGTAATATTTCCCATTTTTATTACTAGATTGTGGAAAACTTTTTCATTGTTTTCTTTTGTTAAGAAAATGGAAACTTGAAAATGGTGATAAAAATTGAAATATATGTGATATTTGCTTTATTAAAACCCTTTGCAGATCTAAAGTCTCAGGGCTATACTATACTGGTTAAAGCACTGAATAATGAAAATGTCTGGTTCTGTTTCTACCTGTGAAATGAGAATATTTAACTCACATGTTTGTCTTGAATAGAAAATGGGAAAATGTATGTAAAAGCACTTTGTAAATTGTAAAAGTAGTACAGATGTGAGCTTCTGTTTGTTTAGAAGCATAAATATGGATTATGTACAATTTGAATTACACATAAAGTTGTTTTGCGTCTAATATTTAAAACTATAGTTTATTCATGCAGTATAAATTTATTAACTTAATAGCCTTTAAGTGTTTAAGTGGAGCTACAAGTTGCTGAATTTTGAGAAATCTAACATATTTTGCCAGAACATGAGAAGCTGGCAAAATTGAGAACAGAAGAAACCATCACCATTACAGTAAAATAACAGAAATTGTTTTCTAGAATTAAATAGCCAGGAAGCACTTTTTCTCAGAAAGGGGGGGATTTTTTTGTGTCTGTTTTTAAAAGTTTTTACTTCTGATGTTTCACTTACTCTAGTTGTGAACTTATGAAAAGTTATGGTTCACCCAATTCAAACACCTTCCAACTTTTCATGTAAAAGATTATTTCTTAATTTGGCACATTTTAAAGGGGCAGGCAAAAGAAATAGAAATTTCCAACAAGGAGAAATTGTATACAAAGGCCTTCCTTAACGAGTTGCAGGAAAGAGGGGTGTGCTTGGCAGGGAGCCAGAAAGGCGTTTCTAGACCTAGCATCTAAAGGTGTTCTCAAGAACAGCTGAAAGTATTTCCCCATTGTGTTGTTCTAAGTGTGCTTCTTATTTTTGTAGGGCATCACTTATATCTCTGCCTTGAAGCTTTGATCTAAAACATTTCCTTTTACTTTTTCAGGCTTTAAAGTGGAAATACATTTGGATTCTTTAAAATGAGTCACTGTTTACGTGTGTGTCTGTGTATCAGGGCCCAGGCTTTCTCTTTGCCTTTCTGCTTTACTCTTCTTAGTGCTGGCTTATGGCATTGTGTTGCAAAATGACTTTTGGAACCCCAGTCATCATAGTCATGTCCAAAACAGAAGAAAGGGGAAAGAACAGTCAGTATTCCTGTTAGTTCTCTTTTATCAGGAAAGCAAAAGCTTACTCAGAAACTCTCACAACAGACTTCTACTTAGGGTTATTAGCCAGAGCCTGATAACATTACTGCCCATAGCTGCAAGGGAAGTTGAAAAGGTAGGCCAACAGGATGGTCTCACTTGCCTTAAGCCAATCATGAACTATCACCTAGGGCAGAACATGTTGCTTGTTGGAACAAAATCAGGTTCAGTGAGCAAGGCAGAGGGGGACAATGGCTACTGAATGGGCAGGTAACTGTCTGCCAGATAACCCAGCTATCCATTAGTGGTGACTTGGGGTGTTGGTTAAATTGTGATGCAGGCCTACTACGTAATACTTTGTAGCCATTCAGACGAGTAAGATAGAACTGTCTATACCATGATAGAGAAGAATATTCTTACTACATTGCTGATTTAAAAAAGCAGATTGGGGCTTCCCTGGTGGTGCAGTGGTTAAGAATCTGCCTGCCAATACAGGGGTCACGGGTTCAAGCCCTGGTCTGGGAAGATCCCACATGCCGCGGAGCAACTAAGCCCGTGTGCCACAACTACTGAGCCTGCGTGCCACATCTACTGAAGCCTGCGTGCCTAGAGCCCGTGCTCCGCAACAAGAGAAGCCACCGCAGTGAGAAGCCCAAGGAGTGAGCAGATTTTTGCTTTTTATCATTTCTATATTTGAACTTTAAAGCAGTAAAAGTGTGTAGTTAACTATGTGTATTCATAGACATTTATAATAAGTAGAAATACAACACCAGGAAGAGTGGAAAGGCATTCAGGGCTCAAGCCCAGGTATCTTCCTCACACTCATATGCCCAATTTCATTTACCAGCTATACTCCCGTGGCTTCCAGGTTGTCTTAGCAGGACACATATCCAACTCAAAGTCACCTTAAATGTAGCTTATCTAAGACTGAACCCAGAGTCTTCTCCAAACCCTGTCTCTTCCAGTTTACTCTTAGCTAGCAGCACCATCTGCCCAGTTATGCAAGCCGAAACCTAGGAGTCGGTCTCTATTTCACTACCATACCCTCTCTCCTCTTTCCCCTGACTTCCAATATAGTGAATCAGTTCACTGTCACTACTCGCCTGGATTATTCTACTGGCTTCCTAACTGGTCTTCCTGCAGCCACTCCTTCCCTCTAGTCCGTCCTCCACACTGCAGACACAGCGTCTTCAAAACTCCTATTTCATCATCTCCTGTTTAAATTGTCCTCATGGCTTTCCATTACTCTGAGGACAGAAACAAAATCCTAGCCCATAAGTCCCCACCTGGTCTAACCACTGCCAGCCTTTCCCGTCCTGTCTCGTATTACCCTCCCACTCGTTCTCTGGGCTCCAGCACTCTGGCCTTTTTTTCAGTTCCTCAGACATGCCATATCCTCTCTCATCCCAGGGCTGCCTATATTTTGTTATGTCTGGAATGCTCTTCCTCTACCCTTTTACCTAATTAACTCTGACATATTCTTTAGATCTCTGCTAATTGATTCTTCTTCAGGGATGGCTCCCTTGTCTCTCTAATTGTCTTTGGTACATGTTCTTGAAAATCCATATTTGTTTCATTTAGACTACTTATTTGGGTTCACAGCTAAATAGTGTGATTTGTATATTTGTCCGTGTAAGCAAGATTTTGTTTTTTCTTGCAACTGCGTTCCTGGCGCCTAGCACCATACACTTACATGCATAGAAGAGGAAGGGCAAGATGGGTTTGGGGAACCACAAGTGGCTTGATATGGATGGAGTTTTATGTGACTGAGGAAATGGAAGGAACTGAAGCTACAAGAGGATGTAAAGCAATGGCTTTCGAGCCATTTTGACCATGATCCACATTAAGAAATACAATTTATATCACAGCTCAGAATGTGAGGGTGTGTGTGTGCGTATATAACAGGTTTTATATACCAATACTTAGCCATTAGTTCATGTAATGCACTTTTATTTTTGTTTTCCAAATCAGATTCCAGCCAGTAAAGTGATTTCATAATTCACTAATGGGCTGTGCCCTACAGTTAGAAAAAGACTCATCTAAACTTGGTTTTCAAACTGTTTGACAGAACCTGTGGCATTGCCTTAGGAGCTACAGGCGTAGGGGTGTGTGTGTGTGTGTGTGTGTGTGTGTGTGAGTGATAGGGGTGGGAAGGGGTTGGGATGCCAAACTGGTGACTCCAGTTCTCATGCCATTAACAGAATAGGTCTACATTGATCTGGTTTACAATTCAAGATTCCAAATAGATTTCAAATGAAGAAAGAGTTTCACTGATTAAAGAAGAGGAGGTTGGGGTATGGAGGAGAACTGAGCCACTTATGTACAGTTGCTCTCACATAATGTGTTAAGAAATTTGGTTCTTATCTCTTTGCAAATGAGGCATTTCTGAAGGATTTTAAGCCCGGAAGGGTCCTCATTAGATTGCTTTATAGCAAAATAACTGGCTGATTGAAGAGAGGCAGAGTGGAGGCTAGCAGACCTCCTTGAGGGCTTGTTCTATCAAATATTTATTATTGAGCATGCAGCAGGGGCTGGGCAGACCTGTGAAGGCAGAGAACTTGTTTGTCTTAGTCACTGCTGGGTCTTCGGTACCTGCCACAGGATTGGATGCTTAGGAGGTGTTCATTAAGCATTTGTTAATAGGGTGGATGGAACACACATTTGTGGTATGTTAGGTACTGTTCTAAGTAAGCACTTAACATATATTATCTTCTTTGTTTCTGCCAGTATTTTATGAATTAGAAAGCTGAGACTTAGGTGTTTATTTTGCTCAAGGCCAAAAAGTCTGTGTGACAGAGTGGTAGAGCTGGGGTTTAAGTTTTTATTCTTTTCATCCCAGTGGGATGGTTAAGAGCACTGGCTGAAGAGTCTGACTGACCTGGGTTCAAATCACAGCTCCACCACTCCTCAGCCGAGTGACATTTAAAAATTTATTTAAACCTCTAGCTTAATGTCTTCATGGGGTTGTTGGGAGGTTTAAATGAGAGAAGGCCTGTGTGGCACTGAGCACCGTGCCCAGTGCATAATAAGCCCTCAGATATTAGTGACTGTTAGTGTTATTATGCTGTGCGATCAATACCAAGGGCGCGGGACTTCCTGGTGGCGCAGTGGTTAAGAATCCGCCTGCCAGTATAGAGGACGCAGGTTCGAGCCCTGGTCCGGGGAGATTCCACATGCCACGGAGCAACTAAGCCTGTGTGCCACAACTACTGAGCCTGAGCTCTAGAGCCCACGAGCCACAACTACTGAGCCCACGCACCACCGCTACTGAAGCCTGTGTGCCTAGAGCCTGTGCTCCGCAACAAGAGAAGCCACCACAATGAAGAGTAGCCCTCGCTCACCGCAACTAGAGAAAGCCTGTGCACAGCAACGAAGACCCAACGCAGCCAAAGATAAATAAATTTATTAAAAAGAAAAAATAAATACCAAGGGCACGGTTGGGAATAGACTCCTGGAGCAGAGATGGTGGTTATTAGTAGAAGTCAGGGAGGATGACGGTTGAGGCGCGTAAGTGGATGGGTCGACTTCATTCCCTGAGGTGATGATACGTGGACAAGACTGCATCAGGAGCTGGGTTTCTTAATGAATATTGGAGAATGAACAGGAGACCGGTAGATGATAGACGGTGAGAAAGGGTAGAAGGTATCATGGGTGACCCTTTGAGGTCATCCTCAAAGAAGGGGTGGATTTTGCATGACTTAGGAAATGAAGCCATTGGAGAAAATGATAGGGAGGTCTTGCAGGTCACCCTGGCTCTCAGTACCCTGTGGGAGCAGGGAAGCTACAGGGAGAACTCGAACAACTAGATTTCAGATACTTTTATATAAGAATAAAAGTTCAGCAGCAATGCATTCCTTCAGCAGGTGGCCTTAATATAGGCCAGGCACTATTCTCGGCACATGGGATACAGCAGTAAACAAATTGGGCAAGACTTGCTGCAGTCTTGGAGCTTACATTTATTTTTAGATACTATTTGGTAGAATGCAAAGGCCAAGTAGTCACATGAGGGTCTTGATAGTTTCAAAAAAAGTATTAATCCAAAATGGTTTCTGTTCACTTCAAAGTTTTTTCAAAAGCCGAAGTTCTTGGGGTGGAGGGGAAGGGGCAATTTGTTGTTGTTTTTAATGCCTTCAGATCTGTCTCTAAATCAGACCTTTTTAGGGAAATCTTATAAACTCTGCCTTCAAAATATTTTAGTCATGTTTTTAAGGGTTTTGGATATGTAGACAGCAGTAGAACCTTACTGAGGCTGCAGCCCCTCATTTGATTATGTATCTCCTCTAATTACCTGAAATAATAGTAACTCTGCCTGCTCAGACCCTGGGGTTTTGTGGTTCTAAGTCTGAACAATAGAGCACTGAAGTACCAAGAAAAAAAAGCAACATTTATCAGGTTGTTAGAAATTGGAGTTGATGGAAAACATTTAAATCAAAAAGTCCCTGGAGGATGAAGAGCAGACACACTTGGGGAAGCTAATGTGATGGAGGCAAACAATGTTCCGTGTCTGCTGAGTAAGAATGACTTTCAGAAATTTTTCCAGCTGAAAGCTAGCTTTCCTCATCTCTGTTAAAATGCCCAGAAATTTCCTCATCTACGTTTCATTGCCCAGAAAGCAAGACAGGGAAAAGTTGGTGGAATATTATTAAATATATTTAAACACGTGACAGTGTGTTACTTAGCTTCCAATTACTAACAGACTTCTGCCAGCTCATTCATCTGCTCATTACTTACCTTGACCAAAGGCCCAGGAGAATATATACTGAAATAATGACGCTTTCATTAGCATTTATTGCTTTTCCTTAAAGCCTTCATTTTAATACTATGAAATCAGATTTTAGAGAATGTCATAATTAAGATTTTCATAAAGAGAAACATCTAGTACTATTTAAATATGTAGTGACTCCCAGGGCTATCTGAATTCATTCACATCATAAACCCACTCAAATGGGCTTTAATTTCTACTACAACTGTGCTCTCTTTACTTAGCCTTAATGTACAACACCTTCAAGGCCAGTTTATGAACCACACACACACAGAATTATCAGTGCTTTATTATAATCACACCTTATTAACAAGAAATGTTAATCTGGTTATATTCACCAGACTGGGCTCTGAGTAACTGGCAGCTCTTTTCAAAAATCAACTTTTCCTGGTAAGATGAATATTTGCCAACCTTAGGGTGTTTTAAAGAATGTGCCAGAAATTCCAAGAGCTACTCTAAAAGAGGAGTTCCAGAAGTGTTTTAAGCATGGAAGCATTTTTGGAAGAACTGTATAGCCTTCAAAGGTGACAACTTTGAAGGCAGAAGTGCTTAAATGGGTAGGTTTTGGTATATTTACTTGTACGATTGGTCAGATTCCTTTGTAGTCACCAGTCACATTGAGTTTGACTGGATTAGCTTATTTGGCAAATCAGGTATGCAATTTATGTTTTGATAGAAAAATAGTTCCATCATGAGGGAAAATGACTTGGCTTATGTGCCTCTCCTCTCGGGAATCGTCCCAGGGTGCTCTTTCTGAAGTCCTTTGGATTGGTTTTGACCTCCCATTCAGATAAGTAAGAGGAAAAAAAGAAGTCATGGTTATTGAGTTTAAACTATGTCAGAATTTGCCTAAATAGTAATCACTATAACAACTCTGTAAGGTATGTCTTCTCTCTATATTTTAGTGATGAAGAAACTGGATTTCAGAGAGATTGAGCTGGTTGCCAAGGTGACAGCTAACGTAGGTGGTTGGGAGCTTAGATGTTATTTTCCTTTTATTTTTTTATGTTTCAGCATTTTCACTAATCATAACATTTGAGTGCGCTTTTTTTTTTTTTGAAAGCTTAGAGTTTAATTCACATCTGACTCCAAAGGCTCTATCAACTTCTCGCGCACACACCCCCAGCCTTCCTAGTCAGCCAGATCCTACTCAGTGCCACAAATTTGTAAATGTTCTCAGAACTCTGGAGGCCTCTGATTTCCCCCCAGAGGGCATTCTTCATCGTCACCTTCTAGATATCTTTCTCAGAAAAGTCTATGAGGACTCCCTGCACTGGGCAGAGAGGCTGAGTAAAATATTAATACAAGAGGGAAAGATTAGGACCCCCAGTAAAGTGTTGATTCCTGAGGAATAGGGGGTCCCCATCAGGCATGTGCCTTTCTAAACCCCCACCCCCACCCCCCAGACCTGGGTCAGGCAGTATAATGCTGTGGTGGGTAGATAATGTCTGTCACCTCCCCGCCTTCCCCAAATGTCTATACCCTAATCCCTGGAAACGCAGTGTTACCTGGCAGGGGAGAATTAAGGTTGCAGATGATATTAGGCTGCTGACCAACTGAACTTAAGGAGAGGGTCCTTTAAATGTGGACAAGGGAGGCAGAGTGATGCCCCGTGAGAAAGACCGGTCCTTGCTGGCCTTGAAGAGGAAGGGGCCACAAGCCAAGGAATGTGGGCAGCCTCTAGAAGCTGGAAAAGGCAAAAAACCAGATTCTCTCCTAGAGCCTCTAGAAAAGAACACAGCCCTGCAAACACTTTGAGATGCATTTCAAGGCTTCTGACCTGCAGAACTATAAGATAATAAAATCTATGTTGTCTTTAGCCACTAAGTTTGTGGTAATTTGTTACAGCAGCAATAGGAAACTAATAAAGGCCAACCTTGCTTCCTCTGGGAAAGCTGCCTTGCTTACCCTCAGCACCAGAGCTCGTGGGTGGGAAGTAGCCAACGTTGACCCAAGTGTCAGCAAACACTCAAGCCATGATACAGAGGTCCTGGCACTGGTAAAGAGGTGAGCCAGAAGAGAGTTGTGGAAGGAGGTCCAACTCTTTGGTCCCAAGTCTGACTGGGAACCACGGATTGAGGTCCAGCCTCCACTCTGCTACTTATTAAGCTGTGTGGCCTTTACAGGGCATTTCACCTTGTTGAAACGTGGAGCCTCACAGTAAAGCATGGATGATTATACCTGTCCTGCCAGCAGGCTGTTGTGAAGACAAAAAGTATGGTATAGGAGAGCACGCTTATTACCACTGCACACATTTTCAGTTCTAGGTGTGAATCCCGTAGAGTTAGTACCTCAGTTCTGTAGAAGTGTGATATACTATTATCATTTTTAATAAACACACATGTGACTTTCAACATTTTCTTCTAAATCTGCAATTAACAAGAAAATCTAAACAGAACAACTGATTCACTCAAAGATTGATGTTTCACAGTATTTTATGTAATCAGCATGTTAGAGCTAAAGGGGACCTTAAGGATCACCTCATCCATCTTCCAGACAAAGGAGCAGATTCAAGTTGTAGAAAGGTAAGAAGATCAAACCTTTAGAAATAGAATTCCCTAATGAGTCCATGGCAGCAAAACAAAACAGCAGCTCAGTTTTTATGAATCCCCTCTAAGACATTAAGACATGGACAGCCACTTAAAGTAGAAATTCAGCCCAGACCAAGCCAAGCCCTTCCCTTGTCCAGCCTCCAAGGATGAAAACTTAGGTGCATAAAGGGCCCTAGCTCTTTCAGCCTTGGTTGTCATTACGCTTCTTTGCCCACACCCCCTCCTTCCTGACAAATTTCAACCTAAAGAAGTGATTGATCACTTTACATCATGGCAGGAGTTCAGGAGTCAGGTTTAGGGCATTCTGCATCCCAATTCCAGCCATCCACCTCACCACTGCGTGCATTGCCCTCAAAGGCAGTGCTGGCTGGTGCTATTAGCAAGCCTAGTCACATAAATCAGGGAAGCTCTGCCAATATATGCAAGGCATGTCACCATCACCCACTAGCAATGACAACTCTAATTGTGAGCAGACTGTGCCACAGCCAGAGAGGCTGATGCAATCCCCGGAACCCACCTCTGCACTTTCAGATCCCAGCTCTTAGCTGACAGGATGCCAGCTTAGCCAGTTGGTCCTGATAGCCCTTGTGCTTTGCCAGGTGAGCCAGCAGAAGCCCTCAAGACCAAAGAGGCAGAATATCTGATGAGGCTGGAGTCAGGTGAGCCATCATAGCCACTAAGAGTGGACGAGCCACTCAGGCTCATTTTTCTCCTCTGTCAAATGATGGAGTTGGACTGGACAAGGGCTGCATTTCCTTCTAGGCTTCTCTGGAATTGAAGATTATCTCGGTTCTTGTGTTGGAAGTTTTGTTTATCTTAAATAAGGAAGCTGAATGCTGGTAGTAAGGATTTTCCATTTGCAAGAGGTAAGTAACTTTATTTTTAATTATAAAGGTAATTTATGCTTGATATAGAAAAGTTATAGCAATGCAGAAGTGTAAAAAGTGTATAACTCCCACAACCAGTGGTAAGTCATCAGTCAGGCTAATTGCTTTCCCCATCCCCTGAACAGGCTACTGGTGCTCCCATTAGCCATCTATTTTGAAGGAGAGGTTAAGATTCTGAAAGTCAATCTTTGCTTATTTTAGTGGTTCTAACAATTGGTGAAACTGAAGAGTGACATTTGTAGAAGTTTTTTTTTTTCTTCCAAAAAGTCCAGATTCAAATCTTATAACCCAACTTATAAATCCACATGAAGTTAAATTTCAATACTTAAAAGAAAAATCATACTATTATTAGAGTAATACAAAAATTGCAAGAGACAAAAGAATAAAATACATTAAAATGTTAATAGCAGTCTAAGGTGACAGGACTTCGGGGGATTGTTTTCAGCTTTTCTTCGTAGAGTGGGGCATTGCATTTTTATTAATTGTGTAGTAAAGAAAATAATTTTAAGAAAAGTGTTCCTGATAATGACATACTAGGTGATTGGATTCAAACCAAACAGCCCAATAACTGACACTTATTAAATCTTTATTGACTAAACAGCTTTTTAAAATTTACTGCTGCTTCCTTTTGGGCTATTTTTTTGTTAGGAATTCTACTTAGAGGATTAAAGATAAATGAATAATTATATTAATAATTTGAGAAGACTTGTGAAAATCTTAAAGACATTGAGTTCAATGCCTCAAATACTTATTGAGCAGCTGTTACAGGCAAGTCACTGTGGGAGCAGAAGGATGAGTGAACTCCATCCTTACTCCCAAGGGCTCAGGCAAGGGAGGTAAGACAGGAACCCACAGAGCCACACGCTAGATGGCCTTTCTAAGGGTTTTGAGATACAAAATGCTGAGAGTCCAGAGAAGTAAAGAATCATCTCTGAATGATGAGGAATCCAGGAAAGCTTCATGTAGGCAGTCGAATTTGAGCTAGGTCTTAGAATGGGCAGGATTTTTCATACTTAGAAACTGAAGGGGCTTTTTTAAGTGGAGGAAAGGCAAACAGGCACAGAGGTGCCAAGCACCAGGGCATGTCAGAAGAACGAGGAGTCCAGTTTGGCCAAAGCACACAGCATGTGTAAGGGAAGGGACAGATAAGACTGGTACAGGGGTCGAGGAGACTTGAACGTCAAGCCACAAAGCTAGAGCTTGTAGATGATGGGTGATCTTGGGGGCCCTTTGAGCAGGCAATGTGATACAATCAATGTCAGCTTAGGACAGTTCCTTTGGCCAAGTAGGGGACAGTGTGGGAAGACAAGGATGGGAAGATGAATCCCAGATGAATGATAAATGGGGCCTGAGCTGAGCAGGTGGCATCAGAAGGAAGACAGCTGTGATACTTTGTAGATACAGACTCAATAGATCAGGGGCCTAGGATTCAGTGAGACTGGTGCTCAAATCCCACTCTGCCGCTTCATTACTTAGTTACCCTGAGCCTGTCTCTTCTCCTCTACAAAATGGGTGTAAGAGTAATTATATCATGGGGTTGCTGCATAGTAGGCAGAGGCAGTTATTCTTGTGAAGCATTTTAGCACAGCTCTGGCATGGTGAGTGCTCAGTACATGTTAATGTCACTGATGGTACTACCTGGAGTTGGAGTTAGGAAGGAAACAGGTGTCAGCTCCGGTGACTGAGTAACAAGGCCGACAGTACAGCAGCTGGAAGCATGGCATCCGCAGGTAGAGACTGTATTTGGAACCCGACTCAACTACTTACCAGCTTTAATCTCATACAAGCCACTTAACCCCTCTCTGTTTCCTTAGCTGTAAAATGGGCATAGTATTAATACCCGCCCCCCAAGGAGCTGCTGTGGAAATAAAGTGAGATAATACATGTAAATGTACCTGATACATTTTAAGAGCCCAGTAGTTATTAGTTATTGGGTCAGGGGTGGAGATGCAGAGTTGAATAGAATTACCCCTACCATCTCCTGTGGCAAGATATGCAAGTAGAGGTGGAGACATGCTGCAGGGGACTGGCCATGAAGGACAGACCCGGAAGAACTCTAAAGGCTGGAGGTAGTCAGGAGTCGCTGGCACAGAGGTGATTATTGTACCTCTACGGGTACATGAACCAAGATTGGGTACATAAATTGGCCTAAGGAAACAATCAGATAAATCCAGAATACAGGACGTCTATAAGACATACATAAGATGGCCGGGACTTTTCAAAAAGTAAATGTCATGGAAAAAAAATAGTAAGGGGGCTGTTCTAGACTAAAAGAGACTAGGGTTATAATCAAAAGTAATGTGTGAATCTTAACTGGGCCCTGTTTTTTAGAAAAGAGAAAAAGACACTCTTGGGACAGTTAGGGAATTTCAATTAAGGAATCTGTCTTAGAGGCTATTGGGATAAACATGCTGGAATACCTTAGGGATGAAATGCCATGCATGTTTGGGGTGGAGGGAAGAAAAATAAATATGGCAAAAACGTTAACAACTGTTTAGGTGGAGGGTATATGTGGGTATTCATTGTACTAGCTTTTCAACTTTTTCTGGATGCTTGAACATTTTCAAATTCTCAGAAAAATGAGGAAAAAAGAGACCTGAAGAAAAACTGTTTGGAAATCAGTCTACATCAGGAAAAGGAATTCTCTGGAGGAAAAGCAAGTTCCATCTACCAAAGGAAAAATTTCAAGAAGGGAGAGATTAAGCAAAATGAAGGCTGAAAATAAATCATCATATTCAGCCATTGTGAGACTGTAGCGGCTTCTTAAGAGTCCAGTGTAGCCTGAAAAGCTGACCACGAGTGAAGGAGTAAGGAGTGGGGAGGAAATATAAGCAGCAAGGACTGCTCGACAGTCCTTGCTTAGGGGGTGCTCAGTTGGGAGCATCCAGGCTGGGGGAGTCTTTCTTTTCAGTCCAAGGAAGACTGGGGCATTGCTAAAGAGGAAGACTCTGAAGAAAGGGAGGGAATGAGACAGAGGAAAAGAGGTAACGTTGTGGAGGAAGGGCCCAGGAAAGGTGGAAGAGGAATGGATGAAAACATGAGAGGAGGAGGTGGCCTCAGATGGGAGGGTGCCTTCCCCTTGGCCCAGGAGTGAGGACTGTGAAGATGTGGGGGCAGAAGCTCCCTTCCTAATAACGAGGGATGGGGTCATGTCTTGCTACTAGGCGGCAGGTGTGAGGCAGTTAAGTGGGGAAACAGCACAGCTGCCACTGGCTCTGAAACGGAAAAAATGAGGGCGGAGGTAAGATAGGGTGATTGGTACTGCCGGGCAAGATGGGGAGGGGAGCAAAAAGAGGGCTTCTCCAGGACTGCCTTCCTAAGGCACTAGAAATGACAGGGTAATGAGCAGTCTTGGAAACTCTCCCGTTCAGAAATTGGCGCTGGGCAAAGACTACTCATCAATGATTTACTCATTAGGAAATGAGGAAAACTTTTTTTGGGTAAAAATGCTTTATCATTTCCATGCACCCTCTACCCTGGGTTGCCCTGGCTGGCGTACAGCCACCTGGTGTGATAGTCTTTGGTGTGTAAGGAAGCTCCTGTCCTTTCAAAGTCACCAGGCACAATATGGCCATGGCTCCAGGTGATCTAGGTTCACAGGGCTGTTGGAGCTCTCATTCCAAAGGCAGTCAGAGGAAAACCACCCCCTGCGCGGATGCCACTAAACGCCACCAGCATTGGAGGCCGCTGGAGCTTGCGCTCCCAGGCACCCCGGAGGACCACGGAGTGATTTTTGGTTCTGCCTGGCCTCCGAAGTGCTTCTCAAGACCCCACATTTGGCGATTTCGATTCGGCAGAGCGGCAACGGACCTGAGATCTCGCTCCCAGGTGAGGCTGAAGACGCCGGTCCGCGGGCCACACTTTTTGAGTAGGGCTGGCCGGGGGTGGGTGGGTGGGAGCGGCTAAAACCTACAGGAAGACCTTCGTGATGACGTAGCCGTCCCTGGGGTCCCCCTCGGGTTCCTCTTTGAGCGGAGCGTGCAGCAGGGCCGAGCCCAAGGCCAAGGCGCTCTCCCGGCGGCTCACTTCCCGCAGCCGCGCCTGCAGCGCCTCCCTCTCGGCCTGCAGCTCCCGGCGCGCCTGGGCCGCCGCGCGCTCCTCCTCCTGCAGCGCCCGCCGCCTGCGCTCCAGGGCGCGCTCGCCCTGCTCCACGGCCGCCTCGCGCCGCGCCAGCTCGCGCTCCCGCAGGCTGCCGCGCACTGCCAGCGCGCCCATCTGCTCCAGCAGGCGCGCCCAGTCGCCCTCGGCGGCCGCGGCGGGGCCGGGGGCAGCGGGCGGCGAGCGGCGGGCGGTGCTCTCCGCCAGCTCCCGCCGGTGCGCGCTCCTCAAGTGCTTCCACAGCGCAGCGGTGCCCGCGTGCCAGCCCGGGCCGCGGCCCACCTGCTCCCCGCACAGCCGGCAGGTGGCCCAGGGGCCCGACGCGTGGCCAGGGCGCGCCGGCGCCAGGTGGAAGTACCCCCAGGCCTCGGAGTACGGCGCCCCCAGGCGGCCTGCAGCCGCGTCCGGCCCGCCCGTCTCTTCCATGGTCACGGCCGGCTCGTCGCTCCTCATTCTCTAGGCAGCGCCTGCACCGAGGGACACAGGGTAAGACGACCACAAAATTACATGTGCACACGGACACACGCTCCAACACACAACTTCTAGGACGAGAGTTAGCCTGTCAAGAAACCATGCCTCCCTCTCACTACTGATAAAAATCCTGCGGTTAGTTTGGGTAGATGCTTGCGTTTCTTTTTCAGTAGGTATTAACCGTTGATTCTTCGTGGGGGGGAAAGGTAGAAAATGCCTAGCCCTTCTTTCCTTAACCAGGAATTTTCTTCGAAATTTATTGGATTCCCTGGCTCACAAGTACTAAGACTAAAATTGGGAAGCCAAGCTTCTCATAAGAATAAGCTAAATAAGTGCTGTATGTATATGTTAGTTTTAACTAGTCTCCTTTACGCTCTTTAAAAAAAAACGAGCAAGGCTCCCTTTTGAATTCTTCTCGCAGTGTTGCACAAGAAAGGAGTGGGGGAAAAAAGTTTCAGGAATGAAAATTTTGTTTCTTGGACTTTAAGGGTGACAGTGCTAGGACTGAGCAGCTTTTCAAAAAGCTTTCAAGGAGACAACTTTTTTCAAGGTAAAAATATCTTTGTTTTTGTGATTTTAAAAACGATGTGCTTATGAGAAACAAGAACTGCTAAGAATCATTAAAATGTTTAAAAAATACGCACATTTAGAAAACAGCAATATACAAAGCAGTTTTCTAAACTTTTACCTTCAAATCAGGCGGTGGGCTGTCTCTATCATTGCCTCAGGGTTTCTAGCCAGCCCAGGTTCTCAGGTGGAAACACTGCAGTGTGGCTTCTGAGTTCTCAAGAACCATCAGCAGTGCTAGGAGTAAATTCAGAGGACAGGCGGTGGAGTAAAAGAAATTCAATTAAACAGCCCTGAAAGTAGATACTAGAAATCCTGGATGGTGCCATGTCCCTCTGGTGTTCATTCTGCCGACCCTCTCATAGGTGCTCCAGTCATAAAAAAAATAAAATTAGTTTTCTATATTGCTTATCCCAACTAAATGGCCCGCAGTCTATATTTGCCAGACAAAAAGCTTGGTGGATTCTCTTAATTAAGGAAGAAAAATAGAAGTAATAGCTGTTTGCTTTGTCCAACAAATACCTGTAGTTAAAGGGATCCAAATACAACACAGTGCCTATCACTGCCAGGTCTTTTCTATTAAGAAAACATTTCCCACTGTTATAACCTATCAAATGAGGGGGGAGATAGAAAAGGTGAATTTTCTTCTTTAAAAAATAACTTCACTGGGCTTCCCTGGTGGCGCAGTGGTTGAGAGTCTGCCTGCCAATGCAGGGGACACGGGTTCATGCCCTGGTCCGGGAAGATCCCACATGCCGCGGAGCGGCTGGGCCCGTGAGCCATGGCCGCTGAGCCTGCGCGTCCGGAGCCTGTGCTCTGCAACGGGAGAGGCCACAACAGTGTGAGGCCCGCGTACCGCAAACAAAACAAAACAAAACAAAACTTCACAAAGGGTCAAATGTGTGATTCTAGACAAATTTGCTTTGAAAGTTTAAAAATAATAATAGAATATATGACAGACTTGGAGCTCTCCTGAGAACTTATTTCATCGGGAAAATTCAGGCCGAGGTGGGAGAATAATGGACAATGAGATAGCCAGTGCCCGCTCCTACTGTCAGGTTTTGAACCAGCAGCAGTGGAGATGATGAAGTTCCAGAATCTCTTTTATTAAAGGCAACTAGGGATGACTGAAGACAAAGATGAAAACAGGAAAAATATGTTGCTTTAATAATAGTATTTAGTGAACCTTTTAATTCAGTTGCTAATAGTCTTGTTACAGATGCGTTACACTTTTCTAAACCTCATTTGTTTTTTTCCCACCAAGCAAGTCCACTGAGATCAGGCAGGACATTTAACATATCTCTTGAATTAAAAAAAAAAAAGAATGAATTTACCAGAATCATCCAAAAAAATAATAAGTACCAGGCCTCTTCTAACAAAAGAAATAGCTATTTACGTATCTTCTGATATGAGGCATTGGTTTGAATATGGTTACCCATGATAATTAGTATAAAAGGTCATTAGAAATTAAAGGCTAGATTTCCCCCAAGAGATTTACTAAATCAATAAAGTCCCCAAAGCCAGAGTGGTGGGATGAGGAGGGAAGTTACAGACCCCCTTCAAGGATAACTTTTTTGCGGTTAGCAAACATTGTGTTTAGTAAACAGAACCAGATTTTAGTCTTAGAGATGTTTTTTGTTATCCAGCTTTACTTAAAATTTTTTTCTACATTTTTTTTCTTTTTTTTAGAATTCCATTCCTTCTAAATTAGAATCTTACCTTTCCAGAGTGTGCCCTTTTTTTAAATTACTAGACATACACGAAAGTGGAGAGAATAGTAGTATTATGAGTGCCTATATTTACTTTATAAATTAAAAGAGATTTAATTTCTTCAAAATCTGGGATGCCCAGAGGAGTGCCACATACAGGAATGGCATCTGTTCTAAGACTTAAGGTGGAAAACAGGGATGAGAAGCACTGATCACTGATTTTGATGTCTTAATCCTTTAGACTTAGTGGAGCCCTCATCTGAGCCAGGGACAAGCAGCACCACAAGTGTTGGCCAGCAGAGTGCTGCCCCTCTGAGGGCGGCAGAGGGACCTCCTATGCCCTGGCAAGCCTTCACTCTCGGAGGTCTTAACCGGTGGAAGACAGCATGGTTCAGAACTGCCTCACCTTCTCAGCCCTCCGACCACAGCTACATTCTGGCTCAAAAGAGTCTTCTGTTCAGACTCAGTCTCTAAAGAGTGACCAGCAGTAACTGTGGCCACAAGTCGTTCCTAGCAGAGCCTTCCTAGGTCTGCTAAGCAATCCCTGAGCTCATTTCAACCATCCCTACAGTGCAGAGGGAGAGAAGCTTGGCTTGGAAGTCAGCTTGGCTTGGGAGAGAAGTCTTAGAATCTTTAGCCACGACCCTAATATACAAAGAGCTCTTACAAACTGAGAAGAAAAAGACAAGCAAGCCAATTGAAAAATGGGCAAGAAATATGAGTAGGCAAATGACCCAAGAGCAAAATCAGATGGCCAGGAAATTTGTGAAAAGATGCACACCACTTATATTCAGGGAAGTGCTATTAAAGTAACAATAAGGTCTCATGTTAGATCCATCACACTAACAAAAATGAAGAGGTCTGTCAGCCAAAGTTGGAAGGGGGGGGCAGAGAAAAGGGTATGCTCATGCATTCCTAGTGGAGATGTGAAGGCTTTTAGGAAAAGCAATCTGCAATTTCTGTTAATTAAAAATAGATATAATTGGGGATCCAACTCCTGGGAATCTGTTCTGTAGAAGTAAAAGTACCAATATGTAAAGTAAAATGTATTAGGATGTTTATCATAGTATTATTTAGAATGGCAAAAAACTGGAATCAAGAGAATGGCTACCAGCAGGAAAATGGCTGGGTAAATAATGTGTAGTCACCTCAGGGAATATTATGCTGCCATTAAAAAGGATGGATTGGAGCTCTGTCAGGGGGATGTCTGGAGGAACTGTTTAGGGAGAAAAGCAAGATGCATAAAGGTGTGTATAATATGATCTCACTCTTATTAAATAATTAGATCTGTATAGGATATACAGATTAATGATTTTTTATAAATATGAAGAAAAATGAGATACACTATGGGTTGAGGGGGTTGCAGCTGATGTGAAAGGAGAAGGGGAAGAGGTAAAGACAAAAGGAAAAGAAAAAGGGTGCTGAGAAAGCATGTACGTGATCATGTGTATACATTTAGGTAGAGTATATATATGGCAGGGTCTATACATAAATAAAAAGTAATTTTATAAAACAATCCTCAAGCATGTGAGCTCAGGCAGGCCTAGGCAGCCTTAACTCTGGAGACTGGAGGGAACAGTCCCATGGGGCATAGTGCACTGCTATCTGGCCCTGGAGGGATCCCAATGTGTGAGCTTGCTCAGTGTGGGTGGTTCCTGCCTGAGCAGGTCCCTGCCTGAGCAGAAGGAGATTCTATATCGACGTAAGATGGAGGATGCCATGGGAGGGCAGCACACCTCACTCATCTCCCCGGCATAGGGCCTGCATAGGGCAGGCACTCAGGGGACACTGCATTAAATGAAATGAGTCCAACTTTACGTTTCTTAGCCCCAGCTCACCGGAGTCTCTATCTCCCCATCTGTCAGGAGAAATGATAAGATTAGCTGCCCCTAATAGGTGGCTGAAATCAGATAACGCACGAGATGTCACTGTTGGACTCGCCAGTGCTATATCAATTCAAAGCATGAACAAAAGGAAGCTCCCAGTATTTACTATTCAAACATGCCTACACGAAGTTCTTAGTGGCTAAAAGGGAGTGCTGTTTTTCTCTTTAACATATTCTGTTATTCAATAGAGGAAGTAGTTAAAGTTGGAAGAATTCTCTTGGGGATTTTTAAATACAAAAAGCAAATTAAAAAGAATCATAGCTCCACTTCCCCACCCCCAACCAAATTTATTTCAAGCTTATATTTTAAATAAAATTTTTTGAGGCTAAATAAATGCACTGCTAGCATGAAATTAATTTAACAGTGGAAATTTTTGAGTCCAATTTCAGGGGGAAAAAAGCTGAAAAAAAAAGTAGATTTTAGTTATTTCTTGGAAAGGGAGAGAGTAGTATTAATGGTATGATGCCTCTGAATTCTATGATGAGTTTCATTCCAGTATCCATTATCTGGAAGGGATGATACGAAGTCTAAGCTGCTGGAAGATAAGACATTCATATTAATTACCTCTGCACTTGATGTTCTCTGAAGAAGTTTTATTCTTCTAATAACTTATCAGATTAAAACCCATATTCCTCAATGTGATCTCCCTGAATACCAATATAGAGAATAAAGGAAGAGATCAGAACCTGGATGAATACTTTGTGTAAATATGGGTGTATACATACAATGTATGATTATAACATTGAGAATCATCCTATAAACCACCCACAAAAGTTAGTTTTATTATTTTACACTTGTGCTTGTACACATACAAAATATCAGGCAGGCTAAATGTCAAAGAACTAGGCAGTGTTCTCAGAAAATCACAGAAAGCTCTATTTGTCCTTCCATGGTCAAGTCTAATCGCTTTAGTTGGATTAATCTAGCAGAGTTACAAACAAATATGTGTAGATTGAGCCTGGCTGGATCTTAGGTGAGAAATTCACCCTAATGTCAAATCCACACAGACTTATGTGAAAACACTAAAAACATTTTTATCCACCAGTAACTTTAATCAAAGCAGAATATAATAATTAAAACAAATAATTAGCCTTGACAACTGAGGTATCAAGGAAACTACAGTTCATCTGTTACCTGTCCATCTCTGTTGAAATATTAATTTACTGCCATATATTAATCTATTTATAAACAAATCTAGACAGTTAGAAAAATTAGTCTATAGTCACCAGGCTGAAGGCTTCGTTGAAGTAAAAATGCTTCCAAACTGTAAAGGATGGATACCTCAGGGAATAAAGGGTTAAGTGTGAAAAAACTTGGAAAAATGTTACACATGGGCTGTAAAAAATGTACTGGACCCACAGCTAATGAACTGGTAAATCAGAGATGTTCTCTAAATGTCATAAGCCAAAATTTTAGATACTTCTTCCATTAGCTAAAAGGCTGAGAAACGCTCTCTATTAATGTATTTTTTTTAATGAAAATTGTGAAGCTTCCTCCCTAAGTGGACCTTTATTTCAGGCCTACATTATTTTATTTAATACATGTGTTCCTAAAAAGAAGGGTGTTGATCCATTTTCATCGTGTAAGATGCATTATTTAATGTGAATTAGTGGGATTTAAAGCTGCCCTACTTTGAAGAGCTCTGTAACAAAGATTTTTTAATTAAGAATTACGCGGTATTGGCTCTTGGTCTTTGCATACATTGTTGTATACTTTTCATTGTCAGCTGCCTCAAGCTATTTTTGGCTAAAAAATGTGTATAAATAATTACATTAATGAAAAGTACAGAAAATGATTACCCTAATTATGTCAATTTATTAAGCTATTTCGACAACAGTTTCTGGTAAACACCGCATCTTTGTAGTCTTAGCTAATTAGAAGTTTGGATGGTAGCAGGTACTTTTTTTTTTTTTTCCTTTCAAGGAGGGAAAACTAACTTTGCTTGGTAAACTTCGGGCATTAAGTTAGTGTAAGTGATTATAGCAAACTGCTCCTGTAGGTTCCTGAAGGATCAGAAAATTCCTTTGTTTGAGCACGGTGGGGATCGGGGTCTTTGTTTGAGCATCTGGCTTGCATTCGGTTTCTCCCCGAAGTGGGAAACATTCAGAAAGTCTCAATTAGAGAAAGGGCCGCCAACCACTTGCCCTGTTAAAGGACTGACTGCAATAAGGCAACTTTAATAAAGGGAGAGCACATGACTTTCGATATTCCTGAATAACTTTTTTGAAGGGAGACTGTAGAGCAGGAGCAAAAATGAGGTGCATAAAGAAACTGAACCGGGCGTTACGCAGAATCCCGGGTCCAAACGCATCTTTTACAATAACGGTAATCCCACCACCGCGGAGGGCACGCCCGGCACCCCATGCACTAGCAAGCCTGCGCGTCTGCGTCTGCGGGGCGCTGGCGCTCTGCGATCCCCCGCCAGGCCCCCGGCTGGTCCCAGCTCACTCCGCCGCCCCCAGGCAGCTTCCCGCGATCCCTCACCTGTCCCCCGGGACCCCCCAGTCTCCCGTGGGCACGCGCCGCCGTGAGTCCCGCAGCCCACACTCACCCCATCACCCCCGAAGCGGGAGGTGGGCTGGGTGTCTGGGATCGCCGATCCCCTCCAGGATCCTCGCAGACATTTTGTCCTGTGCGGAAATCTCAGCGCCGCGTCCCCCTTAAAGACACAGCGCTCCATTCATGCGCCTGGAGTGGAAAGGGGGGATGGAAACGTGTGACCCGGTGTTGAAAGGGCTGGAGAGTCACTCCCGAACCGTCCAGGTCCATGAGCAACAGACTTGTGTTTGCCCAGGTTTAAAAAAAAAATGATGCAGTAGTTTAGTGATTTTTAAAAATGGAATTACTGTTTTATATCTTTATAGTAACCTTCCAAGACCTGGATTCCTGGGCTTGAGTCTCTGAGTGTAATTTTCATCCTTTCAGGTTCAAGGTGTGCGATGGCACAAGTCGTTAGAAGAAATCCCCTGAACCAAGGTCTGGACAGATAAAGGTAGGGCTCATTGGTGTTCACTAAAACTTAATAACACTAGCATGGTGTATCAGTCAGCTTTTGGTGGATTATGCTTAGGTAACAAACAACCCCTACAACTCAGTAATTTACAAAAACAAAGATTCATTTCTCAAGCAAATTACATCTGCTGCAGGCAGCTTTGGCTCTACTCCACTGGTTTCCTGGCTTGCAGGCTCCAGGTTGAAAGACCAACTTTTTGGGGACACGCTCACTGTGTGCTGGACGCAAACTTGAGGGAGGAGAAATACTGATTTGTAGTGCTTGCTATTTCCATGATGTAAATACTCCCACCATGGCGGGTTTCAGGCTACAAACAGTTTAACAAGGGGCTTGCCAAGTTTCTGGAAATGTAATAATCAGCTCTTATAAACCACTGGCACATGCTGCTCTTAAAACTGAAAACAGCTGACATTCTGTATCCTTCAGTTCTGCTCACCTCAGTTTTGCTCACATTCTATTGACCAAAGCAAGTAACATGACAGGGCCTATCAGTGGGGCCAGAAAGTATATTCCTCTTATAAGGAAGCCTTGCCAGTCACATGACAATGGGTAGAGATTGTATAATCCTTTTAAATGAAATTGAGTAAATAACTGGTTAGAATAATACAATCCACCTTACATACTTTGGTTTAAGTAATTTCTTTTTGAAAACCTCATTCTTTCTATAAACCAGAGTTTCACAGTCTATTAATGGGGTTTCTCCTTACCATTCCAAGAATGGTTTCAGAAGAAGAAACTGGTTGGATGTCTTCAAAGGGATAGTTTTGTAATGTGAAGGTTAACTATTAGGTTACTACTTTTCTCCCAAAAGATGTCTATACTTATAGCTGAGGACATCTGATTAAAAGTACGTAGTATAAATGGATCATATTAAAGCCATCTCTTATGGTTTAATTCAAAAACAAAATTTTAAAGTTTATTGTACCTGACAGTCCTTTTAACAAGAGGCTTTAACACTTTGAGTGCCTTAAAAATCCATTTAGCCTTAAACTGACCATGTAATGAGACACATGGTATTTTTTAATTCTAGTTAGTGCTATTTGTACCCAAAGCACTATCCTATACCTGAGTAAGAGTCTTAATTCAAGACACCATTCCTGCCCTCAAGAAGATTACACTCCAGTGAAACAGTAAGACAAATGCAACTCCAGGAAGAAAGTGAACAATGTAAGAGGAAACCTTCATGTGCCACACTAAATGGAGAAGAGCTACATCTTCTTGAAAGTGGCAGCATTTAACTAAGACCTAAAAAAGGGTAGACTTTGGACTCCTGGAATTATGTTTATTATGCTCGCAAGATGTGTTTTGGATTTATTTTTAAAGTCCAGAGAAAAGGAGCCTGTCTTTTCTGTGTTTAAGTCAATGCTTAAACTTTCCTATAGTCTGAAATCTTTCTTGTAGTTTTAAATTAAATTTTAAATCAAATTATAAAATATATCTAAAATATCTAATAACTCTTCTCCTTTGCCCCACACTCTTTGTTCAAATTTCAGCAAGAAAAACACTCTTTAATTCTTATTTTGGTGGTAGCAGTTCCCTTAACTTTCATCATGCTGTTAACAATAAATAAATAAGAGGATCTCATTTCTGTCTTCTGCCCTGGAAGTTGGCAAAGCATTAGGACTTACATTTCATTGATAATGCAGAATATTTACTCTCCAGATTCTTGCCAGAGATTATAGCCTTGAAATCTGCTCTCTAATCCTTATCAAAAACCCAGGTTGAGAAAATTACTTATGGAGCTTGCCCCAAAGACATGAAATTATAGAGCTGTGTATGTGGACCACACTCTTTTGGTACAATACATCCTTCCTATATGTGCTTTTGGTCTGTAGTTTTTTCTTGGGTGTTTTTGTCTGGTTTTGGTGTCAGAGTAATACAGCGTTATAAAATGAGAAATATTCCTTCCTCTTTTATTTTTTGGAAGATTTTGTGACTAATTTATATTAATTCTTCTTTAAATGTTTGTTGGGATTCAACAGAGAAGCCATCTGACCTGAGTTTTTCTTTATGGGTAGTGTTTTAGATTACTAATTTGATTTCTTCATTGGTTCTAGGTCTTTTAGATTTCAGTTCCTACTTGAGGCAGTTTTGGTAGTTTGCATCTTTCTAGGAATTTGTCCATTTCATCCAAGTTATCTAATATGTTGGTGTACAGTTGTGCATAGTATTCCTTTTTAATTTCTGTAAGGTTGGTAGTAATGTCTCCTCTTTCACTTCTGGTTCCTATATGTGCTTTTAATGAACTTTCCATTGGGGTCATGCCATCTGCCTTCAGTGAGGTAGTTTGTAGGACATAGCTACATAAAATTCATTATCATGATCAGTATCATAATGTCATCGACTACAGTTGTCCACTGTATCCCGCAGTGTTTCTTCTGTAGGACCCAGAGAGAAGACCATTCTCTGATCTCTCATGTCATGGAAAGCTCTGCATCCCATGAACAAATGGAACCTTTGAATCCTGTGGGCACTGTGGTTCATTTATTGGACTGTTTGCTTATTTCATCTGCTAGGAGGCTGAGTCAAATATGGGATCCCTACGCTATTAGTTTCCTAGGGCTGCTGTAACAGGGTACCACAAACTAAGTGGCTTAAAACAAGAGACATGTATTCTCTTACAGTTCTGGAGGTTAGAAGTCTGAAATCATGGTGCCAGCTGGGCCATCTTCCTCTGAAACCTGTAGGGGAGATTCCTTCCTTGCCTTTCCCTACCTTCTAGTGGTGGCCAGTAATCCCTGGTTTACAGTTTCATCACTCCAATCTCTGCCTTTGTTGTGGCATTCTCCGTGTGTGTGTGTGTCCAATCTTCCCTCTTACAAGGACACCAGGATGGAGCTTGGATTAAGCTCTATCCTAATGACCTCAACTTAACTTGATTATATCTGCCAAAACCCTATTTCCAAATAAGGTCACATTCAGAGGCACCCTGGGTTAGGACTTTAACATATTTTTTTTTTGCAGGGGGGACACAATTCAACTCATAACACTCACCTACCAGTTCCATATGGTAAACTTTTCTATGTGCTAACCTTTTATTTTCCTACCTTTATTTTCCTTTTGTCCCAATTCCCTGAATTACTTAGTTTTTCCTTAATTATATGCATCTTTGGCAGTGTCTGAAGGAAAGAAGGCAGAAAGGAAGTGGGAAAGGTGGGAAGAAAAGGGAAAAGAGAGAAAGGGAAGGAGGAAGAAAAGTTTGCCCCCCAAAATCAGACAGAGTTGCAGGAATGGGGACTAAGGGTGGGGAAGACTGGCCGGAAAAGTGTTTTTGCTGTATGGGCTTTGTCAGAGCCTCAGAATTATTCTTTTGGTGAGGATGAGAGTCGTGATTAGCAGCTGCCTGCAGCTTCGCTCACTTAGAGAAAAGTTGGGTAGTTTGAGGAGCTGAGGATTAGGAAGAGAAGGGTATGATGTAGCTACTTTTAATGCTGACATTAGTAGACACAATATGGATCCAGGTTTTGTGGTGCTTGAAAGCTTATACAGTGTTTTGTTGTTGTTTGTTTTTTTTTTGGTTGTGCCGGGTCTTTGTTGTGGCTCGCCAGCTCCTTATTTGTGGCATGTGAACTCTTAGTTGCAGCATGTGGGATCTAGTTCCCTGACCAGGGATTGAACCCGGGCCCCCTGCATTGGGAGTGCGGAGTCTTAACTACTGCACCACCAGGGAAGTCCCCAGAAAGCTTATATGGTGTTGAGGACCCAGGTATTCTAGCTACCGGGGACATAGACCCATTAAATCATTTATTTAATGTATACAATTTACCCTGGACGACAGCATCCCATCCCTATAAGATACAAATGGCACCTTAGCTGAAACTTTAATAGGCTATTCTAGTGGTCTGTCAGGCTAGCTGCTTCTGGATGTGTATGTTTTACAGGGTCAGCCAAAGCCACTGAATAAACCATTTTCCCTTTCATCTGTTTGTCATCTTAATCCATCACAGGTGAGAATCCTAATCCTAACACCATGGCACACCAAGGGTTCTCATCGCTCCACCTACCACTAGAAATGAGATCCTTGTTACCATCTGATGGGTAAATAATCCAGTTCCAGAATCCCATCTTGAGGTTTGGAGGTTCACAGGTTTTAAGCTTCTGCTTTCTAGCACCACTCTGGTTTTTAGCTTGTGTTCCCTTCAATGCAATAACTAAGACAAAAACTATGACACAAGTAGCTTGAGAGGTAATCACAGGAGGTGGGATAGGGGAGCAGGGAGAGTAATGCACACCAAAATAAAAAGGCTTTATTTTTTTTTAACTCTAAATAATTGTGTGCCTTTCAGACAATGTCTTCATTTTATATTTATAGTCATGATTGTAACAAAAGTTATCCCCACGTGATGAACTGTTTTCAACCCTCACCTTTAGGCTTTCTCAGACCCAACTTCTTCATTTTTGTAACTTTATCGTTTTCTGTCATTTCATGTGTTACTATAGACTTTGTTTATTTTGTTGGTTGGCTTTTGGCTTGGAGACTTAGGAAGTTTTTTAAACTTACCTTTGAAACTTGACATTTTCACTACAATTATATATAAGTGCAAGTCTCTTTTTGTTTGAAACATAGTGAGCTAAGCTTGGGGTTTATCCTGGAGGTAGTTTTAAGCAAGAGAGTTACACAGTAAGATTTCTATTTTAAGTATACCTCTTCGGGGAAGGCTATGGGGCGTGCAGGAAAAAAACAGACTAGAGACAGGTAGACCAATATTGCAATATTGTGGGCCAAAACCAAGATATTTTTAAGATTCAACCAATTCAATATGTAGCAGAAAATAATAAGCAAGAGAATGGGTGGATGACGGAATTGGTACATGTAACTGCAGTGTGGTTTGTGGTTCCATGTCTCCCTGCTGTCTTTTCCTGGCCTTGGTGTGCTTGAGGTGCCTGGGTTGCTGGTCAGAGGGCAGCATCCCTGTGGTACCCACCTCTAGAGAGTAGTGCTCCCCCGGTGACCTCTTCCAGGTCACTGGGATGAGAGGGAGACACTGGTAGCAGAAAAAAATGGCTCTCTTCCTATGGTAATTCTCAGATGGGCCTTAGAAATTGATTTCTATTTCTCAGAACTATTAGGAAGAAATAATAGAAGGACTTATCTCAGAATTTCCACCCCTTTTCAGAATCCATTAATCCACCCTCCTGTATTTTGTTGTGGTTTGCGTACATCCATTCACCATAAACTACTGCATGCCTCCGACTGTGGGTGGCTTGTAGGATCCGGGTAGGACCCGCTGGCTGCCATTTCACATTTTCCTTCTCCCAGGGCTGTAAAATGCCTTGTAAAGACCCACAGTGCACTTTCTGGCTGCTTCCCTTAGCCCCACATTTGCAATTTCTGTCAACATACAGTTGAATGGACACTCGGAATCAAACCTACATGCTGTGGGACATGCTAAGGAATGTTAATGTCTTAAAGTAGGGAATACTGTTTTTTTTAACTGCCACATCTTAAAGGGAAGAAGGGCAGGGGGACAGAAAAGGCAAAGCAGTATGAGTGACAGAAGTGAAGGCCTTCTTGTTCTTACCCACCAGGGTCCCTAGCGGGGGCTTGTGCTTGGAAAGCAGACCTGGCAGGAGGAGCCATGGTAGGTGGGCGGCGCCCCTGCACAGACAGCCTTGTCTGGGTGCGGCTGCGTTGGACACTTGCTCAAAGTGCTGGCGGGGCTGGAGCGTCAGGGGTGGTGTCCATACTGCTTGTTTGAAGGCCTGGTGTGACTGTTAGGGTGAGCATCTGGAGGCTTATCTCCCCAGGGGTCCGTGTCCCCTGCCGTGGTCAAGGTTGATGTGACCTGACCCTGGTGGTCAGACATTCCGCACAAGTTTCAGAAGTTCTTACTAGCTTCTCCTGCCAAAGGAAAAAAGGCAAACTTGCACAAAAGAGCTGGCTTGGCTATTCTCTGGGATAATTAAAAAGAATAACAACAACAACAAAACGGTTTTGATTTTCTTTTGTGTCTTATTCTGCAATAGGAGAAAAGGAAACCATTGTATGTGTGGTTTGTGGATACAAACAGAAGTCTGATTCACAGATCTAGGGTTCCGCATCTTGTCCTCAGAGAAGCCAGGTCATTATGCTGTGGCCCTTCGGCTTTTCCTGGGTCGTCTTGGGATGATCCAGGCTGCCTGGATTTGTGAGTGATTTAATTAATTCAAAACCTCCCTCTCTTCCCAACCACACGTCATTCTCATTTCTCAAGTCACCACTTTTATGAAGACTTCTTAGACTATACCATGTGGAAGTGCATGATACAAACTTGGAGGACAGGGGACATTTAGATGAGAGAGATCCTAGAAGCTAGCCTTTCCTTCACAGGTCACCTGTAATGAACTCAGCGGCAGAAATCAGATCTAATATTTTATACATTCCCCCCATACAGCTCAGCACAGTGCTGGGCAAATAGTAGGTCTCAGTATATACGTGGAGGGATTGAAAATGCAGAACATGTACTATGCCACTTATATGAGGTATTTAGAGTAGTCAGATTCATAAAGACAGAAAGTAGAAGGGTGGGTGCCATGGTCGGGGGGAAGGAGGGGAATGGGGAGTTAGTGTTTCATGGGTACAGAGTTCCAGTTTGGGAAGATGAAACGTTCTGGAGCTGGATGGTGGTGGCTGCACAGCAGTGTGAGTGTACTTACCGCCAGTGACCTGTCCACTTTAAAAGGGTTAAAATAGTAAATTTTATGTATATTTTACCACAATAGAAAGCATATTTTTTTAAAAGGCACATACCGTAGAAATCGGAGGTTCTTCCCTCATTCTACCTTCAGCTGCCGCACCTAGTGCGGGTGTGCAGAATCAACATCTGGGTGTGAATGAAACCTCCAGTTTGATGGGCATGCTGGGCGGGCTTCAGATACTGGGCTCAGCTTCCCACTTGCTAGCCCCATTGTTTTAAAAAAACCAGGATTGTTTGCATCAGGCTTTTAGTCTAGATTTGTCTTTGTAGTTTACGCCTTCACGAGAATGGTTAGGCAGGGGTCCAGATGCCGACCAATGTTACCAGTGTTAGTTTTGCCCTCAGAGTAATGGGAAAAGGCAAGTGACGGTTTGACTGTGGGCATGTTACCTAAGATCTAAAAAACTTGAACCGGTAAAATGGGGATAATAGTCTTAATTTTTCCACTGGGTTGTTATGAGGATTAAATGAGATGAGTTACATGAGATACCCAGGACCTGTCTATAAAGGGCATCAGGGAATTCTTTGATTTTGTGACTTCAGCGTGGCTTTGAGCAGAATCCAGGTGGACTACAGGTCCCCCATAGACCAACAGTGCCTCGTCTAGGACGTGCGATCCCTCTTGTAACAAATCCCTGGAAGGTACCGGCTTGCTGCCTGGAGGAGCAACCGGACCAGAGAGTTAGAGGCCTAAAGGCTCTTTCTTGAAGACTGACTTCCCCGCTCAGCCAGACACTGTGCTTGCAGCTCCTGGGCTCACGTGTCCCCAGTCTTGCTCTCTTTCTTTCGTTTAAATTTAAAAGATCTGGGGCTTCCCTGGTGGCGCAGTGGTTAAGAATCCGCCTGCCAATGCCGGGGACACGGGTTCGATCCCTGGTCCAGGAAGATCCCACGTGTCGTGGAGCAACTAAGCCCATGTGCCACAACTACTGAGCCTGCACTCTAGAGCCTGCAAGCCACAACTACTGAAGCCCATGCACCTAGAGCCCATGCTCTGCAACGAGAAGCCACCACAATGAGAAGCCCATGCACCACAATGAAGAGTAGCCCCCGCTCACCGCAACTAGAGAAAGCCCGTGCACAGCAACGAAGACCCAACGCAACCAAAAATAAATAAATAAAATAAGTAAATTTTAAAAAATAAATTAATTAATTAAAAAGATCTTGGGGGGGCTCCCCTGGTGGCACAGTGGTTGAGAATCCGCCTGCCAATGCAGGGGACACGGGTCCGAGCCCTGGTCTGGGAAGATCTCATATGCCGTGGAGCAACTGGGCCCGTGAGCCACAACTGCTGAGCCTGCACGTCTGGAGCCTGTGCTCTGCAAAAGGAGAGGCCGCGACAGTGAGAGGCCCATGCACCACGATGAAGAGTGGCCCCCGCTTGCCGCAACTAGAGAAAGACCTCACATAGAAACGAAGACCCAACACAGCCAAAAATAAATGAATAAATAAATAAATATTTAAAAAAAAAAAAAGATCTTGGGAAAGGACTCAACGAGACCCAGCCTTGGCTGGCCGTCTCACCTGCTTGGTCAGGTGAGACCAGGTTTGGCCACTCTCACTTGACCAGAGGTTGGAGTAGGGAGGCAGTTTTCAGTGAAGAGAATTCCTGCCTCCTGGAAAAAAGGAATGTTGGGCAAAGAGAAACGAGGAGCCCACTGCACACAGTATTTCCTGCTCTGGACTAGCTGAAGAAAATCAGCCATGGGCTGATTTGGACCCTCAGGGGTCCTGTTCTATAGTAACTAATGACCTATATGTCATGGTGGCCTGTTTTCAAAGAACAGTTGCCTTCGGTTTCTTCCTAGGGAGTTGAACACATTGATCTTAAGGTTTTTCAAGTTGGCATCTGAACTTGTTTGACCTTGGTTTAATACGGGGGGAACTTCAGGTTGCAAAGATGAAATTGAAAAAATAAAAAATGCTTAATGAAAATACTTGAAATAAACTCAAGGCCACATTAACATTCAATCTGCGCTTCCAAACAGAAGCTATTTTTACATTCCTGTTTACTAGTATGATAGACTGTGGTTATTTTTCCCCATGACTCAATAGGATGGGATAATTTCCCCCTTTCTTCAAATAGTTCTCAGTTTGAATGTGACACAGAGTTCCCATTTTCCCCATAAATCGCATATTTATAGCACATGGGAATAGCCAGAATGCTATGCGTCTCTTAAAAGTACTTCTGTACTTGAATTACAGAGAAAATGACTGAACAGGATTCTGAACTTTGGGCACTCGATGGAGCTGGAGCAGAGAGGCGAACAGCACTGTGTGTTCTGGGCTGAGGTCCTGTTTGTTCTGAACACCATCCTTGAGCCTGCCCCTGACGGTGTGCGCTTCGGGCAGGGTGCTGGGGGGAGGCTGGCAGAGGGGTCAGGAACAGAGCTAGTTCACGAGCGGAGGCTGTGGACGTGAACACAGGCTTGACTTCGTGGCCTTGGCTTCAACTGTGTCCCGTACTAGCTCTGACAGCTCAGGGCAGTTTCTTAGCCTCTCTGCCGCTTTTGCTTTTTCCTCTCTGAACTGGCCTAACAGAAGGAGTGACACCTGGGGTTCTGGTAAGAAGTTGAATAACACATGTAAAACTCTTCCCATAGTGGTTGGCATGGAGTGAGCCATCAGTACATGATGGGTATTGTTCCTGAGGCAGGTCCAAAGCAGGGCAAAGGTGTCTCTGTCCCTTGCACTCTTCTTCCCCTTCCAGTGTACTCCTTTGGAAGCCTGGTGGCCCCTCCTGAGACTAGATGAGCTCTCTACTTGGGTAGGGGTGCCTTTCATTCCCCTCAGAAAGCCAGGTGGGATCCGAGAGGGGGACAGGACACAGAATAGGCCCTTCCAAGCCCACCTCCGGTCCAGGCATCCCATTGGCCTTTGGGGCTGGTCCTCTCCATCACGTGAGAGACCACATCATGGCCTGGAGCCAAGTGCATATTTGGAGGGTCCTCAGTGTAGCAGATGCCTTTATAACCCTGCACTCTAGCTGACAATGGGCAGCTAGTTGAGCATTTAGGAACTTGTTTCTTATTGGGTTTTTGTGGTTTGTTTGTTTTTGGGGTTTTTTTTTTTGGCGGTATGCACGGCACATGAGATCTTAGTTCCCTGACCAGGGATTGAACCTGTGCCCCCTGCAGTGGAAGCGCCGAGTGTTAACCACTGGACTGCCAGGGAAGTCCCTACTGTTGTTTTTTAAAATGAGTTTTATTTATTTATTTATTTTGAAATTTATTTATTTTTGGCTGCGTTGGGTCTTCGTTGCTGTGTGAGGGCTTTCTCTAGTTGCCGCGAGCGGGGACTACTCTTCGTTGCGGTGCGCGGGCTTCTCATTGCAGTGGTTTCTCTTGTTGTAGAGCATGAGCTCTAGGTGCACGGGCTTCAGTAGTTGTGGCACGCAGGCTCAGTAGTTGTGGCTCGCGGGCTCTAGAGCACAGGCTCAGTAGTTGTGGTGCACAGACTTAGTTGCTTCACGGCATGTGGGATCTTCCTGGACCAGGGCTCGAACCCGTGTCCCCTGCATTGGCAGGTGGATTCTTAACCACTGTGCCACCAGGGAAGCCATAAAATGAGTTTTATAGTAGAATTTATGTACAACAAAATGCTTCCATTTTAAGTGTAAAGTTTGGTGGATTTTGAAAAATGCACACAGCCATGTTAAGCACCACCTCAATCCACATACAGCATATTTCCATACCCGCCCCCATGTTCCCTTATATCCTGTTCAATTAGTCTCACCTTCTTCTCACCCCCAGGCAACTGCTGATCTGCTTTCTGTCACTGTAGAAAATTTGTATTTTCTAGAATTTCATATAAATGTGTTAGGCATCTTTCATTCATCACAGTGCTTTGGAGATTGATCCATGTTGTTGCAGTGTATC